>NC_084772.1:16531547-17175901 GCF_028858725.1 Colius striatus | reverse complement strand
GTCTTGATATTGATTTGACATCTATCTGCTCTGTATGTGACTTTGGAAACTAATGACTGAGGTTGTACTGAATATTCAGAGACAAATTTTCAGATGAGAAAAGGGCCAGCCTTCCTATTTCTGAGAAGCATTTTTTTCCCTGCCTGCTAATGAACTGTGGGTGCAGGCATTAGCTCTGAGACAGCTTTTTATGATTGAGGATCAGATCAGCTGAGGGCTAATATTTGTGCTTGCAGTGCATTGTATAGAGGAAACCAGGAGTGTGAGCATCGATGGCATTCTGGCAAAATGAAGGACAGCTTGCTTAAAGTGTCAGACTCAAGAAACTAGCTGCTCCTTTCCTTAAATTACAGCTTGATTTCAGCTGAGCAGCTCGACAAGGTGAAAATTATGAGCAGAATGCATTGCTGTTGTTCAGCACTGCTAGGGACTTGGAGCATTTGGAAGGGACAGAACCCCTCTGATTCTGCAGGACTCAAGTAATTTATATGTGTATGTGCCAAAACAGAACATCCAGGTCCACTGTAAGGTGTGAAGGGGGCTGGGACAGGAGATCATTTGGTAGTCATGATGCCCTTGACAGTTTTACTGAGATGCTGCTGCCCCAGGAGGCAGGGACCAGAGAGGTGTGTTCGGGCAGCAGCCAGTCTTCCCTGTCTCTCTAGGGTTTGCTGTGAATGCAGTGCACAGAGAGTTCATTTTCTGTGATAGCCTTGTGGGCTGCGTAGGAATTTGGTTTCATTGCTTACCCTGAATTTACCCAAAGTGACTTTGGAGAATGTGAGAGGGTGACAGCTGGTACTTTCACTCCTTACATGCAGTTTTGTCTGTCAAACAATCCAGAATGTCTCTGATTCTGGTCTGGCATGTGTCAGGAGTGAGGAGTGTCCCATAAGGCAGAGCTTTAAGAAAAACACCAGTAATGTGAAATCTCCTAGGTCAGTCAACATGATTTTATCACATGTATTTATGCTGTCTTACAGCCAGCACTGAAAAAGAGTGAAAAAAGTCCTTCTGAGGGCAGCACAGAGTGCACAGCATCCCCATGTGGGTTAATTGCCCTGGAGGAGCCTAAGTAAAAGCCTGGGTAGAGCTGCCTCCAGCCTAGGGTAACAGGTGGATATGACCATGTCAGCAAGGGTACTTGGTACAATAGGAGCAAAACACTCATTGCTGTGAGTACCCAGTATCTACAGGGCTCGTCAGTGAAGGTTTCTGTTTGGATTGCCACAAGTCTGAGCTCCAGAAGTCATCAGTGATTTTGATACTTCAGGTACATCCCTCAAGTGTTTCCTCTGGTTTCTGAAGGGGTTTGTATGCTCCAAGAACACACATGCTGTGAGCCAAAGTAAGGTGTAGGTGAGGACAGCTGCGAGAAGGACTTCAAAAGTGCTCCCCCGATGCAGCCTAAAGTACTAATGAGGGCATGTTGTTTGGTGGTGGGCAAAGGAGATAGGAATACTTTCCTTTGGGTTCATATGCACTGTCAACAAAATCCTGAGGGGTGAATAGGTGAGGAACGTTCGCGTCAGCTTCCATGGAGCTGATGCCACATTAGAAAGCTCTGTTCTTCAGTGCTCTTGTTAGCTATTTAACCTTTCTGAACTGCCTTTGCCCAGCCTGCTGCATGCTGCATTCTTTCTTCAGTCCATTGCATTTTGTTTCTGTATTACACCATTTTTTTAGTGTTTCCATATTTATGAATTCATCTATCTACAATAACAATTACAGTTGGAATGTTTACTTTGCCTGATAACATTTACAGTTCATCTACTGGGCAAATACTTGTTATTCTTTGCTTATTTTTTAAAATATATATTATTAGAAGAGCTTTTGTAAAATTTAATTCATTCCTTCCAAATATGTTCCATTTCATGCAGTTGGCAGGAACAAAAAAACTGAACTGGAACAAAACAAAGCAGCCCCAAAGGAAACCTAAAAAAAAAGGGAATTGAGAAAGGTGCTGCAATGACAAAAATAAAACCAAGTTCTAACATTTAATTCTAGTAGGTTTTTTGACAGTTTTACAACATGGAGTGTGATTTTGGATAACTTAAAACAAAAATGGGATCTTATGTAAAAAAACACAGGGCTGATATTCCCCCATATGCTTGATGTCAGTTGGGTTGTTCAGCAACAATGTTTGTTACAGTGAGTTCTTGATCCCTGATGTGAATTACAGCAGACTCAGGCTTTTTTTTTGTATTGAGCTATAGGTGAGATCTCTTCCAACCCTTACCATCCTGTATTGCCAGATGGGTTCAGTGCAGCCAACGTCTGGTCACATGCTGGGAGAGAGGAGGGGTGGGCACTGGCAGCTAGTGCCCACAGCAGAATCCCACCTTCAACCACCACAGAAAATGCCACTGAGATTCCTCAGGGCTGTAGGATGGCTGCTCCACGAGACCTGGCAGCCCGCTGGCCCCTGACCCACGCAGAGTGATCTCCCAAAGCACTGGCCCAAGGCCATGGCTGTTGCAGGGGCAAGTGCAGGCATTTTGGTGCCTGTGGAAGGGCAGGATGTGTGAGGGACTGCTCTAGCTGTGGACCAGCTCCCCAGAGCAGAAGGTGTCCTGCCCTGTCTGCCCCAGTGCATTAAAGTGGTTAATGCTCTGTGCAGTGCCTGGGAGTTAATTTAGTGCAGATAGCTGAGAGACTCGGTTTTAATGTGCACTGGAAGGATGTTGGCACACGTTTTTGGACTGCACGTTGCTCTCTGCCTTGATGAACTAAGCAGATACTGTACCATGAAAGGGAAGAGGAAGCTGAAACTTGGAATAATGTCCCTGTTTGTCTCACAGCGTGCTGCTGCTCATGATGTTGAGTTGGCGACAGTCCTGCTCTGCTTGGAGAACGCAGCCGTAGGCTCTGGTTGCGGGAGGATGAGCCCGTTGTTATCTGGCAGGGTTGGTGAGAAAGGAAGGGAAGGTTGATTCTGGCCAGATGGGAGATACTTTCTCAGTGTGAGAAAAGTGTGCATGGAAGCACAGACTATGTTCTGACAAAAGAAGCAAGCGAGAGCCCTCCAGTAACTGTTACAGAGCAAGAAGCTGCCAGGCAGGCAGGACAATAGGTATTGTCAGGAAGCACCTGGCTCCTAGAGGAAGCTGAGAGGATCTTTTAGTGAATGAACACCCTTGTAAAATGTGTGTATTGACAGGTTCTGTGAATGTATCAGGCAAAGAGAGTCCAGCCCTTTGTGAGGAGGCAGAAAAGTTCTTCAGCTGAGCTGTGTTTTAGTTTCGAAAAGTTTCATATATGTATCCTCTGGGGTTAGATCAACCAAGATACTATCCGTGTACTAAGACTGAATATTTTGGGGAGCAAGTTCATAGGGAAGAGCCCAAGGCCTATACATTTGGATGCTGGAAGGAGTCTGCTTGACACCTTGGAAATAGGATTTGACTAATGGGAGAGAACAAGGTCCAAATGTTTATCTTCCCTGAAATGTCACTGCCCTTAAGAGCAGACAAGAAGTAACAAATGAGTAACCTAGTTAACACAGGCTCAGAAGTTCTGTATTAAACTTCTAGAGAATAGTAATAGTAGTAAAAGAATGCAGATAAGAGGGTGTAAAAGTAAGATAAGGAAAGTAAAAGTGGAGAACAAAAGGGAGGATTGCCCAAGAGATTAAAATAATAGTAAAGCCTTCCAAGTAGACACAGAACTGAAGGGTCAGCAGAGAAAGGATCAGTGCTCTGATTGCTGATGAGGGGCAGGGGGATGTCTCTGTGGGTGCTGTGTGGATGTAGACTCTCCACAGCATGTTAATAGTGGGATCAATCTTCCAGATTTCTTGAACTTTTTTTTTTCTTTTGCTAAAATCTGTCCCTGCTTTTGTAAGTAGAGGAAATTAGCTGAAATGCCTGAAGAGCAAGTATCTCAATGTTATAAGTCATAGTAAATCACTGCTTGTGATGGAGCAGAGCAGGCCAGCATCACTGTTAAGAGAACAAACCCCAATCTGAGACAGGGTGTTCGTTGCTGCACACTTGGGACCACATGAATGCAGCCCTCCTGCTTGCAGATCTGTACTCACATCTCTATGCTGTCCTTCACCGGGCCTGTACAATGGATGGGACAGTATCAGGTCAGTAAAAGCCAACTCTACTTCATTGTTATTGTTTTCTAGGGGATTTAATGAGGAAGAAAGAAACTCTTCCCTCTTTTGAGTCATGGAATGAAGTTTTCCCTTTCCCACTTTTACTTTCCCCTTCCTCTCTACTGCTGTGATGATTTCTGGTGGTTTATATTTGCACTGCTTCTATATGAGAATGAATAAGGAAACAAAAGGAGAAACGATTTTAATTTCCCCATGCATTTTGTCAGGACAGTGAGATAGGTGTGGAATGGACTACCTCATCGTGATTTTCCTTTCAAACTGAAAGGATCATTCCTACATCTCCTTTAATCCAGAATCAATTAATCTGAAGATCATAGGCAATGCAAATCATCTCCATTCTATCCTGGATGAATAAAGTCAATTTTCCTGCTCTGTCTGCACTGTCAGATCTATATTGGTGGGCATTGCCACAATCCATGTGGTTTTCATCACCACTAAGAACTTAAATCCACCATGTCTTTGCCATGCCAAATAATAACAAGAAATCATGTTTTAAGTGTGCACCTGTGTAAGCTATTTTTATGAGACAAAAAGGCTTCCTGGTCCCTTGTGGGATCATTTATATGATGGAAAAAAGAAATATGGTATTGTTTGGCTCGGGGGGGGTATAATTCTTTAATTACCTGAGGCATGTCTGAGTTATTTTGGAAAGGTTGTTATAAACAGCACAGTATCAGCTCTGTGTGTAAGGAACAAGAACCAATAATGTAAGACCCAATTTGTTCTGGCAAATAACAACCTGGGTCAAAGGGGTTGGGGGAGGGCAGTAAATTGAAGAATTTACCCAATGGCAAGGTATTCAAATTTTCTTTCCAAAAGTACCATTTCAGGAGTGTTGATGCTGAGGTGCTGGAGGGAATAAAGTGAGGGATAAAACAATGGAGGTGAATGAAGTGGTTGTGCAGGTGGTGGTGCAGGCAGGGAGAGGAGTGCTGCCTTTCCCAGCGGAATGGCTGGGCTGCTGGAGAAGGGCTAGGAAGAACAGACTTCTTCCCTCTGCTTTTGGCATCTTTTTCTTAGTAAGCTTTTGTATCCTTTGGTGTTTTTCAGAGGGATGTTTTTGCTACCCATATGTCTTTGTTCATTGATAAATCACACCTGCCGGGAGTCAGATTTCACCTTCTTCAGGGTGTTCAGATAGTCCTACAAAGCCTCTATAGAAATTGGCTTAAGCCATTCTAGGGTCTGTATGGACTTTTGCGCCTTCCATGCTTGCTAGTGGTTGAGTTCCTGACAAAGATGGGTTAGGGAGAGCTTGGCTGTGCCATCCATTTCTGGTACTGGGGCAACATTCGTGCTGGATTTGCCCAGACTGCTTTGCCCTTCCTACTTCTCATTATCTTTATATTTCTTTCTCTCAGCTCATTCTAAGCCAAACCTCACTTGCCTGTAATTTCGCCATCACATTTCATGCAAGAAACTCAGTGAAAAATAAAATCACCTTTGGTCAAAATGTGATTATTTTCTAATGGGACTTGAAAAAAAGGTTTCAAAACCGTGGTAGGGAACTGTGGACAGAAGAATGTGTTTCAAGTGTTTCCAGTGATAGTATGACTGAATATATATGATTTATTTCAGATTTTTTTAAAGAATTACAAAACTATGAATTTGTGATGAAAGGCTTGATGGCTTTATGAATAAGTGCTAGTTGATGCTATTTAAGTAGGATTCAATTAAATCTTCATAAAATGAACAGAGTGAAAAGGCTTGACATGAGCTGAGGCCCAGGAAGGCAAACTGCCATGTATGAACTATTCCATGGAAATCAGATTACTTTTCATAGCTGCAAAAATGTGCTTAGCTTAAACATATTGGGCCAAATTCTGTTCTCATTTATGCATGTGTAATATGGAACTAAGTGCAATATTTGGGTAAATCTATTTCAAATAATTAGTTGATAGTCTTGGAGGGAAAAGAAACCATTGCTAATTTAAATATTGGCATATTCTTTTTTTTCAAACAGATGTTCAGACTCTTGTATTTTGGCATCCCGAGATGAAAAGATAGTGGAGTTTCACAAGAGAGATTTTATGGCGACTTTCAAAGGAAATGAAAACTCTTGGGCCAAAACTCAAACAAGTTCTATACATAGTTTCCCACAAATTTCTGGTCCTAAGAGCTGTGGGGAATCCCACTGACTTTAGAAACTCCCTTCCTCATCTCACAGTTTGCACGATTGGGGCCCTACAAAATACAACACAGTTGTCCTGGCTCTGTGGAGGTAGATGGCAAAATGCCTTTGGCATAAACAAAGTCAGGCTTTTCACTATTATCTTTTTCAGGTACTGAATTAAACACGCCTATCCTCTTTTTTTTTTTTTTTCCCCCCTAAGCCAGTTGTATCTCTTGTTATTTCACCAAGGTTTTAATATGAAATCTGAAGTAATTTTTTACCTTTTTATACTTCTATAGCCTTCAAATGTACAATATACTAGTAGATGCATTATTGCCAGAATATAGACCCATGGTAACTGATTTACTTAAAAACAGATCTAAAAATATTCCTTTTACCTATTTATTTTTTAAACCAGTGGTTATCTTTGTTTTAAATTTACTCCCAACAATTTGTAATACAATTTTAAAAATATGGAAAGCAGCATTAAAATTGTCACCCTCTTCTGAATTGCTCGTAAAACTGCATTGGCATTTGCCAGAAAAACAATTTCCATGGTTGCTTTTAGAGTTGCTAACTGCTTTTTTTTTTCCCTTCTACAAAAATTCTTAGTGCTAGGAAAATATTTAACTAGCTTCATGGGATGCTGGGGGACAATAACATTAAATGATTTGCCCAAATTATAGTGCCAAATGTTTGTAGCAGAATAGGGAGTTACTATATTGTACTCTCAGTCCAGCCTCATAGACCATCTTCCCTGTTTCATCTGTGCTTCAAATGGGAATATGTGGCAGAAGCAAACCCACTCCTGCTTAAAAGAGTAGCATTAAAGCTTCTTTCACCCAAGTTATACGATGATATGATACTGACGTCAGTGAAGTATCTTCTGATTTACTGCAGAGTAAGAGAGAAGACTCATAGATCTTAACAAAATTAATCCATTTGTCAATTAAAGATCTTTACACTATTAAGCATGTTACCAGCATGTAGTAATAATGGAAAATGAAATCTCACCACTATTTTCTCTCCCTGTGGAAATTCTTATTCAAATCTCTATACAATGTCATGACTTAAGATATCACCAGCCTTTACTCTCTGTGCTGACTGCCAGTGAACACATGTTTTCTCCAAGTATGGTGTAATCATAAAAGAATATAAGGTAAGGGACGCACAGGATTAGATTATGTGAGGTCTCTTCCAAACTTTAAGATTCTGTGACTTCACTTTGCTTGATGTGACTTCCATTTGCTTCAACTGTTGCCCAGAACTCTGTGTTTTAATCTCCAGGAAAAAAATGGCTTAGAAACAGCCCCAAATGGTTCACAGAGTCTGGGGGTGTAGAATATTTTCAACCAGTTTTTGACACCTTGACTTTTATCATCCTATATAGATTAGAAGCTGTAGTTCTCTGCTTTTAGTCTTTCTCTGTATACTTCTATCTTCAATACCTAAATTGCCTCCTTTTTAATACTACACTATTTGACTTTTCTCCTGAAATACAGTGAGTGTGTGCTTTACTAGCTCTCCTAACTGCCTTATTTCCAGAGTATTTTATGGATCATGGAAAGGTTAAGGGTCATATAAAATGTCTAGTTAACTTGCCTCTAAGTGAGGTAGTTAAGACAAAGCCAAGATGTTCAGCTCCCAGTCTTTCATTGCCTTTTGGAGTATATAGCCTTTCTGGTGCCAGATTTTCAGAGGGCTCTGCATCTCAAAGTTCTGTATCTGGACTGAATTTTTTATCAGTTCCCACAGACAAAGTCATGCAAAGATCTTCTTTTTCAGATCTTAAATCACATATTCAAAGCTTCACTTGACCTGCTGAGGTGAACTATACAAGGTTTGGATTCACATTGCTAATCCTGCCAAGTTCACTCTGTTTTATTTGGGACAATGGACATCACACGAGAGTGGAAAGTTGATGATTAATAGAAGTTTGAGGACGAGCTTATCTCCTATAAGAAAAGATGATGCCTGCTGAGTGGCCAAATCCATTTTTAGAACTAGTAATAATAATGCCAGTTTGGCAGCCTAGCATTGTACCAATTAATTCATGTTGACTTCCCTGAATTACTTGTGTCCAATCAAAATTTAAAAGCTACAAAAGTCAATATTTAATTTCAGCATTCTCAGCTGAAAGGACTTTTCCTGCAATTTTTACATGAAATGTAATCCAAAATCTTTTGTTCAGATTGAGTGAATGTTTTTTCTCTTGGCCAAGCAAAAAAAAAAACCCAACAAACCTAAACAATCCTACACCAAACAAAAAACCCAAAACAACCTCGTCAACTACTTTTGCCTATTCACAACTGGATAATGCTCTTGAGTTTTCAAGCTCCATAGTGCTGACTCCAACAGCGATTAGAGTAGGTCAGGTGCTGGGTATCAGCCAAGAAGTGGTTTAGCAGAGCTCTTAGATGTGCTTGATATTCTTTCTCTGCAACCAAAGTGTAAGAGATTCCAGTGATTCGAAGCAGTTGGAGGCTTCTCCATAGTTGGGGGAATTCTCAAACATGCAGTTGTGGCCATTTTCCATCCCCTTCACACAACTCAGTGTGAAAGGGCAGCTAACTGTGAAAAAAATATCTGGCTCAGGTTTGGTTTGAGAAGAAGTCTTTGAGAGTAGATGCTTATACAAAGTTAATTTGAACCATCTTTGTTTCTTGGACCTATAAATATGGGCAGTAAATTGTTCAAGAACAGGTTTCTTTATAAGATCTCCAGGACTTATTACTTCTCAGGGAGATGGAAATTGCGTGAAAAAAATTCTTTGTTTAGGTATTTTGGCATTCGTCCTTCTTGTTTTAGAAAATATAATGGGTAGAATTTAATGGAATTTTTCTGATCTGCAATGTGTTCTGAATTCCTCTTATGTTTAGGGCAGTGACTTGGGGAAGTAGTATTTGCTTCTGAAGAATTTTCACACCCCCATGCTGATTTTCTTTCTGCAAAGGTTGTGAGTGTGAAGCACACATTCATAGGTGGGCATTTGATAGGCACAATGACTAAGTGTACAATTCTAGCAATTCAAAATGCTCCTGCTATTCAGCAAGAGAGAAGTCTCTACTAATTAGGATCAGACTAGTCCATGACAAAGTTCATGAGGGACCTCTCACAGGGATGCATTGGTCAGCATAATGCTAAAGACCTCAGCCCAGACGGTGGAGAAGGGGTATCAAAGCAAGAAGAAAGTGCTAAAAGAGTTTTTTACTCCTCTGTAGACTAGATCATATTCCACTCTATTCTATAGATGAATTGGCTACTGTGGTCCATCTAGCTCTAAGCCATTGCCAGACCTCTGCTTCCCTGTCTGCAGCGAGTGACAAGTCAGTGATTTGCTGTCTCTGCAGTTTTAGGACCCCATGAATTCTTGGGTGCATATTGCCTAATACTCAGAACTAAGTAACTTGTTGGCACAATGGCATCTCTTGTGCTGTTCCTTCATCTGCCAACTTTTCCCTAGCACAGGCGAATTCTCCCCTTCCATTAATGCACAAAACAAGATTTTTAGAAGCTGCCAAGAGTCCCCTACAGGACTGAAGGACTTGGATGTCACACAGCATCCTCTCTGCCTGCCTGAGATCAACAGTAACCTTACTGTATTTCCCCACCTTGATGAAAGGCAACTCACAAGATTAAAATAACAGACTGCAAAAGCCAATGCAGTATTATACCACATTAATCCTCTGACACAGCGTTCATCTAAATGCCACAATGACTGTGATACTCCTGTACAGGCATGTGATTCATTTACCATTATTTCCCATAATTATCTTGCTCACAATTAGGAAGGATTGAATGAAACCTGGTGGTCCATGCACTTAAGAGAGACAGTGGAAGAGAATTTTAAATTAAGTGATCCTGATCATCTTTGTTAATTATTTTCCCATAATCTCTGGTTTTAGCAACAATTTATTGCAATAAAGGTTTGTTAGTAGCTGCTTGTCATCAAATGTTAAACACACCTTTGATTTTCTTGTGATTTATCTTGATGTTTTGAAAGAATGGCTATGTGGTTATCTGTGTACTGCAAATTATGATGGTTATAAAAATTATGAATTACCTCCTTTTGTGATGTAAGCTACTGTTCAATGGAACCAATGAAGCCTTGTCATAATGGAGGCGTTTGGACCAAATTCTGATCACTGTTGGTTTTGATGTAGTCCTAGAGTGATCTCACTGAACTCAAGAATTTAGGCTAGTCCTCTTCTGGTTTAGTTCAAAAAAAACCCCTGAAATATTTGTGCCATGCATCTTCATCAGAACTTGTGCTCTTTCTTTTCTGATTCACATTTTACAAGTGTTTTTTCCACCTGAAATGATATTTAGAAAGCAAGAGGATTTGAGATGAAAATAGTGTATTTGTTTAAGAAATGAGTAGATCAGAGGATTTGAAGAAATAAAAATTCTTAAGTCTAAATATACGGTGATTGTAGCAATAATAAAAGTGAAATTGTTCAAATGTGATTAAAAATGTTAGGACCTGATTTCTCATCAGGTTAGTAGTTTTGTATTAGAGATACAAGTTTCTGAAGTACAGCTTTGAGGATGTTTGTGGATCAACTCCAAATCTGTAGTTAAGTACTTATATTCTCTCTAAGCTGACAATCTCTACTTTGTGTAAAATAGATGTGAACATGTATTTGGACATTTGCTGTTTGGAAGGGGTAAATATTAATTATGGTCAAAAAGAGAATAAAGAATGTGATTCATTTCTTATTTTCGCTCTGATGAGAGGAGGTGACAGCTGTAATACAACAGGATCCTCTGTCTGGTACCTTGTGAACTCTAATGGTCGTTGCAGTTAAAGATGGGAAGAGTCTCATTCTCTACTGTTATTTCTACAGTTACTTGCACTTGCAGTCTACATACAACAATTTCAGAAAATGCACTGACACTGTCTCTAGTTCAATCTTGAGAAGAAAGTTTGACCCTTAATAAAGACATGACAACAATTTGCCTTCATGTGGCCACTTGAAAAAGGTGAAATACCACAACAATTTATCCTGAAAAGAAGCAAATTTTTCAAAGATGAAAATAAATCAAAATAGTTTTTCATTGGGGCCACACTGTCCCAAATATTTGCTTCTCAGTAAAATATTCTAGGTATGTTTGTGACCAAAGATTCATCAACATTATTAATTTTTATGTCATGCCTTGTAGTGACCTTCATTAAAAAAATGTTCAGATCATGTAATATCATAGTTATTCAGCCTTCTGTATGGCAAAAATTCCATCTCAGGGATATGTTTCTGACAGTAACATATCTTAGGAAGAGACGTAAGGACATACTCTTCACGGAGTATTGACAAGGTTGTGATGACTTTTGTAAAGCACCAAAGATATTGTTGACAATTAAGTGTTTGTTCCCTTCCATATCGTTTCATATCTTCATGAATGTAAGAAAAAAAATAATTGACTGAGCAGGAGTGAGTGTTGCAAGCTTTCTGCATTATATACTTTCAAAACTGTGTGCTACAAACTTGGTGATGTAGTTTAGAAAACTTACTTTAAATTATTTATGGTAATCTTGCCAGGCCTTTACATGAACTCTGCTCCAGAAGCAATCTTGCCTGTCTTAATCATCAGAATCTGACCCTAAATTAGCTGTGTTAGGGAGTTGATTCAGTATTTTTGAATGCAGACAAGGGGATTCTGGGCTCCTCTAAACTTTGCAATGTAGCAGAGCGCAGCACTGGTGCTAGTACTGCAGGAGCACTGCCAGGAGGTATGGAGGAACCTGTGGGATTTCGAGCTTTGTGAATTTACTCTTTCTGCAGAAAGCTGGCAGAGTTGCACTCCCTCAAGGAAGTGGTGTTACATAGACTTACATGAAGACATTAAGGAGGAGGTTTTTTTAAAAAATAATTCTATTTTCTGAGTTAATTAAAATACTGTTAGGATTGATTGTGCTGCCTGCATTAGGATAATAAGCTAAGAACAAACTTGGATATTGTTGAGAGCGCTCAGGTGAATAAATGCTTCAGCAACATGCAGAGATGTTGCATAGTTTGTATTATCATTAGTGTGCCTTTTATTTCTGAGTTCTAACATCTCTATACTGTTTTATGAATCAGACCTTATTGATTAAGAAAAAAAAGACTTAGAAGAGGAGCAAAGAAGCTCTGTAAATTCAGAAGCCAGGCATAATTAGTTTGCACAGGTTTTGTTGTTAGAGTTTCAGGTATCAAATCAATAAAGTAACATTAATAATTAAGGACTTGGATAAATATATCAAGTCTTAGATTAGAGCTTTGAGCTTTAAAATGCTCACATAGAAGATTTTCCTTAGGCCTAAATGTTCCAAAGTGCTATTATATGACTTGTCAGCTACAGATACTGTTAAGAAATACCAGGCTACTGTACCAGGGAGAGATTTGGATATCTCCAGGTTGGGCAGTACCTACTGTACATGGAGGGAAAGAGCTGGCATCATTTTTGTGTGGTTTGTCTTTCCTTGGCTGCAATTGGAGGGGAGGGAATAAATAACAGCAGACAACAGAAATGTCAGGAATGTTCTGAAATCCCAACAAAGTGGAGAATGTTGGTGGGTTTCTTTTTTTTGGTACATTTTCCTTATGAAAATACCCTGACCACAGCAGGACATCAGAAAGCCACGTGGATTCCAAAGGATCCACAGGGGACAAAGATTAGCATGGTACCTCTGACATCCCCAGCACTGCAGTCATCCTACAGCTTGCTCAGAGCAGGCCAAGGAGAGGTCCTTCTTTTTCTTCATTGAATGCAAAGGCAAGCAGACTCCTAACTTTGCAGAGTTACCTTTTGTATGGCATATGAAGATACAAGAATAACAAAAAATGGATTCATTTTCTATCGTGACAGTCTGTAAGTCAGCAATAGTGTTAATACTTCCTGTTCAAGTGGTTTACTTTTCACCAAACTATTTTTAGCAGATAATCTAAGCCAGATGTTTCAGTTTGGGTGTAATTAAGTGGCTTTTTGGGTGAATTGGCTCACTTCAGATTATCAAAATGTATGCATCTCTTATTCTTTTTGAATCCTTTCTTTAAGACTTCCATTCGGAGCCACATCCAAACTAATTGTGACTTTAATTATTATTTAATTTAGCATGCTGACATAAACCACACAAAAAACTTTGCAGTAGAGAGGCTGATAATACACTGACTGACATCAGTGGAACATTTTCCATTGGCATCATTTGTACAAAGAGTGCAGAGAAGGTTCTGAGGACCTGGCTGGAAGGAACATCATATTTGTAAAGTTTAATAGTTGCTAACTAAACAGAAGGTGAGTGGGGAGCACACGAAGTATGTGTGACAATATGATGATCCTCACAGCTATACTGACATGATAATCTGTGTTGGTAAGAAATAAAACGGAGTATTTTCCTTCTGGAAACATAAGGGATGACATTAGTCTAGACTGCAAAGTCTGCTAGAGGAAATGGAAAGGTCTGTGTTGCTGTAGCCCTGTCTGTATTGATGGAAAGGCAGTCAAATATCTGACTTTGAATTGAAGCAGACAGTGAAGACTTGTGTGATCCCCTGTGCTGACTGGGCTGCAGGATGGTAACCTCTGCCTGATAGACAGTCTTAGCTCCTGAAGCTGCATCTGGAAAAGATCACTGTTTTGCACCTGAAGTTATATGTGTGCTGCTTCAGACTGGAAGCATGGAGCCAAACTGCAGCTGAGACCTCAAACTGCTATTTATTTTGCTAAATATCTGATAACAGGCTTAAAAATAC
The DNA here is from genome assembly GCF_028858725.1 of Colius striatus. NCBI lineage: Eukaryota > Metazoa > Chordata > Aves > Coliiformes > Coliidae > Colius > Colius striatus. The sequence continues at coordinate 17,161,938 of NC_084772.1, read as the reverse complement.
AGCAAGGATAGTGTAGGAATGCATTTAAACAACTTTACTAAAAGGCCTTACTTCAAATTCAGAGCCAAAATGTTGGTATACCTTTCCTGCATGGGAATGGGGGGATATTTTTTTTAAACCTATTGCTTAATATTTTGCATTAGTTGGGATATTGTTTCTCATTTCCCAGCAGAAATGGTCTTTAATTTGTACAAAATAATTTTCCTTTCTTTGAAAGAGTAAGAGAGGTCAAATTACTGAAGTTGTTATACTGGAGTGATTCACTCTGGTTTTGTTTATTATGAAAATTGCAAGGAATTTATTTGTTTCTCCCTGCATGCTGGTTTGAAAGTAATCTGTTGCAGGCATAGACTTACTGGAGGAAGGTTTTGGAGGCTTCTGTCACTCCCAGTAGCTCTTGTTTTTCATTCCTGTATAGGCAGTGACACTGTCTCCTTCATATCATAGTCCACCTACGCAGCAGCTGCCAAAGTGGCCAAGGCACTATCAGAAGTACCCAACTCAGGGTCTGTAACAGGGCTGAGAAAGATGCTCCAGAGACTGGTTACCACTGAGCTATGGCCTTGTGTGCATGGTGTAAGTGAACTAATTAGCAATGTGGTTCCACCAGAATCTTGAGGAGACTTTACAAATTACTTGCTTTGTGATTACAGATGAAAAATAGATTTCAATAGAATTTTGTGTGACATCAATCTCTGAAAAAGTTGATCAGAAACAGAGGCATGTCTGCAGGATTGCTGCCTCAGTATTCAAATTGTGTAAACCTATACAAACTACCCAATGTGAATAGGCTGTGAGGTTTATACCAGTACCAGCTTTTCATTCTGTGATCACAAAAAACTTTACAACCCCCAGATTAAACTAGGAGTCTCACCACACAGCCTAGGGAGCAAATATTCTCTTTATTCAATCTCATGGCCTTCCATCAGATGAAAAATAGTAGGAAGGCATTCACGGAATTTATGATAGAGTAGAATATTCTATAGACATTCCTTTCATTAATGGATAAACCAAAACCCTCATGCTAGGAAGCAAAACCTGAGGCTCTTAGTAGGGTTTCAACTGATTTGCTTGTGTTAAGTAATGCATACACGCTTCTGCACTGCACTATGTAGCTATCACAGTACAATATGCATATATTCCACTTAGTTCATCCATATCTTTGTGGAGTTAGATGAAAATGCCAAACCTGCTGGTTTTATGTGGCTGCCCTCTGAAGTGCAGCAACTAAGCCAGGAGATCAGTTGCCGTGCAGAAGGTGGGCATTGTCTTATCCCCTCCTCTCTGTACTTTCAGTGATATTTTTTAAACAAAAGTACTTCATGCAGAAGTCTATTCTCCATCCTCTTACTAGCAGAATCTGGAAGTCCTTTACCAAGGCCACCCAAGCTCAGGGTTTCGAGCAAAGCAGAACATATACTTAGAAAAGGATGTGCAGAGACTCCAAATGTATCTCAAAAAACCCCCCACGTCAGACCTTCAGGCTACATGACAAGTCCAGCGAAACAGTAGCTATTATCTGCAGAGCTGGGGCAGCAGAAGATAGCAGCTGTGAATACTTGTGCAGGAATGGATTTCTTCGTGTCAAAGTCTGGGGTTTACATGCAACTTCATTTCTCATCTGAATGTGGTAAAGTTGAAACTAATAAAATATAATGGCTAGTTTAATTAAAACAATTTAGTGGAGACTCCTAGATGCCTTCTGATATACAAGATACAATTTAAACAAAACATTAGAAGCTGGTCATTACTATCCCAGCTTAAATTTAGAAGAGTCTGTGGATATTCAGTGTATCCAAGCTCAGCCAGTACACACTGGAAATTTCCATTCCAAGCCTTTATTAATTACGTTTATACAATTTACTTTCATTATCCATATTTTTTGATATCAGATTCTTTCACTTACTTGTACTGTGTGTTTTTATTTTGGATTGTTGGCACAGTAATTCCATATATTATCTAAGTCTATAATTTTGGCTTGAATTAGTGTTTTATATACTGTATTTTAATGGCAAAACTTAATCACAAACCCACAGTGGACAGAACTGGCACTCTCAGCCTGCTTCTATCTTCAGCTCTGTACTTTTCATTAAGGACAGCAAGCCGAATGCTCAATGGCACACAGTTATAGCCTGTGTGCGAGGCTGTGGTGGGATCAGGAGACCTGATTATTAGTCCTTGATGCTGGTCTGTGGGTCCAGGACCTGCCAAACCCGACAAGGAGAACAGCGCAAGCAGTGGTCAGCAAGGAGGCAGAGATGCAGCAGCCTCTGACTGCACCTAGCCCTCTCCCAAAAAACAAGAGTGGAGGAAAAGGAGTTTGCTATATGGGCTCTATGCTGGCTGGAGACTCCTCTGTTCAACAGAACAACAAAGAGAAGGCGGGGGGGGGGGTGGAATAAATGGCTCTTTGTTTCTCGGGGTGAATAGGCACTTGGTCCCCAAACTGATTTTCCTTCCAGTTTGGTGTTATACTGTGAGTGTGCCATTGGCTTCCATGGAGTTACTGCTGATTCACATTGACTTAAAGGAAGGATTAGGCCTATGATGCATTAAACTTAAGGATCAGAAGCACTTGTAAATCACACTTTTGATGTCTCCTATTTGTCAGGGAAGAGTTACCAAGAGACACCAGTATTGCTGCCTGTTGTAACCCTAACCCTCACTCTGCCTCTGCTGTACTCACCCTTTGACCTCTCAGGTGAGCCTTAATTCCTTCTGACTTCCTAACTTGTGATGGTTAGGTTATTTCACATACTTTTTATGAAATCATCTTTGACAAACAACTATTTTGGCAAAAGCATTTAGATTTTCTTCATAGCATTGGTCTAACAGTTCAGTACAACTATTTGTGTAAGGAAAAGGAGCTCTGGAAGCTTTGTACTCCCTAAAGTATTTGAATAAGCAATACATTCTGACTGAAATAGTATGCAGCAACTGGTTTAAGATTATATATTTGCAATTAACCCCTAATTGATAGCTCCTGATGCAAAACAACCTCCTTTTAGCAGTGCTCTGTATAGTTACTCCATGGTAGCAAAAAGGGGCTTTCTTGTGAGAGCATAGTATTTTGAATACTGGAAATGAACTGCACATCTCTGATAACCCACCACCTATCAGAATCTTACCAAAATAATAAAAAATAACTTTATCTGGATGATTGCTTTGGTTGTGTTCAGAATCCTCCCTGGAGCTTGTTGCTGCAATATCAATGTATCAGATGAATCGATGCTGTCGGTGCAATAATTTTAGGCAGAAGACAAAACCACTTCAAAGAGTATAATGACTTGAGAGTTTGTCAATAAGATGTCTTAATGTTTTTGACAACACCCATTTTGTTGACACAGTGGGTGAGGAAGCCTGACATCATTTATTGTGTCAAGTGAACAGATTTAGCTGCTGGTGAACCACATGGTAAATTACACTTTTCCCCCTTCCTGTTTGTTTGAGCTATCAATCCTGTTTTCCTTTTGGAAGCTGATGATTACTTCTTTCCCCCCCCCCCCTCCCCCCCATCAACTAAAAGACAATTTCATTATTTCTCAGGAAAGAAGAGCAGTGTAATTTTTTAATCCCTCTGGAAGGAGTCTCTAAAGTGTCATTAATTCATATTTATCAAACTAGTTGAATAAGATATCCCATCCCATTGCTAAAACAAAAAGATAGCTTTATTTATAAATGTGGAGCTTTTATAAGCTAAAATCTGTTTTACCATGCATGGCAAGTTCCCAGTCAATTTAAAACATTTAAAGTTATGCAAAACCACTTAGAGAGTTGAAAAATATGTAAAGATATGTAAAGACACTAAGTATCTTGTTCCCTACCATAATAACAGAAAAATCAAGACCATGTTTTGACTTGGGATTTTATCTTTAAAGCTCTTTGCAGAGAGGCTTTTTTTTCTCTACCTGCATGCGAGTTCAGTTTCATCTTCAAATGTTTTCCCTTCTTGTCTACTTAATCCTTATAAACTCTGATAGTCTTTCATAATGATTAATATTATTCATACAAGGAAGTCCATAAAGATTGCTGTTCATCAGTATTTGTCTTCAAACTTTGAAGTCTCCTAATTGCAAGAAGATAGATACATTAAACTATTACCTAAATGCTCAAAAGAGAAAGAACAAAGGAAATAAGGAATGATGTAATCCCCGGGGGAATCACGTTTCTCTCTCCAGGAGGAAGCTGTTCTCTTAAAGTTGGCACAACTATTGGGATGCTCAGCTGTCACTTTCTTCTCACATTTATTCTGAATGAACACAATCCATCCATCAGTGCTTAAGGAGTTTTCTAACAGTACATTGACCTTGAATGCGGCACATTGATTTTCAGTAACGCATCGCAAATAGGGTCGTTACTGAGTCATCCAGCAGAGGATGTGATTGGGAACAGATTTCTGAAATTCCAATACTGTGCCACCTGCCTCCGATGATGGATCATTCTACTGCTCCCCATCAATCCTCACCTCCTGCTAAAATATGTGACACCTGTAAGAAATTTATCATTATATACAACACAAAGCAAAAATAAACTGTTACAGTGGGGGCTTTTCAGCAGCCTCCACTCCTCTTGTAAGGATGGTTTACAGTGGCATTTATTTAGAGAGACTCTTCTTGTAAAAAGGGTCGGGTGGTGGTGGTGACAGAGATGTAAGCACTATAGGGAATTAAGGCTGCAACTGGGACTGAGCAATAGATAAAAACAGTCTGGATCGTAAGCTGTTAGAGGTTAACACTAGATCAATTAGGGTGATTGTTCTGTAGATTGTAATGGACAAATATACGTATACAAAAAGGACATTAGTGAAATTGGGGAGGAAGAACAAATAGAAATTAACTGATGTTAAAGTAAAAATCAAACTGGGAAAGATTTTGTGTTCTTCTAAAATGCCTGACAGTCTCACTGAGGCTGGGAAAGGGATCTTTCAAAATGATTCTCTGAAACTACGATTGAAAGAAAGGTGCTTGCATTTCTTCTGGAGTTTGGAAGGGTCAAGTGAATTAATGGCTTTTCCCCCCCATTCTGTATATAAATTAAAGGGTAAGAACAGATGCCAGGATCCTGAGAAGTTTTTAGGTCCCTGATGTCCACTGAGATCAAGAAGGATTTGGATACCCTTTAGATTTCAGATTTATGATTTTTTGAGCAATGAGGGAGGAATAACTCTTGTCTTGAAATTGACATTAGTTTGGCGTACAGTGTTTTTGTAACCAAGCTGATACGTCAATGTTTGTTTTTTCATTTAAAATGGTTAACTATTAACTATTGTATTGAGCAGGCTGTGAGACTAAATGGCCTCATGGCTTGTAAAATGGCAAATTTTACATTCCTCCTTATTTTGCTTCGTTGCAGCTGATGTTAAGAATCTTGAAAAGAACTCAGTTAAGTAACCTGTTAATTTATTCTCTCCAGCATGGGTAATTTTGCAATGATTTTATTAAAGATATGTGTAACATGTACTCCACAAGCAGAATAAAACTTTATAATACCAGAATAGGAGATAGCCATCTGAAAATGAAATAAAGTTGATAGTATTTCCTTACCAGGTATTATTGCTCCTCTCTAATGTCTAATTCCTAGTTAAATCAAGAGGGTCTCACTGCCCGAAAGTGGCTCTTATGGACCACTAAGGAAAGAGTTAGTATCTATTTTACAACTGATTTATAGAAAAACACATATGTCTTACTCTGTTTCCAGCTTCAGCCCGGTCACTGCAGTGGCATTGGATGCTTGAGCAAGTTCCCTGCATCTTTTGGTCTTTCCTTCAGACTTGGTCCAACTTTTGAGTGCATGGGGTCAACTCACAGTGGTTTGTTGCTATTGGGCAAAATAAGCCCTCAGCACACATGCAGAGACTGTGGACCTGGGAGTACTGGAGTTAGATGCCGATTGCGAGACACATATCTTACCAGGAGTGACAACCTATTTGACACTGATGGGTTTTTTCAGGAATGAACTGAAAACATCATCATCATCTTAAATGAGGAAGATAACAGAGATCCTCCTTCTTCAAAGAAGGGATTGTATTTTGGCCATATACGAACAAGCTTTTCTTGATATTTCTACAAGTTCTGATGATCCTGAAGGGCCACATGTATATCTAAAATCTTTGTAAGATCATCTTTGCTGCTTCTAGCCAGCTTATGTTACCCTCTTTCCCAAGCTGCTTTTTCTGAGAAAATGTTAGTTGTTTGGCAGACAACTGTGTACTCCAATTGAGTATTAAGCAGGCCATTCAGCATATTTAGGTATCATATGGACTATAACTACAAGGTAGGCGTCTTCTAGAAACGCTGCAGTCTCTAGGTAAACAAGTAAATTGACCTGTGCTCCTTGCAAAATCTCACAATAAGCCACAACTATTTTAAGCATGATAAGACAAAATAGAGAAGAAATACAAAACTGCTGGTAGAGGTAGAAGAGAGGAGCCTGTGACTTGGTCTATTCTGGACTCAGTTACAAACATCACATACAGCCTTTGACAACTCAGTCTCGTATCTCAGATTTGTCATTGGTAGAACTGACATCGTAAAATGTGCTGTTATCAAATAGGTCGATTGAAGTTCAACACAGAGCAGTGAATCAAAAAGCACAGAAAGGAAAGCAGAGATCATGTAAGCAGAGTGCAAGACATAGAAATCTGTTCTGGATTTTAGACATTATTTGGGGTGAAGACAGAAGTTGGGTTTCAGTTCTGGGCTTTGGACTTACCAAACCTATCACATATAAAGCCATTTTCTGTGAGATGGCTGCTGGAACCTCACCTACTTAGGCAGAGTGAGACTGCAAGAGATGGATTCAGATCCATACCTTGAGTTTTTAAAAGTATTGAGGGTTCTAGGTGCTCACTTCTGGGTTTGGATATCGTTCAATATAGGTTAGCATGTGTGCAATTCACTGCAGCAATTACCTTTGAATTCTACTAAATATATTATTACCCTAGTCTAATTATATGTTAATTGCCTGAGAGCACTCACTTTGACTGATCAGAGTATTAAAATTTATGGTTTATTGAAATAAAACCCTAAAGTATGTGCTGATGTCAGGCTTGGCTGTCTGTAGTCTATACTGGAGGATGATAACTTGGTGGGAATTAAAGAGCTACCTGTACCATACTAGTGATGTAATGTTTCAGGCCTGCTCTAATTGGAAAGCCAGCTTGAAGTGAGTTCCTTTAAGTCTTAAAACCACCTCAGACCTTCTCGTATCTTTAGGAAAAGAAGCTCACATGTTAGAAAAGGAAAGAACATTTTTAGTGGTAGTATTTACTGTATGCACTTGACTTACTCCTTTGGATTAGGCCCTATGCAGGAGCACAGAATGCACATGTTAGGTAGTCACTGAGCACAACCCCGCTGCCCTGTGACCTGGGGTGGCTGAGGTATGCCCATACAATATCTTCTGCTGCCTCTGCTTCAGAGTTAGTGTTCAGAGTATTTTGGGGAAAGAGGCAGGAAGGGAGCCTTCAGTGTTGTTGCTAAAGCCACTGAGGTCTTCTCTCTGATCAGCAGAGATGGGGGAAAACACTGTGAATAGGGAGAAAAGATAGAGCTGGGTTGTATGGGTTTTAGAGCTATATATTTAACCTCTCTGTGTCTGGCTACTGTAAAACTATATTTAGAATTGTAAAATAGATTATAATCAGCTTATTATTCATCTAGGCTGTTGCGAGTTTCATTTTTTTGTGTTACAGAGTACTTTGACCTCCTCAGATAAGTGTTGCTATAAATCTAAAAGATACAGATCATCAGAAGAACAAATGGAAGATGTTTTGTTTGAGATAATTTAGATATACTTCTTCATGTATTTTTTAAAGATGTGTGTTTGTTTTAACTTGATATCAGAATTATGTGAAAACAAATACAATTGATGTACTAATATAAACCTGATTTAGGTTTTCAGAAAGCAATTCATTTTCTGTATATTTTTCACAGGAACATTTTGCATATATCTCTGGTCACTCTAAACAAACAGTAGAATTTTCTCCCAGCAAAAGTAAAAGCCATTAATACTAAAATAATTAAGTTGGTACTTGAATATTAAGTCTCAATTTTTAGGGCTGTATAAGTCAAGCAGTTGAATTCCCTCAAGTCTGGAAGACTATGTCAACACAAGAAAGTGCAAAAGCTTTAAAGCTACATTTTATTTGATTTTGTATTCAGTTCTACAACTTACATTCTTACCCCAGTGATGTCAAGGAGACAGTGCTCAGGGTTTGCTTCTCAGTCTGCAAAAGTGTTTTGTGAGCTCTAACTGCATCTTAATATTTTATTACACTTCAATGCATCTTAATACTCCAGCTATTACAGATTGTGGTACAATTTTCTTCCTTTCTTGGGAGTTTCTTCCTCAAATTCATTGGGACTCCAGCAGCGAGTGTGTGGCTCTGAACATTTGTAGTGTTGCAGCTTGGGAAATGCTGTTTCATGGTTAACTCTTGGCAGAGGGCAGCAGCACTGGAGTGATGGGCTGTCAATGTCCCGCTTCTGCACAAACCTGTTTGCAGCAGAGCAACATGGGGATAATTACCAGACCTCTATGCATTACTTGTCTTCATCTGTACAGAAGGGACATGCCTGAATGGGAACAGAAAATCAAGCAGCATGTCAGAGGGATGTGAAATGGGAAGAGGATAAATACCCTTTGGAAGTCCTGGCCACCAGCTCTCCTCACTGGGGCAAGACAGAGAAGCTACTGCTTATATCCATAGATATGTCAATGCTACTACAGAAACAAAGCTGTTTTAAAATGTTTGTTGTCTGAGTTGGGCTGTTTTAAGATCAGTTCATCTTCCCTACTGTGCCTCCCTGCTCTCACAGAGAATAAATCCTTGCTGCAATGCCACTACTATAGATGAAGTTACTTCTCACATTAAGGTGAGAGCACAATCCAGCCTGGGGTTTCTGGCTAGAAGAGGGTCTCACTTAAACCGATGGCTACTTTAGGGAGTTAAAATGAACCTACTACACAGGTTGCTTACGTGTTACTCAGAGGCATCTGGAGCTGATACTGATGAAGACAGGATATTGCAGTGTATGAACTTCTGGTCTAGCTGGTGGGCTGCTTTGCCCTTGTAGTTTACACAAAATAGCTCTAAATCTCTAATTCCCAGCTCTCCGTGGCTGGACTTCATTTCCACTTCCTCTGTGTGTGTATATTCAATAAATGGCAGCTTGTTGTCTGTTCCCCAAGTAAGCCTTTTGTTTAAATCAAAATCATAGGAAATAGTATTTTTAAAGTTGTTTTTTACGATGTTAGGTGTGTTCACTGACAAGTAGCCTGAGATCCTACCTCAGCCATGTTGGCAATTAGGCCATCAACCCAGAGAATTAACTTCAGCAAGACATTAGTCATTCTTGGAAATTACAGTGCTCATTTCTCTCTTTCTCTCTCTTTTGTATTTAAATGGTAGGGTTTTCGAGAGTATTTTTATGGACCTAATTAATGCATGTGACAGGCTTCTGATGTAAGGTGGAAGAAATGACAATTAAACATCTCGGAATAAGCGCATTCCAGAGGGTGCACAAGCGAGTCTTTATGCAGGGCACTGTGGGAGAAAGTCCTCAGCAACAAAGCAGTGATGTGTTTTCATTTGAAACAACAGCACTGGAGGAAAAAGAAAAAAAAGAAAACAATTCATTAGCATTTGTGAGGGAAGTTTGCAATAACCATCGGTGTTTTGTAATCCCGTGGTTCTAGAGTCTTCTACAGAGTAACTTTGTGCTATAAAATCCCATATTTTAAAATCTTCCTTTGGAAAGATCAAAATGAGGCTTAGCCACTAGATTTTATGTGTCTGATGAGATGATGCATTGCTGACACATGGAATTCAAGATGGACTTTAGTTTTGTCACTGTGCAAGTTAAATATCTTTTTCCATCTTCTCCTGATGTACCTTTTTACTTGGCCATGTCCTCTCTAGCTCATGTGCTGTAAGCAGTTCATCATATAACCAGTTCACCTTGCTGTGCAGGACTCTGCTCAAAAAGGAAAATGTAAATGAAACCAGAGCCAATGTTAATGGAAGTATTCATATTTCCAGGCATGTCATCTCTGGAGGCTAACACTGGCAAAAAGAGGATAAATTAGTACATAACAGACTATGATAGATTATATCTTCTCAGTCTCAGATTGTTCTCCAATCATAAAAGAATAACTGGGAAAAATATAGGATGTTTTATTAAAACAATAACCTGAGTTACAGAACTATGGTATGGTGTATTGTGGCCTAAAGAGGTAGCTAGGTAGGTATTCTTTTGTCTAGTCTGATTATCCAGATACAGTCAAAATCCATATCTCTGTCTGTTCAGGGCGTTTGCTTTTTCAAATGTTAAGCAGAGGATTGCTGGATACCATGGGATTACTGTGGGACTGCTATGAATAAACCCACAGTTTATTTTTGTGGTATATGTTAGGAAAACAAGGGCAAAGTTCAGGCACTCTTAAGAGGTGACATCCTTGCTCCTGTGAAGGCAGAGGGAGCATTACCATTGACACAGCCCAGGTGGTATCCATGGTTTAACTTAGTCCAGCCAAGGTGCAGTATCAACTCAAGCTGCTGCAGGCTGATAGGAGTCAAATCCAGAAAATATGTTCACCATCTCCCCATCTTGCTTTAGGTATTTCTGCAGCTTTCCTTGTATCTGTTCAGCGATGAAGTTAGAACAGACAGTGGTTAAACTGCATTATCTCCCTATGAGCAGGCAACCGCAGTACTCTAAAACTGTTTACACTGTGAGATAATTAATGGATTGAAACACAGGGAGCTCTGTGATGCACGTGCCTCCTGTCTGAGGCCCAGCAGCAGGCTGGCTCGAGCCTGGGTTCAAAGTACCCACCCTGCCCAAGAGAGCAGGACTCAGGCATCCTCTGAACATGCCATGGCTCCCTAAGACACTGGGATGCTGATGGGGACTGAGGCCTTGCTGGTGCTCATCATCTCCCCCTTGGTAGATTGCATCAGAGGAGCTAGTCTTCACACAAGGGGTTTCATGTGCTGTCAAGGTACATCTAATTCCTACCAATAATGAGCTCCACCTTGGATGAGGCCCCTAGAGCTCTGGCAAAGTGATTTTTTTTTTTTTAGGTTAGTGTATTTAAAGCTACATCAGCAAGCAAAGTACACAGCAAACAGAAGTAGCTTTTCATAGGGCTGTACAATAAGTTTGCATGTCTAATGCCTATATGGAGATGCAAGTAACAGTAACTTTAGCTTTTAGTACATATGCATACACACCAAGCTGTCACTTTCTTGGGATAAGATTGTGCCTATAAAATGATTAGTGTTCTACTGATTGTTTTAAAATAACTCAACCAGCATCTGAATTTATTTACATACATGATACTGCCTTTCATAAACACAGCTGTACGCAGAATGCCAATTCAAGGATATTTTTGGAAGTTCATCCAACAGTTCAGCTGGGATAAAGGCAGCTCACTAACCTAATCTCATTTTCTCCTCCAAGGACTTTGGACCTAGTAGTCACCAGCTCTGTGTTTCTGTGCCCTGAACACCTAGAGATGTAAAGGGCTTGAGATGGTTGACTGAGTGAGCTCATAGTTAGTGCTGCAAGAATGTTGGAGGATCCGACTGCTCCTGCTGAGAGAGGCCAATGAGTGGTAGCCACCATCCAGCATACCTTCGCTTTCTCCCAAATGACAGTCACAGACAGCTAGCTTGGGTGCCTTGGGCTTGTGGTAGGAAAATGGGCAACAGGGTCATATCTGTGCTTCCTCCGGGAGCCCTGCTGCTCCAGGCAGCTCCCTGCTTTGCTCATACCCTGCTCATCTGCCGTCTTTGTGCTGTGAGAGCTGGCACTGAGTGACAGCAAAATTATGGATATAGGTCAGATTCCATTAAGACCACACCTTTAGCAGCACACATTCACCCTCTGGAATTTAATATTGCTCTTCGTTTAGCGATTTCCTTCTCCCCAGTTGTTTGCTTTTGAATTTAGGATAATATAAGTCATTATTTGAAGTAGCCTATTTAGAAAGCCCGGCACTGTTATTATTTAGTAAGCCAGAGTTACATTATCACTGGCTTCAATCTATGTTTGATGAAAAGATTTTTCCTATTTAAGAGGCAGAAAAAAAAAGTAAAAGTCTTTAATGGTTTTTGTACCTATTCCAAGATCATCAACATGCAGTATAATTAGAAAGTTCTTGTCTCGTTTAAAATCTTTTTTCTGTCTCATGGGACTTCAGCATTAAAAATGCAAGATTTATGTATATCATATAATTATTTATTTGTAGTACAGCAGCACTTAGAGGTATCATTCAATCTTGGGGCCCCATTTATGTGAAACTCTGTATTAGCAATAGTACTGTTGAATCAGACTCAGAAATACCAAGCTGAAATTCTGCTAAGTATTGTACAAATATATCGCTGTGATCACTGAGTGGAAGAATTTGTTAGCAGTTAAGATGGACAAATAGTTAAGACGAGAGAGGAAGGATTACTCACCCAAAAGTGTCAGATGGGAAACTGAAGCATATCTCAATCTAAGACCAGATTTAAATATGTAGAAGGTTCAGTTAGGAGCCTTAGAGCCTACTGCAGTGCTGCCAACCAGAAAGTCATGGATAAGATTTTGTTGCCTTGCTTTTGGTTACTGTGAATTTTGTAGATCTGTGGCCTGACTCCATAGAAAAAGATAATGATTTGCTGTCTAATCAAACCCGTATTAAACCTAGAAGGAATCCATGTCACCAGGCAGCCTTCGAGACCATTTTGAAAGCTGAATACTGACAAGATTTATTATACTCCTGTGTTTTCTTGGAGTACTTAGTATGGCATGTGACTTTCTTTGATTATTCAGGCTATTTGCTCTTCATATTTTACATTTCTGAGTTTGGGTAATTCTTGGAAGACAGAAAAAGAAAGCATTTGCATAGACTGCTGTGCAAAAGGCAGCTTGTTGAGCCAGGGCTAGCAATACAGAGGAATTAGTAGAAGACGACATTGTTTTTCTGGCTAGTAGACACTTAGGAACAAATAGTCCCAAGTTTTATCTATTTAAGATCTAGTTAATGGACAGCTGCCTTTAGTAAAGTGCAGGATTTGACCTAATGAGTCCATGCACTCGACAGAGGAAGTTTAACTAGTCAGCTGGGAAAGGGAAATAATCCCTGGCTTGGTTGAAAGACCCTGGAGCTATATAAAGTTTGTATCCATATGAAAGTGAGTCCTTCCTCATGAAATAGCAACTCTAAAAGGTAGGAGGTGTGGGAAAGTAACCAAGTGTAGCTTACAAATGTCATTGAATGGTTTTGGCCTTGAGTGCTTTATTTTGGCAAAGTTCAAGTCCCAGAAGTTATAGGAGTGAGTAGCAAACTGGGTCACTTTTCTTCTGATTTGTGGAAGGCTTTTGGAATTCAGAAGCAGATGTCTAAGTTAATATACATATGTGTTCCTTATATTAACAACCCCATTAAAACATGCTGCCCTTCCCACCCACCCCCCTTTCCAGAAATATATCCTATCATTAGCTGCTATCTGGAATCGACAGTGGAGTAATTTGAACTCTGGCTCCCAAGGGCCTCCTCCTTTACTTCCTGCTCTAGGAATAAGGTGTGTATTGATTAGATATCAGGCTGTAATTGGGCTCCAATCTCACTGCCTCAAGATATATGATGGAGATGACAGGAAACAGATACCCTGTTGCTACTTGTAAATAGTCTGGTTGAACAAAATGGTTTGTAACCACTTCAGTGCCATAGTCTTTTATTACCGGAATGGGGTTGCTTTATCACTTAGTTTGATGGCTTTTTGAAGGGAAATAATATCTTTCTTTCTGAAGGAGCTAAAATAATTTTAAACAAATTGAATTCCTCTTTTGAGGACCAAAAATAATTATCTAATAGTGCACAGCTTGGTATAATTATACAGTGAGCGTGTCACAGACATAAAATTAATGAAGTCCATAACCCCAATCTGGCATCCATTGACTAATTTGAAAAAAAAAGAAGAGAAAAGAAAGATGGTGTTCAGAATGAGGATGTTGAAAGAAAGAAGGTGCTTGTGGTAGTTGAAGATCTGGAATTATTCATGGCTTATCTGTTCCAAGACGTTCTCTTCTATACATCAACTGTACCAGGCTAAATATGAGCCTATTGAAAACAAAAGTGCAGAGCAGTGCAAATGTCTGGCTTTAGTAGGTCACAAAAGCAACTTAATAGTTGCTAAATGGTGTGAGGGAGGATATGTACAGGCAATCTAAACTTTAAAATAAGCCTAAGTTTGTAATCTTAAAAGTAAATTCCAATTGTGGGGCGATTGTCCCACAATTGGAGAGAAAATGCAGCTTTTTACCATTCCTACAGAAGACTTGGAAAAAAACATCCAAAATGCATAGACCAAGGGTGAAAACCCATGGCCTTTTGAGAAGTAACAGACTTGGGTTTGTTTTCTGAACTTATCTTTTGGGCTTTTTTTTTAATCCTACAAAAGCGAATCCAGAATAGGCAGTTTGTTCTGATCAGTGATTTATCTGTGAGATTCCTAGAGCCTTGTGTGAAGGTTTCAAAGCTGTGGACCAAAGTAACTAATGTGTTGCAATAATATATTTAGCACATGATAAGGCAAACCACAGAGAAAATAGAGAGAAGGGAAAAACACATTCCCTGGCTGAGAAGTTATTGAATGTTTAAAGCTTGGGAACAGATAGTTTAGGAAGAAGTAGATTTCAATGACTTCCACTCTGTAAATAAATTGCGAAATCTAATGTGCTAGTACTTCATTTCTCTCTTTCAAGCATATTTTGGATGGCATTTGTATCACATTTACACCCCAAACATAGTTTGATTTTGCATACAAGACATTTATATTCTGCTGCTCCTCAGAATGACCTTAATGTGATTTATTGACAAAGAGAGGTAGAGACATTCTATTTTTTTGAGCAATAGCAGAAGGGAGAAGAAAATATTTGTAGTTTTTAATAAGATCTACCATGTATACATATATTATCTTTGCTGCATACTACATGCATTTCTGTTGTTACTAGAGCTGTAATTTTCTGTTTCCTTTTCTGTAGTGCCTGATTTTCTGCTTATTTGCCCCGAAATTGCAGCAGTGTAATTCCACATGCTTCATCTGACTTCTTGTTAACTTCAGCAATGCAGAAAGATGTGGTCTTTTTGTCCCTTCTTTCTCCCATGTGCCATATCTTCACTATTGACACATCACATTTTAATCACATAATATGCCTCCTAACCAAACTTCTTGAAGACCAAGTTCTTTGGCTTTCAGTCAAAAAGGAAGCAGGGAAAAAGAATTTTCACAGTGATTGTTCTGTAGTAGTATTAACCCTCTTTATCAGAAGTGGCAAAAAGCAATCCTATGAGTTCAGTGCTCTGCTTTTAGATCTGAGAAGTTAGAGTAAGAAAATCGATCTGAGTAACACTGAAGGAGGAAGTAATGAACGGAAGGAAAAGCTTTTAGCAGTAATCTCCTTGAATCTCAAAACAAAGTGTCTAACCACAGTGAGGTAACGAGTCTGCAGAGGTTGACACACATGGACATGCCAAGCAGATGCTGTCACACACCAGCATTTAATGTTTCCCCTACTTTGTCTCAGATGGACCACTCTGTGTTGAAATACATTGAAGATGAGCTAGACTATACTTTAGGTGAATCGAGTCCTGACTTGTGTTTGCAGGTGAGCTCACAGAGAAGCCTGATCAAGTCATTCCTGCCCTCCATGTCCTTGGCCACCCTGATGCTCTCCTGGAGGTTGCTGCCCAAGTACCAGGTGTAACTCCTACAGATCAAATCACTTCAACTTAGTTTCACAGTTTCATGCTTGTGCATTTCAACCCTGCAGTCTGTGCCCTAGTCTCCTTCATTTGCCACTCCCCACAAAAATTCCAAGAGAAATCCACCAGAGAAGGTTTGGCTGGGACACTACTTTAATTTTGTATGTTTATAGTACTGTCAAACAAAAATGAAGCAAGACAAGATCCACTTCATCACATAGCTAACCATAAAAGGTTAATGTTTCGTACTCTTGCTGTAGTTAGGTGCATGGAACAGGAACCAGGGAGTGAACCAGTTTTGGGGCTCATATGGGCTTAGTTTCTTTCCTCTTAACCATTTTTCAGTGTTGTTTTGTAATGATCAAGATTTCTTCAGTGGGACCAAGTGGAAAGGGGCAGTACAACCATATTTAAGACATGCACGCACGCATGCATGCAAACATAGACAATCATCAATACTTGTGTTCCTCAGAGAAAGCAGAAAATTCAACTGTATCAAACTGCTGGTATCAGCACAATGTCTTTAGAAATACCGTTTGGACTACAGAAAGGATGGATCAGAAGATCTATGGAAAGAATATGTTAGGGAACTTGGTACATGGGAATTTATGGATGTCAAGGTTAATTTCCAGGGTAATAAAATAAGGAAATCATGGCAAATGCAAGTTGGATTTGAAAAAAGAGCAAATCCTTAGTTTCTGTTTTGGGATGTGGGATTTGAGACTCTTGCTTGCTCCTCTGCCTGACTCTAACAGTACTTCTAGATGTCAGACAGAACTGCATTACATTTTATTAATATAATTACTCTTAAAGTAATTTGTCCCATTTCATTTCTTTGTCTCCAGGCAATTTCAGACAGTCAGCAGGCCAGTCAATTAGAGACCAGTAGAATACACGTTTTATTATGAAGGATCAACTAACCTCTGTCAATATAGGATATACTTACCTTTAGAGAATGTGTCTATGCAGTCTGGTTCTGTCACAGGCTAGCTCCAAGCCACTGGGGCATGAGCCAGCTTTGGTCAGGAAGCCATTTAGACCCATTAGGGTGTGAATGTGTCTGCAGTAAAAAATTTTGCCTCTCGGGTGGATTTATAAGCATCCTCACAGTCTTGTGCTTTTATGGCTATGTGCCTTCCAGCTAGACTAGACTGAAGCTCTGGTGATTTGGAGTCTGGATATTAGCATGTGGCTGTTTGTGTCTGACTGTAGGCACAGCTGTAATTCTTCTCTGAGAGTGGATCCCTTGGCTTGATCTCTTCTTGTCATGCAAATCAAGCTGAAATCAGCAGAATTAGGTAAATGTGGATAAGGCAGCACTCTCTCTGCATTAGGAGAACTCACTTGACTTAGGACAATAGATATGAGCAAGGATTTGTGAGATAAGGGCTTGAATCACGAGAAACCCACAAGGAAAAATATGTTCAATCGTGAAGTCTGGGAACTGGCTGAATAGCCAATGATTCTAAATAGCTTTGGTTCTTGATGGGGCCAATAATTCTCTTTAATGGAAATATCTTCAGATGATATAATGTTGCTTTGGGTACTTTATATATCTTAGTCTTCTGCCAGTCTTGTTTGTTTACTTTTCTAGTAGGAGTGTTTGATGGTTTTAAGGTTATGATATGTGCAGGAAGGAGCATGTATTGGGGCAGCCCTGCCAGTTCCTGGCGGTTGACTTGCTTCTTTCATATCAATTACATGTGTTGAATTGCCTACTAAGTGCTACAAGGTTGCTTTGACTTTGGAATGCAGAGATCTGCATTTTTGTCATCTGTGCAGAAAGTGGCTTTGCCTAACTGCATCACCTTATGCAGCATCCTCAGAGCATTGTCAGTGGAAGCACTGTGGAGTGGATGCTTTCCTGTCACAAGGAGATGTGTAGCTCTGTCTCAGATGTTTTCTGTATGAGTTGTACTCTGTTTATTCAGGTCAAATGTTGATAAATCAGTGGAAGGGAAGTGGAACAATGTTTGGAAGAGGACATACTGCATACCCTCAGATTAAGAAAATGAGGCAGCAAGTCACAGAACAGAATCCAACCTTCCGGCCTTTTTATTCCCAACACATCACAAATGTCCTCATTTGATGAACACTTTGTGCATCAATCAAAAGCCAACTGTGTCAGAATAGATCAGGAAGAAAATAAATGGGTGCAAAGAAGAGCAAGCACTCCAGGTAAATATGAAACTGAGGGGACTTACTGTCTTCAAAAAGATTCCCATTCAATGCACATGGTCACTGCTCTGGAGATGTGCTTTTTGTCCTTGAAATTTGTCTGTGAATTTGCAGATGCCTCGGCCTTTCTGAAATACTGGCTAAAACAAAAATCTCAGAGATACTTCAATTTTGCAGATGCTCCAAACTCATCTGAAGTGCAATGCTCAACTTATCCTTCTGTCACCAGATTTCCTTAGATTGTCATCTCCCAGTGCAAATGTTACACTGTGAGCTAATGCAGCAACACGATTAAAGGGAAAACAAGTTTCTCATAATCCATCCTCCCCTTTCTGTTGGTTTCTTAACTGAAGAACTAGTCCCTGTGTCTGTTATTGTGCTGTATTTCTTCAGGATGTAATGGTGGGAGGGAGGAGCCCAAAGGATAGGACACATTGATGAAGTTCCTCTGTCTGATGCCAGGTTCTGGCTGGTTTCTTGGAAAATTTTGCTCTTTCTATTAACTGATGTGTAATTCAGAGAGATATTGTGTGCTGGTTTTTGACCTTTGCAAACAGTAAATCATGAAAATATCTGATTTATTGAATTTCTCCTCCCTCCACAAAATCTTTCCAAAGTGGTCATGACCACAATAAGTGAACTGAAGTGACTTTGGTATTTGTATCATATATAAAATGTTTATTTTGGGATGTAGTTTGTGAAAATATTAATGTAAGATAGTTTTGGCCAGAATGAAGCTTATAAAGAAGAAACATTTAATCATTAGAGACTGAACTGCACTCAGGCTGAACAGCGGTGTTCAAGATGACTTCTTGAATCAATGTATTCTATTTCTAGTATTAAGCTTCAACCTGGCAGGGTCCAAGGATTGTCCATAATTTTGTAGATAATACTATGTCAGTGTGCTCTTAAGTGCTGTCTGTAGCATTCTGCATTGGATTTATTAGAAAGTAACCATCCTTTAAAAAGTAGGGGTTTTTTTTGTTCTCTCTCAGCTTGAATAGGCAGTAAGATATTTTGGAAGAATGATACAGGTCTTTCTATTCTGAAGCAGACCATTAGCATGTTTCTTTAATATCCAGTACCTTAAAGGAGGTAGAAACTTAAATTAGAATCTTATGAATTAGCCTCTCCATGAGGTAAAGTCCATTTGCCTCCACCATATATTCTTTGGTCTCATAAGATATTAACTATTGTGGTCACAACTTCATATAAAACGTGCTTAGATTTAAACACATGTACAATTCTGCTTCCTGACATGTTGTGCCAAGGGCTGGCATATAGATTTAACATATGAATCTTATCTTCCCCTTCAAAAGAAAAGATATACTGAAATTGTCATCTAATTTCTTCTTAAATCCCTTTAGGCACATATGTAGATAGACGTGTGAAATGGACAGAGGTTGTGCACAGCTCAGAACCCCAATCAATAGGGTGTTAGGACTGCTCATGCATTGTTTTCTTCTCTTTTGCTATTAAAAGAATTCCAAAGGTAAGTTTAAGTTACTGTTTGAGGTTTAAATTTTGAAAGTTTCTCTTCTGAAGTGGCTGTGTTTTTGTAGTCCCTCTTAACACATACATCTTCCTCATAGTGTATTTGCATGTTTCTGCTGTTCTCCAGCAAGAGTAATGCTTTCTGCTGGGCCAATCAGGGCAGGAGGGGACCAGACAAGGTAGCCAGTGTGTGGTGCTGCAGGCTGGAACCCAGTCCTAGTGAGAACCTGGACATATTGCTTTGGGTACCATGCAATAGGAATAGTCATCTTCTGTGTTTGGGGGAATTGCACAGTGTCTATTCATAGGTCGAGTAAGGTTATGCATTGCCTAGAGTGACTTTCTTTTGCACAGACATTGGATCATCCATATTCTGAGGCTTAGCTCTTCTTTTTTACCCTAAAAAACCTCTCTCCGTTAGCCTTTTGGAAAGCGATAACGTCAGTGAGGTCACTGCAGAATTAGATGTTAGGCAAACCACTGGATGTTTTGTTAAATAAAACAGCCCTTGCCAATATTTTGCAATCAGTCCTTTAAGTTTAAACCACATCTTAAAGTTAAAATGTGTCTATGTCTATGGATAGATAAACTTGTATGTGTTTACAGTAAAGCCTAAACCCCTCATTAATTATAGCTCTTTTTTCATTGCAGAGATCTTTAAAATAGAAAAACAACAGTTCTGAAATCTGAACTGGAGAGTGAAAAACTTGATGTGTTTTTAAGATACTTAGGAGGAGACATATACAAGGAGCTGGCTATTCTTAGCAAGAAAAATGCCTTTGAAAATCTTTCCATACTGCAGGTATCTTCTTCAAAACCACATCTGATAGGGATCTAATCTCTCTGTTCAATAGCATCATCATTAAACATTAACACATCACAAACAACATGTTTATCATTTTAACATTATTTTTCAGGATCAGGTTTAAATTATGGTCTGTAAAAACAGTGTAGGTCCTGTTCTTTCTGTCTTTTGTTGTTGTTGTTAAGAAAGATGTATTTACTTTCTGTAAAATGAGTATTTAATACCAAGTGAAAAGATGAATTTCAAATTGTCTTTGTTGGCTTTAACACTTTGTGGTCATGGCTCTGCTGGGAGAAAAAAGCTGCATGATTAAGAGACAAACAAAAAAAGATGCACAGAGTTGGCAGCAATCTGAAATTAAGAAGATTCTACATTTCAGACAAGCTGTTACTTATTTTGTGAGAAGAAAGGGATTTGGTTCTCGAACACTCTGCACATGACAGTGAAACGCTGCGCACATTGTCACGCAACTTCTGGCAGCACATTTCCTCTCTGCTTTGTGTGAAATGATGCCTAGTCTCTGTTGTGGCCTTCCTGGGCCACCTCTGAGCAACTGAAGGATTTTTTCCGAGGCTGGGACTACATTCCATGAGAAACAGTGTGGTGATGAGGCCTCCTCTACCTGCAGTTTAGTGCAAAAGAGCTGGAGAGACAAAACTGTTGCACAATGCCAGCTTACTTCTTAGAAAGAGGAGGAAACCATTCATGTCTCAATTTCAGGGACGTGAAATAACCTGAACTTGAACTTTATCATCTGCAGTTTGCTCTCTTCTTTGTAATACTTCCTCTCAGTTCCATATTTCCATGTCAAAGGAAGCTTGAAAATTTATTTTTCTCCTTTTTCTGATCACAATAGATCATGTTAAACCTGGCACCAAAGCAGGCTCCTACACCTTGGTACGTGTGCAAATGTTGGGGCTTCCTCAACTTAGCAGCAAGAGCTTTAGATTGGCACAAAATAACAAAAATTGGTTGGTTATGTAATGGGTTGCAAAGGCAAACTGAAGACTGCACAGCCTTTATAGGAGTGAAACACTATGAACTCATCTGTAGAAGCTGACATAAACAAGCACACAGCTGTACAGGGTGCTACACAGGGGGATGGCTTTGCACCCTTTGCATGTTGCTTGCCCATGCACAGTCTTAGGCAGGTTTCTGATTTGAGATGGTTTCAGGGTTCTTGCTTCTTTTGAAAGGCTTAAACATCCTTTTCTGACTACCAGCCCTTAAAATATGTTCCAAATAGAAGCTTTTAAAAAAAAGGGAAAAAAAAGAGTAATTTCTGGCAATTCTGGTCACATTCATATTTAGAAAAAGGAAACCTTTCTGAAGAAGATCTGAGGGTTATCAAAGTCTGGACAAGTAAGGTCTTGTCAAACTTTTATGAACAAATGGAATATCTTGTTTAGTGGCAAGAAACATTATTTCCTTATCTTTGGATGTTCCTTTCTTTCTTTACTAAGATATTACTTTCCTGTGTCCTGTTTAAATTCCTCATCCTGTTAGAAAAGGGAGGAAAAAAGAGAGAAATATTGTACTGTACTGCATGGATGTATTGTCGTTGTGGTTTCCTATTAACTTTTTGCTGATTCCTGCTTACTTATCGTGAGCTTTAACGTTCTGTTACACTTTTCAGCAGCAGCGTGTCTCTCGTGCTTTGTCTCTGAAGCACTAAAACTTACTGTTTGCTGCTTTGCTGTTGTTGTCTTCACCATGTAAAATAGCCTCCTTAGGATCACAAGAACAACGAGGCCAGTTATTTTAATCAAATGATGTTTTTCAAGATCTGGAAAGGTTGCAATATCAGCCTCTGCTCTGACCCCTAAAACAAAATCACTTCCATTCACTTTATTATCTTCAGCGTGTGGGAAACAGACAGAGTCTGAATATTCTTTTTATCCTCCCTCCATGTTTTTTTCTTTTCTTTTTTTGTACTAGCTCGGTTCCTGTTGAAAATGCATCTAACCTATAAAGGAACAGCCTCCTCTGTGTTCATTCCCCAGCATTCTCCAAATAGTCACATTCTTAAAATACCGTCTTCTTCCTTATTTTCTCAATTCTTTATTTGTTTACACTCAAAAGCTTCTTTGTAGCTGCCTACACTGAACTGGGAAAACATATAGTCTAGTCCTCCTTTATTTAAATGCACAGTGGATTGTTAATGTCTTTGTTACTAGATACTAGCAAGCTTTATTGAGGATAAATCCATATGCCAGTGAAATTGTACAACATGAATGTTCCAAAATATATGCAATGTTCTTCAGATTAATTGGATTCCATGGAACATATTCCCAACACAATGACCAGGGGTTTTAAACATATAACTCTCATTAATGTTGATGGGAGTCACATGCTTAATTCCCAGCACTTCTAGATAGAAATAGCATTGCTTTCAATGAAAACAGTGTCCACCTTACAGTGAACTATTACAAATAATGATTACAGTTTTCTCCTATGGATGGGAAGGGAACAAGTTCTACCAAATCACCTCTCTAAAACATTTTGTATTGCTAACATTGCTGAACAAAATACCTGTGCTGAACTGCACAAATAATTTGTTACTGGAAATGGTGCTACATCGTGTTAAAAAGTAAAATATGACTGTTTAACAGTCAGACTTTAAGTAACAGAAAAGATCATGAAACAACATTCTCTTTATCAGGAAGAAAGAATCATTGTCTGTCTTGGTAGCACATATCTTATTTTCATTAATTGGAAATGATGCATATGTAACCAGGACGTCCATTCATTGGTGAGAATCCTACTGGCTTCTCTATGTGGGCTGTTTATACTTTTTCTAAACCAAAACAATAGCTTTGGTGGTAATTTTGTTTCTGGGTATTATGCCACAATAGTTAATAGTACGGTTCTTTCACGGTGCTGGGTGTAGCAAGCATGAAATCCTGGCACTTAGAGCAGTTCTTGAAATGGACAAAATCATTTACTATGGACCATAAATAGATAACTAGAGAAACTGCACTCTGAGATCGTTAAGGAAGTTTTGGATTGCTTTACGTCAGTCTTCTCAAGTTTCTTGGTTAACATCTGTATATTTATCAGTTAACTAGTCACTGAGGAAATGAGTAACAATCCCTTCAGAGATACAGTCCAACTAGGTGGACTAGTGATTTAGGTGAACATCTTTGTGTCTTCCTGGAGTCTGTACAACCAGAATGTTCAAGCCAGGATTTGTTTTTATGTGACTCGTGTCCATGAAGAGCTGTGCCTTTGAAATCCTACAGATTTCAGACATCACATAGATTCCCATAGAAACTGGTTTTGTAGTCTCAAGGGTAGGATTATGTTTTGCTTGCAACAGGAGGCAATGGCATGGGAAGGAGAAACTTTTTACATAGCAAGAGCAGATGTAACTGCTAATTAAAATTACTGCCTGCATCTCTATTCCTCACTTCCTCCTGTAGGAAAATACCCCTGTGATGTTATGCAATCATAGGATAGATTTTATGTTCCTTGAACAACCAAGCCACAAACAGAAGGGACACAAAAGGGGTTAATTCTGTGTAATATAATTGGATATGGCAATGAGCCAAAGTGATTCTACTGTAAAAATCCCAAATCCTGTGCATGGAAGATTAATGAGGGATGAAGAAGCAACAGCATTGCCTGGTTTACAAGATATATGTACTGGAGAGGCTGAGAAACAGAGGAAAAAAATGCATTTGGCCTTGTCAAAAAAGTCCTTGATGTTTGTCATAGAAGAAACACTCAACCTCATAACTATTTTCTCTTCAGTCAAATGTGTAAGAAAAATGGTTGATCTAATCCAGCCATGAGCTGGGATTGTTGAGTAGGTAGTCTACAGGAGGAAGCATTTAATTCCTCAAAATATTTTGGCTAGTTTGTCCAAATTTGAGTCTCTTTTGGTCAATAGTGGACTTTTTCCAACTACTCCAGTTCATCTTCCAACACCGTGGTTTTTGGTCTGTTCCTCTGGAGCTGGCAGTGCTCGGTTGCTCAGAACAAGGGCACACAGACAAGCAGTAGATCTGCTGGTTTGTACAATTACACGTACAGAGAGAAGTATTCAGAGGTTGGGAGATGGCTATCACTGACCATGTGTCAACATCTTCAAAACTCATCTAGGTATGAGCAAACTGTTGCTCACATAAAGCTCAGTTCCTTCCTGCTTATTCAGTGCTTCGCTTATTATACTAATTTGGTACAACATCATTACGCTGGCTTCCCCACAATCTACTGACGAATTTACATCTCAAAACAGCCATCTCTGTTGCCCAAGTATCTGAGAAATTAGTTTTACTCCAAGCTGAACACTTGAGGAAACTGGAGGTATCGTGTAGTCTTTGCCTTTCCCATCTTATTCCTTCTGTACCGTCAGACGTTTTTCTCACTTCTGCCACTTTCATGCTTGGAAAGGGTGGAAACTTTTTTCATTTTTTCTCTCCCTCATCTCATGACATCTCTGCATCTTATCACTGATTGATTTGTGTGCATGAGTCATGGCAAAAACGGAATGCCTCATCTCCCTAACCAACCCACCTCCACTTTCTGTCCTATCTCCCAGTCCTGCCATGTGAGTGTTACACTTGACTCATCTCTCTTCTTTGTCTTGCTTCATCACACAAGTGGCCAGAAGTCCTGTTGAGATATTTATGTTGACTCAGGATTAAGTTGGTAGATAGAGGATTCACTGGTACTTTCCATTAGGTTGGACTGTTCCAAGAACTAAAACAGTCCTTCTTCAGCATCTTTGTTTATCAAATAGTGTACCTAGCTAGCATTAAACTGGGAAGAAATTAATTGAGGTGATTTGAATGATTTGCCTGGGAGCCAGGAAGGGTGACTGTGCCAGAGTGTTGTTTGAGTGGAAGGAAAGGCAAAATAATTTTTCTTTCCTTTCCTGGTTTGGCACACAGTGAGCCAGAATGATTGTTTCCTTGTAATATAGCCAGTTACAGAGATTGTTCTCTCTGAGCATCGTTGTGCAGACTGCAAGTGAAGACCTTGGGTGGACTCATCCTTGCTCAGTATCAATGGTGGTTCCATAGGTACAGTTTTCATCAGTGGAGTAAGTGCTTCCAGGTAGTTTAAGGTAAAGTATTAGCTTAATTTATCAGCTGTGTATATGGCTGGAGACTGAAATGAGAGATGTGAACACTGAGTAGCCTTCAGTGAGCAAAACCTGGACAAAAAGACTGTGTTCTTGGCCAAAGCTTGCTACAGAACTTTATTCTTATTCCGATTGGCACTGGCCAACACTCCTACTCTCCTAGATAAAAAGCATAAAAATACACTTCTAACTTAGCTGAAGTAAGTAAAGTAAAAGCAATGAATCCTCTCAGTCAAAACCAAAAGACTAGTTGTATTACAGAAGCTTTGTAAAAGAATAAGTTTGCATGGCTAAGATGGGCTGCACAACACAACCTCTGGGATTTTGCATTGCTGTTTATTGAAAAGTGACATTTTCTTTTCTGGTTTATTCAAGGTAGACATCTCAATAAAAGACACTTGAAATCACAACAGCTTCTCTGGCTGATGAGTAAAAAAGTAGCCTAAATTCTCTTGTACAGGGTCATGGTCAGATTTACACAGAAGCATCCGTCCCACTGCTATTTAAATTTTCATGGTGTCCTGCGGAGTCCTACACACTTCCCAGCTCTATTGAGAGGCCTGAGGCCCATTGGTCTTGGGTACGGAGACAGCACAGCATGGAACAGATACTCAGGAGTGTGACTGGATGTGAAAGGAGACTGATCTACTGATAATGCAGTAGATTTGTTGGGAGAGGGTGCAGGATAAACATCATGGTGTGCTGTCTTTGAGTGCAGACATATAGAGGGGGGAGCAGATCCATACCTTTGTAATAATCTAATGTTCACTCTGTTGTCCTAACTAAGCTTGTCCTCTTTTAATTCCTCTATTGATAAAAACATTATAAATAGAAAATGTGACATAAATGTAACATGGGAAAGCAGTGAAATGCCTATTTGAGATATTTGGCTCTGAAAAACCCTTTGTATGTGGGTAAACCAAATTTTAATTTGAATGTGGATCGATGCTCTTTATTTATTTGGCGTGGCTCTAACACGTGCTTTGGACTTTCATAACCCTTTAGCTAATACTGGTAGAAAACCTATTTGTGGAGAAATGTTAACCATCATGAAATGCCTCATCCTCATTCCTTTTAATCTACTGTTGTCTGGGTACCTTCCAGTGCATCCCAGGTCCCATTGCTAGGCATTATACTTGGGAAGACTGCTTGCTTGTTGCATTTTTTTTTTATAAAGAAAGAGTGGTGGAAGAAAAGGACTTGTGAGCCTATGGTGAACTTAATTAACATCGCTGGAGGGACAGCAATAAAGTACTTAACAGGGCTATAGTAAACCTTGCAAGACATGAACAAGTCAAAATATTATTGACGTATTCAATTATTTGCAGTTGTGGGGGTTTCATTTTCTCTGACAACTCCTGAAAATAATAAAGCACTTGAAAGTTCCACTTTCCTTTGGCTGACCTGGTGCTCTCGCAGTGGCACAGTGTGTTAGCCTGGGAGGGAGCTGAGCCAGAGCCAGCGCGGGGCGAGGAGCGCTGAGAAAGCAGTACATGCAGTCCCTCAGGAGGGGAACAGCTCACAATCATCTCTAGGGGCTCTTCCTGCCTGGCCTGTATTATTTATTTTACTATTATTAGCATTTCTGAGACACCAATCACTATGGTAACTGGGTGCCCATAATAACTTTGCATTTATGTGATTCTTTTCGCCAACAGTTTCTCTGTACTTCACAGTTACTAATTACTTTCACCCCGCATGCATGGCCCATTGCACTGTCTAGGTTATTAAACCTGAGGGCTTCTTGCAGATGGGAAGTCTGTGGCGGTGTGAGAGTTTGAAGACTGAGTCTTTATGGGTTTCCTCACTCCTGGACATCCCTCTCCACAATAAACCTACATTTCAGCTTCTCTCCCTGGCATCCTAGAGATGCATTGCAATAAGGACTTAAACCAACAACCCTCTGTAGGCTTCATCTTTCTCTTAAAATTGTACCCATGGCTTTTCTTCTGCTTGCTGAGCCTTTGAGACTGAGTGCTGGCAGTCAGGGAAGGCTTTGGCTGAATGATCTTGATGCAAATATTTCTCACAGCTCTTGAGGAGTGCATTTTGCATCCAGCTTTGCACTGACAGACATGATGAGCATCGTGACCCCATGGCAAGTAGAAAGAAGGACTATAAGAGGACCTCAGTGATCATACAGCTGTGCCCTCTGTCAGCTTCAGAGATGCAGACAGGTTTGGCCACATGATATTCAGCATCAGAGAGACTGACTGAAGGCTGGCTACTATGACACACAGGAGCCTGCTGGCAGGTTAGCTGGATGCACCTCAGAGGAGAAATCCTGTGTGCAGTAGATCCCGGGGCAGCAATTCCATCCCTGCATTTTGCTTCACTTCTCAGCATCAATTGGGACTCTGTGGTTGCAGTCACCCACTGTCTCAATAGTGTCATTTTTAATCTTTTTAATATTTCTCTTTTTAAGATCATCTTAGCTAGGGGCCCTGCAGAGGCTGAGTGACAGGAAGCCTGTAAGCTCTGGGGCTGTGGAGGGGAAAGACACAGTCTGTAGCAATGTTTCTACACACATCACGGGAAGAATTATGGTTGATTTTTACATATATCTATAACATCTGTGTGGCTAATAAAATTGACGGAGTTTGTCATAATCAGCCTGTACTCTCCAGTGAGAGAATTATGTCTGAGCATTTGGAAATCTCATGCACAGGCAGTTACTGAGGGAATATGCTGTGAAGATTAAGTTGTTTCTGCATGGCAATGGATGCCCACACTGAAACACATTCACTTCTGCACTGCAGTGAGGCTCTTGGAAGGAGTATAGTGTTAAATGTGACACAGGTATTAGCTAAACAAATACACTTGTGTGGGCACCCACTGGTGCAAGTGTGTGTTTAGATGCACACAATTGCACCAAGGTACTGTAGGGTAGAGAACAAGTCTTATATGAGGAGCAGCTGAGGGAACTGGGGATGTTCAGTCTGGAGAAGAGGAGGCTGAGGGGAGACATGAGCACTCTCTGCAACTTCCTGAAGGGAAATTATAGTGATGTGGGGGTTTGTCTCTTCTCTCAAGTAACAAGCAACAGACAAGAGGAAACAGCCTCAAGCTGCACCAGGAGAGGTTTAGATTGGAGATTAGGAAGAATTTTTTCACTTGAGAGGATTGTTAGACATTGACACAGGCTGCCCAGGAAGGTGGGGGAGTCCCCATCCCTTTGGATATTTGAAAGCCATGTAGATGAAATGCTGAGGGACATGGGTTTAGTGGTAGGTCAGATTAGTGGTTGGACTTGATGATGTGAATGATCTTTTTCAACCAAAGTGATTCTTTGTTTCTATATATCCACCGCCACCAAAAGTAATCCCAGAAATGTTGCATTAAACAGCCTGCTCTGCCAGTCTGGATGACAAGGGGAAAGCCCCCATAAGAAACAATGTAAAAGACACTGCTGTCATTTGCAGCTGAACCCTCATCCAGTAATGTGCCTGGCATTGCCTATGTACCAGGGCTGTCTCTCAGGAAAATGTAAGCCCTTGCAGCTCTCCTGGGCTGGCTCTGAGGCCACTGTGCCTTCCCAATGTTGGGCTTGCCGCTTACTTCCACCTGCTGCTTTGGTGATTTCTGAAGTCCAACACTGAAAAAATGGAGGGAGTGGAGCAAACTGAATCTCAGACCTGCTGGTTTTCCAAAGACTGAAATGTGAGGAATCAGTATATTTTGTAAAGTTACAGCTTTGTAGAAAATCATACAGTAATATTTTGTACTAATGTTACTTACTGTGCTACTCAGTGGTGGTTGGTGGGTTCTGGGGCTTTTTGAGGGGTTTTTTGTTTGTTTTTTTTTTCTCTATTGTGATGAAGAGTTGGTAAAATCCCTGTTCTGTTGCCAGATCAAATATAATCAGCTGATAACTGTCAAGTTCCCCAGGAAAAAAAATGGACAAATAATGCTGCAATGACAAATTCTGATCACATTCATTTTGTAAGGAGAGATAGCTGAAGTTTCACATATGATGGATTTGAAAAACAGTACTCAAGAGGGATTCATACATTCTGTATTTATTTACTGCATTTTGTTGGCTATGGGCTTAAACAAAATTGGTTTTGCATCCAAAATGTAATCTGAATGCCAGTGAACACAAGAAGGCAGATGAACACAAGTCATCTGGGCATCCAATTCCTTTTCATGTGCATGTAAACACTTTTTGAAATATCAGAGTGGGCAACGTTTAGCAGTTTGTTAAAAATAAGTACTCTGTTTTTTCAAGATGATGACTTTGTTTGCTGTAAGTCTGGAAAATGTGTATTTCTGACTCTGCCAGTTCTGCATGTCCTGCCTCTTTGTAGCCCAGTTAGCACTATGACTTAAAAACCCTCTTGGAGCAATATCTGATAATGTTCCTTTGAGTTCAGAAAGAATCCAAACCAAGGGAATCTCTTCTGGAACTGCCCTGTTTTTCTGGGATGGATAAAGCCATTCTTGCTCCACCTTCTGGGAGAGTTTTGGGGCCTGACACAAAACACACAGATTTCTGAGGATTTCAGATCAAACCCATGTTGACATAGAAAGCAAGTGGTCAGCTGCCATTTAGAAGTGAGTTCAAGTCTTTTATTGTCCAACGATAATAAAGACAAATGAATTGCATTAATAATGCTCCTACCTTGAAATTTAATTTAAAATCCCTTGTAATGTAATCACATTTGGGTGTGCCATTACCCAGATGGAGAGAAATTTGTTTTGTTGAGAAATTACTTTAACATAAGAATGACTTGAGTTTATTAACAGGGAGAAGACATGACTCCCCTCCCCAACCACTCCCCATGCATTCCAAAAATAAGAAACTCATTTCAACATGGACATTACTGGTTAAAAAATAATTACACGTAATGAAATGTCATATTTCACACATACTCCCTGCAAACCACGCTTCTTAGTCTTCCCTAAAACACTGCAGGGTGTAACCAGCTCTTTCTTCTTCCTTCGTGAAGAGAATATTTCACAATGGAATTGTGTGATGACAAAAAAAAAAAATGATGCTAGAAAAGCATCACTACCCAGAGAGACATAAGGAATTGCCACAGGCCACTGCATATAATCCCACACGATATTAAGTAGTCATTGTATCTCTTTCCAAGGCTTCATTCTTCTTTTGTGACCTACAGCTTCAATGAGAGGTTTTACAGCAATAGTGCCATGGAACAGAAAATTTGGGAACTGTGTTATTTGACAAAAAAATGTTGGGATAAGAATGTTATTTTTTTAAAATGTGTCTTTCAGCTGCTGTCATTAAAATTGTTAAATAACATTAGAAATGTGTTTTGTCAATTACCTTGGGGACAAGGATAAAATACTGGGCTGTTAAATGAGTGCCACAAAAAATAAAACTGCACAGTGCAAATGCTGCATGGAGAACTTTGAGGGGGACTTTGCAGGGCTGGACACGTGTCAGCACACCTCAGCCTCCTTACAGAGGGTTTCCACTGTGAGACCAACTCTAACTAATTGTGATTAGATATTCACAAACTGGGGAGAGGCTTTCCATGAAGGCTTGCTTGCATTTAAAAGCATATTTCTGCAAAGGTTCTGATGCTGACAAGTTCACTCCAGGAACACTCACAAAGCACAGATGCAATGCCCACATGTGCATGATGTTTGCAACCCATGCTGTGCACCGAGACCTCTTTGCCGGCTAAGTTTTAGGTTATTTCTTCAAGGAGGGCTTTGGTCGGATTGACACTTATATTGTTAAATATATTTGGTATGTGAAGGAACTTTTACATAATTCTGCATCAAACTGAATCACATCAATTAATTTTGTGCCTGAGAACAAGAGTATTCAGCATATACATTAATGCAAACTCATTTCTTAATATGGGCAATGCTGCATATCTCTGGAGACAGAGCTCAGGTTCTCTGAGCTTAAGCTTTGATAGATTTTTCTCAAAATATAATATCTATTATTAATATTAATACTAGATATTATTAGATAAATATTTTGATAGATACAATATTCCTTTTAAAATAAATCTATAGAGATAAGCCTGTGATGTTACTAAGGAAAGAGACTGTTAGAGATTATCTGTGATTATCAAGACAGCAGTAGATGGGGATAATGATGCTGATTTAAAGTTCCTGTGGCAAGAGTTTTGCAAATTCCAGGGAGTTTTGAAGGTAGCAGGAGGGAAACCAAAGATATTTCAGTTTTCTTTGCTCCTGAAAGATCCACTCTGAACTAAAACAACTGGCAATATTGGAAGAAATGAAAGGAACAAAGAAGACAAGTGAAGAACTGATTGGAAGTTGCTGGAATGAAATAAAGACAGGGACAGAAATTTGACAAAAGATTTTTAATTCTTCTCTTTGATTGAAACAGTTATGTGGGGGAAAAGAATGTTCATTTAAATCTTGAAATTTATAAAATCCTCTCAGTTTAATGCCACAACCCACTCCTGCCTATAATTAACAGTCCCCAATGTCAACATTTATTGACTCTGATAACACTTTGTTTTAAAAAATGTTTTATAATATGGCAGCCTGTTTTTTATTGCTGTGCTTTGCTGGATGTCTGGGAGAGGTTATACAGCCACCCATAACCCACTTCATCCTCCACTCCAGGCATGCTTTAGATTCAGAGCTTTGAAAACCAGCTAAATTTACATCCAGCTTGCTCTGGAAATAAATCTGCTCATTTAGATGAGGTCTCATTTGAAATGGCTTAGCCCAATAATTAATCATTTCATTCTCTTTATATACTTGTGGGTATTTGAAAGAAGTTTGATTAGTTACTAGTGATTACACTTCCCAACACCCTGCAAAGGAAATAATAAAATAAAACCCGTCAGCCTTTTGGAAAGGATTGCTGGGGCTGAATTTGGGCTGAATTTAATAGCGACTTACTAACTGGCAATAATTTGTCTGCCTTTAACAGGAACTCCATCATGAAAGAGGTTATCGTCCAGGACCTAAACCAAGGCTGTTTTTAAACCCTGTGATGGGTAGATACTATGCTGTGAACAAAGCAGTGATGGCTTTCAAGTTCCTCCCCAAGCAAGAGAAGAGCAGTGATGCTGTGTTGGATCACAGGAGAACAGGTACCCACCGACTCACCCTCTCCCCGGCCCCATGGGACACTCAGCCTCCTCCTGCTCAGGCATTTGGTCTAGTTCAGTAAATGCAAGAGAACTGCCAAGCTTTCAGTTGCTGAACTGTTGTTTCTAAAGGCACTAAATTATTTTAAGGAGTCCTGACATTGTGATCTGAAGGTGTTTGTCTAATCCCAAGGTTTTTTCTTGTAAGGCACTGTGGCGGGAAAAGATTGCATTGGTCTGAAGTGTTATTACGCATCTAATGCTGCCCATCGTTTCTTATCTACTGTGGCCATAGTGGGTGAATGTCAGAGTTCAACATGCCCATACTGTTTAACCTGATGCTATTATCACAATGACCTTAACCAGCTAGGCAGTTCACAGAGTAGGCACTAAACAGAGCATGAGATGAATTTAATGGATTACTAGGGAGTATGTTATTGCAAGGAGAAGCACCTGTGGAGCAACATATTTACCTCAGTTCCACTGAATGAGCATGTTGAAAGTGAATTGGCACAGCCTTCTGCTTTATGAAAGGAAGTATTTTGTCATTCTTCATGCTTTCATTAAGAGGATTTAAAGCAGAAGATGCTGAAATGGTTCTGTGTTGGCACCAAAAATTAATAGTGAAGCTTGAAAATAGTAAAGCATCTGATTTTTGCTTTTTCATCAACAAGCCTAATAAACCAGGATGAAACTATTAACATACAAATAGACAACCTTCTGATTAAAACAGCAGCAGCCAGCCCAGCCTGAAAGAGACCTCTTCACTCAGAAAGCAATTATGATGGCGTGTGTTGTCCGATTCACTTCCATTTGCAACAAACCTAGAAAATAAAAATGTAACCAATTGTAATTTTGCAGAAAACACTGGTATTATTTAAAAACTAAGATGCTCTTGATTTTTATGATCGTGATAGGCATTTTAGAAGCCCCCAAATCTGCTGCAAGGTTTTAATCCTTTTAATTTTTTATGTAGAGATGTACTGTGAATAAGGGAAAGTAAGCCTTCGTAATAAAGTATTGTGGGAAACGTCCCCAGAGCAAAGGCAGAAATCATCTTAGTTTACACTACCATAGTATACTTACTTTCCTTTTCTCCATGTCCCTGAAAATTATCTTCTGTGGAGCAAATATACTTACTTACTGACTTAACCATCATTTAACAATCTACCTCCTGATAATGATAATCTAGTGCAAAGAAGTTTCTTTATTTTTAAGTCAGGCTGTGACAACTTATACCACTAGGTTCTTTTTCAGCTTTTGTGTAGAAGAAATTTTGGATTGTCATTAAATGAATCACTGTCACGGGAAAATATTCCCTTGTGACACAGCAAACCCAGTTTCCTGTTTACATGGACTGAACATTCCTTGCACAAACTGTGGCAAAAGCCTGTCCAGAAGCATGTCCTCTCCTCTGAGCAAGGAAGCTCTCCAATAATGCTCTACTACCTAATTCCAGTTTATGCAAGCATTGTATAAGTGGTACCAAGCCCAGTTGAATTTCCTCCTGCCCCCATTCAGAAAGGGTGTAAATACCTGCCCAAATCCCTCATTCAGGAAAGTGCAGAAGCTCATTTGTAATTTAAAGCATATATTTAAGTCCAGTTGATTTCCAAGGTGAACAAATGCATATGTTGAGATAATATTTTTCCATGTCTTGAACCTAAGTACACTCTCAAGACAAGATGTGTTTTTGCAGGTGGAGGTAGGAGTGCCTATAGAATTCTTTTTGCTTCATCTGAGAAAAGCAGCTGTCTTGGGTGTTTTAAAAAGTCTTAACATGGTAACCCAAGTAACGAGTAATAGGACAAGAGGAAATGTCCTCAATTTATGTCAGGGAAGGTTTGGATTGGAGATGAAGAACTTTTTCAGTGAGAGGGTTGCTAGATAGTGGCATAGGCTGCCCAGGGAGGTGGGGGAGTCCCCATCCATGGAGATATTTGAACACCATGTAGCTGAGGTGCTGAGGAACATGGGTTAGTGGTGGGCTTGACAGGGTGAGGTTAGTGGTTGGACTTGCTGATCTGAAAGGTCTTTACTAACGAAAATGATTCTGTGATTCTGATCTAATTCCAAAATGTTGATGGTTTTTAGTGTCTGTCCTAATTTGGACACTGAGGCAGGTATGCATTTAACATGTCAGTGAGCTCACCATCCACTTTCTTTTTCCTTTTGTAAACTCATCTTGAATATTCCTTTTTAGCAGGACATAAAACTGATAACTCTTCACTTATTTAGGTAGGTGGTCCAAAACCTGATAATTATATATTATGAAAGAATTCAGGGTTGGAGCAAGGTAGAACATAATTTCTGCGTTACACAGAGTTAAAAACCTAATTAGACAGCTAAAGTAGCTTCCAAATGTGCAGACGCTCTTTTGCGCTCCAAAATAGTTGTGTCAGCTATCAATCAAGTCAATCAAGTGGACAAATGATGCAGACAGACAATCAAGAGTTTTCATTTATGAGTAATACTAATTGTGGATGTAAAATGAAAGAATATGTGATGAAGGTACCACTCAGTACTTGGATGAAACGATTTCTAGAGTGAACTCCATATTTGTAGTTACAAATGGGATACTTTTCTAACTAAATAGAATATCAGCTCTGCACTGACCAGTGTATGATCTTGAAAAAAATATATAGAAGCACCCATTGATTATTGTTCTCCTTGGTTTTGGTTTTCAAGCACTGTATTCTGGCTCACTGTTCATTACTCTGGAGTAATTGAGCTGGGAGAGCAGCATTCAGACCTCAGTTCAATATGCAAGGCAAATAAATTATGCAATTATCTGATACAGTCACAGAGTAGCATCATATGGAAACAAATGATGCCAAATCAAGACCACATGTTTTTAAGAAGATTATGAACTTCAGTGATATGCAGCTAAATGTCATCTATTTGCAAAGAACTGAGGAATTTGAAAAAAAAAACCTTTTAAAGATTCTAGTGAATATAGTAATTGTAAAAACACTTGCCAGGATTTTTCTAAGGTCAGTGTCAAGAAGTCTCAAATTCAGATAGAA
Source organism: Colius striatus (assembly GCF_028858725.1). Taxonomy (NCBI): domain Eukaryota; kingdom Metazoa; phylum Chordata; class Aves; order Coliiformes; family Coliidae; genus Colius; species Colius striatus. The sequence goes on along the minus strand of NC_084772.1, from coordinate 17,126,541 downwards.
ATTATTCTGTTCTTTATAATCTTTCCTGAATGGGATTCCTGATTGCCCTTCACTAGGGTCTGATCATTTCCCCTTCAAAGACTGAGTATCTGAACCAATGATTTCAAGTAATGATTGGCCCCAAAAGTTTTCAGATGTTTGATTTTTTAATAAATCATGTTAAAAATGACCATTATTTATTTACAGTGATTTGAAATCTAAAAATCTTAGAGATTCTTTCTGCTTTCTTTTTTTCTTCCAATAACATTTAGTGCATTTAATGCCTTATACTTGCAGTGCATTAACAAAAGACCTTTATATTTCCCCTACCTAGATACTGAACAGAGCTCTTCACCCCATGTCTGTCACTGAGGTCTACATGCAATTGCTAAGCCTCCACTATCACATGAAAGGGTGGAGACAGGGTAGCAGTTTCCTCTGGAAAAGAGACAAATGATCATGCCAAGTTGCATAGAAATATTGGCAATAGCTTTCTTGGGGAGAGATTGAGACAGCTTTTGACAGGAGCCAACACCCATTTTCAGATGAAAAATGTTCATCCCACCATCTATCTCCTTAGTCTCTTCTGCAGCAAACACTTCTTTGGGAAAACACCCACTGCTGTGTGTCTGAGGCCAGTGGAGATCCTGTAACTTGCTCTGCAGTTCCTAAATCTGCAGTACTCACTCTGTCTGGGCTCATGCTTTCCTTTTATTGCATTTTTTCCTGCATAAAATACTACCAACAGCCAGCTTCCCACATTTAGCCATAAGAATGCGAGTGAAACAGGTTTCTCCCTGCTTATTGTCTTGTGTCTAGAGACTTCATAGTGGTACCTTGTATCAGCCTGGTTGTCATTTTATATTGACTGGCAATTTGGGGTTTAGAGTGTCTAATCTGCAGGGGAAGGAACTCACATGTCCTCAGATTGATGTGGGAGGGATGAGAGAGAGCCCATGGTCAGTACGTGCACTGCTGGTTCAGGCAAAATGAACTTTTCATACAAAAATGATGTAATTTTGGCTAAATTCAGGCCCAAAGGAATCACTGTTTTCTTATGTTTTTCTCATAAGTGTGTATTTTTAGACTAGCTATAGATTGGATACTAGCTGACATAACTCCCATTCTCTGGATGGTTTGGGTTTTGGTGCTGAGACAGAGTCATATAAACCTGTTTATTCAGTTAACTCTGTGAGCTGAGTCCAAGCGATTTGGACAAGTTTGCTATAGAGTCCTGAAACATGTAGCTAAGAGAAAGCAATTCCCAAATAATACAAAATTATTTTAGAAGACACTAAAGATCCTTGTAAAAAAGTCATTAAAATATATTTTAAGAGTGAAAAAGGATGAGAATATTTCCAAATACACGTTTCAAAATAGGCATTACGGGATTGCCAGAAATGTTTGGAAATTGAGGAGATAGCAGTATCTGCCATTTAGATAACTGAGCAGGAAACAAGTGCTGCACATTTTGGAAATCCTGTGGAGCACGGGGATGGGGATCAGAAGGCAGAGGTAAGGGAAGGGCACTTTATGGGCTTTATTGTGTACCAAGACTCTTCATCCTATTTTCTACATTATAGGAACACACCGTGTTGGTTTTCTACAGTAAGCAGGATATTGTTTAGGTCCTTTTCCAACAAAGTATTATCACAAGGGGTTTTTTGTTGTTGTTTGTTTTGCTTTTAATTGAGGGCAGCAGCAAAGTTCAGAGCACCATGTGCAGATGTTACAGGGACACGAAAGTACAAGATAAGGTGCTTCCTACCACAGGAAAGCTATTTTAACAGTTGGTTTTTAAGCTGATATTTGCGAAGGAAGGAAAGTCAAAGGCAACAATAATTAATGTCATCATTATGGTCCAGATTTTTCAAAGGAACATAGTGGGATTAGGAGCTCAGTTACTTCAGCTTTTTGGGAGACTTTAGCATGAGATTGGCCAGGATTTGAACAACAGTGAGCACCAAAATCAACAGGTTATTTTCCCCCAAGTTTTATGTAAGTAATCTATTTTCTGTTCAAGTATGTGGATTATAGGTGGAAAAGAACATTAACAAAAGGCAAGGTAAATTCACAGACCTCTCCATCTTCCCTCATTAATGGTTCTCAACAGAACATGCTGAGCTTTGTGACTTTTTATTTATCATTAAAACAATTTTTGTTATTTGCTGAATGGTTAAAATTTTTTTCCTGGATAATTTGGGGAGGTAGCTGTTTATCATACAGAATGAAAAACAAAAGCAGCAAAAGTCTTTTCAAATGGGTTAGTTTGCTGCCCTATAGAGCTATGCTTCATGAGTTTATTTGCATCGTCAGTAGAACCAGAACTAATTTAATTCATGGTAGGGAGCGCACGTTAATGACTTCACTGGGTGGTTAAAGGTGGTGCACACCTTCCTCCTTACTCAGTGGTTCTGATCTACAAGCAGGCCAATAGATCAAAACCACATGCTGTCTCATGGGTGGTAAGGCCCCTATGTGAACTGAGTTCACGGTGGCCATGATATTCTCCTTGTTCTTCTGTATATCACTAAAATGACCAGTATGTTTGCTGCCAAATCAAACAATCTGAAGGTTGAATTAGCTATATCCCTGTCAAGCAGAACAAGGTGCTACTGGCTGGTGGGGGAAGTGAGGGAGCTCTTGTTTCAGCTGAACAGCATTTATACTTTCCCAGCTTCCTCCCTTGCAGGCTTGTTCTTACTTCAACAACTCTCCAGCCTTCACAGCCTTGAAAACTGTATAAGGGAAGCAAAAGAAAAGGTATTTCAAGGAATGAAATTAAGAATTGTAAAGATATTTGAATAACTAGTGTTTTCAAACTGGGTTAAAGCAGACTTAGACTAATCTGACATGATGTAATCCTAGTGAAGTTGCAGGAAAGCAGAAATTAAGTATTTATTTGGGGTATTACGGTGTCTAGTATAAGATATTGTTAAGTACTGTCAGTAACTCATTATATATTTATTTAAAAAAATAAGAACTTAAAAGAAAAAAGAAATTTCAGATTAGAATGTGGTTGCTGTACATGCATTATACATGCTTCTCCTTCTGTTCCACTAATGGATCCTGACTGCCAGAGCAGCGAAACGAACCATTGAAATTAGCGGAACTAAGACCCATTTCTATTAAAAATGTTCATTTGCCTGCAGTGTAGAATTTCAGACAGATCCCTGATTTCTGTGAAGCTTTTCCAAAGTATCACAGCTACGCTGCAAAATGAGCTTTCTGTCAAAGGGAAGGAGTGTGGTGGTAGAAGCCATTGAATCTTCTGCTTCCTAATGGCCAGGCAGCAAAGACGTGAAAAACAAAGGGTGGAGCATCTCTAGTGTCATTAATGCTAGTGGCAAGCTGAGGAACTACTGGGGAAAGAAACATCAGTAGCAGAAGAGTCTGAGACGAATGGAGCAGTAGTCATCAGTGTGGAACTGCCCCTTAATTATACTGGGTTCTAAAGTGAATTCAGTCAAGTCAGGTATGTTGTACTGAAAGCTGAAAGGAAGAGGTACAAGCCATCCGTTTGAGCTTCACTACCAGGCATGAGAATCTGAAGTGCACTTCCCCAATCTTATCAGAGGAGCATTGCAAGTCACTGCTAGAAAATAATACCTCTTACCTTGCAGTCCATGGGAATCTCCCATTGCTGGAAGATCTAAGATTTTTGCATTGTGAGCTTAAATCAAGAGATAGAACGTTATTACAGTTGGGAACTCATTTATAGGTCATGAAACAAATAAAACATGCAACTGACTGTATTGACTTCACCAGTTTCCCTTAAAGGGAAAAAATATTGGTGGAAATAACATTAAAATATACTGCAGAACTGTCAACAATCTGATCTTCAGTAAAGAGCACTTATCAGGAAATCTTCCAATGTTAAGTTATGCTTCATTTTTTAAGGCTGCCCAAGCATGCTCTGCTTTTGCCAAAATAATGGGAGTCTGAGCCTTTGATGGGAACTTCCATACTTTTGTGGCTTTAAGTTATATCCTTCAATTTTTAATTTTTTTGTTTGTTTTTGGTAATGGTAACTTTTAGTATCTGGAAAATTTATGACACTAAAGGAACCCCCCAAAAATGTATATGTAGGAGAGAGTGTGGGTTTCTTCTGATTCCTGGTCAGACTTTGGAAAACAGAACCAAACCTCAGAACCAAAAATTACTTCATGATTTTTCAACATTTCTGTTAATACCAAGTTCCAGGGTCTGGTTTACGTTGAGAAACCTTGACTCCTGGCTCCAAAGGGTTCAATTAGTCAAAATGGTTGGCAGATGGAAAAAATAATTAAGTTCCATCCAGTGTTTTGTACAATAAAAATAGACTCAAGACACAGTGGCCTTACCTTGAACTTTACAGGTCAACGTCACGTAATGATAAAGGAGTCAGCTTTTAAAACTTGAATTATCTACCAGCACATGTACAGAGTGCCACATTGGGCTGCAAGGGGGAGAGGTGCTAGAATCTTGCAGTCTGAGAGTGGGATTATTAATGTAATGATTTTTAACCCAGATTAAAGATGCAAATTCTGGCAATGAGAAATAACTTGACACAGATATTATGAGGTAACTAAAATCTCACAAATTTTAAAATATTATTATTAGAAAAGTTTCTCCTAAATGCTTTGTCTTTTCTGAAAGTGACAGGAGATAGATAACATTTTTGACAATCATTTTTTCTTTATTTTATGCTTAAGTAGAGACTTAGATACTCAACTTCAAAAGCTTGACTTTGAAATTACAATTATGGAACAGAAACGTAACCTGTACCCTGATTTGACGTCAAAATTACTTTTACTCCCATAAACTATCCATAAGATATGTGGGGCAAAGTGTCATACTCAATGTTACACAACTGGTCATTCTGAATAAAGAATAGGTTCAGAAAAAAGTGAGAGGCATACAGGGAAAATTTGCAGCTCAGGGAGTGTGACTTATTAAGGAAATGATTTATTACAAAATAGGCTCTAGTGAAAATTTCATGGCCAAAATGATGTTTTGGATAATAAATGGTATACTACCAGCAATGAAAATTGAACAAATTCTCCACTATTGTGAATGGCAGGACTTGGCAGTACAGGACACTTTGAGATTTATCTGCAAGTATAGAATAAAATTCCTATCTACTGGGAATTGCTAGGGCACAACTGAGGTTCTGGGTTGTAATGTTGGTAAAGTTTTCCAGAAAGCATTAAGAGCTGCAGGTATCTGCACTTGTACATCTCTGGTTTTACATCTGCTCTTGGCTGTCACCTTGAGTTGGATGCAACTGGATACTGAACTTGTAAAGAGATGGAGTAATACATTGCATTGCTCTCAGTGCAAGTCTGATCAAGCTCTGAAAGGTGAAGTAAGCCTGCTTCCCGTGGCTCGAGTCCTTCCTTCCCTAAAGCTCTACCAAGTTCGATTGCTGTCTCTTTCACCATCTCCTTCTGTCTTCACGTTCCTCTGAGGCTGCTCTACCCCACTGGGGCCATAGCTCCTGTTGCCACCACACATTTCTCCATGACAGCAGGGCTGTGCTCTGTATTTGAGCAGTGTTGCTGATCCAGGATGAGGACGGGCATACGTGGGGTGGCTCCCAACATGATAACATGAAGTGTTTTGGCGGGGTTTGTATGGTTGAACCACATGACTGGTGCCACAATGCCAGTGTTTTAAAGAAGGGATGTTCACATGTTTGTGATTGCTCTGATGGTTTAGACTCCTCTGAGTGTACAGCAGATGGCCCCCACCTTTATCTTCAGGGAGTGTCTCTTGTTTATTCATAGTGGTAGTCCAGAAAAGCCACTGAATCTATCCCAAATCATATGGTATTTAGAGGGATAAAGATGTTCAGCTAAGCCTGGAAATCATTAGGTGGCTGCCTTGGAGCCAAGGCTGTTTGGACAGGGCTCAGTTTCACAGCTGGCAGAGGAGGTGAATCTTTTTCCCCTTCAACTGCTGAGTCTGTCAGCAGCCAGCTTGCTGGACCACCTCATAGTTCGTGTGGGATGATGGAGTGAATGTCTTTGGTGAACTCTAAAGACATCTTTTTGGTGGATGTATGTGAGAGAGCGTGTTTAAATTTAGAGCCTACTTTCTATTGTTTCGTGGTTTGGGGCAGAGCATTGAATGTGTCTGACAGTCTCCTTGGGATAACAGTGGTAGATGCTGGTATTTAAAGTAGGAGGTGGAGAGGGTTGAGGGTCTCAAGAGTCAGAACTTTTTCTTTGAATTGTAATATAAATTCACTCCACCTGAACATCCAAGCAAACCTTCAGAACCTTGATTAATCAATCTCTCAAGGGCAAAGCTCCTGGGTTCAGCCTTTCCCAAAGCACACACTTCTGACTTGACACAGCTGTCCTAGAGGCCAGAAAAAATCAGTGTAAATGGTTGTGTAAATCCAGCAAGAATTAGCAGAAAGATGTGCTAGTGAATATGCTGCAGCAGACCAGTCCTAGGAAGAAGAGAAATAATTCAGTAGAAAACATGCCTGGTTTGCATTCCACCTCAAACTGATCACTGAGCAGGCTGTTACTCAGAGCAAGGGCTATTCCCTGAGATGCTGCTAACATCACTGGGGTGGTGTAAGGTGTGGTACCCTGCCCTGCAAAGGCAGAGTTGGTGCTTTGCAGATCAGAGCAGGCAGCACATCTTGATGTCTGCTGCGACTCATAAGGTGAAGGCTTTGATGTATGTCCAGGTCTTGTCCATTATGATGCAAGATGCAGTGCAAAACCTGCTTTTCAAGGAGCACATCCATAACAATGGGATCTTTGCAAACAAAATCTTGTCCATGAGGAAGCCAGGATCAATGATTGATCCTATGGAGTTCCTGAAGAGAAATTCCGTGTCCTATATTTGATGCTTACTACCTCCTGGTAAGCCCAAGCCTGTCTCATACTGTTACATGAGTAAGCAAAGCAAAGGCTTTGGGTTTTGTTCCCAGCCTAAAAGCACTTCAGTGCCAGCATCAGTGCTCCCATATAAAAAATGCTAAAATGCTTTTGTGCGATGTTTTGTAACTGAATTTAGTTGTAACAGCTCATGAAATATACTGCCCTAAAAGCCTTTATGTTTTCTCTAGCAGAGCAGCTATACCAGCTAAGAGAAACCATTGTGATAAATTTTTCTGCTTTTGTCATCTACTTCCCTGTATCACACTACCTTCAGTTTTACTTCTTTTCACTAGCCTGGCTCCTCCTCTTCTCTTTGGCACTGCTACTGGTTGTGCTCCTGTGCCCATGTGCCTGCACGCACATACACAGGCTCGGGCAGATGCTCATAACCTGACCTCACGATTCACTTCTCTCCCTTGCTAATTGTAAGGAAAACAAAAAAGGGAAGAGTAGAAACAAAAGTCTTACACGGAGAAATTAGGCAAAAATAGAAATCTAAGGATATGGTGGTTGTAAGGGATGCCCAGAAATTTCCCTCTGGAGCCTCAAGTCTCTTTTAATCATCCCTCATACTTTGCTTCACTGCCCTCCTTTCAGCTGTTTGGGCCAGGTTGCTTGGTAGACTTTTACTGCCAAATGCTATTATAACCAAGCTGCTGTGATCTTTAGCCAAATCTTAGGAAAGAAGTGGGTGTGCTGAAACACTGGTGAGTGGGGGAACTCTCTACCATGGCTGGAATGGCAAACGTGACTTGTACAGATGCGAGCTGCCGGAGTAGGGCTACATCGCTCACATGGGGTCTGATTTAAACTGTTACATGCAGGAAAGAGCAGCCTTGAATGTCTTGAACATACAAGCATTTTGCCTACAAACCAGCCTGATATTAGCACACGACATGGGTAATGTAAACAGCTTCTTTTAAGGTCTTGAGTACCTTAGACAACCATCTGGGATTTGCTGACGTGTCCGCGGGCTGTGCTGACTAAGTGTGGATCCCCGGCAGGGATAACTGAGACTGCACTGAAACTTGTGCCCACGCCAACCTGGATCATCAAGCAGGCGGAAGGGCTCCTGTTGAGCTGTCAGGACTGCGTAGCCCCTCCTCTAGGGCTTGGAGTGAGCTTCATGGCTGTGCCTGGCCAGCTTTGGGCAAAGGCAGCTGGAAATATGTGGCTGAAGAGTGAGGAGAGGCAGAGCTGGCAACAAAGAGGCTTTACAAGTTTGTCCTGCTACAGCACATTAAAGAAGGGCTGAAGCACCATGATAAACATATTAATTTGTGCAAGAAACTTGCTTTATTCTAATTATTAAAAGAAATATCCAAGCAAAAGAACAAAAACCCATCCAAACATGCTTTCACAAGTGCAGTGGGCTTGCTGGTTTCCAGCTCTTACACCAACTTTGTGCAGTACATCTGTAATAAGAGTGGCTCTATTTGCTTAGCAGATGCGCTGGAGTCATACAGAGTTCAAACTAACCCTACCCATCAAGATGCAAATCCCAAATTTCGTTTAGCATTGTCCTGTTGGTAAGAATGTTATGTGCAGGTCGGGATTCTGTCTCTCCCTCCAAGCCCTTTTAATGTGTTTATTCATTTTGTTTATTTTCATTTCCCAGCTTCCACATGTCGCTCAGATTCTCTGTTAGCAAGACTGAGAGACGAATAACATATGTTACCCCACAACTGACCTTGAAGGGGAACTGAAGAAACCATCTTCCCTAAGGCTGAGATGTGATTCAGACATGAGCTTGCTCTGTAGAGGTCCTTTTTTGAAAAGATGCTGCCAACTGCATTGGAAGGCCTGGAAATGTTTCTTCCTGCATTGATAGCAAAGCATGAAGGTACATACCAGGTGGATGGTGAGGATTTAGTCTTCTGTGCCATCCTTCCCTTGGCTCTCATGAGCAAAGCAAACAAATTCTTTGTGTCTTAGAAGAATCAGATAATTTAGCCAACTCAAGTCATTTCCTTGCAGTGCTGGCTTTTCAGCTGGGGGAGTAGGTTTGCTGATCCTTCTCAGGTTAAGATGACTGAAAATCAATGAGGTTTGACAGCTGTGGGAAAAAAATAAATAAATGGATGTATAAACTGTTGAGCAACAAAGACTTTTCAAATGGATACAAAATGAGGCACAAAAAGAAACTGTTGTCTATGATCTTCCTACAAGCTCTTGATTCACGGCAGCCTGGGCAGTCCTAGCCCCATCTGATAGGGTCAGTCTCCCTATTCTACAGCTTTTTCCACTTCCTTACACACCCTGTTCAGGAAAAAGAAACCAGGCAGGTCATACTCTTCTCTCCTTGTGTGGCAGAGCCAAGCATGTCAAGCAGAGGATGAGTACTTCCGTGTTGCCTTAGCCTGACGTTGCAGTCCATTTTGGTGATACCTCCCACTCCACTGCCTAGCTCCATTTGCCTTTGGAACAGAAAAATGTGGAAGCCTTCATCAACGAGCCTCAGCTCCTGAGGATGTCTCTAGTGAGGTGTTGTGGGTGTCAATATGAAATGGAGGTGGTGTGAGTGCCTGTGCAGAACTGGAGAGTAATGCCAAGGCAGCTGATTAGACCTGGTTGTGTCCAGTCCCAGTTTTAGACCAGTGATCTGGAACAAAGTTTGAAGAAGCAAGTCTAGGTTTAACTTGGAGTCAGCTAGCTTGTTACATAGCTCCCACAGGCCACTTGAATGCTCAGAAGCTGCTGAATTTAGAGCCCTCCATGCTGGAGGCTCCACCTTTTTCTATCACATCCCATAGACATCAGCTTTCCTGGCCCTGCCACCTTGCATTCACCCCAGGAGCTCATTTAAGTTCCCTCTTTTTCTTCCAGTACCTCCAGGCTGTGGTGACTGTCCATGGTTCACTTCTTTACCTGGGATGCATGATTGCTCTGTTCCCTACAGTGGCAGAACTGAGTTATGTCTTTGCAGTTTGGGAAGGGGCATTCCCTGTGAGCAAGTATCATAGCCTCCTTTGTTAGCTTGGTGTCACTCTCCTGTGAAATTTCAGATCAACACCGAATTACAGCACAGAGAGGAGATAAATAATACTTTCAGCATGACTTGCCAGTTCTGACACACACAAACACTAAACAGCATACTCAGACAAGCTCCCAAAGTCACGTGAATTTGAATCCAAAAACCTTCCTCGTCAGTTATCACTTGGTAACAACTTCATATCATTTTTTCCTGTGTAATTAAAATGTCTTTCCTGAACCAAAATTTAAATTTTCTTTACAGCAGGCAAGTCTTACAGAAAACTAGTTTTTGCTTCAGTTTCTGTCAGTTCAATGCAGTTTTTTTAGCTGTACTTGCAGAAATCCATTTTGCGGCGTAGCAGATCTCTCATCCTAGGACATTAGGTTAGTGAGGAAGGAGAAGAGTAAACTGTGTACTTAGACTTCAGCTGGGCCCAGTATTAGCTGAGGTGCTAGATTGAGTAGGTGTTTCCACAGGTTTATGGGTTCCACCTTATGGCTGGCCTTGTATAAAGGCAAAGTATCATTAATGAAGCTTTTAGAAGTGTTTGTTAATGCTCGTGGCAGCCCATTGCTACCTCCTGTTATGAGATCTATTTTAAGGAGAGGTGAGCAGGGTCATGTACACATTTACTTCATATTTTTGTACTGTTGCTGCTGATTTTGGCTGCTCTCACTTTTTTCAGCTCAGCCATGACTCTTGCTCGCCAGCAGTGCTCAACAGCTCCTGGAAGACCTGGAGCTTTCGATGGCCGTCAACTTCTGCCAATTTGGTGCTTAGAAATCCTCCCCTTGTTCCTTTCCCCCTCTACCTTCTCCCTGAAGAGCTGTATTTCAGTTTAGTGCCCACTTTTGGAAATGTGGGTTCCTGTGATCTCTCAGATGTGCCAACAGGCTCATGGCGCTACAAGTTAGGATTTCTGTCACCACCCTAAAAATGGCCTTATTGGCACAGGAACAAAGCTCAGAAAATAACGTTTTGAACCTGTCAAGTCTGATTTATGGAAAGCTTCCATGATCTAGAAAAGCAGCAAGCAATGATTGCTTTCTGCTCCACCCTAGTTTTAATTCTAAAACATGCTAGTATCGTTTTCCAGTTGACATCCCTGTAAAGGAAATAAATAGAGTTGGAGTAAGTCTTCCAAATAAACATATTTCTGAGACATAAACATGGTAAATCTTTTCTTTTGAGAAAGATATAAAGAATGGTTAACTGAAAATATGCATATAATAACATATTACCTACAGCTTCTCATGTTTAAAAAGATTCCATATGCTGGGAAAACCTATAAAATAAAACCCAAGAAATGCTGCATCCTCTTTCTATTAATTTGAAACAGTCACTTAACGGGAAAAAGGAAAAGAAAGGGGAAAAAAAAGACAACTAGTGGAATAGAATGATTTTATTTTTTCTTAGAAAATCCCAAACAAATCAGTAACTCCAACATTCCGATCTTTTCATCCTGTTTTTAGTGGTGTATTAATATATAAACTCAATACTTGTGTTGAAAAATAGCTTTGGGTAAGGAAAAATGGTAGCAAATTCCAGGGTGGCCTTGCTAGCATTTTTGATTGAAAAAACTTGGAAAAATGTTGTTTTAGGATGATGAGAAGTGCTGCCATCTTTTGTGGTTTACCCAGGATTGTCCCAAGTTTGACTGTTGTCTCTGGTTTGGTTTAAAAACCTAAAAAGGGGCCAGTAACGGTGGCTCCCGTTCTTCTCCTAAATCCCCCATTCTTGCCTCATATTTAAATGGGTAATTGACTTGAAAATAATCTTACCAAAAAAACTTTCTATTAAAGTACCATGCATAAAGCAGTCAGTTTTTCTCTCTTTTTTTTTTTTTTTTGAGATACTTTTGTCTCCAAAAAGGTCTGTTCCGTATGGTTGTGGGCTGCATAGCTGGGACTCGGAGGACTTGGGTTCTGAGTAGATTTTGTTCTTACTTGGTTTATGAATTCAAGCAATTCACCATATTTCCCTTGACTTCATTTGTAATTCCTTCTGTTTTGTCTGACATTTTCACAGGGAGGACACTGTGATGTGCAGATGCTTGCTGCTCCTTGGAAGCAGCACCTCCAGAGAATGGAGCAAAATCCAAGACTTTCAAGACCGTAACAGAATCACAGAATGGTGAGCTTTGGAAGGGACCTTTAGAGGTTATCCAGTCCAACTCCCTGCTAAAGCGGGTTCCCCTTGATCAGGTCACACAGGAATGCATCCAGGCGGGTTTGGAAAGCTCCAGAGAAGGAGATTCCACACTCTCTCTGGGCAGCCCATGCCAGGGCTCCCTCACCCCTACAGTAAAGAAGTTTGTCCTCATGTTCAATGATGACTGTCCTGGTTTATGTCAGAGCCTTTCCTCAGTGCTTTGTTTTCAACTGTCCACCTTCAGTTTTGGATATTTCCAGTTCTCTCCATCACTGTCTTGTGAACCGCTTGAGCTTCTGGCTTTGCAAAGGTCCAGTCTTCCACCCAGCTGTCAATTCAAAACTCCTCATGTCCCAGAGAGGCCAGGAGCATGAGCAGAGCCAGGGATGTGGCTGGGCTAGGCAACCTCAAGCCCTGCCCTGGGAGAAGCAGCATGCACACACCCTGTGCTTAGCACCTGCGATTAAACAGGGGGGTGTTTAACCAGGCTGATGGCAGCCAAGCAGGTGCTTTCCCAGTGTAGGCACCCCAGCTGCCCCTCCATGCCCCTACGATGGGGTTCACCTCCATCTGCAGTGGGCTGCTGCCGTGAGGGATGGGGTTAAAGTGGGCTGAGCCGAGGGCTCCCAGCTGCGTGCACTGGCTGCCGAGGCTGTGTGGGGAGCTGGGCCGGGCCAGCTGCACTGAATTAAGTAATTCCCCCCAGTCAGCTAGAAAAGGGCTGTGTCTCTAGCACTGGGATTAGCACTGGAGGGAGTTAGGATTTTATGGTAGGGAAGGAGGTGGAAAAAACCCTGCATTCGCCTGATTCCTCACTTGTGCGGTGTCTAGGGAGGGTTTGGGCTGTGCAAAATCTGTCCTGAGAGGAGCTCTCTTGGCAGAGGGGTGAAGAGAAGCCTGACACTCTGACTTCTTCATTTAGCATCTAGGCTGGGGAGATGCTCATTTAGCCCAAAAGCTTGGGTGAGGCAGTCAGCTGGAGTTCAAGATCCAGGGACTTAATGTCCCATGACTGAGTGTAGCTTGTTTGACCTGTAGTGCAGATCTTGAGAATAAGGAGCAGAAGTATTTTTATGGTATGTGCTGAGCCTGCTCTCCCTGACTCAAACACCTCCTGAAAAATGAATAATTGAACATACATGTGACTATTATAGCCCCTTCTTCAAACACAACCTGAAATGGGTCAGAATGCCTTCCAACTTCACAGGTTTGGGGTTTGTTTTTTTCTTCTCCTGTTAACTGCATAGGAAAAAATCTGTAGGGACAAGGTTACAGCAGGGAACAGTCTTTTCAGCCCACACTTCTGAGCAGTGGTCTTCAATTCTGACTTTTTTTTTAAGCTAAGCAGTGAGATTAATTTCTGGTTTCTAACTGTGCTGGAGTAGAAGGAAAAAACAAATCAATTCTGATTTATTTATTTGTTTTCATCTGCCAAACCACAGTGCTCCCTGCAAAAATTAAGAGGTGTTACTATTGGCACAGTGGGTTTAAACTCACTACTGTGCTTTGCATGTTTTAATAAAGGAAGAAACTGATTGAATGAGATTGTCTATTAGTTGCATTAGATCAGCAGTTTCTTCTTTGTAGTGATGCAACATATTGTTTGCCGAATAATGCAGTAAGAATAGACTCAGTGTACAAAGCCCTGCAAACTGTCTGAAGAAAAAAAACTCTGTCCATTTTTATCCCAATTGCTTCCAAAGCAGTAGCTGCTTCTAATAGTCCTGTATCCAGCATGAACCCAGTGGTGTTCAGAACACACATCTAATGTTTGTCAGGAACTGTAATAATTTGTTAGGGAAAAGGAGTGTTGAGGAAACAATATAGGAGGGTTGGTCATGTGAGGAACCCCCTGGACTGTGTTTTGAGGCAGCTTGGTTCTGTTCCTTGCTCTGCTACATCCTTCTCATGTGATCTTGGGAAAGTCTCTTGACTCATTTCCACAGATGTGTAATATGAGGCACCATCTTGTCTCTTGTATGTGGTAGGTTCTGAGGGAATGCCTGTAGTATGTATTAAGTACATTTTGTGTATTAAGGTGGTAAAGCAAGAGTCTAAAGACTTGTGTGATGCCCTGGACATGAGGTCCTGATTTTGCAACACGTTGATTGCAATTTGAAACCCAAATGAATTATGTCCTTCTAATTCTTGACAATGTTAGTTATCTGAATGCTGAGTTTGGGTAGGTACTTATTTTTAGCCTTATTATTATGCAGGGAACTGAAAGGGGAGGATCCTCCCACACCAAGCGTTTTGTTTTCCATATAAATACCTGTTGCATAATATTATGGACAAGTAAAGAGTTCTGACTGCTCATAAGGTGTTATGATAATCTTTCATGGAGTCCTTCTAATAAATAAACCAGGGATGCTTCATAAGTCGTTTATTAAGGGTTAATGATGTATCTTCTCTCTTTGGCATCATTCCCAGCCTAAATCAAGCCTGCTTCATCTCATATGGATATGAAAGACAAACTGTACAGATTGAAAACATCTGTATACTGAGTGAATGAACCACATGGCAGCAGTGTCATGCAGAGATTTACTTAAAACTGTCCCCTTTTGTTTGACTTTAGAGGAACAGCACAAATAAATACAGTAGGTTCTGTTTAAACAAAGAGGACTCTGATCAATAGGGGTTTGTATAGCTTATGACCTTCAACTATAAACAAAAAATTGGGGTAAACCCCACATGTCTCAGGTCAATTGCCATCCTATTTACTTTATTACACCACTAATGGTCTAATCTGTCTTGCATATAAAATACTTTTTACAAGCCATCTTGTAAAAAGATTTCTCTATTTTTTTTCCAGAAATAAAAGGGAAGGTTGTGTTTGTTAACCAGAGCTACTTGTGATGTGGGTATCGGTGTGCCATGAAGTTTGAGTATTGGTAAAGCAGTGAATTCAGACAAAGCAGTTTAGGCAAATTTAAAATTCCAGTAAATTTTAGTTGAGGTCCCCAGTAGCTTTCTGGACTTTTTGAGGGGGTTCAGACATCCACAAATCAAAATGGTTTGTGGCTTACCATAACCAGACCTGTGCACAAGAAACAGGAGAGACAGTGATAGATAGAAAGTGGTCACTCTATTTTGGCTGCAAGAAGGGGTGTTATCCCTTCTACACTGATGAAACATTTGCAAATACCTGCTAGAGACTGACCTTAGATGTGAGTTTTTATTATTTTTGTTACTGTCTCCCAGCAAGATTAAGTAATTCCAAATACTGAGAGGATGACACATCTGCATATGTTCTGCCCTCATATCTCCAAATAGCTAACCTGAATTGTAATAACATTTGTTTTTTTCTGTCATATTTTCTAGAGGGGGGGAAACTGCCATTGTATCCTGTTTCTGTCCATCTTTATCTTCCATGGCCAAATTTTTATCCTTTTGGTCAATTTTAACAGAAGATCAAAAAAAGGGGGATGCCACGGGGAGGAAAATATGCCTGTATAGTTTTATGAAAATAGACAGCAAAGTAGAGGAGAAAGATTCCTGTCATGCCTTCCCCAATGGATGAAACTACAACAGGAACCCTCATGGGGCATCAGAGAAACTAGTCAAGACACAAAGCCATGGGAAGCCAGATTTACTGGCCCTACTGCTCAGTTATTCGGATGTTTTTCTTTGCTGGGGGCATTCCTGTTCCCATTGACTCCAACATTTTCAGCTTCAGTGTTATCTACTCTAATCTAGGAAAAACTTCACTTCTGCTTCAAGAGCATTTTCTTGTGGAATTCAGACACTTTGGTGGCTAATGGAGGGGTAAATCCCATGGGAATGTGTCTTTCTTCAGAGCTTGGAGAGCTCTGGGGAGACATTTCTGGAAGCTGTGTGGCTTTGAATTTATGGTTGAGGTTTTTTTTTTTTCTGTTTATAAAGGAAAGAGCACCCAGGCTGCTTCACTATCTGCAATCTTGTTCCACTAGCCAGGTGACTTTTGATCCGTGAAGCAGCGTCTCAGCTGTATACCTCACTGGAAGAAAATCTTAAAGATGTTTAGGTTTTGCAACTGAACAGTTGTGTGCTTGTCTTGCTTCCAGCATTTCTTCACAGTCCCCATTTAGGCCCAGAAACTAGAGCTCTGCAAGTTCTAGTCTCAGCAATAACGTCTCCCCCGTCATTAAATAATTGAGTTAGTCCTGCAATCTCCAGCCCAGCAGTCAGAGACACTACCTCATAGCTGGTGGGTTGCTGGCAGCAGGTTTGACAAAACTCTTTGGGGATGGCTAGTGGAAGCTCTTTCCTGGCAGGTCCCAGCTTGGTTTGTTAGGTCAGTGGGGAGACAGACAGGGCTAACCACGCCATGCCCGTGCCAAACCATGCTGGCCGAGATTGGTTACGTTTTGGCTGTACCTTCCAGCACAGCATTAGAAATACCAAAGAGCCTGTGGTCCTTCACTGGATAAGGGAAGCAAATTTAGGTATTGGAGTCCTCAGGAGATACTGTTTTGCTGCCCTCTAGGCAAAGATTAAAGCTTGAACTGGGGAAACTGCAGAAAATGCTGTCCTGAGCATACCAAAGCAAATCAAGGAGTTGGGAAGGTTAAAAGACTTTTTGTGGGACTTCATTAAGGTGCGAGTATAAAAATCTCTGAAAAGATCTCTGGGCTCAGATAAGGAAGATCCAGTGATGTACAACAAAGAATTATCAGTAAAGACATCATAATTACAAAGTACTTTTATATTAAAATGATGTCATGTAATAGGTTGAAGAACAAGAAATAAATAAGCCATGCAGATCTCCTTTATCTACATAATTGTTTTCTTATGCGTTAGGCTGCAAACTTCTCATATAGCTCCTGTCCTTTAATGGTAAAAACACATTAAATGAAGACTGTGAAACTATTTTAACACTTCAGTAGTATGCTTCATCTTGGGGGTCCCAAAGTGCATCACTGAGACACAAATGCAAGGGAAACATGGAAGTAGAGAATGGGATGTAGATTGAAGGCTTAATAAGGAGTGTGTCATTGCAGGACTCTGGCAAATATGCAGCCACCTTTGAAACTGTGTGAACTATTGTATAGAGGATCAGTTCTTTTAAAAATCAAATAATTGATGGTATGTCTTTGAATGTTGATGAGTCTCTTGTAGGTCTTTTTTTCTTGATATCTGTTCCCTGAGGATAAATCTTCATTTCTGCCATTCCTCAGAATTATACTGAAATCTGCATATGGAAAATTACATTCTAGGAGCAAGAATCACCTTTGCTTTTAGACTTCTCTTTAAGAAGTCCACAATACCTTGAGCGAAATGGAATGAAATGTGTTAACCTTTGAAGGCAGAAGGTAATCAGGACTGAACCAATGCTCCCCGTGGTTAGACCACAAGCTCTTATGAAAGCTTTATGATCAGTCTGTATGTGTACCTCAACAGTTCCTAGGAGGACGTTTACTTGAAAAAAAAACAGCCCATAACAAAAGTTAGATAAAAATAATAGTTAATCCAGAAGTGTTTAAGTTTCATCTCTTAAACCAAACCAGATACAATGACCTTAGAAACAATCAGCTCTTGACTGCCACCCACACAATGCAGAAAATGTTAAGGAGGTGGAAAATGAGCTCAAATTCCTATTATTTGTGAATCAACACTTTATTGTATTGTGAATGCTTGCTCCTCTTTTGTCTGTAGGCAAAAATCAAATTTTCTTCTCAATTTCTCAGGGTAAGAAAGCATTTTCAAGATAATTTCAAGAATACCACCAGGTAATAATCTTTTCAACAGGGCTTCAGTGGTTTATTTGCCAGTCTAGGGCACTGAGACAGCTTTCCTGCAAGCTACAGGAGAGATGTGAGCTGCATGACCTTCCTCTGTTTACTTAGTCGGGGCTTGTCTCTATGCTGATGTTGGACCTTTTTATCTGCTTATTCCACTGGTGACCATGACCCCCATCTTTCTCATGTGAGCTTGAGACTGACCTGTTTAACTCCTGAGCTACACTAGATCTCATTTGACTCACATTGCTTTAGCTGCCAGGACTGGGAGTCCTTTCCATTCAGCCCTGCTTACCTTGGATGACTGCTGGTGAGCAGCTGCCTTTTCCCTCCTAGTGTTGTCTAACTCTAAAAGCCATCTACCTCAGTTTTAGTACTTGCAAGTTTTTCAAAGCTTTCAGTTTGTGCATAATCTTGAAATGCACTTGTCATTTCCTGCAGGTTTCTGAAAATTAGAAGGTGCTTTTTTTATAGGTATCTGTTGTATTACGAATGGATTCAAATGTACTTACCATTTGCCCTGTGGTTTGGTCACTTTGTTTCAGTGGACAGTGTGGATGTGTAAGTGTGGTGTGGTGAACCAGAAGTGCATTTCCACAACAGGAACAGGTTAGGAATATGCTCTATCCTTTGCTGAATAAAAGATAGATGTTTAATGAATGCACATTTGTAAAAGGATTTTTATAGAAAGAATGTCATTAACAGGTTCTTTTGTAGTGTCTGGGAGGACGTAGGTGGCTCATGGGGAGAGAAGATGGGATAGGCTCTGAGACACTGGAATGAAATAATTTTTCTCCAGTGGTTCCTTCCAGCCTAAATTTTCCTGGAAACTGGGGTTTGAAGGTATTAGTTGGTTCCAAATAAAAGAATGGAAGTAAACACAGAAAGAAAAGCATGCAGGGACAGCTGCTGAAAAAGCAGAAGAGTAAATAGTCACCCATTATTCTCACAGCTCCACAATCACTGTTCATAAGAGTTCTCCTCAAGCAAAAAAGTCCCTGTGTTCTAATAGATGTGCTACTAGCACACAATCAGTCCTTATGGGCCAAAACTCACTGCCACAGCCACAATTATAATCAGAAGCATCTCTGTGCAGACATGCAGAGAATACAGGATGTTTCTTTGGGGCACAAGTGTTTGGTTTGTACCCTTGTCAGCTGAATTCTCTTCACCTGCAGAAGTAACAGACCCCAAACACACAGGAACAGCTCTTTGGCTTCTTAAGATACATTTAGACTTTCCCTCAAATGCTTCTGTGCTGTGGTCAACATCAGTATTTAGGGTATTTCCTTTAGCACCAGATTTAAGGTGTGCAAGAAGTTCCTCCCTTATCTTTACACGAGACTCTCATGAGTAGATTTCATCAGTGATGATCCCAGAGAGATTAGATGTTGAATACTGGGAAGGCTGAGTTTAAGGAGGAAAAAAAAAAAGGAAAATTAAAGAGAAACAGAAAATTTGGTATCTCTCAAGAGCAATGGACTCCTTGCTGCTGGCAGGTAAAGGCAATGACACACATTGCTTGCTTTGGCTCCTCTATTTGGTTTAAAATATCAGCAAGGGGCTGTTGCAGTGATGAGACAGTTTAGTCCAAATTTCTTTTACCCTGATAAAGGGCTGTTTACCTGTTTGGTAGAGTAGGAATCATCAGTACTGGAAAGACTTCATACTGGTCTCAGGATCTCTTTCCTCTCAACTGCTGGAACATGAAACCTTCCAGCTGCCTCTTGCCACACTTTGCTCAGAGAAGAGAAAATATTACGAATGAATGTTTCTAAATCTCTCATTCGGGGTACTGAGGGCCAGAGCCTGAAGTAAGACTCCTGATAAATATGGAGATCCAAATCTGGCCCTCTGAGAGCTATCATCTATTACACTTTAGTGAAGGAGCGACCTGATGTGAAGTTCTGACTGCTCGTTGCAAAGCTTATTTTGTTACATCAGCAGGCCACAGGGTTCAATAAACTATGTGGCCTTTATCTGTTCCATATGTACTGGCTGCCTCCTGTAGTTCCTATGTATTTGCTCTGTGTATGAGCTTTAAGGGAATCTGATGCCTTTAGACAGTAGAAATGTATATCACTCTTCAGTTTAAATTTGATTCTGCATTAAAAAATAATGCCAGTGATTGCAAGATTTTGTTTTCGAGATACAGGCTTCCAGAGAGACTTGTGACTCAGAGGATTTTATAGGCATTGAAATTTGATGGATTAATTGTTAATAAAAGTTAGATTGGGTAAGTGAATACAAACATCATACTGAGTTTAGTGTTTACATTGGCTCCCAAACATTTTAAAAGGGCAGTTTTGGACTGAGATACCTGACAGAATTTTTTAGTTTTGCACTTAGAAAATTATTTAACTGGAGAACAATCCATGCTGTCAAAAGCAGAGCTTTCCTCTCGTGGGGTTTTTTGCATCACGTTATCGCTATCTCCTATTGGGATCTGACTATACAATAGTGACCTCTGATGTAAAGGAATCAGGAGGGCCACTTGCAAACCCTACCATACAGCCTTACTGAGCAATTATAAGCCTATTCATCAAGAGCCAAACAGCTTAGAAAGGAAGGGCCATGTGTGCATGTGTGCACGCACACACGTACACACTCAGACAACGGAAAACCTGGTGATAAAATAAAATGGGAAGAGCACAACACTGAAGGATCTGGAGCTGTTAATTTTTATAGCTGATACAGATACTAATATTTTATGAGGTTTGGAACTATCAGTATAAAAAAAAAGTAATATCTAGCCTTACCCTTTTTGTTTTAATACAAAGATAAAACTATCACTCGAACAGAGCAGCATTATGGTTAATAGACCTCTCCTTTATGGACAGGACTATCTTCCTGCTTCCTTTTGTCAATATTTATAAAAGCAGAAGAATATTTGTGCCTAATCCTATCCAAAATCCATGGGTTGGTTCCTTTAAAGAAGCACCTCCCCTGCTCACTTATATCTAGAGGCATATTTCAGTTAAACAGCAGAGTTGAGTTGATCCTAGTTAGCTTTTATACATTGTCCTTTGTGAAATGGTTCCCTTTAAATGCAGACTCTGAAGTGACACCGAGAAACTGGATAAGAGACGTTCCACTGCAGAATTTACATGACAGCAAACATCTGAACTCCTAAGAAGTATGGTGCCCTTCCTCTAGGGACACAGGAGGGGTGTCTCATTTGAGGGCTTGCCATCATTATTTCAGTGGGTTGCAGCTACCCCAGAAAGGTCACTGATGGGCCGGTCTTTGCAGAGGCTACAAGATTGTCCTTGAGGTCAGGAGGATGAATTGCAACAGGATGGAACAGAGACTGGGGGGAGCCCTGGCCCCAGGTTGAATGAGATATCTGTGTTCATGGCCCTTTATTAAACTTCAGGAATAACAACAGAAATGTTTTCTTCCAGCTTACTCAACAGATGATGCCAAAGACATAATACTTTGAAGAAATGGGGTATTTGAGGAAATATAATATTATATTGGCCTCAGCTTTGAGAAATATATTAAGAGTCCCTCAATAAGATGTGACTTCATGTGTAGAGCAAGGTTGACCTCAGAGGCAGGATGCTGAACTGGTGTTTAGGTGATCCACCTTCTGCTGTCACGCAACCACAGACTTCCTCTGTGACTTTCTTCAACCCTTACAACAATTTGCCAGCCTTTAAAAAAATCTGAAAAACTTTTTCTGGTGCTCCATGGGAAAGTTGTATGATAAGATACAAGGACTTGCAAAGTTTTCAAACACTCAAATGATGAAGGTCATGCAAATTTGGGTAGTTGAGATTGCTGGAAAATGCCACTACTTTTATGTTTGTGGCAATATGCTAGTCATTATCTCAAATGAGTAGTAAGCAGAAGGACACAGTACAACTTAAGCTTGAAGCAGTCCTCCTGTGATCTTGTTCACTATATTTTCTTAACAGGATTTAATCAAAACTGCTAAAAGACTGAGGAAAAAAAGTCATTATGAAACAATTATAACTTTTAAAGCTTTCAATAGAGTAATCATTTTCCAGCTTCTGGAGAAGGAAAACTGGAGTTTTCCAGAGTCTTTGCAGTCCCACCATAAACATTGTGGAAAAAAGCATATGTTTAGGAAGTACTTTGATGATACATAAGGTTGAATGGATTCTTCAAGATATTGAAAGAAAGATGTGCATGCTTTGTAATCTGAGCCCTGGCCAGGCATCAAGCTTCCCATAAGGCATTCTTTCCTAGCAGCAGCCAAGAGACCTGATACCAATAATGCTCCAAGAATTCAAGGTGTTCGTTAATATTCAGCTATAATGAATGCAGCATGTGTTTTTGAATAAACTACATGCTTGAATGAAGACCTCTCATTCAAGAAGGTGAGGTGCATAGTATAGTGATTAGACTTGGCAAAAAGCAATTGTTTTATGTGGATCACACCAGCCAGCTAATTGTCATTGCTAACAGTGTGTCTCCTCCAACGTCACTTGCAGAAGCAAGAGGCTGAGCTGCTTGGTTATCCCAACACACTGGTAGATCTCAAGGGAGTGCCATGACTGAGAAGTCCCTGCAGATTGGCATAAACCTGCTTTGCATTAGAACACAGTTGTTTCAAGCTTTATGTATGTTTGGCTGAATGCTCAGCCTTTTTCACTCTTGTTGATTTGTTAAAATTTTACTTGCTTCCAGTAAACTGAAAATGGCTCTGCTTTCTAGAAACTATTTGTTTGAGCTTCAAAGGAGAATCAGTTTAAGTTACACCAGATCAGCTCAGTAACCCACGCTAGCAAAGCAAAACTTTGCATCTACTATAGAAGCAGGAGAGGGCGGAACAACAGAAACTGAGCATGTGAGACCTAAAATTCCACCAACCTCACCAAGGGTCTTCAGTCTTTTTAAAAACAATCAGGATCTGTCCCAAAGAAATTGCTTAGGCCCAGTCTGTGGTGCGTATTTGCAATGGTGAATATGCAAGGGAAGTGTTTTCATCCTGATCTGTGCAGATTTTGGGCCAAAAGATCTTCTCAAAGTTGCATAATGGGATATTAGGGTGGAGGCCCTCATTTCCATACTGTTAAAGAGATGATCTTCTTCATACAAGGAAATGAGATGTTCTAATACCCTTATCTTACCTTACATAACTCCAGATGTTAATCATCAAAAAAGAGACAGCCCTTTTTAATATTAGGGAAAGAAATGATAAGACTTTACTTAATTTTTCAGTTTTCTCTTGATTAACTTTAACTTTGAGATGCCGCAGGAGGTGGATTCAGTAGACTTCTCAGTAACCTTCAGATGTAATTACATAGTCTAAGTGTGTATATTCACCTTTTCTCCTTCTAAAGCATTTTTGCATTAAATTTAGAGTGGAAATTCCTAAAGAATTAATTGGAAGAAAGTATTTGGTGATATTTTTTAGGGGGAAGAAGGTAATATTTTTAAGAAACGCCGATCTAGAAGAATAATCAAAGTCCATTTATAGCATTTAGTGATAGTTTAATGAGTTTTCAGCGTTTCCATTTCCAGTCAACCAACTTCATCAGCCACCAGTACTCCTAAAAAGTGATTTGAAGTGATTATTCTCTTTAGTACAATTCCTCATTAAGAGTAGAGCAAAAGCTTCTTGAAACTATCGAGGGGGTTTTCAAAGTGAAAGCATTTTTTTTAAGGAATGACTACATATCTCTATAAAGTTGCTTATGGTTCCACTTTGCACACCCTATAAATAATAATAATGATTGAAAATAACAAAAGCCTCCCACTCAGACCAATTTACTGCAATTTTCTTTTCACTATCTTATTCAGTTTATTTAATCTTTAAGCTATCTCTGAATTGCCTCTGGATTTCAGACACACGTATGCAGATAATTAGCATAGATGCAGATATTACCACAAGCTGGTCAGGCTTATCAGATACAGGTATTTCTAATCTGTAGGTCCTTTGCAGTTCCTTTTTAGCTTCCCTCTTTCTAATAACAGTAGACATTTTTCAGATGAGATATTCCTGGTTTCCCTTCTCCAACCAAAGCAAGACAATCTCATAAGTTGGGACTTAGATGGAGAACGAGCACTTAAGGAAAGGCTCCTATTTGCATGCCACACCTCTGGCCTCTCTCGTGTGCAACAGAAAGACCATCAATGTTATTGTAAATCATGATGGCTCAGTCCAGAACAACCAAATTTTGCACCTCATCTGGTCTAAATATTGAGTTTACGAGTGAATGTTGCTTTGCATTATGTGTTATAGATGCTTTATGTTTATTTAAGAACTCAGTTTGCAGGAATGTTTTCCAGACATGCGGTTTACCGCAATAGACAGTTGTTGATATTCTGATCCCAAGAGCATTAGAATATGTTTAGAAATTGCGACACTTTTAAAACCAGATGTTCTACATAAGCTACACACAAAAAAAAAGAGGGGTGGGGGAACAAATAGAACTGTCATTTGGCATGAAAACAGCCTGTGTTAAAGCAAAGGCAAACACATACCAAGTGAAATAAACGTGGTGAACTGCCCTCAACCCTTTCCTCCTTTGGTAAGTTTTTTAACAAAAGATGGAAAATCCCAGCTCCCAGATGTTGTGGGAAGGGAGAAGGAAGGCTTTCAGGTCCAGATTCACATCTGAAGGAAGCTGCTGGATCTTGTTCCTGGGATGGATCAAACCAGAATGACAGAGCTAGACAACTTCAGGCAAGGAAGGAATGTAAATCTGGATTCAAAGCCCAGCACAGAAATTAATTTTCTGAGCGTTTCTAAAGCTAAATTATCATCAATGAGGAGGCAAACAACATTATGCCCTGCATGGTAAATCGCTGCAAAAGAGTTCCTCCCACCAGCCAGAGGATGGTGGCACACACTGCCCTGCCCTCCAAGGTGATTTGATGGAGACGTTTCTGCAAACAGGTAGGGAAAGCTCCTGTGCTAGGCCCAGCCTCCGAGACTGAAGTATCTCAAAGTACTTCTGCTGTGGGTCTCTGGTGTGAAAGCATGGTTGTGCACCAGAGCAATTGGGTCTCACAGCTATCTCCAGCTGATGATTAACTGTCTTTCCATTCAATGTCATTGTTTTTTTCTTCTGATGTTGAGTTCTTCCTCTTGTTTATTATAAAGGAGAAGGCAAGAGAATTTCCCACACACCAACCTTGAACAAGTTGGCTTGAGTCGTGTTACTCTCTGAATTTTTTTTCTCTTCCTATTGCAAGTTAACGTGCATTAGGCTAATCAGTGATAATGCTATAGATCCTGACCTATAAAAATAAGACCAGATGGCAGCCAAAAGAAAAAGGAAAACAAGGCACCTCTGCTTTCCTTTACAACAGTATCTCACAGTGATTGAAACACGTTACCAACAAATCTGGAGCAATTTGCACAAAACGTAGTGGCTTAAGTGACTAAAGCAGTGCATGTATTTGCTCAAAGGTTAAAAATGTTGTGATTGTAATATAAAAGTAAGGTAGTGTCTGACAAACAGCCTTGTTTGAAAGCCGTTAATGGAATGTTGTGATGAAAAGTTTGGTGCAAACAGGGTTTCACCAGCAGCACTGAGAGTCAAGCTGTTTGGACCCTCCTGTGTCTCTTTGGAGCTGTAGCAGAGCTACTCTGTACATTGGCACTGTGTTTTTGTAGTTTGCTAGACTGCACAGGAATAGGCTCATTTATAAGTCAGTGGTTTCATGGGAAGGCAGTTTACTTACCTTAGTAAAAAGGACCAAACTGCCTTACCAGCTTAGTCACTCTGCCTTCATTGAACAGAAGACTCCCACTGACTTCAGTGGATGTTGGACCAGTTCATAAGTCCAGCTTCAAAGAATTAACACAGTAATAGGATCTGCCCATTGATTCATTCTGCTGCTCATAAGTACCTGAAAAGCCAGCTCAGAAACTCTTACTAGGGCTACCTCACCAAAGACAATTTATGGCGGAAGTTCATGTACATATTTATTTTGTTGCTAAAGAGTTTGCTGGCATACTTCAAAGTGTGGGCTATTACCTGTTCAGGTTTATTGCCTGCTCGAGTGAATTATTGCCTACCTGAACAGGCCTGCTGAGCAATAGCTCAAATTAAAATGTGTCATTTATCGTGTTCACACCAATCCAAAATGACCGCAAACCCCAAAGTGTAATTATTGCCAGGCCCTGACTGCAGAGCTGTCGTAGCAAGCTCTCAATCAGTGGGGAATACTGGTTCTTCTCCTTGAAGGAAATCTGCTTCTTTCTTCATACTCAACAAATAGGACCCTACCATTGATAGTAATATTGTTTCAAATGTTGGTATTCACCATGGAAATGAGCTTTTAAATATGGTGGAAGGATGCGACATGGATCCCATCCAAGATGAGTTTTCCAGCAAACTGAAGTTTTAGACCCAAGGCTTTTAATTACAATTTCTTCTAAAAATACATCTTGTATTTCTCACCAATGTTCATAAAGTAGGTTCTCACACAGCCTGGAATGATGGTGCTGTGTTTATCATTATTATTACTGTCAGTACTGTTATTGTTTTACCACAATTTCAGAAAAAAGAGAAAAAAGAAAGCAGGATCTCGGTACCCACATGGGCTGTGGAGGCTTCAGTGTGCCTACAGCTGTATTAAATGAAACCTGTTCATCTTTGTTTCTCTCCATCTTCTTCTATCCCTGTTGCTTGCTGTGTCATGTGTTCATTTTCTTTGATATATCCCAGGGAGTGTGTCATATTTTAACCTAAAACTTGTAGGGCTGCAGCTGCCTGTGGTATGTATATGAAAGCAGTGAAGAGCAGCAATATATATAGTGTGCTGTTCCCTCACATCTCTCTGCAACCTTTCCTGGCTCAACTAGGGCTTTTGAACATTTTCTGGATAATGTAAAGCTTCCGAACTAAGAGAGAAGTGAACATTTTTGTCTAAGTCTTTACTGAAGCATAGTCAGTATATATTCTAATGCTTTCTTTTCTTTTGTTATTATGAGACCTAAAAGTAAAGGGAATAGTCAAAACCCACCAAAATAGAAAACAAGAGTCAGAAATCTCTGCTTTTAATGAAAGAATTTTGCAATGAGTATAATTTTTTGTCTGTGCAAATATGTAGAGTGAAAGGAGGTAAAACTCCCCAAAATGTAGCTTTAAACTGATACAAAAACTCCTTGGGATGCAATTGCTTGTGTACTGGCATTGAAGATTGACCAGGACTACAATGTGTGGTCAGGCTGGCCATAATTCCTCTACAGACCAGGTTCTGAGCATCCTGATTCCTGTCTCACTTCTCTGTGAACCATACCAAGTCTCCGCAGCTAAACTCTTCCCAAATTATGGAGTTTGCATTCTGATCTGAATTTTGCAACTCAAGCCTACCTGTGGTTATACAGTCAGACAGAAAAGCCAACATGCCAAGAGCAACGCCTAGTCACTGACTTTGATCTAGAAATAGTTATTATCCAGCTATTTCCATTACAAAACATCCAGTTTGCTAAACCTGGGTTATCTACTGATTTGGCTTCATTTGACAGACAAGAGCAGGTCTGGCATGGGAGAGCTCCACATCCCAAAACGATGCATCTTTCAAAAAACTGATAAGTGACAAACCTTGCAAAACCTGTAGATAGGAAATGACACTGCTGTCCACCTCCCAACTATGTCTCTACAGTTAATCCTAAATAGCACTACTGGCAGCATTTGAAAAGGAGATGGGAAAGTGAGTGAATGAGTGCTTTGCCCTACAGAGCTGAGACTCACCGGTGGGCAGCAAAAGGAAACATATACTTCTAGTGATAAATACATCAGTGTGGTTACACAGAGGATTTCAGTTTCTCAAGCTATATATAAGCTTATGTGGATTTGTCATGAGGGTAACTGACTTGTTTTCAAACAATTTCGTTGAGTTTCTTTTTCTTGGAAGCATAGTGGGAAGTTACTTAAAAAGGAAATCACTTTGAATTCTCTCATTTTTGCTCCAGATGAGAAGAAACTCTTCTCTCTCTGAAGACTGAATTTGGGTCACAGTGCAGTAGCATTCAGTCCTCACGCTGAATTACTTGTTGAACATGTGGTAGTGTTTTGCGACATGGTCTGTGAACTGGGAAGTAAGCTGAGCTCACCCAACCCATTTCTTTTATGGCTTTATACAAGTAAATAACCATGTTTTCAGCCACTCAACACAAGAATGGCTTGCAAATTGCAACCGCCATTGCCTGGCAGGTTAAAGGTTAAGCTTTTCAACAGGTCAGACTACAGTGCTAATTCACCTCAGTAGTGAGTCCCAGGCAGCCTGTAATGCATATTTGTGGTGGTTGTGTTTGTATAGCATGTGCATAAAATGAAAACCGTATGACAGAGGTTAGTCCTCTTAAATGGTTGTCACATTGGCTTGGGTAACTTTCGTACAGTTATCCATATGCTGGCCAAGATTCTGGTGGTATTTTTGTATAAATTTTATTGACGTGGTGAACTAAATTGGGTAATTTCATAGCTATTATAATCAGCCAGTGGCCCAAGCAATGCACTGCTTTGTTTATCGTGAAAATGTTGCTAACTGGTCTGGCAAGGTTCAGCTTCTAGTGGTGGCCCTCTTCCAAAGGTGGAAAACCCCTTTTTCTGGCGTAGAAGGTTCAGACAGGCAATCCTTGTGTGCTCGATCCACAAAAGCACTGATGCTGTGGGATGAGGGCTCAGCCTCTGTCGCCAGATGTATTTCCTGAATGTTACACAAATAAGGAGCTCGCAAGAGCTTCTTCAGTTTGGTTCACAGCTACCACAGCTTGGACTAAAGCCTGGATTAAATGAAATGTATATATTAGGAGCCTAAACTAGGCATATAAGCTCTCTTATATATCCAGTTGAGAGAGATAGGATGTGCATTTGTCATCCATGGGTGCCTGTCCATCCATTGACTCTAAAAGGAGCCGAAGGTAACAAATTTCCTAACCCAGGCATCTTCACTGGGCACTAGCAGTGCTATGGATCTGGACCTAGATAGCTACACATCATGGCAAAAAGTCACCTCAAATTGTTTCTTCAAAGAATTTGTATTCTTACATGACCTCATGTACTACTTGGTAGACAGCCATTACACACAAGCATAATCCTGTGGATATTACTTCTGATATTAGTTCAGCAAGCCAAAGATCTCTGTGTCTGAATGACCAAAAAAAGTCATTTACTGTCTTTTGTTGGCAGAGAAGTATTAAAATTTCCTCCTCCACAAGGCAGGAAGAGCAGACACAGCCCTGGACTTCCTCTCCCAGATCCTTCCTGACCAAGAAACCCTTCTCCAAGGGAGGAGCTGTGACCTTCAAAGGCCCATCAGGATGTAGTTACGTGCATAGCACATGTTCGTTGCTCTACTGCAAAGCAGGTGAGTTTAAAACCTTACTGTATAGGCTGATTTTAAGAGATTTCTGCTGAAAGATGAAATGCATGGTGAATAAAAGAGAAACCCATGAGTGCCTACTTAGCAGAAGACAACTGAGATGTTTCGAAAAGTTCTGAGAGTTTCTCTGTATCCCTGAGAAAAGAAGATGAGTGGTCCCCATCTTTGGTGAAATGCTTGGTGGAGCTGGCAATATCACTCTGGTTTAACACTGAGTGTAAATGATGCTTAGATTTCAACAGCATTTTGTAATAATATTTTTCATAAGTACAAACTAAAGGAGTTACTTTCCACCAGGGTCGTGGAGAGTTCACTAAATGCTGATAGACTGTATTCTGTATTAATGATGCTAAGTTAACTGCCTCACAGAACTGCCAGAGCCCTTTATTTAAAGAAATAGCACTGGATTTCACAAGAAAATATTTTTAAAGCTTTCCCTAACAATAATTTATCTAAAGAGAGACAGGTCTGATTATTTATACTGAATCTGGAAGACCTAGTATTGGATGTGGTCAATAAGATATACGCTTTATTTGAATATACATTTACAGCTATGTGCAACACATCATGAAAGCATTTTGTGTTCTTTTTATTCAACAGAATATCAGCAATTAGCTTCTTCAGCTAATTATTGGATTTGATAACTGACTCTTCAAAAACAGCTATGAGGATTAGGTTGAGCCTTTATACCAAGTTCTGAGTAAGAGATTCCACGTGGCAAGAAGAGAATTGCTGAAGGGATCTGCAGCTCATCTGTGTCAGTTCATCTGTAGCAGCAGGACAAGTGACAGAGCTAGGACTTATCCCTGGTCATCAGATATTTGTTCATCAGACTAGAAGCTGAGGGCTCGTTGTCTGGCTGTAGGTAAGATTCTTACTGCTTTACATGGATAATGAAAGTCAAAAACTCATCCTTGCTGGTATTTCTGTAAATTCCATACTGGTGGTGGTTTGAAAAACGTGGCACTAATTAGAAACCAGTTCTAGTTACAGTCACAAGTAACCTTAAAGGAAAATTACTGGGAAAGTGATGTAGATTAAGTAATGAAAGAATCACTAGGAGTAACTTCTCCCTATCCAGGCAGTGCAACCCACTGAAACCCACATGATTACACTGAGAATTAATTCCTTGACTCTGTATTGGAGAGTGAATCTGCCAAGAACAATCGGCTCACTCTTCTCTCCTACCATGTCCTGTTTCAAATCTACACAGCTGTAGCAGAATTATTTCCAAGCAAAAGCCTGAAGACAATACAAAAGAATTTCTGCTTTCTCCAAGTCTTCTGCCTACCCTTGATGGACCAATTTATGAAGCTATCAAAACCTATCATTAAAATGTGAAGACCATGAAAGTGCAATGTGTAACACCCAGCTAGACAAAATGACTCTTTTAGCTCTTACTATTTGGTTTAACAACTGTACACAAATTTTCAGAAATATACTTTCTGTACACGTATATGTCTCTCCATTAAGGGCTGGTAATGTGGCACACACACCCTGGCAGCACTGAAGTAACATCCAGAAACTGCAATATCTTGAGAACTGCAGGTTCAACTTCTCAGGTGATAAACTGTCCATAAATGTAGTGATAGAAATTAAGGGTCATATTTAATGGGTAAACAATTCCTCAGATGTTCACCTGTTAGTTTCCCAGTGTGTGAAAACTGGTTTCAGTATATTGTTTTTGAGAAGTTGTGTTCTTGTGTATCTGTGTGTGATGCCATCAAGTAACTCCAAACAAACTTGAGTTAAAATACACAGGGAGAGAGTTAATCAGACACTTAAGCACAGGCTTGATGTTAAGCATGCAACATAATTTTCTTAAAGTGAATTCAGTGGTATTATTTGTATGTTTAAAGTTAAGCACCGAACTTACCTGTTGCATTATATCAGGGCCTAACAGCTTGTGCACTTACTTGCAAATTTAAGATGCTTAATGGGTTTATTTTGGACTCTTCCTGTTGTTGTGCATCAGAAATTGCTGCCTGTGACCAAGCAGGCTAACAGAAGCATATGGCAACAGAGCAGCCCAGTTCTAAGCCAGGGCAGAAGGATGGTAAGAAGCTGAATACGGCCAGGGCAAATGCATAAAGTAGATTTTCAGCAGCAGATCAGGTCTTCCAGAGCCCTCAGGCAAACATCACTAGTTTGGCATAAGCCCCAAGGGCAGCAGAGTTAGGCCAGTGCCAAAGGGTTTTGAAAGTTTTTGCTCGTCGGATTGGGAGCAGTAAGAGGAGCCTTGTGGTTTCCATGCAGCTGTCAAAGGCAGAAGAGCTGAGCTCTGGTCTCATGGATGTACTACATTTGTGCAAGTCCTCTCACCACATCACCAGTCTGAGGACAACTATATTTTGCTCGCACAACTTATTTCCTCTGTGTATGCAAAGGTGATGGACCTCAAGACCTAGAGAGATTTAACCTCCATGTAAGAGTGGCGTGTAACCTGGGCCACCCTACCTGGCTCCATCTTGATGTGTATGGAGGGGAGTTCTGGGGAGATTTAGGTAATAAAGCAATTTTCCCACCCACTGATGACCAAAAAATAAATGTTCCCGAGTGATGTACTCAGCACCTTCTAGTCTCACTGAAGTAGTTTCTTTGGGACTACTTTCATGTGTCTTTAGGGGATGTAACCAAATTATACCACATGAGAGCTGGTAATTTTAATGTTATGCTGTAAGGGTAAAACTATAAACATAACAGGAAAGACTGGATGTTTTCCATTCGTATTTTTAGAAAGGTTGCCTCTCATCTGTACACATTAGTTTTTCAACATCTCTGGCAAGATTTAAATGAATTATTTAACTGGAATTGAAAAGCAAGTCTTACTTTTAAATTAAGGCAATAAAAGCTGTTGTGTTGGTTTGGGGTTTTTAAAAAATTCTTAGAATATTACCATAGAAGATAAAGATCAAAACCAGATTCAAGAGGTGATAAGGCTAACAAAATACACCACCTCTAACCTCACCCACAGGAGATAGATCATTTTAGAGAAATGACTAGCTATGATCAGAAATGCAATCAGTAGGGTCTGATGAATCTGTCAGGTTTTAATCAGAAGCATTTCCACATTGTGTCAGTCTTTTGTGATGGGGAGTACAGGGCGGGTGGTGCAGGGCCGTGTGAACAAGTCGCTGCTGCAAGAGCCATGCTAAATTTTGTGCAAAATGTGGGGGAAAGCTGAGAATGGGCCTTGTGTAGAAAGACTGGCTTGAAATTTCAATTTCTTATCCTCTGCCAGTGGGAAATCTGTAAAATATGGTGAGTCAGAACCCAGCAGGAGCTTTTTGGTTCAGAAACTAAAACCAGCCCGGCAGATGCACTTGGACAATAGAGTGAGTTCTGCTCGTGTGGTCAGGATTTGGCCAGTTTAAAGCCAGTGGTGATGTCTTTACGAGCTAAACTGACCCCTTTGAGGGCAGAAAACCCATTCTGCTTTGTGTGAGAGGTGGTGGCATCCACTCCTCACTCCACAGAGCTGAAAATTCCCAACTATAGAGCTGGAGAGTTTCTATGCCCACAGCCACCCCCTCAAAAAACTCTCCAGTATTTCATGCTTCCCCTTTTGCCATTAAGATGAGATTTTCTCCTGCAACTCAACAGTAAATGTTTCATAAACAGTTCCTCCGTCTGCAAGTAGACCTTGAAAATTGATTATTTTTTGTTTGTTTCTTTTAGTCTCCAAATGTTTCTGCCATTATAAGGCAGGCAGTTATTTTGCTAGGAAGGAATGTGAAGAATTAGAAAAGTTGAAAGCGATTAGGACTCTGTCTTTTAAGACAGAGCCATTCACAAAGCCTGGCATTCATCCTGCTCAGAGCAAGCATCATAAGACACCCTGAAGCCTTGAAATCCCTCAGTTTTAAACCCCATGGGGTGGCTTTTGAATTATCAGGGAGGAGATGATATTGCAGAGACTATTTTCTTCATATTTTTTAGAGGTCTCTGAGTTAATATTTATTCTAAGTAGATGTTTATTTTTGGATACTTTTATTGTTTCTAGGAAGGCCACAAAGAGTTCAATGTTATGGAGAAATGGTTACTTTGTATTTATGGTTAAAGAAAAAAGAAGAAGAAAAAAGAAAGTGCCAAACAATCCTGCCCCAGTTCTTTATTTAAGGAGACAATGTACTTTCCACCCATGCACAGGCAGTGCTTTACAGGCTGTATAATAAAACGCTGTTCCAGATATTGTCTAAATAGAAACAGATTTAACCCTGCTGTTGTGACTTGCATTGCTGGGTAATGAAAGTTTTCAATCTGGTTTTACTTTGTTTTATACTTACTGAATAACTGCACAGCCACAAAAGCCTGCCTTCTGCAGAGATACCTGTTGTCCCAGTGTCATCTGTTTGTATATAAAATGTGAGCGTCCCCCAAAACAAAATGCCCCCTGGATTTGTCCTTTTCTTATAAGTACTAAATGATAACTCAGCCCCCAAAGTGATATTTCCTGCAAAGACTGCAGGTTATAGAGCAGAACCCAATGGTTTCAAATGAGAGTGGAAGGTGCTCCTGACAATGAGCCGGTGGTGTCTGTTGCTTCATTTCGTGCCACTGAAACCCAAAAATTTCTAACCTTAAAACTCTTTGAGGATGAGTCAAATGATTTACCTATGCAGTCATCCACTAATGGCATAGTCAAAACTGCTGAAAAGACACTTTAAGTTAGCTGTGAAAATTACCCATTGCTGTATTACCTAAAGCAACCTCCAAGTGTTTCTCCATAGGGGAAAAGACCTGTGATAAGAGATAGTCCCTGAAGATGTGAGAACAAAAGATGGGCTGCAGCATGTGCATATCAGGAAACGGTCCATTACTCATTAATTGCTCCATTTCCGTACACCAAGGAGGTCAGACCAGAGAGATTATAACAACAATATAAGTAGTGCTTTATTTACATTTTTACAAGAAAACAGCTTTCCATGGTTATAATATGGAGACTGGTGGGGTTTTTTTTAAGTTTGGACAAAAAAAACCAGTCTCAGAGGACAGTAGGAAGTTTGTAATTTGAAGCATTTTGCAGTGGGACTAAAGGCACATTTCCATATGTCACAGAGCCACGTCCAGCTGTTGGGGCATGAACTAAGGATTAGAAGGAACCAGATTCTCCTCTTTGCTCCCCTACAGGTTTTCTGTATGACCTTGAACAAGTTACTGAGTTTCACTACCTGTGTGTAGAGACAGGATTCTATTATACTCTCTTTTATACTCCATGATACTCCCTTTCATACTCTGAGTATTTTATATCCAGAAAAGTCACTCCTGTTCAGGTTCCCTTAGCTCCTGTGCCAGACACACACTGACTGTGGCTTATGCAGTCACCTGCTCCAAAGCAGTCTGATCACTGAGCTGGTGCTGGGGAAGGATGACAGGAGGGTACCAGTGCAAAGCTGGCAGCGTGTGCCCTGCCTGGCTGAGGCTGCCTGGGGCTTACCGGGACTCGGGTCACTGTGGTTTTCCCATCTGCAGATCAGAGGTAACAGGATTCACCTACTGCATGAGAAACTATGTGTGGGTAAATATGTGTGACACCAAGGGCAGGCATTATTATCATAATGTGTGTCTTACAAGTGCTTAAGGTAGTCACTGTAACAACATCTCCTAAAATTTGTGTCCACTTGAACTGCTCTCTCTCTGTAATCGTAGAGCAAGAATGGGCAAGTATAACTCTGATTCTTATCATCTAGGATTAAAACACAGCAATCACCCCAGCCCACCTCTTAGTATTCATTTTACTTATTAAAGCTTCCCAACAAGTCTCTGCAGTGATGTTATCTGCTAAATTGTGTGAGGTTTCTGATCATTAAGTGGATTGGTCTTCAAAGAGCTAAATGAAAATGAGCAATAAATATCAGTGTTACTTAGGTCATATAGTGCAAAATGACAAGGAGACCGAAAGACCTTCTGGCAACAGTAGAACAAACAAATGTGAAACAGATTCACTAAAGCTTCTTGTGGGTTTTTATAAAGTTTCTCAGTACTCTTAATTATTTTTAAAAGCAGAAATCTTAAGGAGCAGGAACCCCTGAAAACCCTGGCTTTTTTGTTCCATTGCTGTGACCTGAAGTTATATACTTTTTACTCCTGCACTGACTTTCTTCTCTGCAGAAGGGCCATTACAATATTTATGTATGCACTGGAGAAGGTATCATTATTGTGGCAATTTCTACAGTGCTTTGCACATAGACAGATGCATTTAAGAAGGTAAGCCTCCCGCTGGTGGGTGTAAACATGAGCTTCAAGTTTTGCACCTGCAATTGTATTTCCTGTATAAAACTGAGCACTTGTACCAGTAGCAACCTGACTGCAGAGGTAAATGAGGCAGCAGTGGTTGCAGTAACTTCTGCTTGTATCTGTGGTTTCATTCACTTGGAAAAATAAGCAGCCACAACAGTTGCCAGGGCAGATTGTATCCGCAACCAAATACTACAAGTCTTCCACTGCAAGTAATATTAAACGATTGTGTGATTTCTTAGATAGTGTTTTAAGGACTTATTTTTACTCAGTGAAAAAAGTAATAGAGAAGAAAAAAAATATAATGCTTCAACTTCTTCTGTCTTGATTGCTCCTTTAGTCCTTGTCCTAGAGTGTAAAATTATTACAGCAGCCATTGTGAATGGTAACTTTCTCCTTGTATATGCACCCTAACCCTGTGAATATTGCTCTGGTGAAGCCACATAGTCCTCCTTTATTGCATGGCAAAGGAGCAACTTTCATAACAGGAGCATCATAAGCCTGAGATGTCTGTGCACGCTCCAGCAAACAGGGACAAACTCCTCACTCCACTAGAAACTCACCGTTCTCAAAGGTGGGAGTTTTGCTCTAGCCAGAGGAAAAAATTTCCTTGTCCCTTCACCAGCTTTTCTCCTTCTGGAGGAGCAACGTTTGGAAGGGATTCAGTAGAGAATTTGTCTTGTAATAAGAATACCAAAACTTGACTCTACTCATTCCTTTGTCTCTTTTAAGATCTTAGCTGTTGACATCTCTTTTGTAGTGACTGAAGCACTCTTGAGTTAAAAGTGACACGAAAAAGAAAGAGGAGATACAACTAAAACAGAGTTGGAAGATGGACAGAAAGAAATGGAAAGGTCAACCTTTTAAGCAGGAAGTAAAGAGGGCTATAACCTAAAACCCCACAAGCCTGAAGGTAACAGTCATTTCCTTTTTCTCTGAAGGCTGTTGGGATTCCTCTAAAGGAAATGGGGAGGGGGGGAGACGGGACAGTTCCTGGTATTTTCCTCAGCTTAGAAAGCACAGAAAAGTCATCAGGCTTCCTACTTGACTAAAAAGAAGTGTTACTGAAAGTGTGAAGACTAGAGGAGTGCTATCACATGCTATGTGGTAAAGGCTGAGGTACCATGATAATGGCTGTCAAGCAGACAAGAAATCTTTACTCTTACTTGACCCCACAGTGCTGGCCCCTCTGTAAAAGGGAAAAATTCTGACTGTATGCGAAGGGAAGGGTTAGATGTGCCTTGACTCCATTCTTACTGCCTTTCAGTATTACTCAAGTCCTTTGCACCTACGGAGCATGCAATCCTCTGCAGCAGGACACCTTCCAAACACACTTGGACAATGGGCTGCACTTGACATGTGGTAACTTTGACCAACTACACCTGAAAGCATCCTCCACCTTGGTGAAATATTTATTCACAAAAGGTGTTGGCAACAAAAGAGTCAAAGTGAGATCGCTGGAGAACGCCCATTAATTGGATTCAGAAGATCTTCCAACAGGACTCTGAAACAAATCAAAGCAGTGTAAGGTAACTGTAAAATTTATAGTTCAAAATGAAATTATGCGGTACTTGTTAAACATAATATTTTAAACTTCTGTGGAAGCGTCATAAGGCTTTTAAATTATAACTGTGATCCAGCATGATGTGAAATACTGTGGCTCCTATTCTGCAGATAGGTAAATCAAGCACAGTGCAGAGTGGTGAAGGCTTGGACGTGCTTCCCACATATGAGCATAAGGACGCACATCTGAGTCCTCATGCGATTAATGTCTGTGTCCTGTCTCCCTTTCTCTGTTGCGTATCGAGATGTGCAGGGAGACGGGACAACTGCAGAGGTTTCCATTGCTCTTAGTGGATCAGAGCTCTGGTGGCTTGAGCAAGTGCACAGAACAGAGGAGCAGCGTTAAGGATGAATGCCAATGGGTTCTGCTCCCATTTTCCAGTTAATAGGTATTCAGCTGAGGAAGGCAGTTCTGCACAGGGGAAAATTCATTATATAAATATGTACTGAGGTAAAGCAGCCCAGAATGAAGATTAGAAGGAAGAAAATTCTAGTCTCAGGTCTCAGCTCCTAAAGTATGAGATTCTAAAGCTGAATGGTTTCACTTGTGCTGGGGACTGATATGCAGGGCCTATGTTTTTAAAGATGACATTTTTCATTTGTTGCATCCTTTAGGATTTACATAGCCCTCCATGAAATCTGGGCCATAAATGTTGATTTTAAACAAAGACGTTTCCATAGGATCTTTATTGTCTGTGTAGTGGTAAAGTGCTATGAATAATTTTTCCCAGGTGCTTAAACAGGTGGTGTCTTCAAGGGAAGCAGGGTTTCTTTCATGTTCCCTATAATTTGTGCTGTCTTAAGCCTTCATTGTCAACGTCTTGGGTGAACGTTTATGGCTGTTTGAAATGTGCCTTCCCCACAAAGATGCTGGATATCCAGCTCCATGATTGGAATATGAGTGTTACAGTTATTTATTTACAGGGAAGGAAATAACACAGTGGCTCTATTTGCTACTCCTAAATTTATTTTCTTTCTTTTGTGCAGTGTAAAAATGTTAGTCATCTCCAATGGCCCTTGGAAATAAGCTTTCCAAATATATTCTCATACTCTATATAGATGCACTGATGACACTCCAGCAGTTTAGCAAGAGGAAATCTGAAATAGTGGCACTAAATGACAAGGAAAAAAAATCACTGGGGAGAAAACTCTCCATAAAAATCTAAGGATGATTATGGAGCATTGGGAAATGTTGCCAGTGCTGGACTGCATGCTTGTTGAGCCCTCATTTCTCAGACGTCATTGATTAAAGGTGGATGGAAAAGCACCGTACAGAGGAGCAGATTCACAAGATTCAGCTTCTGTTTCCATCTGCTTTTCGGCTGCAAGTTCAAACCTGTGTGACAAAATGGGGCTATTTAATCTTGTACTTAGGGCCCAAGCAAAAATGTCTGGACCGAGAGGGGCTGGATCACCACTATTATTGCATGAGGCCCTTAAAGCTGTGTCACCTTTGTTCAGGTGTTACGTTCAGAAACAGGAGAGAAGCTGTGGCAGCTGGGTTTGAAAAATGGGGGTTGATACGACTGCACATTTCCATTTCCTCATTCAGTTTTCTAAAAAGCCATAATACTTGCTTTCCTAAGAAATGTGTGTCATGGACTTGGATTTATCAGCATTTTTAAAAGCAGTGGATGTGTATGCTTGCTGAGATCCATCAATTATGAGGACGTATATAAGCTGTATAAACATTTCCATGTGGTTTTGGGGTCTCCCTCAGTGATATCCTGTGTCCATCCTGTCCGTGCTCATTTATTCTGACACACAGAGAATCCTCCATGACTGATGACACTGCAAAAGTGAGTGATTGACCTTTCCCTCGTGTATATGTGCAGAGATTATCCGTCTGCACAGACAAAGGATGGGGGGGAATTGCACACGGGTTTTAGGGGGATACTTGTTGGAGTTTGTGCTGTGACAATTCAAGACACTGGTTGTTCAGCCAAAGGACTCAAAGAAATAACAAGCAGAGATATGGTAGTATATGAAAATATCACTTCTGCTTCTCCAGCCACATGTAGATAATCCTTTGGATAATACTCTCTCTATATATATTTATGTGTGTGTATGTATGTGTATATAGACCTTTTTCCATTAAATAAAAAAGCTGTGATTAGGATATGTAAGCCGAAGCAAACTGCCATCTATTTTGTTCAAAAACTCAGAAATAATTTTTTCTTGTTCTTCCTCGTCATTTTTCCAGCCATATGGATTTGCCAGTTCACTGCATCATTGCATGTTTATAACACAGCATTTCTTCAGCAGCTGTCACTATCTCATAATGCCATGGTACATCTTGTATGCTGAGTTGCAGGCCACAATATGATAGAAAACAGCTTTCACTTAAAGTTAAAAAAAAGACCCTCTGTTGACATCAATTTGGATGCTAGTTGTGGACTTAGAGAAGGCAGAGCAAGCACTAAGAGTTCTCTCCAATATGTCTACTCCTCCAGCTTTGTGTCAGGGCTGCTAATTCACCACCAATGCTTGACATTTGCATGATACAGTTGAGGGTACATTTAACAGAGTCCTTTTTTCCCTTTGCTAACCTGAGACATGCAAGTTGACTCCTGGGGAGCCTGGGAGCCTGACTTGCTAACGGATGTTTTCAGACTGGGAAAAAGATGGATGAAAATTGAATATGTGTATTGTGTGCAAATTGTGTAGATTTCAATGAATGGGATTTAAATTTCTCTCAGGCTGGCCGTAACAAAATATTCACTGCAGGTTGCTGCTGAGATACCAGAACATTAATTAATGTGTGATCTTCTTCCCTGTCCAAAAGATTAAGAATCGGTAAGAACTGCCCTAAAATGAAGTTGTCTGGATGGGTAGAGAACTGTTGAGGCTATCTGCTGCCATTGCCAGCATCTTCCTTGCCTGGCAGTCCTCAGACACAACCAAGAGCTGGGGGAATTACTCTAGGGGCTGTCCTTTGTCACATCATCGCTCGCTACATGCCCCAATTTGGGACAAAATGAAAGGATTTGCTGAGCACGTGGCTTATGTTGGTCTGGTCATGTGAAAGCACGTGTGGGTGTGGGGTCACAAGGAAAGGTGTCTCTTACCCTTTGTCTCATCTAATCACAGAGAGCCTGAGTTTGGTTGTGATGGGGCTACCACAGATGAAAGCTTGCCCATATAGGCTGTATTTGATGCAGATGTTCAGGCTGAGGTACTTTTTCAGAAGTGTGGCAGGTGTGACTTTCAGCTCCTGCTTATCATTTGACCATCACCAGAACAGGAAGAAAGGGTTAGCTTTTTAATTTTTTTTTACTTTTTCTTTCTAGTAATTATTTGAATTATCAGAGTATCTTGTAACATGTTGCAGACGGTGGTTTAAAGATGTAACATCCCTTCATAGAAAATCAAACATATACCTGGTAGGTAGGTTTAATGTGATCAGATAGCACTAGAACACAAATTGGTGTAGCTCACTCCTCTCACGTGAGCCTGTGTGAGATTTTACAAACAACAAATGCAACCAGGAAATATTTCTTCTTCAGTCATTAGCAGAGAAAGAGCAATTGTACAGTACTAAGATTATCCAGCAGTAGAAAGAATATCCTAATCCTAGACATGAGAGACAGGATGTCCATTAGGAATGGTAGCTGCTGATCAATAGTCTAATTTAGCACAGAGAGGTTTTATTGCTTTGGGAGCTGGAAGGAGAAGAGGGAGGTATTGCAGTGTCTTCAGTTCTAGTCCTGCCTCTGCTGCTGATGCACCCCAAAGAAACACTGGCTGACTCCACTGTTTTTCCACAGCCATAGGATCAAGCAATAATTTTAAACTAGCAGACCATTATGTATTTTGAATGTGCATTTGATTATGTATGGGGCAGCACAAAAGAAGAAAATCCATTTCTGACAATGTCAGGAGTAAGCTGACATTTCTCTGCAGTTCATTTTGTATTGAATCCAGCAAATTTCTAGGCCATCAGCAAAGCAAATAATTATGAAAGTCCCTTTTTCAGACTTGATGCATCTTCAGTTATTTTTTAATAAAAAAGCAGAACTCTAAAAAGTTGATTTTTTTCTACAAATCTGCAAATGTTTTCTACAGCAGATTTTTAATGTTTCCAGAACACCTCTGTCCTCTGTTCCCCTCCCATGCTTCTCAGAAATGAGATTTCAAACTGTGAGCTGAAGTACATCACCTTTGATGGTGAACTCGGCTGCCAAAGGGTTTTCTAACCAGGTGAAGGGATAAAAGTTGCTATTACTACATCAACTAGCTAATTAAGAGTGAGCACTACCAGTAAAAACTGTATGTGCTGGGATTTATATAAGGGTCAAGTAATCATATGAGTAGGAGGTGGCAGGCAGCATGCTCCCACACCATGGCTTTTGCCCCTGCTCTGCCTCCTCTGAGGAATTGTTCCCGGTCTAAAGCTCAGGGAGGGCATGTCTAACTTAACACAGGAAAAGTGATAAAATGGTGGTAGCTGAGCCTAATAGATTTTCAAGGAGATTGAGCAGGAGCCACGGAAGGTAGCAGTGAGGCATAGAAAGCAAAAGTACACCAGGCCTCATTTAATTATCTTTTTCACACTGCATTAATCATCACAAAACCAGGATTATGCCTATTTTTACATCAGTGTTGGAGGGTAATACAAATGTCATTTTGTGCACTGTCTGTCATTAGCAACTGTTAAATTAAAGGTTTGAAAAGCAAAATAATGAAGTCAGGCTGCTCCCTTGACCTATATTTCGCCAACAATTTTTTCCCCTTTGACCTCTGAAGCTGAATTTCCCTTATCAAATCATCGTCTGGTTTCCTATGACTGTTCTCGCTTTCCCCAGCTCCCCCAGACACCCTGGTTTTTGATGTTCCCATGACCTCTCCCTTCAGCTGTCTGTTTTATGTGCTGGTTTGACAGTCATTTTTTTTCTTCCTACAGCTTCCATAACTCCTTGCTCTCCAGTAATCTTCCTCCTTCTCCAGTTGTTCTTCCAGCAGCTCTACTGGTGCCTCCCGTGAGCTTGCGTTCCTTCTCTGTCTGCTCTGGGGCTCAGCTCAAACCCTTGCCCTCCAGCCTTCAGTTACCCAAGCCTCCATGTCTACCTTATGCCTTCTCTCTATTAAGGTCTCTATAGCTTCTAGGTGTAAAAGGTACCTGAGGTGCCTGTTTCCACTTGTCTTCTCTGCTTCCATTTGCTTCTCCATTCTTGTTTTTCTCTCTGACTTCCTAGCTCTCCTCCCCTGTCTGTTTCCTCCTTTTTGCTTCCACCCTTGAAATAATTCAAGTAACTCATTTTTTTTGCTATGGTCTCTATCCAGATGTGGTCATAATCTGCTATTTCATAAAGCAGCACACAAATTTGGCTAGCTATATGCTTAGTGTATGCTTTATATGCATGGGATCCTTTCTCGCCCCAACAAGGGCAACAAATGACTTCTGAAGTTAAATATACTTGTTACTATGCTTGAGTAATTATTCTTCCTACACTCAGGGAGGTAGGAGTTCTGTGTTAAATTTAACTGTAGCAATTGTCTCAGTGATGGCTCAAGCTGCCTGTTGCAGCAAAACAAGGTTTTAGGCTTTTAAGGTTTTTAGTAGGTTTTAGTATTCTTAAAAGACTGACCATACATTTCAGTAGGAATTCCCTTGGTCTGCATTTATGGGAAGGGGCTGAAAAAAACAAGTGCATGGTGTCTTCTTGGGCAGAATTTGTCCTAATCTTTTATACTCAGGTATCAGTATAAACCCTGACATATAGCTCACCTTCTTCCTGCACATGGCTGTGATTGTTCTGTATTATCTCTGGCTTGGAGGTACAGAGGTGTGAGTATTGCAGAGTTAAGCAAAATTCCAAGCTGTATAAGATGCTGTGGTGTTTCATGGGGGTGAAATAGTAGGACATAAGTCTGAAATCCCGACTGTGACAATTTCCAGTGATTTAAGGCTATGAGATGAATCACATCAGTCACAGCTCCAATTTCGGAGGAATGCACAGGAATATATCTTCTCACATTAGCATCCCCTGACTGTGATCAGTCTTTATCACCCATACCTCGACCTGAACTATGGACAATCGACTGCATCTGTTTCTACTTTACTAATTTGATCTACCTAAGGAAACTAC
The DNA here is from genome assembly GCF_028858725.1 of Colius striatus. Taxonomy (NCBI): domain Eukaryota; kingdom Metazoa; phylum Chordata; class Aves; order Coliiformes; family Coliidae; genus Colius; species Colius striatus. Next base: position 17,083,637 of record NC_084772.1, on the reverse strand, counting down.
TCTTGCAGGAACTTTAAAGATGAAAAATAGCACCAATTATATTCTCTAATACAATTGATTTTTAAGAACCCATGTGTACATTTCTGAGTCTGTATAGTTCTACTGCCAACCCCATAAGAGGGGATTTTATGATTCTCTGAAAACCTTCTCTCCCAAGGCTGTGCATAAACACACGGCAAAGCCATGTATATAGGCAGATACTCCAGAACCGTTGGTAAGAATAAAGAAGATTAACTGTGTGCAGATCCAAAATTGTACTTATTTGTACAACAAATGAACGTAGCAAAAACTCTTTTTGCTTTTTGTCCTTTCCTTTTTCTGTGTGCCACCACGTGCAGTCTTAGTTTCAGTTGGCACTGAAGGCAAATCTGTTCTTTTGCTACTGTGCCCACAGCAAAGGCAATGGGAGGTAGCTGAGGTCTTTAATGTGAAAAAGAATAAGCTGTGTTCATACAATATTAAATAATGCAGTTTAAAAGACAGCACATTTTAAAATTAACCAAAGCAGATACCTTTTCACGCCATTGGAAAGTCACCTCTGGAACTAACTGAAACAGTAGCATAGCCTTAGTTGGGGACAGTTACATGGGTTTGCATTATAATAATAAAGTTTATCTTGCAGGATTTTAAAAAGGACAGAAACCTTGTTGTTTCATTCAGGAAGCCAGTATCTGGTTAGGTTCTGAAGAAAGACCTGTACAAGTAGATAGTTCCATCAGCTCGGTGTGGCAGGTATTTCTCACCTTGCTCCAGAGAAGGGTGGGAGGATCTAGTAACTGATGAAGACAGGATACCAGACAAGATGGAGCTTTGGCTTGATTCCATATGATAATTTCAGTGTAATTGTTTTGCCTTTAGGCTGCTGTATCTGATTAGACCAGTCTCTAGCTGATCCAAGGTTAGGGGAATGCAAAACCACTGTAGTGTTGTGCTAAACACAATGCAGCCAGACCAAGTAATCTGGGTCAGTTATCCATGCAGATCTGCAGATACAGACATGCATAGAGTTTTGCATGAGGAACATAATACACAGTAGCTCCAAATTTGGGAGGGGAATTAGTAATTTGCTAAGATAAAAGTTGTGGCCTCTACAGTAGGCTGGGTAATCATATAAATAAATATAAAAGTCCATTTTAGAGCAGCGTTCTTTTAATACTAATTGGATGCAAAAATCTTATCACATTAGTAACCTTCATACCTTTATAATAAGTCTTTTATTGTATTAGCCAGCTTGGTTTTCACTAATATGATATGAAAGACTTGCTAATATATTAGGAAAGTCACTAACACTATTAATTTACTAGATAAATTACTTCTCTATCTTGGAACTTTAAATGAAATGGAATTCACTAATCCTAATTGGTTTGCCTTCTACCAGAATTATTTCCCATTAGTTCAGCATGTTTTCTTTTTTCATACTTGAACAGAAGAGATTTCTTAAACTCAAAGCCTTGGGGTACAGTATATGGGTTTATTAATTATCAGGTATTCATTCAAGGGGGTTAATTAAGCAATAACTTCCCATTGACTGGAATATACAAAGGAATAAAAGGCTTGACTTGTCCTGCTGATTAAAGCTCTGAGGCCATTGTGTCATCATTTTACTCCATTTGGTTGGGGGGGAATAAAGATTTTTCCACTATTTAACATAATTGTCCAAGAGCTTGGAGACCCTGTTCCCTATGTAGAGGAGCTTTGATGATTTGTTGATTTTTGCCCTTTTTTCTCCCCCTGATCTCTGCCTGGCAGCAAGTGCTGTGACCTGTCCTCACAGCTGTGGACCTTAATGCCGTTATCCATGTTTTTGTCACCTGAAGACTTAGAAACTGCAATGCAGTAAAGGAAGCTTAATCCCCTGGGAAATGAGGAGTGCTGAAGGCAGACATCCTGCTGAGTAAGCAGGGTGTCTTGCTGTAAGCACATGACACCGATCCCGAGGAATTGGTACTTGGCTGCCTATTGGCTTCCAGGCAGAGTTTATGGTGTTGGCTTTGAAGTTTGAACCTAACTCAAAGCTCTTTGGAATCAGTGGAAAGACTCACCATGTACTTCAATTGATTTTGGGTCAGGCCCAGCAGTTTCTGGATAGCTTGTCTATACGAGAGACATCCTCTCTTCTCAGGGAACATTGCCTCATTGTTTGAGAGGAGCTGCACGTCAGCTAGAACATCTTTTTTGGGGGAAGGACAGTGAGCTGCTCTCAGGTGAGTACCTGAGATTCTTGCAAGGGCTACTTTGGTCTACGGCTCGTCCTGCAGGGACTTGAATCTGTTGGCTTTCAGGGCATACCTTTGAAAAGTGGGTCTTTTGAGGGCATAAATTAATATAATAGAATAGGTGAAAGAGAAAGAGGGTTTTCCTAGAGCTTCCCTAGGTCTGACTGGACTCTGTTTCATCTAACAGCCTCCCCAGGGCTGCAACAATCTGTTTTAATTAGAGCAGCCTCTGAACATCTCTCGATTATGCTGAGGAATGGGACTTCGCTGAGAATTTAGCTGACCCAAGCTGTGGGAGCGTAAAGGCCATCGTTGCACAGGCCTCCCACGTACCCTCATTTGCACTGTGTGAGTCTTCAGGCCAAGCCAGCTCTCTGCCATCCAGGCTCTGGAATCCATTTATAAAAGTAGCTTGTGGTTGTGTCTGTTTGTTGGTAAATGCATATTATACACTGGCTGGAGCTGGCTGGCTGGCTGAAACTGCCGCTCGCAATCAGCCGTACATCACTGAGTCAGCGCATCCTGAAGCCTGAGCACATCTCTGCCCAGGGGAAGCAGGGCTGGGTCCCCACCACACCCGGGAAGGGGGGGCTCTGGCTACCAACGCAGGAGCCCACTCGTCACAGGCAGAGAAGGAGAAGGAGGTGGAGCTGCAGGCTGGAAAAGTGTGTGATATTAGAGTGACTGCTGAGTTTACTCTCCAACAAGCGTTAGCATGCTTTTCTCGCTTGATTGTTTTGGTGATTGTGGTAAAGTGCAGATGTTATGCAATGCTAGGACTGGTAACACTGGCCACTGCCAACTATAGTGCCAGGAATCATTTATAAGCTTCACAGCAATGAGCTCTGTCAGCACATGCTTCACCTCCTGCTACCATTGCAGGCACTAGCATTGAGCCAAGCTGAGTCGTGACGGAGACACCTCTTCCATCAGGAAATACTGTACCAGTCTTCTGGGAGAAGGGCTTCTTGCCCCCTTGAAACCACTATGCTGTGCCTGTGCCATCCTCTGTTAATGCTTGCCAACTAATTCTGCAACTCAGCCAAAGAAGCTGAAATTCCATCATTGCCTTACCAAGAGGGACGTTTTGGTAAAATGAAAAGATTTCGAAATCTCAACAAGAAAGGCTGTAAGATTGCCTTGAGTGTTTGAAATAATGTATGTATGCATATATCTAGGTATACCTGTGTAACTACATGAGCCAAATGACTTGCTTTGGCTTGCTTATCATTCTAAGACATAAAACAGGTAATCTAGCTTTATTTGACACCTACGATAATCATCCAAGAAAATAAGAGGCTCTGTAATGGAGGTCTATAAACAGGTCTTGCAGGTCATATTCACAAGCTGGCTCTGCACGCCAGGGCTCTATGGAAACGTGGCTATAAACACTGTGTTGGATCAAGAACTTCTCTACTGACAGAAAAGACGAACACTAAAGCTATACAAAACTGAGTAAGTCTCAGAAAATGATTCACTCTCTTAATTAATTTTCCATTTTGGTTGGTGGAATGCCCTTAGGTGGCTGCAGTGGGCTTGAATTTCTTCTTTCTGGGCAGAGTTCACCTTTGTACAAGGACTGGGAAACACTCCTCTCCCACCCTACATGCACCGAGGAGCCCAGGCAGGATCCTTTAAGGGAATATTTTCCTCTACCCAGATCGTTCTGAATCACACTAATTTCTTAAGGCACAGTCACATGTGGCTCAGAGGCTTATTTAATTGCCAGCACAGTGGTATGCTGGGAAGCCTGTAGCCTTGCTTTGTTAAGCAATACCCCATTCCCATCTCATAGAAAGTATTCCCAAGTGCATCACTGCAGTTTTCTGTCACGACAGCCACCAGTAAAAGCAGCTGTACATGTGAGCACTCCTTCTTGCAGAGGGACAGGCTCTTCATTTGCCTGGTGAATCAAGCACTCATAAAAAAAGGCAGAGCTGGTGAGCAGAGTTGGGCAAACATCCCCTAACCGTGCAGGATTCGGATACCTGTGGTCTGCCATCTTGTACCAGTACAGCTGGATCAAACGCATGCTGCAGCATAAACATTTGCATGCTGCTCTCATGTCAGGTTTGTGTGGTCATCGAAGTTTGGTTGAAACAGTTTGCTTCCTTTTGGGTAATAACAAATTGAAGGCTCTGCTCCAGCTATTTCTTCCATGATTTACAACTACATCCTTGGGCAGTTTTCACACTGAAATCCTTTTCTCTGTCCAGGAGACAGGAGTGGAAAGAGCCCCCATGTCATGCCCAAGACCATCCTAGGGAGGGCATAGGTGTTATCTCTCCCAACTCTTCCCCCTACAATGTGCTTGGAGAAATGACTAAGCTGGGGAGAGGAGCTGCAGCAACGTGAGGCAGGTGCGTAGGAGGTTGCCAGTGGGGTTGTTCCAGCTTACGCTGGGAGTCACCTTGACACAGCGCCGCAAAGGAAACTTAAAACTAAATTTCTTCTTTCCATTCCTGCCCCACAAGCTGCACAGCATAAAATGTATTACTTTCTTATTTTCAAATAGCATTTCTGTATGCATTATTAATGTTACTAAAACCTGAAACTTCAATTTATCACTCCCTGGACACTCACACTTAGAAATGTGAGTTATATCGTTGTCTGTTTAGAGATGGTGTTAAGTTCTAGCTGCAAAAGAAAGGTGTGGTGTTGGGAACTGTATCTTTCCTGAAAGGAACACCTAAGTCTTTTTTTAATTTCAGGACAGCAGTGTGTAAGGGTCTCCCCTAATCTGGATGTAGGGGGCCAGCAGAGTAATGAGACGGCAGGGTCCTATCTCACCAGGCAGGAGCTACAACTTGGCTGCTTCTGCCATTGTGCCTGCATTAATCAGTGATTTGTCTGTTTTCCCCTTACCAGTATTTTCCTGATAAACGTCAGTTTAAAACCCCAAATGCAGCCCACTAATATATTACGGTTATTTTGCTCTATCACGATTTCATCTGGTTAAGCCTTAAATTTCCACTGCCCTGAGGAAGACTTAGATTAAGGTGCTCTGTATGGTTCGAGAGATGGAAGAAGGTTTATGTAGCTGGGGGTTTTTAGCAAAGGCATCAGAAACTTTAGGGTTTCACTTTACTTCTGAGAAAAGCTTCTGGCAGAAGGATAGATTCTCATACACAGACTGGCAAAAAAATTACTGACACCTATAAGAAGCCAGATAGGGAGTGTAGTGTTGTCTCAGTGAGATTTTTAAGTCAAGATTCCCATGAAAGCCAGGTGAAGTCCATGGAGATCTTTCCATTGATTTCAAAAGGCTCAGAGGTATATCTCATAGGGTGAAATCTGTCAGCCTCTTCGAAACCTGAGTTAGGTGGATTTGATCAGCAGATCTGTGTTAAAGGGGAGGGAGACACCCACTCCCTTTCCCTCTAGGAGGAAAGAAGGTGTGGAATATTCACCCCTTGGCTTTTCTATGAATGGTGTGTCCCCAGAGCAGCCACTGCCCATTGCAGGGACCCACGAGCAATGAGGTCTCACCAATGTTTTCCCTGGGCAAGCTGTGCTACAGTGAAGCAATAAGGAGTCACCAGGACTTTGGAGCCCATCATGCAATGAAGGGGTAGAGGCCATAGCTTCTTGGGTCTCTCTCTCCCTTCTACCAGATGGGAAATTAGCTCTTTTGTGGAAGACTGAAGGATGGGAGCCAACCAACATTAGCATGCACACCTTGTAGAGGCCTATGCCTTCAGGCAGGAATTAGACAAGGTAGTTGAGTTGAAACTGGAAGAAATTGCTCCTGAGGCACTCAATGGTGAAGTCTAAGGTTTCATTTCTAACATCGAGAACCTGCACTCAACTGCGCTTGGGAGAAGCCGGCTGATAAATTCTGCGTACTGTCAGCAGGGCCAGGATTTAGACTCTTGTAATCAGCAGCTAACGTCAGGACTTCAGTGTGCCAGGCAGCAAAGGGGTCCCTTCTCCAAACATCTGCCCCCAGCACCCCACTAGGAGGAGAAAAATATGAGCAGAGGGAATTAAAGTGACAGCCCCCACGATCTGGCATATGTCACTGCCTCCGAGGCTGATTTAACTGGGCAGCAGGTAGAAAAGACAAATATTCACTAGAGGAGCTGGAGAAAATGGAGGCAAGGCAGAATGAGATAAAACCTATTAGAGAGAGTGTTTTACAGTGCAATTCCTTGGGGGGCTGGGAAAGAAGGAGAAAGCTCACCATAAATGGAAAAAGGCTTGAACTATAATTAATTTACCTTGTCTGAGCTTTTTACCACATTTCTACTGTATTTCCACACATGAGAAAAAAATGCACCAAAACTCAAATGTTCTGTATTTTTTAAGCACGCAACAGATAACTGTCTCATGACACATTAACACAGTGGTATATTTGCTCAGTATATGTAAGGGCTTGTGATAGTCTTCAACATGAAAGGAAATAATCAACCCAGACTGAAAGGGCATTTATTGGAAAGGCAGTATAAGAAAAGATGCTGCTGCTGTCTCAACCACCTGACTCTTGCAAATTAACAACATAAAGGAGAGGTTTGCTTGGAAATCTGTAGGCAAGAGCCAAAGGTCCAGTTCTTGCACTTAGCTGAATGGGCATCAGGGTGGTGAAGGCAGCTCCTTTCCCAAAGCTGCTGTTCACTCAAAGTCAATCTAGGATGTGACAATCAACCCAGATTCTCGCTGGCTCATACTTTGCCAAAAAGAGGCTGGGAAACCAGAATATATTTTACATTTCTAGCAGCAGCTGTAGTAGATTCCAGCTCAGTTACCTGTGTGGGTTCTGCAGGTAAGTGTATGCCTGTACCAAATGTGATTTGTGCCTCTCACAGTGGTGTCAGCAGCAGAAGAGACACTGGAAGATTTGATAAGCCTAAAGCAGCAACTGACATAATCACTTTTGCTGTGTAGAACTAAAGCAAATAAAAATGATGAGATTCCAGTGAAGGTCTGAACTGTCCCCAGGTTCAGGGATGTTTGGATCAGAGGCTGAAGTCTGCTAGGAAATCAAGGCTAAGTTTTTCATTTTTCCCATTTGTAGTGTTGACTATACAGAAAAAAAAAAAAAAAAAGAAATATATGGAAGGAAGCAAAGTTATATATATAGTTCTGCAGCCTAAGAGCTGGTTTCAGGACTGCATACTTTTATGTAGAACTCAATAAAATGCATTTGCAAACATAATTACAGATGCAGCAATGTTCTCTAATAATGGATTATATAAAGCATGTTATGAAATGCATTCATATCAAGTTCTTGGCAAATTATATTACCTACTGTAACCAGGTGTTATAAAACCAATTATGGGTATATAGGAATTACCAACACATTGTATGTACCCCTGAAATAAAATACAATTTCAGGTGGTTGTAAAATGTGCTGTAGAGGGTGGTGGAACTATTTCAAACACGCTGGAGCCAGCAGCAGAGGAGGGGAGGCCGTTCTTGGGGAAGGCATGGTGATAAATGGTGCTCAAGTGCATATTGGCTGGCTCTTGGCTCAAGGCCTATAGGTTGATCCATCTCTCCTTATGTGACACAATGTTTTGTCCTATTTTGTAGTCCTATAAAGTCCCATCAAAATATTTAGCACTTTGCTCACATAAGTAACGACTGAAAAATAATTAAGACTCTAGACCTGAATTAACATCCAGCATTTATGGTGTTGCTTCAGTTTGTTGGGTTTGCACATGAAGGCTTGATCCAGAACCTTTTCAGTTGAGTGGAAATTTGCTATTGAATTGGGCAATCTCTGGATAAAGTCTTGGTTTAAATTTGTCAGATTACTTCTTTAGGGCAGAAGGGATGTTATTCTGAGTTATTAGGTTGTGTATTTTGCTATGTCATGAGAAAAACAAATGGATTTCTTCTTCTACTTCCTCATCACTAAAAACAACTTCTAGTAAAAGATAAGCAGAACCAGTGCAGATAAAAAGGAAGCCTCTTCCCTTCTCTCCCTGCAGTGAACCTTTACCCAAACTTCTTTTTTTGTATGGTTCCTGTTGTTGTTCATATATATCCTAGTTCTGGATGAGACAGGGAACACAGTCACAACCACACCAGTTCCCATCATCTTATTTCTTTGCTATTCAGGAAAATCTTCTCCGGCCCAGTTTTTGTAACAATGGATGTTTGGGGAGTTTGACAAAGCAAATAGTGCATGGGCCATGGCTACCACATCAACAAAATACAGCTTCAGCTTGAGCATGCAGCTGCAGAAACATATCCCTAAATATATCAGATGAAATTTTTTTGAGAAGTAAGTACACCATATAGTATACCCAAAGCCCAGCTTTCTGGATCAAGGGACCTGACTGTAATTGAGATGCACTCTCAGTGTTTTCCTGCATACTTTTCCTGTGAAATCCAAGAGGATTATGGTGCATGACCATTGTTATGCAGATGTTAGATTGTGATGCAGCTGGGATGTATGCTTAAACACAGAAAATTTGATTTATTTCCATAAATGCAGCTACACTGATAATGTGCAAAGAGATCTTCCCTCCAAGGACCTCAGAGCACTTCACAAATATTGTTGGAGACTCAGAACGTTCTTGCACTCAGGTAAACTTGGTCTCAGAGAGGTTAAGTGGTTTATTCAAGGTTTCCCAGTAAATCAGAGGTAGAGGTAGGAAGTGAAACAGGATCATGACTGCAAATGACATCCTTTAACCTTCAGAGGTGCTACTGTGTGCAAACAGAGGCCTGACCCTGCTCGCCTCACTCCTGTGAGCAGTGTCTCTGACATGAATGGAATGACTGGTGTGAGAAAACGGCTGCAATATTGGCCTCTTTAGGCCTTTCTCTGTGAAATGTTTAATGTTCCCCAAGAGGTACTGTTTGGCTTCACCTCGTACCAAAGTATCTTATAGCAACAGCAACAACAGCAACGGAAATCTCGATTTTTTTTTTTCCCTCTGGTGCATAAAAGTCAAGATCCAAGAAGAGAGCTCTCTGGGTAGACACTAAGCCACGGGGACCTGAGGACACTGGATGTTTCTTGGAAATAGATTCTGAATTCCCTGCTTTTCTCCTTCACAGGGAAAGAAGAGGTTTTTGGGTCACAACGTGGACCTACACATTTCTCATCTGGTAAAAACCATGGTCTATATTTCTTCTTAGCCAAAGTTTGGCTGTACCCCAACTTCAGCAATCACAAAGACTAATACTTAAGAAGGACTGTATTTAAAATATGTCTTTAATAAAAGGAAATGAGAATTCCAAAATTCTTTCTCTGCAGAAAGAAAAAAAAATGTTGGTAGCTACAAGCCACTTTTTGCTTATTTAAGTTTCTGTGCTTCTTGTTTCACTTCTTTGGCAGGCTTGAAATGAACGAAGAGGTAGAAGATGAGAGACTGACATAGGTAGTAAATTATGTAAGTTATATAAATGCATGGCGATAGCAAGCAGATTTCAATGCTAATGCAGACGGCAGAGGTTTCAACCATTAAGGAAGAAAGGAGGGAACCTGCAGCATCTGAAGAGAAATCGGCTGACGGAACTCCAGCGCCTGCTCCAGCCTGCAGACATGGGAGACTGCCACAGCTGAGGAAAGTGGAAGGGACTCCTGAAACCTGCAGCAGTGACAGTTTGCTGAAGCTCAGACTTCTATGATAAAAGGAAAGAGATCGTTAGCTGTGAGTGAGGAGAGTTTGTGGGGGAGAGAAGAAAAAAGAGGGAAAAAAAAATAAAACAACCCACCAAAAAACCTTCTTTAACTCTGGAGTTTTTAAAAGTGCCCTTGTTTGTTTTCTTGGCAGAGGAGTGGAGCATTTGGCACTCATCCTTGGAAGGTGGCCCAACTGTAAAAATGCTGGGGTTGGCCCTTTCTATGCTGTTGCTACGCGGATGGCCCAATAGCTGTCAGGGCCCTCCAAACCCCACCCCGTGCTCCGGCCGCATCCAGGCTCCAGCCCGCCTGTATTAAAAGCCTCTCTTCTCCCACTTGCTAATAATAATAATTTGGAAAAAAAAAAAAAAGGAAAGAAAAGCCAAAGAAGTGCCGAGTTTATGCAAGCAAACCCGACCCAGCTCATGCCAAGAGCTCAGCAGAGAGGAGCTGGGGAGCACCAGCCCGTGCCCAGCTCCCACTGCGGAACCCTGCGGGGATGGATGGGGCTCTGCGCTGGGCTCCTGTCTGACTCGTTCTGCTCTCCCTCCCGCTCTGCTCCCACAGCCTCAAGGTATAGGGCAGAAACAAAGAGTTTTTTTCTGCACCCCCTTCCTTTTTTCTTTTTTAATAACTTTATCAACTCCAAACCCCAGGATGATTTGTGCATTTCAGACTCTCTCTATGCTTTTACTCTCGGTTAGAATTTGGATCCTTTCCATTTCTCCGTTAAAAACTCCTCTTTTTTTTTTTCTTCTTTTTTTTTCTTTCCCCCCAGTTGTTTGTGGTTTTGCATGAAAGGCCACTGTTAACTCTTTCACCACCCGTTTAGAAAGGGCTGCCTTGGCTCAGCTGTTAAAGGCTTTTCTGGAGGAGCAGAAGAAAGTGTTAGGTTTCAAAAATGCAGGCTGAAAAAAAGAATAGAGATGGAAAAGATTTACATTGAAAATGCTACTGCGGGATAACCCGAGCTCAAAAAGCAGAGCATCTAGTGTTTATTTACAAGAGCTCAAACTGCTTCTGCATGGCACTAGATGAAGCTTTTCCAGGCTGGTGCTTGAAAGTATGGATATAGGGGGAGAAAGAGACAGGTTTAGTAAAAGCAGGAGAAGGTGGCTGTCTCATCTGTCTCATGTGGGACAGGGGAGCCAGGTCACCTCCTGCTGCCACCACACAGGACTGATACCCTCCTCTAGTTCAGTGTGCACACAAAGCCTTGTTTTTCTCTGCAAAATGGTGATATCTGTGCTTTTTTGCTGTCTAATTATAAACCAAACAAAAGGTGCACTTTTCCACTGAGACTGTGTTAAATGCAGTGTCACAGTTGCCTCTGGGTAAACAGGAGGTCCCCGACATACCAGGAATACACAAAAACCATGGGAAGAGCCGAGTGAAATTTCACTGGAAGCTGAAAAAGTGAAGGAGTAATTTTCCCTATTATCCATAGAGAATGAGAGACTGGGAAGTTGGCATCTGTCATTTAAAGCTTTTTTTCATCTTCATCAACAGTTGCAGCTGCAGAAAGTGGGTATCTTCTTACTCCTGTGGGGAGACTGGCCTGGGTGTGCATGTGCATGCTTCCACTTCTCACAAGAGCTTTCCCAGCTGAAGTCCTTGAGCTTTGAGTGAATGCTAGAAACAGAGATGACTTAAATATTTGGCAGCAGCTAGGATAAGTTACCTTTTTATTTAAAAAAAAACCAAACATGTTATGCAAGCAGGTTTTATTACATTTATGGGTCCTTATTATGTCTTTCTGTAGATGATAAAATAATCTTGTTGGAACCAATAGGAATTGAAATGTAACATTTCATGCTGTATGTGAATTAAATGACACATTTCTTGTATAAGTTCTAAAATTGCAGGAAAAATACCCTTCATATATATGCACATCCTGTGGTAATCAACACGTGAATATTCTTTGAGAAAAAGACTTTTATAGTGGTTAAAACAAGTGCAGCTTTTTCCAGCATCCTCCTCAGTATGACTGCCTGTTCCTAAATATTTATATGCACGTTTTTTATGTATGTGTATTGTTTCTGTTAGATCAGTTTTGTAGAACAAATGGAGAAAATGAAAATATAGATTTTAACCACAACAAGATTCCCTGCAGACAGGATTTGTTTTGTACTGCTATAGAAATGCAGCAGCTCAGAGGAAGAGCACAGCATGTAATTCTACATACATCACAGCCCTTTTTTATTACTCTTACCGCACCAGCTGAATGGAGAATTACAAAAACTATGCCCCTGATTCTGTGAAGATTTTTAAAAGAGGCTTAACTTTAGGCATACAGGTAACTTCAAAGGGAATTAAGTGAAAATAGAAGATGTGAGTAGTGCCTGACAGATGGATGCATTAGAGAAAATGATCTATGCAAAACTTGATCCAGAAGTTCTGGAATTACGTTAATTGACCTTGGTGAGCTAAACAAAAGCTCATTGGAAATTGTGTTCAGAAGTTAAACCCAAGGCTTTTACAAAATAAACCCCAGTGTAATGGATATTCATATTATTGCATCTCCCCTGACTTTCCTATAGGCGAAGGGTGAAATCCCAGCACTGCGGAAGGCAGTGGGAATGTGGCCATTGATTTTACTGATGCCAGAATTTTGCCCAAAACACTTACACTTCCTCTGGCTCTGAGGGGTTTTTTATTAACTCTGACATCGTTTGCTGCATCTCTGCTGTCACATTGCATGGGGTGCAAAGGCATTTTAAAATTAACAATGGACTTGGGCTGCAGAGCACGGCTCATTAATCAACCCCCTGAATCCATCTCGACAAAGTTTGATTAGATGTTTGATTCAAGCCTACTGTATAGACGCATCTCTTTGTACATTCACAATTTTGTTGGCACACCTGTTGTGGCCTGGGTGGGAAATTCTGTGCATGTAGCAAATCCTGGTCTAGTAGGGGCAAACTAAGCATTGATTTTGTTTCACCACGTCACAGCAAGCTATGTCAACTGCTGCACATCACTTTGTGATCATGCTAAAGCCACTCCGACAAAAAGCCACCTCAGCAAGCTGTCATTTTAATGTTTTATCTACTTTCTTTTTGTGTACGTTTGCTCCACATTTCAGTGAAGCTTCATCTCTCCTGCCCACCGCCATAGGCTACAAGTTTGCAGCAAAACTCAGTCTCAAACATGTCACATATAATGAAACAGGAAATTTCCACCCAAAACATTCTGATCACTGGTTTTGCTACTGAAATCCCCTCCAGGTCAGGAAGAGAACAAGCAAGACGGTGGTAGATGACACCTACACAGGAGCAATACTAGACCTCTTCCAGGCAAGAGCATTATCCTGGTTGTTTGCTGTGGGACATGGGACACCATTCCTGTGTGGTGGCTGCTGTGGAACCCCTATTTGCCTCACTGCCACAGCCACATGTGGGATGCCCACGTCCATTTATCACTTCAAACTAAACTAAACAGCTGTATTGTAATACTGCAAATTAGAGGCTTCCTGTATCATCATTTTAAAGCACTTAAGCGTGTGTTATCTTTTAGCTCTTTTTTTCATGTAACTAGTTAAGATTTTGAAGACTTAATCTAGTTCCCATTAAGACAAAGAGGAGATTCCTTTCTTTGTGAAATATTATACCTCAGGAAGCCAAAACCTTTGGTGTCTGCCTTAGACATTTGTATTGTACAGGCATTAACAGCTCAACCTATAGATTTTTCTCCATCAGTGGGGAAGTTTTATTCTTATCCCCATTTTACAGGATGAAATCTCTTATTCAGTGAAGTATGTGAGCATGTGCCAGTTTCAACAGAGCTGGTGGAATCTTTCCAGGACAGACTAAGTTTGCCAAAAGTGCAATTTGAAGTGGAAAACTATTTGCAATTTCAGGTTGGATGTAATGAAGAGTTTTGTCAGAAAGAAAATCAGGGGAATTTCTTTTCTCAGGGAAGTTTGAATGTTCCATTTTAGTGTTTTCAAAATAAACTATGTCATTTTGATCTTTCTTATACCACTCACTTTCCAAAGTTAACCTTTTTTGTTCGTTATTATTTTGAAGGTAATATGATAAATGGAATATCAAATGTCTCAGAAAGAGTGAATTGTCACTGCTGCAAGTTTCATTTTAATGTTTTGAAATGTAGGAATTTTTTTCAGCTAGAAAAATTTGTTTAAATTATGAGTTAAAAACAAAATGAAAACTTCCATTTCAGGTCAATCAAAGCAACCTAAATTGATCCAGAATGAAACTTTTGTAGAGCTTTTATGTCTGTTACACCAACACATTGTGTCTTTCGACTTCAATCTCACCTGAGTCATTTTTTCAGTTTGCCATTCAGCCACCAGACCAAAAGGAACACGTTCGTACAGCTCCAACTCCAACAGTTTAACAACCCTATTGTTTCCAGTTGACTCCTGTGAAACTACCTGTGCTGGGAGTCAGCCACGTGGCTTTGAATCTCCCTGAACTGATGCCTAAATAAACTCTAGGAAGTCAAACAGGGTGACGGGCAGAGCCCAGCACAGAGCCCTGTGTCCTGACTGGCCCCTTTGGTGCTCTGAATTCAAGACCATTTTTCTTCCTCAGGTTGATTGAGCTCTCTACAACACATCTGTCTTAAGAACAAAGGATAGAGACTGAAAGTGGAATGATTTTCTTTGCAGTTTTCAATGCTTATGACCCAAACTGGGGAAATGTTTAAGATGGGTGGCAAAGGAGAGAAATACCTGGATGAATTTGAAACTGAGATCTAGGCTAGAATTTTGATGGTAGTTATATTAGCCTAAAAATGTTCTTCTCCCTCTAACAAACATAAGTTCCTTTAAATAAACACACAGCTAGGTTTCATTAGTTACCAAGAGCTTTCCCATCTTCTGTTAATAGCTGCTTCTAATAATGCAAAGTAAGTGATAAAATAAAAATGAGTTGGAATAATTTTACAAAGATGATTTTAACCAATTAGTCTGTTAAGGGAACAGTGAGAACAACAAAGATATAAATTTAAACATATACCTCTAAATAGCATAATTACCTTTTAGATTTCAAACTATACACATGAAAAAAAGAGATTCCAACCAGCCAAGAGAGTAGGAAACACGATCCAAAGGATGCTTACTATACACCAAAATATTTTCCACCAAACTAAGTTTTATTAAGTTCCCAATGCCACGTGATGTGTATCTGCAGCTCACTCATACTGCCTTAATTTGCTGCTGTGTGTGACAAGTTGTAGTCTGATCTAGCCCGACACGCCATTGTATGCACAGTACACATATATCATGATAAGACAGTTGAAAACCAAAGACAAACAGCCCCAAAGAGAGAGTTAAGTAGCATGATCCAGAGGAGCCTGCATCCATCAGAGGGAGAGTATTTGAAATGGCATACCTTCCACTTGCAAGTAAATAAATACTAATCGCATGCTATGGCTGGGATTACTTTTCCCATGAATTGCTTTGTTTCTTTTTCTCCTTATACATTAGTTAACATTCTTTGTAGTCACATCTTTTTTATCAATGTGCCCTAAAAGCCAAGGTGTCTTGGACCTGTAAAACCAAGAAATGAGAAGGGTGGAATCACTTGCTGCCTGCTGGAGAAAGAGTTGAACGCAGCTGCTGCTGCTGTAACACGATACTCCGCAGGTGAACATCTTTATTTTTTTTTTGGTAAAAGCACCAGCAATTCAAACAGCGTCATTTCTGGCCAACTTTCAGTTCACTTTCTAAGGACACAATACATTTCTGGGCTATAAAATAAGGAGTTTCATTGTCCAGGATTCCTCTGGTGAAACAGATGAGCTCTTCGGTGCCTACAGGTTCAGGGATAAGCTACTTCCCGGTTTAAGCAATGTTAGCTGCATTTCCATTAGTGAAAATTTGGTAGGAAAGAGGCAAAATTTTGTCATTTAGTGAATTGAGGCATTGGAAAGTGTGACAATGAGCTCATGTTGAATGGATTGTTGTAAAGCACCACAAGAAAAATACATCTGCTTTGCTCCTTATCTCTTTGGTATCACGTTTGAAGCATTTCTGGTGTCTTGGGATCCAGAATTTTGGGGCATTACACAGTTGTGATTTTCACACCTGGGAAGCTGACACACACAAAGAGTGGGCCACAAAAAATGTAAAAATGCTGGTAAGCATGGCAGTAATTTGTAATGATTTTTTTATTACTTTGTTATATAAAGAATGGTGATTGGACCAAAAGTTGCCTTTACTTAGGTCCCTTTGGGCTCAGCATTGTGAGGGTCTAGCTGAGAAACTGAAAATTTCAGTGATTATTGAAGTCTATCTTCAAGTGTTCTTAAAGCTGTGTCTGTAGTGTTGTGCTGTCTTGCTCTGAGTAACTGGGATGATGCACCGGGCAAGTGCTGCGTCTGGTTAGTGTTTCTACAAACTGTGCAGGATGATCACTCATCCAGAAAGAAACACTTTCCACTCTACGTGAGCATCAGTGGAAATGCTGAGATTGTTCAGCTCTGTTCTCTTTTTATCATAGAAAAGTGACATTCTCTATGGACCTGCTCCAAAGCCTGATCATGTCAATTAAAGGACTCCTATTGACTCCAGTGTGACTTGGAGTGGTTCCTAAAAATGGGAACAAAGCAGCAGACTTCATAAATCTTCAGACCCCATGGGGCAAAGGTTTGTGATTAGGAAGATGATTTGGCCTTTCTTTCTTCCTGAACTGAACCATACTGGTCTTACTGAAGATTCATTCTTTGAGGAAAATCGTATGCCAGTTAGCATGGGAGATAGTCTGTTAAATGCTAAAGTATGCCTTTTACTTTTCATTATGGTGTGAGATTTGATGAAGGCAGTCAATGACCCTGTGCTTAGGCAAAGAAGGGAAAAAAAAGCAAAAAAAAAGAGCCAGTGGAGCCATAGGGCTAAAATATGTTGCTGAGAAGTGAAACAATTGAAGGTGTGGAGGAGAGAGGAATTATCACAGCACTGTTGGCACCAAAGTGGTATTGAGAGGCTTTAAGCTGCCATAAAGCATATGTTGGCACTATTTTTTCCAACACCTTTACCATCATGGAGACTGTTTGTGTAGGGTATCTTCCTGGCATGAGAGCAGTGCACACTGATGCCCATGCTCCAAAATTGCAGTCAATGCTTATCAGCAGCTGCTGCGCTCTGCAATCCATTGCCTTGTTATGGTTACTTTCCTAGACCTTTCCTAAGAAGATTTTTAAAGGTACTTTGGGAATTAACAGGAGTTGAAACTCTATGTCCCTTTGTGCCATTGACAGAAACCCACTTTTATTTGCTTTCCTAGTGGATATGACCTTTCCTTCTCTCCCTTTAGACCTGCTGCGTGTCCTCCATAACTTAGTGCCGTGCCTGGCTGTTAAAACACCTTGGGAGGGAAAAGCCAGCTCATTGTACAACTTTCTGTCACGGCTATTTCAGCGTTTGACTCACAAGTGTAATTTGGCTTTATCACTCCCTAAGTGCACTGTAGATGCCTGATTTGCAAGGCACATAATGCAAACCATCATGTTACCGTGTGGAACCTCTTTTCCACACTACTCTCTATATGTCATTCAACCTTTTAATTTGATTAGGAGGTTAATTTGCATGGTACTGTGAGTATTCTTTTACTGGAATATATATACTATGAAATGTATGATGTAAGTTAATCCAAAGCTAAAGAGGCCAATAAAAGCTAGTTCCTTAAGGAGGAAGAAAAAAAGAGCACAGCTCAATGGAAGAAAAGCTTGGTAGGAGTCCAGAGTCCTGACTCATTGTTAGCCTCAAGAGCATCCTGACTAGCATCAACGTGTTCTGGAAGCAACGTGATTTTCCTACCGTATTAACGAAAAAATAATAAAATGCAGTGCTAAAACAATAGGACAGAAAATTTCCAGTGGGGAATGGGGCTCTGTAATAAGCTCGAGTCAGAATGATTTCCATCCTGTTCACATAGTCTGAGCCCATGGCAAAGTGACACAACTTTGTGCCCAACGTGGAAAGGAGAGCAACTCTTTCAGGTGCTCAGACGATTTCTTCTGTACCAAGTGCTTCAGAAAGCTACGAAACAGAATATGAAATATATTTCTAATCATGGGAGCCACCCAGTCAAGAGGGAGCACTAGGAATGTACTGTGTAGCTCCAGAAAAGCATTAAGCCCTCAAGGAAATCTGAAACATGCCTCAATGGCTTTCTACCCATGTATCTCCATAACTATAATCTCAAAAATATATATAATTTGGAAGTGATGGCGTCCTGGAAGCTTGGCTAGTATGAGCTCACAGTTATCTTTTACTTGATCCTGTGAAATAAATTATATGCAGCAAATCCCAACTGCAGATAAATTCTTCTCCATCTGTTTTCCTATAAGAGAAAAAAATGTAGAATTACTTTCATGCAACAATTGCACAAGCAAGTCATAAGCTTGAAGATGAAGGAGAAGAAAGGTAGACTGTTTTCTGGTTTAATGCCAAAGATTTTTAAGATAAAAATTCTATGAAAGTAACTGCAATAAACCAATGACTGTTGAGCTTAAACAAACCTCAGGTTAAGTTAAATTCAATTTCACTTTAATATTTCTTAGGAGAAAAAGAAAATATAAATCCAGGAAAACAAGATCTTTATGTCTTAATTCTCTTCTTTTTCCCACAATGTCTCCTAAGCTGAAATGAGGTCATTTGGATTTTAGTAACCTGTCCAAGTATAGTGCAAAATACATTTAGAGGCAGAACTAGAGTTCACTTCTCAAAAACAAAGGAGTTAACAAAAGCACAAAACTGCATGAGAGAGAAAGTACTCGTTGCCTAGGGAAGTATAGTTTTACCTGTCAGGAGCAAAAAAAGTTGGTCTGCATCCATTACATAGACATAAACTAATCTCAGCAAGGACTGCACAGGAACAAACAGCTAAACTCTCATCAAATGCATTCTAAACTTAAGAGTTCCTAAGTGAGACTTGTTCGTTCTTTTTAAGGAAAATTTTGATACATTAAAAAATAAAACAAGTACAATCTTGTCATTGTGTGAATCAATATTTGTAGTAAAAGTGACAGCATGTGCTTATACAGTTATAATTATAGTTTGCAGGTCACTTATATGTCTTGCAAGGACAGTCCATAAAGAGACTATGACCAGGCACTATGAATAATAGCTTTTAATAAATAGGGAAGTTGCAAAAGTAAAGCTAATGAAAAGTAAACATTCTTGATGGGAAAAGGAGAGTGACGGGAAGAGCTGAAGTGATCCAGTGTTTCAGGTGTACAACTGAGTGTACATGAACTGCAAATATTGTGTATGAGTATCTGAGAAATCTGGAAGGGGTCTAAAAAAAGAAGTTAGTTGTTTGATGGTTGTATCTGCTCCTCTTTAATTGCAGCATTGTTTATTTAAGACTTTGTGGGCAGTGAAGATTTTTTTTTCCCTTTTCATGTTTGTTGTGTTTTTCAGTCTCTGTTAAATGCCTATCAGAAGTGCTTTAATCCCATTCGAAATCCAAACCCTAAAAATACAGAAAGGAAAATAATCCAAATGTCAAACATAACTATGAGCAGTTATTCAATCCATCTGAACAAAAGTAATCAAGCCACATCCTTCTCTTTTCTCTCCAGAGACTCATGTACAGCTAATAATAACCCACCACAAGCACTTTAAGGAAAGGGAAGAAAGGAGGAGCTGTGAGCTTTGACCCCATTCAAAATTGTCTCTGGGCATTTTGGTGCAAGTGTATCAGTCACTGACGTCTCAATGTAAAAGTTCAGGTGAAGAATATGAATTACACACAGAGATCAGGTGAAGCTTATAATGCCACTTGCAATGTGTATGAGTAAATCTGAAGGCTCTAGCAGCCTCATTCTGCAACCTCTGAAATGTTCCTGCTGTCCTACAAGCATATCTTCTGAATGGTTTCATACTCAAGTCAGTATTGGAAAAGCCATGAAAAGATCTGGTGAGGTTTTCTTCCGGTAAGACAGGCAAGACATGTCCTGCTGTTTATGCAGGTCTCCACTGTTAGCATCCATTTCATTTACCTGCAGCCCAAATCAAAGTATGAAACCATAGCTGTGTTTCTACAGGAAGTATTTAGGTGGCAGTTTTGGGAGAAACACTTGGTTTTCTTTTCACAGACTTGCACCAAGGACACTGGCAAAAATTTCTGACTTAATTGCTGTGGTGGCCACAGAGCGAGGAGCTGTGCAGTCTGGAGACTTCATCTGGCAAACATTTTATGGAAGGGAATAATCTCAATGAGTTGACTAGGACTGCTATTGTTATGTTTGAAGTTAACTATATACCTGCTTATGGTTTAACCTCAGCTGGCTGCTGAGCCCCACACAGCCTCTCATTCTCTCCAGGTGGGATGGAGGACAGAATCAGAAGATTCAAATTGAGAAAACTTGTGGCTTGAGATAAAGACAGTTTAACTAGTAAAGCAAAAGCTGTGCATAGAGCAAAGCAAAGCCAACCAAGGAAGTCATTCCCACTTCCCATGGGCTGGCAGATGTTCAGCCTTCTCCAGGACAGCAGGGCTCCAGCATGGCTCATGGATTCTTGGTAAGATAAATACCATCGCTCTGAACATTCCCCGCTTTCTTCCTCCAGCTTTATATGCTAAGCATGATGCCAATATGGTCTGGGATATCTCTTGGTTCAGTTGAGGTCAGTTGTACTGGCTGTGTGTCCCTCTATTCTCCCCCCTACATTCTTATGTTCTCTCAGCCTCCTTGCTGGTGGGGAGCAGAGAAGATATTGAGTCTGTAAGCTCTCTTCAGCAATAACCAAACCATCCCTGTGTTATCGACACTGTTTTCAGCACAAATCAAAAAGATAGCCCTATACTAACTAAGAAGAAATAATTAAGGCAATTACACCAGCCAAAACCAGCAGAAGGGTGAGGGACTTTTTGTATTTATACTTTGTGTCCTTGAAAGTTTAATTTTCATATGCAAGTACTTTATGTGGTCTATTTCTGTGTATGCTTTCCTGTGTGTGAATGTGTTATGAATCTACCTGAAATTGTCTCTTACAAAGGTGTTGGTTTCAGTTTGTAACGAAGTTGTTCCTGCAAGTACTGCTGGGCATTTTTTTTTGTTCCTTTTCTTTTGTCAGAATCTGACAGTATTCTAGCTGCAGTTTTCGTGTGATCATTCTTGAAATTGTTTTGTGCTTAGAGAAATGTGTAGGTGTTGTTTCTGTGTAATTTCTTCAAATAGTAAGTGAAAGCAGTACTACAAGAATAAAAAAATGTACCACAAGATTCTGTTCCTTTTCTGCCATTTTCATCTTTCATTCATCTAATGAGCTCACTTTTGCTCTGTCTTTCATCCCCCACTCTCTATATTCACAAGTTCTCCCTTGATTTCATTGATTCTCCTTGCCCACGGTGGCCTTTTTTAATAATTTATTCAATATGTTTATTCTTCTGAAAGAAGAGGCTGCCAAGAGAGGTTGTGGAATTGTCATCATTGGCTCAACTAGACACCCATCTATTAGGGATTATTTAAGGATAAGGAAATCAATCCTTCTGTGATCAGGAGGAGGAGGGGATGGATTAAATGACCTGGTAGAACAGTCCCCTCTAATTCAAATTATTCTGTTGTTGTTGTTTTGGGGGTTTTTTTTGTTCTAAATTCTTTTTGATCTCTATTTCCTAATTTTTTTTTTAGATAATGTTCTCTTGTGTTCGTGTTCTTTGAAAATATGGAGAATTTGCATGAACCAATTTTTATTAGTTCCCTTGAGAATGCTAAAAACTTCAATTAGGTCACAGTGAAGTCTCTTTTCCAGAGTGAAATTCCTTAATCTTCCTTAATAACTTAAATCTTTGAGAAGTGATGTTGTTCTGCAATGCATTTTCCTCAAAAGTAATTATATACCAGCTAAGTTGCTACATAATAGTCAGTGCTGTTTTGTGCTCTGAGTATAATCAGTCCTTGGGTTTTGTAGAGCCTCTTAGCCCTGATGGGCTGGAAACACATGACTGTCAGTACAGTTGCAGGCTGGGCAATAGGAATTTGTAGTTTCCAAGAAGACAGCATTTTCTGTTTGTACAGGAACCTCTCACAGTGTAAACTGATATTCTGGCTCTATTTCTTAGTAGATCTGCTCAGTTGTAATTTTAGGATTATTTTAACAACAGCAGGCAAGGAAATCCATGAGGCAAATATGAGTTAACAGGTTGAGGAATGATGCAAGCCCTGCCTTTCACTTTGTGCATGTGTTATCATCTTTGCCCAGTGTTTGCTATATTTTCCAGTAGAATGCATCAAGCTGTTTAATACTATAAGTAATCAAAAGCTGAAATCATATTATCGATCCCGGTGCGGTAGGAGGCCAGTCTCTTTCTAGCCTGGCAGAGATTCCCTTTTGTGGCTGCCCTTCTGCTGTTTCTCCCTTCACTTATGTCAGCTTTGGGGTCATTACATAACCACACTGAAACACTTCTGCTTTCTGGAATTAAGGAAAAAGGGCCATCCAAATCCTCTTAAGAAGCATGATTCAGGACTGCTTGCTTGGCTGTGTGCAGGAGAGAGCACACAGTGTATCACCAGGAGCAAGAGCAGCTCTACTTGCCTTTGTGCACTCAACATGCTTCTATGTCAGCCTCCAAAGGGTGAAAAGGATACACATTAGGCTGAAACATAAATTTAATGTCAAAAGCAGTTGTTCCTTGAAGAACTTTTGATGTAATATCAAGAACAGTTTTATCTCACCTGAAAGTACAAGGTGAAAGTTGTGGAACACTCCATTGTCTGTACAGATGAGAAATTTCCTACCACCTCTGTTGTAAAGATTAGAATAATCTGTTTGGAAATGCATGAAAAATGAGGATTGAAGATGTTGGGAAGAGAAGTGAGGTGCAGGGATCTGTAAGCAATGTAGTTTTCCTTTGCATGTCTCACTGTATTCCTCACTCTGGCCTACATGACCATAAAAAGTATGAGGCAAAATCTCATGGCCCAGCTGCTCCCCAACCTGAAAGACTGCCATTAAGTAGTTTCTCTCGGTTTTTAATCCTCTTGCTTTATGAGGTCATTTCTTCCTTGGGCATCTCACATGTGTACCTGTTTTATGGACACAGATGCTGATGTTTTGCAATTAGTAGTGTGGACATCCCATTCAAGCAACTGGTTACTTTCCTTAACCACTTCCATTTAAAGGGAAAATCAGTGGGTTTCACCTGTTTCCTGCACCCACCCTTTTGTTGTTGCCCTTTCTTCCCCTTTTTTCCTTTCTCCTGGTGTTTTTTGCCACTTCTGGAGCATTGTCTCTGCTAATAGAGGCACTTACATAACTCAGTTTTCCATTAAGTCATAATGAGAAGTCCTGCTGTTCCAGTCCTGCTTTTTTCTCAAGTAACAATATTTTAATAATTTCTCTCAGCCCTATAGGCATTATTTTGAGAGCAGGCTGAGTGTGGTGCTGACATTATGGATGTGTGTGATTTTGGCAAGGAAAAAAACCTTTCAAATATTTCTCCTCTCCATTTGCTTTCTTTCCTGCAAAAGTCCAGATGCCTCATTTCTACTTTGTAATCTGAGGTCACATCTCTTCACACACATTTGGTTACAACAAACTGGATGTGGCAAAATCAGAACTCATCCTGATACCCTTTATGCTCAGTCACAGACACATAAGTGACACACCTTAGCTTTCTGTCACTCTTGGTGTCCTGAGAAAGAAGAGACACTTCTGCTCCCATCCTCTCCCACAATGTCTCAAATGCACTATTTCTATAGCACAACAACCTCTAATGGCACTGGGCTGCAACTCTAATGGGGGGGGGTGAAGCCATCTCCTGCGCTAAGAGTTGCTTGTCCTGATATGGTTGGGGCCACCCTCCAATGAAACACATGCATGTCAATTATTTGGGATCAAATTCAGAGATGATGCAAGGAATGGCTCCAGGATAGTCTTCAGACTTTGTTTTGTATCATATCAGGCTTCAAGGATTATATAGCATTGCCCTGCCAGGATATTTTTAGTGACCTAGAGACTAGAAACAAACAAAAAAAATATTATGTCTCTTGGCTGGAGGATTTATCCATATCTATTCCAACTTAATTTAACTCTAGTTGAATTCAGTGCATCCACTTTCTAGGCTCAGCTTAACTTTGAGACATACACATATTCTGCTGTATCTACTTACTTCCAACATTGAGCTTTAGCAAAACAGTCAGTTCTTGGAATAACTGAATAGCTGTTTTCTTTCAACATCCACTGAAAGACACTGCAAGGAAAAGGTCAGAGTCACTAAAATTAATAGCATTTTCATACAAATAATGAAATATTCCTTTGGGAGGAATAGACTTCCACTGTTTTAGCAAGGAAGGGGCAAATGTGTTGGCATAAAAATACAGATAGCTAAAATGCCATCACTGGGAATTGCCCACCTTTGCACTCCTGATGTGAGACCATATCTATTCCACCACCTCCACACACAAAGGACAAGATTTCAAACATATCTAGTGGAGAATAGTTGAGATACACTGGATACTTTAGCAGAAAGGAAATGCCATGAGTAATGTTAAGGCAGTGAAATTTTCTCCAGTACAAGTTTGTCCCTGTTGTTTAAGTGGTTGCAAGTGACTCTTCTGTATTTCCCTTGATATCAAGGAAGTGGAACACAGGATAAAAGTGTTGAATTAGGACTCACAGGTTTCACAGGGCTTAGCTTTGCCTCACCAAAGCCAATACAGGCTTTGATATGGAGCATTACAAGGTGTGTCAGCTGGCCCCTAATGACCTTCTGACTGAGATCAGCTGTGGTTTTCTGTGTGACTTCATGTGCCTGTACTCAGGAAGGGCTGCTCTGTAGCTGCCTTTATGCAAACTTGGTATCAGTGTTTTTTGGTACCCTCAGATCTGATAATGAATGATCATGGCTAGGCAGTGGAACAACATGGTGCAGCTTGTTCATAATAATCTTTTGAAAAAAAGAGATGGTTCTTCCCTGTATCCCAGTATTCCTGATTATATGTTATATACTGGAGCTACTTAATCAAAACCATTAACAACCTACATCTTGTAACGCTTTATAAACCAGCCAGTGTCATGATTCTAGTTTTGCAATACTTATGCTTAAAATTTTATGGGATGCAAGTTGATTTCCCAAACCAAGTTTATTGAAGGGATGTTTGTGGTGGACAATCATATCAGCATGTGTACTCACACTGAGCATGAGTATTTGAGTGTCTCCCAGCAAACAATGCACACACTGAACTCCAAGTGACCCAGTTGTCTTAGCTAATCGCTTGCTGATTACTAGCTAATCAGTGCCTTGTTTAGAGCAACTAAGCCAAAACCCCTCTCTGCTATGCTGCACTTGGAAAGTGGGATGCATTTTTTGGTCATCATCATCACTGCACTGTAATTTCACTAGAGGTGGACAATGAAATGCAAACTTGTCCTGTGCAGGAGCGTGATCTGCATGGAGACTTCCACAGTCTTTTGCTCTGTAGCTCCATGCAGTGAAGAAAGCAGCTCATAACCAATTAAAAGTGAGTGTGTTAACATTAGCATCCTCTCACAACTGTGTAGGAAGTGAAGCTGAAGGCTAGGAGAAGAAAAGTACCTTCTGGGGATAGTATGATAAATTTTATCCTCTAACTACTGCAGTGGACCCCTACTGAATGTTATGGTCTTGATTCACCCTTATGACAGAGTTGAATTCAGCATGGAGCCAAGGGGGAAGGAGAGGAGAGGGAGAAGGAATCCACACCTGTATTTCTGCAGATAAGTCACTTGGTAGATGTTTGAAAGAAACACAGTTTAAATGTGAATGTATCTTTTGTTGCCAGATCTTTGTGAAGGCAAGAGATGGGAGTTATAAACCTTCCTATGATAGCTCGTCTAATAAGACAATCCCTTTTGGCAGCATGCTGCATGCTTCAGCAAACAAAATGTGCCCCTTGAAAGCTAACATTATCCTTGTCCTTGGCCAGAATAATGCAGACAATGGCTTGGCCTTTTTGCCTGCATGTTTATGAAACGGTTAATTAGCTATATAGGGTTAAATTTCACCCTGGGGATTTTTAGTATGGACTTTCTAGTCAGACTTATCTTGCTGTCAAACAAGTACCTATAGCTTTAGAATAAGAAATAGAGATGTTTTGTGTGTTTTATGGCTTTTCTTATGATGAGAGACCCAGTTAGAGCATGAGCTATCCTGCAGAACTTTGCTGATCTAAAGCACACTACAGCGACAGCAAGAGCCAACGTGGTAGTGCAAACCTACTAGTTTCTACTTTTGAAATCTTAAAACTTGTTTTCTGCTGTAGATCTATTATGATCTAATAGATACATTTTAATGAGCACCAAGAATGTTTTTCATGTTGTGTTTCATTTTATTTTCCCTTCACTTGTTAATTTGCTAATGCAGCCACAAGAATAATCTGCACTGAAAAGCAGAATATTTTGATCTGCAATACCTCAGGCTGGCTAATCTGTGTCATTACATACATTAACTTTTAACTTCTTGAAGTCTACTTCTGATCACAGGTGAAAATGAATTTAGTGTATCACTTTATTGAAAACACTGTGCCTTCTGATTGTACTGGCAGTTTCTGTTCATTTGAGGTGCCAGATGGGAATAGCAAGATAAGAAATGAGACTTATTAGTGGAGCTATTGTGTATGAATGAAGCTATTGACCTTCAGTTTATTCTCCCTGTTGTTGTGGTCTAAAAAATTAACTCTGTCCCAGCTGAAACCAGGGGTTTATGAGATGGGGTTTATAGGGGTATATCAGAGTAAGAAGTACATGCCTGAAATACAATTAACTTTGTGTGAAAAGACCATGGTCCCTCTGTTATCTGAAGATCTATAAACTATGGATTTCAATGGACCACAGGGAGTGAAAAATGGGGCTGACCCCAAAAAGCTGCAGACTTCTAGACTGGCTGACATTCTGATGGGTCTGTCAGCTATAAACTTGGATACACATCCATTCACACATATCATAAACAGAGAGTATAAAATAGCAAGGCTGAACTTTGTTTAAGAAACTTGCTATTAGAAATATGCCAGGACTTCACAATAAAAGGCAAAATGCATTGAAATTTATGGGGTTTAAAATTTCCTCACAAAGTTAAAAGCAGGCTTGTGTTTGCTTTTTTGCCTGACCCTACTCACCTTTGCCAGTGAGAAGGAGCCAACTTATGAAGGAAGTTGGCTTTTCCTAAAGGCAGATTTGAAATTTGGTGCATGATGCTAGAATCTCCTCGCATTTCTGCATGCCAAGTAGAACTCTTTCCACTGATTTTCCCAGAAAAACACAACATGCAAGGCACACAGTCTTCAAAGTGTTGAGATAATTCAGCTACAAATATGTGCAACAGTCAGTCCTAGTTGTTAAAGTAAATATTGCTCAGAAAATAGATATCTTTGCTTGGGACTGGGAAGACCAGGATATCACTTTTCTCTCTGACCATCTTTGCTGTGCCTCTATTTCTCCATTTCCTTTCTCTAAGTGGAAGATCAGAGACTGCTTTTTTGCTTGCTTTGATGATGTCCTGCATATTAGAGACCTGAATGACACTATATTTTATTTTTTTTTCATGCTACTCAAGAAATAACCCCAACTATACTGAACAGAAAACTAGACTGGTAGAGCAATGCATACCTTTTTTCCTAGATGTTTGCCGGGTTTTGCTCCTTGTCCTTTACAAAAGGCTTAATGGGCTATTTGCAGTCCTCTCTCAATCCTTTCTTTTTGGTAGATGAACCTTCTTCCTCCTTTGGTGTTAGAAACACTTTTTCTCCTCGGTCCTGGGAATTCATCTGTTCATTTCATCTTGAATCTCTTGCAATGTGGAGCAGATTGTTTGATAGGGCAGGGTGACACACGTGCTTTTTTAAACAACTGTTGTCTTTATTCTTCTGGCAGTGAATGCCACTGCTGTCAACCAAAGTAAAATTGACTCCCCCAGGAAAGCTTAAAGAGTCAGATATGCCATTGCAAATTCTGGCATAGAGTGTTTGGAAACCTTTTTCTTCTTGTTTGGCAGGACATGTGCTCAGTCCCTGAACACACTGCTCAGAAGCTGTTACAAAATATAGAAGACAATAAATACTAAGCAAGTTAAAATTTTATCTGCTTTGAGAGATAGGAGTCTGAATGTCTAAGACACTTGAATTCATTTGACAAGAACAAGAGATCTCATACCAGTCTTGTAAGTGAAAAGCTGTTAGGCAGACAGTACCTTCCCCAATGTCATGTTTTTCTTAGAACTGGGGCATACATTACACACAAATTTGAGATTATCTCTAACAATTATCTAAAATTAACTGTGGTTTTCTAATGAAAAACATTAAGAGGAGGATCTGATAAGAAGTGGGCCTATTTATAATACTTGCTACAAGAAAGGTTTGCTACTCTGGGTGAAACCGAAATGCACCGTGTGTCAGAGTATAAAAGAACATTGGCTTCCTTTACTTACTAGCAGCACCACTGGGAGTTTATCATATCCATCAGTGGTTAACTAAAAAGAGCCAACTTGAAGAAGTGTTCCCATTTCTGTGTTTCTTTCAGTACTATATCAGTATACACGGAGCATGTACACACCATGCAATGTCACATATTGCGACACTATGTGCTTCTGGCAGCTTTCTTAACAGAGTGCATGTAAGAAAGGGGCATCAGCACAGCCAGAGCAAGCTGACATCTGTTTGGTGCTGTACCAGAGAAAACCCCATGTGCATCTCCAGTTTGATTAGCAGGGGTCTACTCTGTCTGCACAACATGGGTATCTCGTGGGAGCATCTTCAGACAACCACCATTATCTCTGCTCATGCAGCAAGCCTGAAACAACAGAGTTTAGAAGCTGAAAATGTGATGTCCTGAAAAGCCATGGGGCCAAGTTCTTCTGTAATACCATATTTATTTGGGTGTGACTTAACCAGGGGAACTCTGCTCATGGTTGATTCAGAGGACACTAAAATAAGCATGATGTCAATCTGGATACAATGTCTATCTATTCTTGACTATGGCAAGCTGGTCCAAAGTAATCACAGTGTATTTGGGTTGTAAATGAGATACCAACATAAGTTATGATCTCTCCAGGCCAGCCCTAGTGAATCTATCCAGCACAGGATGACAGAGAAGTAAACATTGGTGTTCTATGAAGTGTTTTTCCCTTAGTCCAGGTGCTAGGTGGGAACCAAGGGGCTTTGTTTAGGAACTCCTCCATGCTATGCAGAACACAAATTATAGTGAGGGTTTTTGTCAGCAGAGAGTATCAGTGGAGAGGCTCCTTTTTCCAAGTCATACTGTATTACAGGCCAAAAAAAAGGATTTGCCAGAGAAATGCTGTGGTTTCTCTTTTGGCCTTTTTCACAACTTGGACAGCATGAAGCTGGGTTCAGGGACTTGATTCACAAACAAGGGAGTTACAGTGAGCAACATTTGAAAGCTCTGATTTAAAAATACATCTGAACTTCTGCAGTTTCATATCGTGGATATCTGTATGTGCTCTGATACATGTGAGTTCTTTTCTTCCTTTAATGTGAGTTTGAAAGAACCCAAAGGCAGTGAGTAAGACTCTCAGAAATCGTAACCTGTCACTGCCATTGTTTGACCTCAGCCAGCAACTAAGCACCATGCAGATGCACTCTTTCCACTACCCTCTAAAAAAATGAGTAAAATTCATGGGTTGAGATAAGAACAGTTTAATAATTAAAAATGTTAAGTGTTAATAAAATAGCAAAAATAAAGATAAGAGAATGATATAAAGCCTAAAAAAGACAAGCGATGCACAGTACAACTGCTCACTAGCTGTTGACTGCTGCCCAGCCAGTCCCTGAGCAGTGCTTGGCCCCGCTGGCCAACTCTTCCAGTTTTGACACTGGGCATGACATCAAATGGTGTGGAATATACCTTTGGCCAGTTTAGGTCAGCTGTCTTGTCTATGTTCCTTTCCAACTGCTTGTGCCCCTCCAGCCTTCTTGCTGACAGCCTGAGAAGCTAAAAAGTTATTGACTTAATAGAAACATTACTTAGCAACAACTTAGCAACATCAGTGTGCTATTAACGTTATTCTCATACTAAATCCAAAACACAGCACTGTACCAGCTATGAGGAAGAAAATTAACTCTGCTGATTCACACGTTGAACATATTTGCATGCTGATTAAACAAAGAATGCAACTCATTTCGCTTCCCCAAATGTCAGTGGATCTTGACAAACCTTTCAATGAACCTATCACAGCTTTTCATTTATAGGAGCCACAGAAACCAGGTAGATTTTGTTGTGAGGCATTTTCCATAGTTCTGCTTATCAGTCATGTGAGTGTGGGCAATTATTTTCACCTCGTGTTTGCTAGTGCTGATTTACTTTGCATTTGACTGGCCTTACAAAAAGAAAATCTTTAATCTAAACCAAACAACCCCTAATGCAACCAAATGTTTGGATGAAGAAAGGGCAAATGTCTGTGTGTTTGTGAAAGCATCACCAATAAAAATAACACGGGCATCATCTTATATTGTAATGCCACCAGGCAATGCAGAACAACTAAAGGAGCCAGTTGTAGCTTTGCAAGGTTGAAAAGAGGTTCTACTGTCTCTTCAGGATACTGGTTCTTAACTGGTGAAGAAGTTTACAAACTTTAGATACAATTTCTTTGAAAAGGTTTGCAAATCTGATTCTTTTGTTTATTTTCCATTTTTACGGAACAACTTTTAACTTTTAGAAATTTCCACATGAGAAATGTTTTCTCAGCTGCTAGAGCTAATTAGGAAACACAAGGATTGGTTTTGTTATATTTTCTTCTGAATAGGAGTGAAGTTATTTCATGCAATTTTTACACAACTCTGCTGTGCAATGGGCTGCATACAGAGTAGTTTATTTGTACCACTTTATCTCACACCTGTTTGGGTACTGGCTGTTTTATGGTATTTAAACATACTATTTCTTGCCAATTGCTTTATCTCCACAGTTCCTGCTTTTGCTGCAAATGTTTCTTATTAACTCTAAAAGAAACATCAATTGCTCCCTGAGCATTATTAGTGAGGACAAAAATAACATAATTGTTAGTTACTTCCAACATGTTATCACTGCAGACCTATAAAACAGACATTCTTTCAAAATACTGTAGGGGCTCTTTTACTCTGTTGAAAATAAATAATACATGTTTTAAGGGCTTATTATTTCACTGGAATTTTGTTTTAAAATGGAAGAAACACCGATGAAAAAAGAAACTCACAAAGTTTCACTGCTGTGCAATGAGCTTTTCTGAGCCATTTTGTTGTGCCACATTCTGAGCTCACATCTCTACCTGCCAGAGCCCAAACATAGAACATAATGTTGGACAAAGACCTATGCAGAAAATGCATAATCCCTCAGGGTTCTCTTCCTCTGGTATGAATGTCTCCCTATAGCCTTGGTGTTGTGGGTCTGATGGTAGCAATTCTGCAAGTAGGAAGGAGGTAGGGGCTGCCCCTCTGCACGTACTGTTAGGGATTTCTGCACTGTTCAAAGCCCTCAGGATTACAGAAGGACTTCTGCTTCTCAAAACCCCGATGAGAGGGAGATGCACTGTCCAATCCGCAGAGGTAGCATGAATCAGATGAAGTGACTTAGCTGAAGTTAGGTAGATATATATTATTATTGGCAACATAAATGCTTGCACTTCTCATCCCATCACCCTGTCATGTGAGTACCAGAGCCATGAGCTGAGCAAGCCAGGGCAATGGTCCTGTGCTCATCCACACCTGTCCTTTAGGCAGTGTGTCCTGGCACCACCTGGGACAGAGGCTACTTACAGGTTGCACTAACTCCTAACAGCTCAGGCTGGACTGGAGTTGAACATTCAACCTGGATTAATTGCCCATAACCCTATATTGTATTGTTATATTGATTACCAGATAGATATCAGACAAGGGGAAAAGAAGTGCTGAAGCATGTGTCCATGACTGCAAAGGTCTGAATGTTTACTTCAGGATTTGCCTGCCTAATACAAACCCTTATTTCATTACAGTTGTCAGGCAAATAAGCCTCGATTGCAGATGGGACACAAGAAGATTGCCTGGAGAGAGGAGTTCACTTTCAAAGCAAACTGCTTCAGTTGGGATGCCTCACTTCATGCCTAGCTTCTGAAGTAGGTTCTTTTATCCACAGCCAGAGCACACACAATCCTCCATCCTTCTTCCTTGGGTGGTGTTTTTACTGGAGGCATTGCTGGATTCAAGCTTTGTATTATCCTGCCTTACTGCTACTGTTTAAAAACCTGTCCAACTTGAAGACACGTGTCAATGCTACATTTAGATCCCCAGCTTATCATCTCTTGTTTCTTTATAACCAAAATAGCACCATTTTAAACAAGCTAAATACCTATCTATGAAAGTAGTCTTACATGAGCTCTTCAGAACGAAACTTGCCTTACCAATTTGTGACTTTTACTACAAAAGAATTTTCAAAGGGCAGAATTTCTTAACTGAACATGCCTTCAGTGATCCTCAAGGATTGGAGTTTAGCTCTGAAACCGCAAACTAAACAGGGTTGGTTGTTAGCTGGTTATATTTGTCATTTCCTTTAGCCTTTACAGTATCAACATGAAACTCAAAAAGCTCAATTTGCATTTACACTCAGGTGCATTTGCCCTCCTCTTTGTTAAAACAAACAAGCAAACCAGTTTTTCAAAGCCCATTCTCTATGAGCCTAATGAGAGGTTTCTTCCTCTGAAACATCTGGTTTTAGTCACTGCTGGTTGGAGGATACTGACAAGTCCTCTGTTCTCTAAGTGCAAGGAAAGCGGTGTTAATCCTGGGCCTGGGGAATGACCATGAGTCCAGCCAAAACAGCTCTTGTGACTACAATCATTCATTGCTGTTAGGTATTTTATGGTGCATCAGAAAACGAATTCTATTTATATGAGGATTTCTTTAACAGTGAGACTTTTGTGTGAGAAGTAGCATCCAAACGTGTGCCTGATGAATCATATGTGAACCAACAGTGCCTGATTTCATTAGCATTATTAATTTCTGTAATAGACATTATGAGGTGAATTGCAGAAATAGAAGCTTGACCGTCAAGGAAAAGGTTTTCAAAGATTTGCAGTGAAGAAAATAAAACTTAACTTGGTTTGGATGAAAAGTGTAGCAAGCTACCTGCAAAGCATAGTACAGCACAATGTCTCTGCTCTGAAATGCTGGGAAAAGGTTCTCTCGTGCACTGTGTGCTGCTGCTTGTAAGACTAGACCTGTAAATCACACTTCAGTCGAGAACGTTTTCCAAGTACTTTCCAGCAGTATATCACATTGCTCAACAATTTAAGACTGCCTGACAGAGGACTGTGTATACTAGTAGCAAGTTAAATAGGCATGGGCTGGTGATGCAGATCCAGCATCTTTCCATGGCTCAAGTTTAAATTTGCTTTCTCACACTTTCATAATGTTTTAATGTATTTTTCTTCTTCCTAAAAATTGTTACTGTTAGGGAAGAATGAGCTAAGCTAGATTTTGAAATCCGAGCTCTCTCAGGCAGTGTGTCCTGGCACCACCTGGGACAGAGGCTACTTACAGATTGTACTAACTCCTAACAGCTCAGGCTGGACTGGAGTTGAACATTCAACCTGTATTAATTGCCCATAACCCTATATTATTATATTGTTATATTGATTGCCAGATATCTATCAGACAAGGGGAAAAGAAGTGCTGAAGCATGTGTCCATGACTGCAAAGATCTGGATGTTTACTTCAGGATTTGCCTGCCTAATGCAAACCCTTATTACAGTTGTCAGTTGTTTTTTGATTCTAAGTCACTTCTAAGCCAGAGGATTGTTTCTATGTGCTTTACATACAGTCCCACAAAAACAGTGATTCTTTAAAGGTTTTGGCCAAGAGACTTTGGAATTCTTTGAGATTTCTTTGCAGTTAAATGCAACCCTTGTCTTAAGTCTCTTAACTGAAATTCAAGATCAGATTAACCCTAAATTGGATCTATCTCCAGGCGCAAACATCTTTCTCACCACTCCAAATTCTATGCTATATTTATTTCTGACATTAGTTAAAAGCAGTCTTGCTTCTTTGGTATGGGCAGTCTTTTCCAATTCTCAGATGTGTGCAGGTTGTTCACTTCTGGTTTACAAGTGTTGCTCAACACAGCAAATGATATATACACACAGAAAAAGAATTTTCTGTGCGAGTTTGTATATTCTTTGCCTTCACTGAAGATATAAATCCTGCCTTAGTATTTTCATCATTCCACACAGTTGCTGCAATTATTTATCTATAGCTGGAACTATAGCTCTTGTTTTACTGTTTAATGCTTAAAAATCCTTAATGAATATCAGAGAAGCAAATCATGTTTTACCTATTTTGGTGCTTGTAATTAAATTGTGTTTTCCTGTAAGACAAAACCAGATAAATACCAGGCACTTATCAAAGATGCTCACCAATTGCATATTTCCATCAGCATGCTGCAGAAAGCAAAACCAGTTATTATAAACCTGGGTATAATTATTTACCAAGCAGTTTGCAGAACATCCGTGACCACTCTGTTTGTTAACTGGCCAATGTTTTGACTCACAGAGGAGACACATGTAAAATGCTGGATATCTGTCACACAAAAGCTCCAGTGTAAATAAATAAACTCTATAGGATGTCTCCCACAGTTTACACCACATCACAACTCTTCTTACACAAGACATCTGTAGGCACAGCAAAGATACCAGCATACCATCCCCACCTTCATCATCCCTTCATCACAAGGCCGGTTAGTGCTCTCCTCTTTGTAGACATGTAACACAGCCAATATAAAGTTGTCTGTCCAGCTCAAGCATTGAGCAGACACACACCAGGTATAAATCACCCTCCTCTTCAGAAGGGCAGACAAAAGCTCATCTCATAACTGCTCTCCTGCCAGCCAAGGCAGGTTTACAGCCCTGTAACTCAACCAGTCCTTTTGCTTTGTGCCTTACTGTGCTGCTTGTGGGAGGAATGGTGAATTCCTGCAGCATTGCCTTCAGAAAGTTGTCTCTTTGGAGAGTAGATGGAGACAGGAGCCTCCTGGCTTGCAAGAGAAATGCTGTCTGGATGAATATCTCAAGGACAACTATCTGCTATGCCCCTGCTGATACTGGGAACCATGAAACCCATTACCATTGAGGAATGCCATTCACAGTGATGAATCTGCACAGTCACTTCTCCATGAATAACATACTTCCCCCCCCCCCCCCCCCCCCCAAAAAACACACAGCTCTTGTGCAATGGTGATGCCTGGGCCTGGACTGATACTGCTCAGATATTAATATCTCAATTCAATGACCAAAATTTGTTTTGCAAAAGATATAAGGGCCCAATTAAAAAGCTGTGAATTGCCACTGGCTGTTGCTGAGCAGGGGCTGCTCACACTGGTGAGAAATTGCTCCCTCCTTTCCAAAACCTTTGGTTCATGTTTTGCATGTAATGTTTCAAAAGCTTCACATAGTTATAGAGTGTGTTCTCAAGTTTAGGAGGTGAATTGCTGGGAATTTGTTTCTAATGTAGGTAATTTAAACCAACTATTCAAATATGTGACCTTTTAAAATACTGGAGAATTTTGACATATTTCTGATCTCTGATAAGACTGTACTTTAAAAAAAAAAAAAAAGCTAAGAAAATACCTCCTTCTGTTTATGTTTATAAGCTGAGATTATGAAAGAAAAACCCCAAACTTGTCTACTTGCTTCCTTTGTTGACATACCAGATTTGCTCAGTGAGGGAAAATGGACTTGAATAAATTCATGGCCCTTTTTGTTTTCGAAGGGGGAATTCCCTTGGGAATAATATTTTTCTAGAAGTCTGGTGCAGAAAATACATCTGCTTTATCTCTTTAATGATGGCTGTTGGGTTGTTCATAGAAGAGCAATTGCAAGCTACACTGCAGCTTCAAAAAGTTGTACTTTAACACGCCAATGACTATTAATGAAACACTTGGAAAAAGATTTACAAAACCTGGCCAACTCTTTAATTATTAGCTGTGCATTTTTCATTCAGTAATTGTCTCCCTGACCTCACTGATATTTGGGTAAATCAGTTAATTCTGCTGAAATCTGTGGAGCTACATTGGTTTACATAAACTGTAAGGAAATTTTCTTGAGAAAAAAAAGCATTAAAATAGTTTTAAAAAACATGTTTACTACAAGAGCTTCATCTCTGTTAGAGTCTACTTTTTGGTCCTTTATGGTTTTCAAGTTCTTACTAAGATCCAGATTCTAAAGTAAGATTAGAGCAGTGCCTTGGTTTACAATTGATTGCCTTACAGATGTTTAAAAGGAAGTATGTTATCAATAGAGATTATTATCTTAATCAAAATATTCAGTGAATGCTAATGTTATTCTTTTCTCATTTAAATACAAAGATCAAGCCAAGACCCTGCCTGCTTGAAGTAAAAAACTCCACTATCAGTTGAACAACCTGCTCCATTGGTATTTTTTTAATAGATTCTTTTTTGCTTATTTTTTCACGTGGAAATCGGATGGGATTTCACATCCACTTCTAAGATTGGTACTTGGAATGGGATCATTTCAGTCTCACATACATCCAGGCTTGAAAAACTAAAACATCCAGAAAGAGAACTGATTTTAAATGATCTTTCTTGATCTCTTTAGTAGGGAAATAAAACCATCAGCCTTTTTTTAAAAAAAAACAAAACATTTCTGGCCTAGAAACCTCCTGTCCTACAGCAGCTGGAAGGGAGTTTGGTAACAACAATATATTTAAAAATTAAGTCAACAAAATACTTTTAAAATAAAAGCATTAGTGTTTAGTTACCATCAGTTTAAATTGCAGTGCCAGATATGCCTGGTGACAGCCACAAACATCAATCAGAAAGAAGGTCTTTGACATAGAATCATTGAAAGGTAGGGTTGGAAGCGACCTTTAGAGATTATCTATTCCAACCCCCCTGCAGAAGCATCTCTTGTTATTTTTGCCATAATTTCTCTGGCCACTTTTTATGGTGCTTTTCAGGTTATCAATGTTCAATAGACCAGATCCGATTCACACTACCTTAGAAAGTGAATCCTAAATAGCAACAAACACCAAGCTGAACTCACCACATAT
Organism: Colius striatus; assembly: GCF_028858725.1. Taxonomy (NCBI): domain Eukaryota; kingdom Metazoa; phylum Chordata; class Aves; order Coliiformes; family Coliidae; genus Colius; species Colius striatus. The sequence continues at coordinate 17,046,863 of NC_084772.1, read as the reverse complement.
CTTACTTTGCTTTGGAACAAGTAATTTTATTGTCCAAACCATTTTTTCTAACAAGTGCTTCAGAACTGATCTGTCACCCCAGTTTTCAGGTGGAAAATAAAGACATTTAGAAATTTTTAGCAAGGAAAATAGGTTTAGTGCACTGTTGATGGACTGAGTCATAAACACTCCCTTAACCCAGCAGATTTTGTCTCTGCCACTTTGCACAGCAGGTAATGTCCCAGGAAAGTACAGCCCTTGAGTGCACATAAGGAGAGACAAGACCAGTATGAAGCCAGTAGCCAAATATATGTACAACCTTGACCTGATATGTCCTGCATGATCTGCTTAGCATTTGAGTCAAAGCAAGAGGAGAAGCTATCAGATAAATGGTATGTGGGCCTTACAGACCCAGGAGTGGGCAAAATGCATCGCTCATTATTCTGTCAAGGACTCCACATGCCAGTCTATGCAATCTGATTTGCAATCAATTGCAAGTGATTACACATTGTTTATCATCGATTGGCACAAGGAATCCTTGAGAGAATAATGAGCTGCAGCTGATGACAATCAGAGACTACTGTCTCGTTGCAAGTTTGATTGCACATCCTTCCACTCGTGCAATCGAGCACCCACCAGCACCACAAAGCACCACACTAAATAAATAAATAAAGGGTGGCACCAGAAAGCAAAACATTAAAAGCTCTTTTGAAAAATAAAGGCTGAATGGAAGTTCTTCAGTATAATATTAGCAAGGTTAACGTCATCAAAATGCTTTGGATTAGAAATACAATAAAAAGGTTCCAGTAGATTGGCCAGCCTAGCTTTTTGTCCCAAGAAAATCTGGACAGCAGGCAATCATTTCTTTAAATAAGCATGAAAAAGTTTAAATCAAGACATCTAAAAGCAATCTATTATTTTTAAGTAAAGGATGCAGCCAAGTTAGAAGCTTAGAAAGAAGAAGGGAAATTTTAATATAATCTGCTAGTATCTTCTGCTTACCAGGATTTCATCTATTCTTCACAACATTATCTATCCAGAAATGTACAGACACAAAAAGAACGAAATTCTATTAAGCTGAAGCTATGGGCATTATCAATTTAGTGTGCAGCTCTTTCCACTTGAGATATCCACGCCTAAATGTTCTAGAAAACAGCAGTTAAAATTGCAGTAAACATAAAATCACGGCCAAGACTCTCAGGAAGGTGAGTCCATCCCTGACTTCACAATGTGTTTAAAGACTGGGGGCACCAAGGATGATGTATTTGTTGTGTGCCAATGTGTACAATGATCAACACAGGAGACACACTCTAAAAATTACCAATTTTCTTAAAAAGTAGCAGCAAATGCAATCATGTGTTGTACTTGGCTCAGTACCAATGGAAATGTGATGAAAAAATATACAGATTTCTTCACTAGAGATTGAGTTTTTGGAAGTTTACATTTGAGTTCAGTCTTGAAAACTTTTTTGCTGTCCCAGTGGTGTCAGCAGGAACTTTGCCATTGTCTTTGCTGGATCTATTTGCCTTCTGAGCTGGGAATCAGCTCCATGCAAATGAAGAAAATTTTTTTAGCTTTTAAAGATCTTGTTTTGTAATTCTCACACTATTGTCACTGCTTCCTTGGTGGTCATGTCTCCACCACCACCATCATGGTTTTATTCAATGTGCCAGCTTATATGCTCTCCAAGATCTGTGACTTCCATTATTAGCATTTCAGACAACGTAGATTCCAGCTGGGTTATCTCACTTCAGATGATCTTTCAAAGAAGGTTGACATACCCCAACGTGCAAAATTTTTTGGAGTAACTGTCAGCCACTGGCTGAATCAGATGCCCAGAGATCTCAATAAAGCTGTGAAACAGAAGATTAAAATTCTTTCTTCACATACCAGAGAAGCATCCAAGAGACTAGGTTTCATTTAGGTCTCGTTTTTCAGGGATGTCTCCAAATCAAGCTCCTTCAGCAACCCTGTTTGCAGCACTGTCACTCTCTTCTCATTTAACCTTTGCCTAGTTGCTCAGGCAGGACAGACCCTTGTCTACAGGCTCCCCACTTCATAGCCTAATGTTAAAATGCACCCACAAAACTCGGTGCTTTCTAAAAAATGCCACCAATCATGACTTAGCCTTCTCCTTCACTGAGAAATATTGAGTAGAGTTGTACTGGCTTGTTAGCACAGAATACAAGGTACCTGGGCTCAAACTGTAAATCAATATCTGTATCTGAGAGGTGACATTTCAACAACTGTGGAATGCTGGAGCCTGTTAGGATCTTTTTTTTTTTTTAAGTGTTAGATTATAAACTTCATAAATAAATGATGAGCACACCTCTTACAACACCATGTGTGTTTGTATGTGCCTGTGTCAGCACCTTTCTGATGTAAGCACGGTGACTCTGGAAAAATAGTCTCTACAGGTTTACACACTTGTCCTGTGCTGTAAAGTTTTAGTTCAGCATTGACATAACCTGAGCCATTTAAATACCCTCAGACCTTGGAGAGGAGAAAGGAATCATAAAAGCATAAGGCTGGAAGAGATCTGAAGGGATCATCTGGTCCATCCTCTCATCCCAAGACAAGACAAGAAATCCCCATCCCATCTTTGTTGAATTCACTCCTTAAAATCATCTTGTGATGGAACCTCTACCATGTCCTCAGGAAATCTGTTTCAGTGCTTCTACTGTCCAGCTCTTCAAAGAGGATTTTCCTAATGTTTAACTTGAATTTTCCTTCCTCTAGTTTAAACCATACAGAAAAAAAATTATGGGAAAAAAAAAAAGGATTTGTGTTCAAAAAAGAGGAGCTTGACAAAGAGAAGAAAGATGTTTAACTTTGATTCACTTAAAAGGAAGTGAATGTAAAGAAAAAAGGCTATGCAGAGGAGGATGTGTAGTTCCCTGCACAGGAAAGAGGCTGTAAGAACACATTTTCTGTCCAGAAGGAAAAGAATTTGAGTGTTCCACTTTACAACTTCTTTCTCTGGCACCTCTCCATGCTATTCAATGTGCCCCCTTCTAACTGTGCTGTAGTTTTTTTGATATAGTTATAGAATTTTTTTCTTCTATAGGTTTTATTGACCAAACAATGTACTGAATTGTCAGGATGCAGCAAGCCTAGGGAATTTCTGAGGCCAAATAGGAAAGCAATGAGCATCAGTGACAGTAGTTGAATGCATTCTCCTGTACAAAAAAATGCTCGGACCTCTTTCTCTGCTTGTGTACATTAATACTTATGCATTGTGAGGAAGCTCGAGAAGGAAAATGTTCAACAAATCTTACATATTTTACATTACAAAAGTGACTTTTGAAAGGCTTTTAAACATCGGGTTATTAGCTCTCCCAACACCTTCTTGGAGTGTTAGCAGTCCTACTTCACTCAAAATGGTAAGAACAACCTGGATGTATATAAAATGAAAAAAATAAGATATAAAATCAAATCAAAGAGGAAACACTGCTAAGAAAAGATGTGTTAGTTTATTATCAGTAGGCTTCCAGTGAAAGACAAATATAAAGCTTGTTTATGACTTTGACCTCTTTAGATGTTGCGGTGACATTGTAATTTAATCATAAGCTAATAATTTACCAATTCTCCATTTCTGAGTAACAGAAAGCCATTGTGAGAACAGCAGTCAATTTTCAGCTCTACTTGTGCCTTCATCACGGCTAAAAACCCTCTTGTTTCAAAAGACCACAAGAAATCTGGCGAGGTGATCACACACAATAGTAAGGCTGAAATTATCAATAGAGTAATTTACAATAATTGTATTTGCAAATTGAACATCATTACAATAACAATAAGTCTAAAATCCCAAAAAGATACTTGATGCTCTTGAGTAATTACATGCAATTAATTTGTATCTAATTCCAGACTCTGGCACGCTCTGTTCTAGCCTTTCTCAGAAACGCTTGCTGGCAATGAAAAAATAAGATGCTGCCCAGGCCACCTCTGCTGGGAAAGCTTTATGTTGTGCAAGAAAGGGTTCAGATTTGCCAAAGAGAAATGGTGATTCTGGAGGGAAACAGCTGAAGGATTACAGTTGGTCCCATGTATATGTGGTTACAGTATTTATGCTATTATTACACTTTAGGTCTTTGGCTCTACCTTATGTTACCTCTGCTGACTTGTGCTACAACTACCTGAAAGGAGGTTGTATTGATGTCAGTCTCTTCTCCCAAGTAACAAGTGATAGGACAAGAAGAAGCTGCACAAGGGGAGGTTTAGATTAGATATTAGGAAGCATTTCTTCACTGAAGAAGTTGTCAAGCATTGGAACAGGCTGCCCAGAGAAGTGGTTGAGTCATTATTCCTAAAGGTATTTAAAAGCTGTATAGATGTGGTACTTAAGGACATGGCTTAGTGGTGTCTATGGTAATGCTGGGTTAGCAGGTGGACTTGATGATCTTAAAGTTCTTTTCAACCTAAATAATTCTATGATTCTGTGCTCCTACAGACAGTATGGACATCACTACTTTGCACTGGTCAAACCAAGACAGGGAAGAGAAGATTTTCAGCTTTCTTAGCTAAGGTTTTCCTTTCCCATGCTCAAAACCGAGGAAGAGGAGAACTTCAGTTCAGTTTCAACTTTTAAAGGAAGAAACAGGTTGAGGCAGAGAATAGGGAAATTAGAGAGTAACAGACACCTTTACTGTTTTATCTCTTGATACATTGGCTTAGTCATAGCTGAGATGATTGAAATAATTCATTACTATGCATTGATTTCACACTCTCTTTCTGAAATTCAGCCACTATTGGACACAAGGAAAAGCTATGTGTCTTTATACATAGATAAACATTCCAGGTGCTTAAGTGGACTGGTTTGGTTGGTTTGGAGAATGCATCGTGTATAGTACACAAGTACCCCAAGTAGTACACTGGGTGTGGAGATAACCTCCACAGCTTGCTCTCAGCTCACCGTAAATGACGTCTTGTGGATAAGAATTCACCAAAAAGCTTCCAGCATACATCTTCAATTATCTAACACAGCATTGCTGTCTTGGAAGATACTCATTATCATCATACAGCCATCCACAACCTCAAGTCATTACCTGCACAAGAAGGTGCAATGAAAATGTCTACTGACCTACAGAGATGTTGGAAGAGATGGGCTTCTGCCAGTAATGATTGCTAACCTTGGTAAGAGAAAGTGGGATTCTTAGGGCAGAAAGGATGGCATCTCTGCAGGTATCAGTGCTCACTGGGGCTGGCTGGGTGAGGCACTGTGCAGGCAGCTGCCTGTCTCTGATCCATTTGTGGATTTCAGTATCAGAATCATGCAGAGCAATACGTGCTGCAAGATCCAAAATCACAAGCGTCAGTTCTTCTTTGTATACATATATATATATATATATAAAACAATATATAAATATACATATAGGTATAGGTATGCATATGATAGGAATTAAACTAGTACAGTCTACAAGCTCAGTTTTGATGTTAATGCAGTAAAACAATACCTTTTATTTTAAATAGCTTGTGAATATATATGGGTGCAAGATCACATAAGTGAATTCAAATCTGCTACGCACTGTAGTGCTTAGGATCTGTATAATTAGGTCAGTGTTATAGCTAAATGGAGGAGGAGCCAGTTTCTAAGGATGTAAAGTACTGAACCTTGAAATTACAAAGCTTTATCTGTGGAGTAACTGAGAGTTACCTTCATCTGACATTAAGGGAGATATGTTCAACGTGTAAGTTTTTTTCTGGAGAGATCTGTCGATGACAAAACAATGATCTGCCATTGTCTGCTTTCTTGCAGTAAAATATCTAAAAGTAATCCAGATGTAGAAATGAGTGCCTGTGTGGAAGAAATGGTGGGTAGAGAGTCAATCTCCCTGAAACATCAGAAGCAGTTAGCTGCAGTGGAGCTTCAGCTTTTAAGTTTTCACATTTCTGCATATGCACCAGATACTCCTGGGAAGGGTGACACTCAGAAATGGAGTTGTAATTATTTGTTTTGGAAATTATGTGTTAAAGAACACATGTGCCTCGGGACTTCTAGCTCTAACAGCTACTTAGGTTTCAGTAAACCAAGTGAATAAAAGAACTGAGTGAATCTGAGACGAAAGCTTCTGACTCATATCCTCTCTCTCCTGACTGTAATAAGAAATGTCTTGAAAGCAAAATATACCATTTTATGTTATCAATAAACTTCTCATAGGGTTTATGATGGAGTTATTTACCTCTGTCTGAATGCTAAGGAGGGGTCAGGGACAGGGAAACACACTATTGTTGAGATGTTTAAAAACTTGCAGTACAGCTGAGAATGAAACTACACTAAAATAAAACAGTACAACCTCAGCAAGCATAATTGATAGCTGGGTGACTAGGGAACTAACTTGGCAGGTTGGAGACCCAGACAAAAGTCCCCAAACTACTTGCAAAACCTTTGTCTTGAAACTCATACTTTTTGGCAAAAAGTTATGATTTTTTCAAAGCAGCTTTTTTCAGCAAAGATGGTTTACCCAGCTCGCCAGTATGCTAAATCTGCCTCTTCTCATTCTCCACTTCACTTCCTCCAGTGTTTTGGGTTGCAATGCCAGAACAGTAGTAATCAATAGCCCAGAAAATTGTAGTATTACATGTCACTGTAATGACTTGAATGCTAGAATCTGTGTTAGCTTCTCACCCGACTGTGATGATGCCCACTGATTGGAAATGAGGGGCACTTGTAACAAGGCTCCTCTAAAATTATCCACGCAATGTGTATGTGAGGCAGCTGGGAACCTTATGATAACAAGCAAGTCAATCTTCACTTTCTCATTGTCTTCATTCAATAGATGGGTGAGTCTATCATCTGCCTAGAGGACTTGGCAGAGGAACTTTCTTGCATTTGGCTACAGGAAAAGGGGGTAAGTCTGGGTTTTTCTTCTGTATTGAGAAACTGATATTCCATATCATTTCAGGGAGTTTAAGTCCCATTTACTTATTCAGTGAGATGGAAAACATTGAAATGTGATTGTATTGAGGTTACATTGAAATGTGAGTACTTGTGGTAAACACAAGTATTGTGTTTACTGTGGCTTCTCTTGTTTTGCTGGTATGTGTTGCAGAGGCAATAGGGTCTATGCTGGAGCTGCACCTCTGAATAAGAGCAGCTCCATATCTCTTTTCTGAACTGTTGTATTCCTTGATTTCTTGTTCTGTGATATCCAAAAAAATGCTACAAAAGCTGTTGTTAAGCTCTCAAAGCTTAGATAACTTACACCTCTTGTGCAGGCACTGCAGAGTGTGTTGGGGCATCTTGGCATTGTCTCTGGTGCGTGTAACTGTGCTGCTTGTCTTGGAGGAGCAGAAACAATGCACAATGCCGGGAATCAGCCTAAGGGTCCGGCTCCCACCTGAGACAGGCTGCAACAAGGGCTCCAGCTCAGGGGGGAGCAAAGAGAATTGAGTTGAGTTCAGGGAGGCTGCTTTTCAGGAGAAGTGGTTTCTCTATGAGTGAAACGGGGAACTTTATGGGATATGGAAAGCAGTTGGATTTTGGCTATTTTGCCAAGGTAATGTGAGCGTACAAAGAGCAGTAAATATGCAGAGGAGGCTGTTTAGGGGGTTTCTGGTGGAGCAGAGTAACTGTGTGTATTACTGTGGGCTTGGAAGGGGCGGAACCAGCTTGCTAGTGAAATTAAATTTAAGATACTCTTTGTTCTACCTCTGTTCTGGTTTCTCTCTGGTGTAATATGCGATGAGAAGTCTTTTCTAGCAAATTTCTTAATGAGAAGAGAGATAGAAACTTAATTTATACTTCTTTAAGAATCTGTTTAAGGTGGCTGAACTGGTTAAATGGTAGAAGACCTAACAATTACTCTCCTCTGTCAAGCACTTTCCAAAGGTTTGGGGATCTTGGTGCACACGAGGGGCTCCTTTTTTCTCTCCCTCATGGAGGCAATCAGTGTAAAGTCAGGACAAGGCTCTGGACTTCTTTTAGTAGCAGAGATGGGAGATTCATTTGGTCTTCCTGATCAGTCCTCCAAAATGTGTATTTTCCCATCCCAACTAACGCTAAGTCTTCTAGAGCTTACAATGGATGCCTGTGGGCTGAAGACATGATGCAAAGTGTGATGTCACCAGGGCAACCTTTCTAGGGCTAGAATGAAATTCTGGTGAGATCAGATTAAATCATACATTTTGCTTTCAATGAAGGACATTTTCTTTCCCCTAAGTTAGTCTCTAGAGATGACAATTAATTCCTTTGATACAGACAACTGAAGATGGAGCAATTTCTGCTGAACACTGTCATAGGGGCTGTTTTTTCTTTTTTTATTTTTTTCTATCTTCAAGAATTCCTCCTGTGTCTGCTGCTCTTATTACATACAGAGCTCTTCACTGAGGATAGTTAAGACACAAGATTATAAAATCTGAAACTGATGTTTCTTCTTTTCAAGAGGATGTTAAAAGAAGGTTACAATTATACATACATTTTAATATGTAACTCTCTATTGTAAACAATTCACCCTTAATACGTCTGGCTTTTATTTGCTGTAAAGTTATATATTATATTTGGATTAATGATTCACTTGGCTATATAGTAATTTCTCTGTACAGGTACAATCTCACTCCAGTCATCCTAGATTATTTTTTTAACATAATCTAATTTAAGAAAAGAAAATCTCCTCCCTGTTTATAAAAATATTATTTGTTCTTGGCTTTCATACATATATTTAAAGGAAAGGAATGAGTGGTACTGAATAATGACCAGAACTCAGCCTCTGAAACCACAAATTATGCACCTCTATTTGTAATTTATTCTAGATGTTCATTGTTGTTGGAGTCTTTTGAAACATTTTCTCTTTGTGTGTTCTCTCACCTTGCTGTGCAGATCCATGTTCATAACTCTCCTGAATCCTCCAAACACAAGTACTGAATTGTGGAATGGGAGCTCCTTTAAAGGCACAAGAGGCAGACAAACACTTCTGTTATTGCTGTGAGATTGCATTTAGACTCATAAATTGATGGATAGAGAAAGATTAAAACCAACTATTGCACCACCCCAGCATGACTTAGTCCATGTAGAAATGGGAGGGGGAGGGCAGGAGAGAAGAATGAGTATCTACTCTTGGTGTTGGAACAAAATAGAAATAGGGAGGAATTGTTCCTGTGCTGCTCCAGGATGAAAAAGCTTCCCTGCTCCTCTCTCTTGGGTTATATCCTTGAGATATGATCTAGCTCAGTGAGGGAAAAGACCTAATCTTGCCTATATATAACAAATATTTCTGTAGCATAAATACAGATGCTGCTTTGAATAAGATGCCACTTGTGACAAGTTCATTATGTGGCAATATAAGAGAGGGATCTCTGGATGGAAATGCTGGAAAATGCTGCTCCTCCCATTGGAGGAAAACTTTGCTTCAAAATGCTCCAGATGCCGGATTAGGGTAATGGCAGTAAAAGACTGGGGTGTTATCCCACTCAACACATGCTGTATGTGTTTCCTTGCTGTTTAGGAATACAATAGAGACAATATTTTCACTGTCACCACAGAGTCAGCAAAGAAACATGAATAATCTATCTCTGGCCATAGCACCTTGCCACTTTTGCCATTGGTAACAGTGAAATAAGAGAATGGTATTAAAATAACTGAGTTGTCTTGCTGAGGTTCCAGAGGCTGGAGTCTGAGCCACAGAAATAGGGTTTTTTTGCTTAGTTAGGGAAGTATAAATTTGTAATCCCATAGGATTTTCTTTCATAGGCAATGCCTTAATATACCCTCTCACTACAACACAAACATCTCTGTGTTGCACATGCAGACAGATGATCCTGAATAGCTTCATGTCCATGAGTCTATATTCACAGCTTCTTGATTTGTGGCATAGCTGCTCCAGAGAAGCTACAAGCTAGGTGCCAGAAAGGGGAATAGCAACAGGGGAAATTCCATCTCTGCTGAGGTTGAGGGCAGCATTCCTCAGATAACACCTCCCACCTGTCCAGCCTCCTTCCTGCCCTCTCCCCCTAGAACTAGTGCTGTGAATTATGAAGTAAATCAGTTCTGCTTAATGGTTTTCTCTGGTTAACCACAGATCTAATACTTGTAGAACCAGGAACCGTGAATACAAGTCTTTCATTTGTTACTAAAAGTAAAATGCAACTCCTCTCTTTTCAAACAGCACAAAAGACCAATTTTTCTATGCCTTGTGTTTATTCCCTATGTAGAGGTTTTGTATAAGTATTAACATTAATACACACTTAGTATATGGCTACTAATCTATTCTCCGTTCATTCTAAACAAGATAAATCATACTGTCCAACTCTAGCCTTTTAAAAGTTTGCACATCCAACCTAATATTAAAGAGGGAGGACTGTCTCTAGTTTTACCCAGAAGTCATATATTATGTCACAGAATCTTAAGGGTTGGAAGGGACCTCGGGAGAATCCAAAGCCAAATTAGCTGTTGGCATGGAAATGGCAGGGAATACCTATCATTAGTGATCACCACCAGCTCCAGAGTCAGGCAATTCCAGTATGGGAGGACTTCAGGCAACTTCAAACACCAAATGAGACATTTGTTAGCTTGGGAAATACAAGCATGAGAGTTTATGGGACCGAGATGACCTTTCATGTATGCATAGAATGGTTGAGAGATGAGTGTGCAGGATCGGAGTTGACTTAATCTTACATCTGCCTTCTCTGCTGAGGAACACTAGCTACTCTATGTTATATAAGCCCCAGCCTGATCCTCCCACAACTCAAGCTAAAAAGCCAAGGTTTTAGTCAATTTGTGACTCTCATATGTGGATGAGGCATGTTAAGAGACTATTTAGAGTTTAAAAGTCTTGGAAAACAAGCCCTTTTAAGCTAAAGACCTGCAGTTCATAGGCAGCAGAGTTGAATGCATGGAAGTATATTCAGGCAGAAGATATGTACATAGGGAAATATATTGCAGAATTAATGGCAGAGAGGTGACTTAAACACAGCCACAGTGACAAGGAGAGAAATGGTGAATGTAGCTTCCTTGTGCACTAAACTGAGATAGTTTCCTTCCTTCCTGAGAATTTTCAAAGTATGGTGAACATTTCGCATCCTAAAGCAAAGAAAAAATAGTGGAAACCATATTAAGAGCTGCTTTGTTCTAACATATGAGTGTCTTAACTATATTAAAAATAAAAACCTTTTAGGGTTTATTTTCATTGGAAAATAAGATGCACCAGATATGGCTGTGATGGACAGTGAGAAAGCAATAGCTCTAACATGGCTCCTTCCCCTGTCAGGCTGGTTCAGTGAGAACAATGTGATGCTTTACATTTCTGAAACTGCAGCCACTTATTTGAGAGGGTTGAATAAACAAGTTTATTTGTATCTGTACCTTGAGTACCTCCCTCTAAGGTCCATGCACTTTCTTACACTACTTTTTGTAGCCTCAGTAGACAAAGTGAATTGCAGTTACACCTCAAAGAGGTTTCTTTCCTGTAGTGGATGCTCTGTTAGGCAGCAGGCCCTAACAGCCCGATTCCTCACCATGTTACTCCAGTATTAGACTTTCTTATGATCAATTGGACCAATGGTCCCAGGAGTTGAACTAATGTGTAGTTATTTAATCCCTGAGTAAGAAATTCCTTTACAACACTCTTATGCTGTGGGAAAATGAGTTGTTACCTTCAAACACATGTATTTTCCAGTCTAGTTGTTTCCATTTTTTGAAGCTATCCAAAAATCCTCTGTGTTCAGACACATTTCTTGAAATTGAGAATGTGTCAAAATTATCTCCTGAGGTGGAAAGCCTAAATTATTCATTTCCTAACAAGTTCAGCTTAGCTAATCACAATCAGACACTGGCCAATGTAACAGGTCCTCCCTGAGCTCGCAACAGCCTTCTCAGAAATCTGACTTCCCATCTCCTATGATAATATTAACTTGATAGTGGCTTTGAGTCGTTTTTGTGGATATTTACATGGTTTCTACTGACTTTTCTCCTGCCTTTAAGGGCCTTGTCCAAAGTCCAGGGAGAGATTTTCCACTGCCTTAAAAAAGATTAAGATAAGACACTTGAAAAGTTCATTCATTTAGGGAAAATATGTTCTCTCTGCAAGTACTTACATGCTGCCGGGCTTGCGTCTTTGCTAAAGGGATTGCAGGCTCTGTAGTGCATGTGTGAGTCATGCTGGTGAATCAGAGTTTTTCCTGGTTTTCATACTGTGGTTTTCTTTGTAATAAAGCATACATTGTATTTTCACAGCCAAAGCTCTACCATCACATCCCTTTCACAGAAAAGGGAGAAGTTATCACAGAATCTTAACCATGGGCTAAAGTATCTCATGGAAATAAAAGAGGGGCTACTAGAATGATACACTTTGTTGTTGTTTACGAATTGGATCTTTTTAAAGGTGCCATGTTTCTTGCAATGGTTTCAAAGTACAGGAACAGTTAAGCTGCTAGGTCTTTTGGGCAGGAGTCAGGCATTTCTATCAACTAAGTTACCTTCTGTATATTTAACTTTTATGAGGAAGAAAGTGCACCCATTTTTCCAGGGAGTAACCGACTGCTGCTCTGTGATAGATATTGAGTTCAACAAAAAGAGTATGATATACTGCATGGTGCTAATTATCTGGTATTTTGCTGTTTTGTCTTCATCCCTCTCTAAAATATTAATCCTCTAGGCATTTCTGTTGTGGAAATAGTCTTGAAACTATAAAAATAAATGTCATCTAGGATATTGGGCCGAGGTTCCTGGTTAGTGTAAATCAGTCCTGACTTGATTGTATTTATATTGCTATTTATTATCTGGAAATCCAGACTGTTACCCTCTTCCTTGTCCTTTCAAAAGATGATCTGGATCTGCTCCCAGAGATGTGAAACCCCCCAGTGTGCATTTCCTGTGATAGTGCCCCCTAACAACTCCTACATTGATAGAAGATGAACCAGATACACCTCTAGACTCTTTCATTGATAGACATTATGATACATCAAGTTGTTTGTTACACAAAATGAGTTCATACCAGATTAAAAAAAAAAGAAAGCCAATTGCCTTAATCATTAGCAAGAAAAAGAGAACAGAAATAGAGGAGAGAAAGATCTGAAAAGATTTTGGAACAACAATTTTTAGGGTGTTTGATTTACTATTGAAGTGTGCACAGCTGTTGCTCGGGGGAGAAAAGGCACTATGCCAAGAAAGAAAGACAAGGGTAGAACAGCAATGAGAGAGGAGAAGATTGTTTGCAGACTGGGCTTGGAAAAAGGTCCCCTTATTCCTCCCTCCATAAAAAACTTGTCTGCTTCAGAGTCCCATCAGCTCCTAGGTATGCCACTTCAGCATCACCGATGCTATGAGTTGATGGCAGGACTGGAATCCACCATTCCTCTAGTCTGGTTTTCCTCTGAGGCAGCATTAGCTGCATTAAAAGCTTCTTTCTTGGTAACATCTCTATTGTGTGTTCACTCTCCCATCTTTCTAACAATCAGCTTGAGTGGGAGATGTATAATTATTCATTTTAGTGAAATGTCAGCAGCCAACACTGCCTGGCCACAGCAATTCAGGCGCTCGGCACGGCAGCAGTGTCGTTACGTGGGAAGTCACAAAGCCTCAGCCATGACAGCTGATGGGAACGACCCAGGTAGGCAGCAGAAACACTTGCCAGAACTGATCACAGTGGCAGCTTCCTTACTTTTCAACAAGGTGAAGGATGTCTCCCTTTGGACCTAGAGATTTGTCATCGTTCAAGCACTGCTATAGTAGTACAGACACAGATTGACTCAGTCTTAACAGCATTGATCGGCTCGCTCAGGTGACACTCCTATAATACAGCTGTTTATTCTGCAGCTCCCACCATCGGGCAGCTAACATTTTTCTCTGATTCCTTTGATGCTATTTTTGTTGTTCCTGTCTCCTTGGCTTTGCTTATTTTGCACTGCTGGAAAGTTTCAGCAATTCTCTGCTCTTGCTTCAAGATACAAGGGCATGGGCTGATTCTTGGGCAAGGGGGCCAGGTAGCTTTATGTCAGTGAAGGAGAGGTTGACCAAGATTTTCACATGCTTCACTTCGATCAGTGCTCAGAGAAGGAGAGGAACTAAGTTTGTGTTACTGGTTTGGATTGTTTTGTTTATGGGAATCTCACTTTTGGTGATTAATGCCTGCACGCTATACAAGAGTGGCTTCAAATTTCTCTTTGAAGCATGGCTCTACAAATGCTGCCAGATGATATTTCTTCCCAAGCAAATGATTCCTTTTCTATGGAAAATAGAAATGCTTTATTAGTTGCAAAAGACACTAATATGGTACAACTTGTCATCTTGTTTACGAACACAACTTCTTTATTCCAGTAAGAGGTGAATATACTGTCCAAATGTTGGGCTGTTCAAACTTAATATAAACTAAGCTGGTACTACTTTCCCAAGTGACCAGTTCAAACGATTCACCAAACCAGCTATTGAATTCCACAACGAGGACTCTGGATGCAACATCTGCTTTTGCCTAGGCTCTGCTGGTCACAGCTTTCTCATTCTCCAGCACTCACTTGGGAACAGGCTTTAGATGAGCTGCAACTGCTTTAGTCTGATTTTTTTTTTACAAGCTACTTTTTTTTTCTCTCTCTGTGGTACTGTCACTATTTCTTTTACCTTTGAGGGAATATAATGTTTTAAGGAGACATTTATTTAATTCTTATTCCTACTGGATTTTTGAGGTTTGATTTATCATGCTCAGTGGTCATGACAAACACACTATAGCCAAGCATAAGAAGAGTTATTTGAATGCAGACTGACATGAAGGAAAAATTTCAGAGGCGCTTATGTGACTAAGGTGTACAAATCCCATTGACTTTGAAGTTTTTACCTAATATCTTTCTAATGATCTTAAGAGTCCAGTTGTCTGGTTTACTAATTATGAATCCAATTTTCAAAAGCGTCTATCAGACTTTTGCAAATGGGACTTAAATCCTTAAGTCACTAGAGAGCTGCAGTGTATTTTACTGGGACCCTTAGTTTTCATTGAACATAAAAATAAACCAATGTGATTAACAGATAGACATACTGAGGAGCTGTGTGTTAAGTCCTTTGCCTCATTCAGCTGTATGCTCAGGCAGTGCTGGATGCTGGTAGAGCGGCAAGATAGTGTTTGTGAGCACACAATGCAAAACAATTGACCTGTTGTGCATCC
This sequence comes from Colius striatus, assembly GCF_028858725.1. Lineage (NCBI taxonomy): Eukaryota > Metazoa > Chordata > Aves > Coliiformes > Coliidae > Colius > Colius striatus. The sequence continues at coordinate 17,031,801 of NC_084772.1, read as the reverse complement.
TACTTCTGTCCAAACCACTCTCCTGTAGTCTCATTTTATTTCTCATGGTTGCTTTGTTTGTTTGAATTATTTTATATGTACTGTTTAAACTCAATTTCTTCTCTATGATGTTACCACGTTAAATTTTTGCTATGAACTCTAAGCTTTTCTTTATCATCATGCTAATGCCTTGGAAGATGCTCTTGAGCTTTCATTCTATTCAGTCTCTAAAGACCCACGTAATAGCAGTATTGCCTGACTTTCTTTTAAAGGTAATTGTTCAATCTAATATCGGTTACCATTTGGGGTTTTTACAGATTTTCATTCAGACTATATTTTATTCAATTTCATTCTCTGTCTTGTTTTTCTTGGTTGACTTTTCTCCAAATTTATGCAAACCAAAATCCCACTTTGTTGTTTTGCTGAGCGGTGTCAATGGTTAAGTATGTCCTCAGAATCAAATCTTGGGACTTTCACCCACTAACATTGTTCCTGCAGAGACCCCTCAGATTTATTGAGATACTTGTACCAATGCTAGATTAGATGGAGTTATCAGCTGACACTTTCACCCATGGCAAAATATTCCTACAGGCCCAAATTGCTTTTTAGCATAACAGTTGTAGGGAAGTTTCACAATAGATGTTTTAGAGCAAGGTAACTTCTTTTTTTTTCTGTTTAAAAAAGAATCACATGTGTATGCATCTGCCTTGCAATCAATTTGTGGTCATTTGGCTGTTTCTCCCTTACAATAGAGCAATTTGGTTGCTCTGACTGATTTACTGATTTTAAACAACCAACAAGACAATAAAGGGCAAGTCTTTTTGTGAGGTTGTGATTTTTCTATTTGGGATTTAGAAAATGAAGTCTTCTTAATACAACTTGTGGTTTTAGACTTAATTTTCTTCCTCTTTCCAGTGTGACACTTTTTTTTTTTCAATATGTGTGTAAATAGCGCATCAGACTGAAGGTAAATTTTGATCCATATTTTATCATTTCAATCAAAAGTGAAGTCTGCTGTTCATTATTTTATGTATATAATCCCGGATATGCCTCTCCCCAACCTCCCTCTGACATAAGGTAAACTGCTGGTATTTACAGATGTGATTTTTCTAGGGTCACAATTGGCTTCCTCAGAAGTGATGCATCTTCATTTTTTGTCTGCTTACAGGTGATTACAGGCAATAGCATCTTCTTTGGAAAAATCACTGAATTCTAGGAAATAAACTGTCACCAGTATAGCCTTCTCTTTTTCTGTAGAATCAATATCAAATTCATCAGAACAATCCAAACACTGATTAAGAAAATGTATTAGTTGATTTTGGTTGAGTCATTTTTTGTGTTTATCCTTCTCCTATCCAGTATCTCAGTCTCATAATTACTTTTGAATGTTGCACATGGTACCACAACTGAAACACTGTTTAAAATAAAACATGACCAATTTTTTGCGTATTTACTACTAAATGAACACTGGCAAATTAAAATTATCTTATTTTCCACATGTAGTAAAGCTGAAGGGAAATAAAACCAGGGGAAGTGGTCCAAATTCCTTTCCTGCAGGGATTTCTGAAAAGAAATCATTGCAAATGACTTGAAATATGCATTTTTTTCCCAAAGACGTGAGCACATTTTGTGAGGTAGGGAGGATTTTGAAGGCAGAAGTCTGTATGCAGTATTAGAGCTGAGCACACTCTTTCAACTGTGATTTCTAAGTAGTTTACCTATTCTTTGTTTTGGAACTAACTTACCCCCTTGATCTTCACATTCAAAGATTTTCTGCAAAGTCTTTGGTTTCTGCAGACCTTGGAGCAGCCTCACAGTAACCCAGATCTTTATGTCAAGCATGTGGGAAATATTTTGACTAAATGGGTTTACTGCAAAGTGGAAGAGGAATTGTCTCCCTGCAAGATTTTGGATGTAGTTGCAACTTAAGAAAGCATCCATCAATTATGCAAGTTGTCAAAATTTAATTGCAATCACACAGATCCATATTGGGAGCTATGAGAAGCCTAAACTGGTGTGATCTGTACTAGATTCAGATCAACTTCCCAAATGATCCTAGTCCCAAGGGATCACCTTGTAAGGGCTTAGTTGTGAAAAGACTTTTTAAATACCCATACTGAGTGAGCAAGTCTAGTGAGCTTTCCTTGGGACAGCCATGAAGCTGTAAAGCATTCCCCAGTGGTTTCCAGGAGCAGCCAAAATTACAGTAGGTCTTCTTGACATGCTTCAGTGCACCCCAGCTCACCAATAGCCCTTGTTTTAGGGAATATGAGACTATTAAGGGCAATTTAAGAGCACAGAAGTAAACTCTATGTTAAACCCGCTAGCAGCCACATACACCTACTTCATTGCAATTCAACTACACAACCTTCCCTATATAATGGGCATCATTCTCTGTGTAGGAAAATCCTTCCCATAAATGCTGTTAATCTCATTCTAACCATACTTCTGTAAATACAATGACATGGTCAATGGTCCCACTGAGACCACATTTCCCAATAATGAGGGAAATGGTATTTATGGGAAGGACTTAAATATTTCTTTTGTACTGGAGCATGCATTTTTTCATGTAGTATATGAACCCCCTAATACATCTATGACTAATGTACCCATCTAATTAAATTTTTACAGCATTCCAGCTTGTCAGTGTCAAATGTTTGCCCCCAGTTACCCTCCTCATAACACTGTCAAATAAACTTCTGCTTTTTATATTTAGTGTCTGCCTTCCCCCTTCACCACCATGTGAAATCGAAGCATCATCATCATCTTCACCAAAACAGGAAGCTGCCTCCTGTTTCTTCTTGTCCTAGCAGTGACCCCCAAGCTTTTAACTTGCCATTTCATTCTGCAGGAGGATCCCATTAAATGCAGGGATTAGAATTTGGAGTTGAGAAGATGATATGCATTTGTAACTAAAAGGAAGAAAACCATATATAAAACATTATTTGTTTTATTTGCAATTTTCGCTGCAGAAAAGTGAGGCTTTCCTACTAAAAGCAGGTACTTGCTTGGAAACAATTTGGGGAAAGATAAAACAGGGAAACAACAAGCTTAAGGCCAGTAACAGTTAGGACATCAAAGCCAGGTGAAAAGGTCCATAAGGCCTCTCTAGGTTATATCCCTGTAAATAACAAAAAGGTTTATGTCTGGGGATAAAGTGAGATTACTCCCCCAAATCTGACATCACCAGGAAAATAAAGACATTGTTTAGTTCAGTCTGTTTAATCTTCCTTTTACAACACAGTCAGGTCAACATGCAATCTCCCTGAATCCCTAGGTAAGCACTGAGTTGTTGCCTTTAATTAGTCTGCAAGTTATAGTTTAAATGCAGTGGCCTGACATCTCAATTAGGTATGCAAGATAAGATCCCAAGAAATGATTTCTCAAGTCTAATATTCAACAGTGGGGCCTTCTGGAGTACCGACACAATGGGTGTTCTTCTCACCATGCAGCAGATGCAAACAGGGGCATTCAAATTGTGCTGTTGTAAAGGAGCACTGCTTACTGCTTTAATCCCTTAGTTTAAATGCTTGTTATTTGAACAGGTTGTAGAAAATAACCCTTCATTAATATCATTAGGAGTAGACTGGAGCCAAGACCATTAGCTGCCTAGTAGCTGTAGATATGGTTGAATCTACATGACAATAAAACATTGTTTCGGGGAGTTTATAGATCAACTGCAAATGAGCGTTTCAGGCTGAATATTTCTCCACCAGCAGATTTTCACCAATGAGTAAACCAAGATGAAAGCCACGACTTCTGGTAGTGCCAGGTCCCTCCTCCTCATGGGTAATATCATAGTCCACAGTTTGGGAAAAACTTGAGCCCTGAGCCTCAGGGTTTGTGTTTTGCCTTGAGAGAATTTGGGACGTTTATTTCTCTTGAAAATTGTTGAGACTTTGCCACTTAAAAAACCCACCAAGCAATGTCAAAGGCATTTGTAAGTATGATGGGACTTTTCATAGAAGAAAGTGGGCAAAAGATAATCCAAGAAATTATTATAAACAAGTCAGGCTTGTTCTGAGGATGCTGAAGTCTTTTTTCACTTAGACCACAAACCAAGGTTTAGGTTATGTTAAAAGAAATTAAGAGACAATAATGCAGCTCCTATATTCAGCATGCTGAACAATCCTGAATTATTCTGGTTAGGTTGCCAGCTGAAGTGTCTGCAAACTGCTCAGTGCCCAGGAATGGGATTCAGACAGATGAGTGCAGTCAGCAGGAGACTTCGTAAGTGGTCATATAGGAAGTGCCAAGGGAAGGTGCAGGAGTTTTAAAGAGTTAGAGATATTCCTCTGAACCACATAGAGAACTTTCGTTTTTAAGTCCATGGTCTTGGATCTTCCATGGACGTTCAAACCCTGGAGAAAGAAGGTTGTTTCTCTGTCCTGTAATGGGGCTGAAGGGAAGGTGGGACCTGCCTGGGAGAGGCAGGGTACTGAGAGCACTGCTTCCCTCTGGTCCTTAGCCTGAAGGCATTCAAATTCACATCTCTTACCTCACCCTGCTGAGTTTCCTCTCTGTGCCACTGTAGGACTTGAATCATTTACTGCCTTCCCAGTGGAAAGTGCTCCCCTTCATACAGAGCGCTGCAGCCTGCAGAGAGGAGGAAACCTGTTCCAGGACCCCAGCAGATTTTAGGTTGCTCCAAGATAAGGAGTGGGAAGCACAGAGAATCTAAAACAGTGCCTGAAAAACCCAAATGCTCTCTGAATTTCTCTCCTTTGGAGAGAGTACCCAAATTGCCATGTCAGTGGGTAAGCAGTAAGCTGGTTCAAACAAACAAGTGCTTTTCAGCAGGGGCTTACTCATAAAAATTTTCATATCTCATTAACCAGTTGATTCTGTAAACCTCCCCACCCGTTAATTTTTTTTCCCCCCTTTCTTTCCCTTGGCATGCTTCCTATTTCTCACAGCAGCAGCTGTGCACAGTTGAATAGTAAATCAAACACCCTAAAAACTGTTGTTTTAATACAATGTCTAAGATTTCCCAATTCCCTGTTCCCCCCTTATTTTTCTTGATAACCATTCTGGCTCATCTTTGTCTGGTAGTAAAATAAGTAAATCTGGTAGGAAGGAAAAGCCTGACCTGTATTTTTACTTTTTTTTTGTAGAAATTAGTGGGTAGGTTAGTAAGTGAAAAGCAAGTAATCCACAAGCAGTTTAGATAAGTGAATATTACAGTCTTGTGTTGTTAATTGGTATTAAATACATTTTTTAAATTACATTTCAGTAGCAAATGACTTTTCTCATCAGACTCTCTTGTGGCAGAGCTATTTCTTTCTTCGTCATAGTTATAAGTCTTTGGAGAAATCAGTGTGTGCGTCCCCCACAGCCCTTCTTTTCACACACTGGGCTGTGCCATCTGGCAGTGTCATCCTTCTCTAAGTCTTCAGGTGCCTCTATTGGCCTGAAAAACCTTCTGACAGCAGGTTGAGTTCACCATGCCTTAAGAGACATCCTCTCTAGGACAAAAGCACCTTCATGAGTTCTTGAAGGTATTTGGAGACTTCCCAGCCCACAGAGCAGCATCAGAGGTGCCTTCCTGGCTTGAGAAAGAGTGAATCCCCATTGGCAAGGCCACAAGTCTTTGAAGCAGATAGTTCACAATAATCAAGAGCTCAATCTGCTGAAGAAGTTATTGAACATTTGTTATCTCTGTACAACTTATCTGGTGTGGGAAATGCAACTTCTGGGTTAGTGTTCACATATCTTACTACACACAGTGCTAAGGGTTTTTACTACTTTGTTTTTAATCTGGGCTGGGCAGTGAAACCAGTCAACGGTAACTCCATCTCAGTGAAATGCCATCTGTTATGAGTTAGGAGGAAAACTTTTGATATGTTTGCAACATGCAAATTACAGATGCAGTGCCAGTGACACTCTACTAGTGTCGTGAAACTGCACATGGAGGATAAGGTCCTTCCCTGTGTGTTCTACCTTTGTGTTCCCTTCTCCTGGGAGAGAGAGAGAGACTGTGAACGCTACCAAAGGCAGAAGCAGGACACAGGGCAGGGGTGTACCTGCAGCAATCACATCATGTTCTGCAAGCAGCTTTTTCTAACAAGCTTCCAAGAGCAGTGGCAACATCTCCATGTTGCTATCAATGCAGCTGGGCAAATGACACCACCTATGTGACACCATTGCTGTAAAAACCCAGGAAATTTAAAGATAAGGCAAAAACCGTATTCTGGACTCCAACCACTCTGAGAAAAAAAGCTTGATAACAAGACAGAGAGAGGAAGTACCAGCTTTAGCAGTGTGTTCTCACAGATTCTATTGATGTCCCTCAGAGCTGGACACAGAGCTGGAGATGGCCATGGGCATGAGGAGTGTAGCACTGCTGCCTTTAGTTGTTTGTTCACTTCTGTAAGATGTCTGTGGGAGGGATAGAAGGTTTCCAGTACTTGCAGCAAAATCTTCAGCATGGATGCTTTGAGTCCACACTGCTATTCTGTATCCTCTGATTGAAGCTGGGAACCCTTATGGGGAACTGGAGAGGCACTAGGAACCGAGATAAGATGTGGAAGTATAATATAACCTCCTTGCTACTCACCTTTCTCTTTTCATAGAAAGGCATCTGGGGAAATCACTACTACTATTTCTCCTTATGCTTCTGCTCTCGTGGGACATTATGCTTTCTGTGGCTTTTGGTCTTTTGAAGTTAAGTTTGTTACACAGTCTTAGTGAGTGCTTTGTGGCTTGTAGCGGTGTGTAGGCGAAGAAAAAGGACAGGGCTGTGCCAAAGGCAATTCAGTCTCTGTTGGTAGAACCAGCTGTTTAAAATCAAAGCCACTTTCCTAAACCACCTTTAAAAACCACTCCAGCAAGCTCTGCTCCCTGCTGCTCGATGCCCCTATCTTCTCAAAGCCACACCACCCATGCTTATTTTGGCAGTTTGCTCACTCTCCTCCTTCACCTACTGAAGTCATAATTCCAAAGCCTCCACCCATGGTCGCATGCCTGGCACCACTTTCTGCTGGTCTGGCACCATGGCCAGCAAAAGGATGGGGTTGGGAAAGTTCTGCAGACCTTTCTGGGCTAAATATCTATTATGTGGGACTGGACTGACTGACTGACCCTGATGTACATGTGTTAACAGCGTACAGTACTGCAGCCAACATTAATGATTTGTGGACAAGACATAGTATTCCAACTAACCAGATTAATACTTCATCTGCTACACAAACTCTGTGTAGCAGTACAAGTCGCACACTGTCCCCAGAAGACCATAACAACTGCTCTAGAGCCATTACCACATAACTAGCAAATAAATGTTTGAGCACACAGGCTTATTTGAAAATGTGGATTATTTCCTGAGAGGCTGCAATGACTCCTCTAGGTAAACACTAGCTCGGGGCACTCTCTATAAAGCAGATTTTTGACCTGGTGGACCTTGGCTGGCAGGCAGGAGTGTGTGCCCCGGCAGGCTGGGCTTCTCTGGGGAAGACAGCAAGCCCCAGGCTAGGAGCAATGTCTTGTTTCATCAAATAATGTGTCTTCCCCTTCCCACCCTGCTCCTCACTTCCTTTCCATTTCTCTTCAGAGAAGTCAAAGGTACTTTTCCAAGCAAGGAATTAATGACATGAGTATTTTTAAAGCTTTTAAAAAATGCTTTTGTGCTTAACATTCAGGTTTGTCAGATGAAGCTGTAAGAAATACCACGCTGGGGCTCCTTTTCCAGGGATGTTAAATTTTGCCTTTGCATTTAGGAGTTGTGTTTCAGCAGACAACAAACTTTTCCTCTCCTCTGTGTCAGGACAGCTCCATATTATCTCTGAAGGGTTCTTTCTCTTTGCTCTGACCTTTTTCAGTCAAGTTACTCCAAAGTACTTTTCCAAGGCTGAGGGAAAAGTTCCAGAAATAGGTTCAGCATTTTGCTGCCATTAAAAAGATTGATTTGGTATCAAAGTTAGGGAACCAGATAAGCTCAGAGGACTACAAGCTAGATGTGGAGCCCTGCCTCCCTCTCCCTTAGTGGTCAGTTCCCTCAGTTAGGGCTTTGGTGACTTGTACTCTCATCCCCACAGATTGTCTGGTGAATACACTGACATCAGCTGGCTTCAGTCCAGAGTGCTGGGAGGTGTCTGTACTGTAGGATTCTCCACCAAAACAGATTCCTTTCTGCTGAAATACCCGTTTAAGCCAAGACCAGATCTCCTGGCAAATGGCTAAGCACTGTCCTTGTTTCTGTGTGTCCCTGGGAGAGGCATCTTCATGACTAAAGCACAAAAGAAAAATGTAACCCCAAAAGCTGAAGTTGGGTTTCTTGAGACAAGTGACACTTAGAGATACTGAATATTCTACATAGTCAACACAAATTGCAATTGTGACTCTGAAAATCAAGGCACTCAGTTTGTGGCACTAAACACTGAGACTGAGGGCTTTGCTTCAAAAAGAAGTTTCAAAGATACCCAGAAAAGCATGAGCCTATTTTAGGTGATGTTAAGTCCCAAGTGCTCTTCTGTGGTTTGAAAAATCTTTCCCACTCCCCCGAAATTTGAAAACATTGTCTTCAAGTGCTGTCAAGCTAGAGCTCCTCAGTAATGCTAAAATTCACTTGAACGTATTTAAAAATGAATACGCTGAAAGATTATTCAGGGATTCATATGCATGAATTCAAAGACATTGTCTCACAGACAACTGCAGCATATTGAATCTCATATTGAGGAATCATTTCAGAGTGCTTTACTGTATGTTTTAGTCCTATCTCTTTGCATCTTTATCAGAGGCCCATATATGTCATCATTCATCTCTCTCTCCTTGAAACAACAGAATTACAGAATTTGCTTGCTGAAAAGTGTTGAAGTAAACTTTCTTTTTTCCCAAGTGATCCCCCTGGCTCTAGGAGAAGAAGGGACCTGTGTGGGGATTTGCCCTTTGAGGAGAGCAAAAAGTGGAGCTGGAGTTCAAAACCATCCGGATTTAGGCTTTATTTTATTCTTTCTGGGCCTACAAAGGCAGAAGAGATCTAGTAAATTAATCTGCCATGGAAGAGAATGCTTTGCCACAGACAGCAGATACACAATTGTGCTCAGGATGTTTTTTATTATGAGAACTCACACTCTGCAGGGAAGGGGAAACAGGGGGAGGAGGGCTTTGAGTAGAGATGAGCACCAACTCCTGTCAAAAAATTAAAGTCTTTGCAAATATCCCCTGCATTCCCACATGGACAGGGCTCTCGGGGAGATTTAAGAAAATCAACAGCAAGAGTCTATTCTCCCCAGCAGTATTTCTTGATGATGACAGAGCCCCTCTTTCCCTTCCCCCCTTGCTATCAGCTGGCTAATCTGCCTGCACATTCTGACACACAGCTGCGAGAGATGAAAACTGTACTGTTGATAGATGAAACTTTGGATAAGATTACATGGTTTTGAATATCTTGATGACATATTTGTCTGAAAAGTCTTTTAGAGGACAGCCTAATATAAATGCACGGAAATGTTTCTAATGACTAGCATTTGTCTACGTACTTGGTTTGGAAGATTAACATTCACGTGTTCTTCGACTGTCATTTGCATTTGTATGTGGAGGCAAACTTTTCAATAATCACTTCTTCATGCCGAGAAGAGTTAACAATTTATTCAAAATACACAAGGCCAAATTAGTCCCTTCTGTAAGGCTGGGAGCTTTGGTGGAGCTGCACCAGCAATGAATTTGGCTTCGCTGCGCTCTGCAGCAGCCGCAGCTCTGTGCCCAGGAGACGGTACACGCTGACCTTGCCTGTGGTAATGATGAAAATCCCCCCATTAGAAAGACAGAGCATGCTACAGACTGAAAAGGGGAAAAAACCCAACCACCCAAGGTCAGGACAATTGCATCTTTCTTCTGTTTTGCTGTACTGAACCCTGGGTTGTTTCCTGTTTTGTACTGATAAATGAATGGAGTAAGAATTATTGTTTTTATTCTTATTTTCACAACAGCCAGTAGTGTGGTTGGGCCTCCAGAGTCTCATTTTTCAGCTGGGAGGAGGGCAAAGTGCATATTATTTTCACAAGTATTGGCACCACTAGTGAGAGTGTGGCATTGGATGTTTTGAATCCTGCCCTGGCCTAAAGCCTTCTGAATATTAGGATTTTAGGTGCCTCGATCGCTTTAAGCAATTCAGTTTCAACAACTCTTCAGAAAAAGTAGCTTCCATTCCTAAACTATTAAAGTACTTCTGGAAACCTGGAGCCATTCAGGTTGCAGCAAAGATCTATCTGTATTCATTAATCTGAATTTTGCGCTGATGCAACAAATGTTGATAGAAGCATTTCCTTACTGAGCATCAGAAAGAGCTTTGGTGGACTGAACATTAACATGCACCTTTACATTGTCCACTAATCATGCTCAAAATAATTAGAGCTCATCCGTGCTGGAGTAACGTGAAAACTCTGCCCTCCTCCTTCCTGCAGGCAGCATAATATGAAGATACTCCTCAAATACGGCCCCTAGATGATATGTTCCAGATGTCTGGGCTAAAAAAATGTAACTCAGTGCTGTAGAGCTGCTCTTCTGAAATGGTGGGCTGCCCTTTCTAAGTGCATGCAGGAAGGGGGTCTATGGGCTGCACCTATAGACTGCTGGGAAAAGAAGTAGTACATGGGAAGCAGAGTTGCAGGGCTGAATGTTTTGTGAAACATGGCTGGGGTGAGGAAAGACAAATGCTTGTGGAGATTGGTGGAGCTGTGCATCCCTGAGGGCTTTGGCCGGTTGCTTAAACATAAATTAATCTGTCAATCTGCCTTCAGTGAGCTCAAACCATCTCCATGAAATCAGTAGGTACCACCATGCACCGTGAGCATTACGTGTGTGCTGGTGCTGTGGCATATATGGTCCTTTGGTTACATGAGAAGACTCAGTGTGGCTGGCTGCTGTTCTGAGCTGCCCACAGGTTGTGCAAAGCCTTAAGGAGGATGCTGCACCCTCCACTGACCAGGAAAAGGCAGGAGGGAAACCTCTCAAGACATTCCTCTGTCTGAGGAGAGTGGTTAGGACAGCAGTGCATATCTCAATAGGTTTTTCATCATAGAATAATTTTGGTTGGAAAAGATCTTTAAGATCGTTGAGTCTAACCACTCACCTCACATTGACAAGCCCACCACTAAACCATGTCCCTCAGCACCTGAACTATGTGGCTTTTAAATATCTTCAGGGATGGGGACTCCATCACCCCCTTGGTCAGCTTGTTCCAGTCTGTCCTCTTACTTAGTACACACTACTGTGTCATTTTCCAATCACCTACTCTTACTATTGGGAAACTTCTAGTTATAGATGAGGTATTTTAGCACAGGAGGTATTTAGAGATGAAGTTTCCTTCATACTTGAAAATACCATAATTACCTGGTTGCTTCCTTTTGAATACTGCATGTGCTTCTTAAAAGGCTTCTGGGTTGAGCATGTCTTTGGCGGTGTTGTACAATATCACAGATACAATTTCATTTTGCTTCCTCTTCACATGCCACCGTGTTTCTCTAGACTTGCACTGACACTCTTTCCCCTTTCGGAATATGTCGACATCTTGACGTCTTCTCCATAGACTCACATTGACACAGTGTTAGGGGCTTTGTGATGACACCACAGCCCATGTTAGTGAGTGGTGAAATAGCCCTGTCACAAACTATATTATGAAATATCAAAACTGTTTAAAAATGTAGTTTTCACAAATAAAAAAAGAGGGAAAAATAAAGAGGGCCTTGAGCTTACCTTGAGGACTGATCTGCTCAGTTATACATGAATGTGAATGCTTAAGTAGAGCACTTTAACCTATGACAAATATAAAGAAGGGCTTAATACCTGTACATTATCAAAATTCACAGAAGCTAGGAATGATGTTCTTGTGAACACATCTTATTATATTTGCCCAATATAGGTACTTTAAAACTCTGGTTGGACTGAATTTGATACTAAATGCTTTGGGATTTTCTTTATAATCTGAGGGTTTTCATTCCATTTATGGAATTACTCTTTATGATAAATACAGAATCAAGTCTTCTTCCTTTCAGAAACGGTGGCATAAATTACTCCAGTGCACTCAGTTAATTTCTTCTGAAAATGACTCCACTACACATTATTAATTTCTGCTGAGACTGACTTTGATGCTTGACAGGGTTTTGTCAGAGTTTATTAATGAAGGCTTCACTATGTGCAGCAACAGTTGGTTTCTCTGTTTCTTTTGGCAGCTATGAGAATCTAAAATAGGTCAGGTAAAGGTGGGTGAGATTGCTCAGGTTTTACTTCTTTGCTGCTCTTTTTAACCATGAAGGACTACAACCAATACAACATAGGACTGAAAAAAACAATAACTTTAAAAGAGGTGCAGCTGTTATAGAGGATTTTTCCTGTTAATATTTGGGACAGTCATTAGATCTGGGATGAGATAACTTGGACAAATCAACAAGTTAAGACAAATAGTTTTGATTTCTTTGTTTATGGAAAAAAACACCACATTTGCTTAAGAATGTTGGAGAGGTGATTTTGTCTCTTAATCCAAAAAGTGATTAATAGTAGGGCAGGCAGACATGCAGTTGGAATTTGACCACACAGGACAGAGTTCATGAGACAAATTCAACCCCAGTTTAAATGCTACATGGTCTAATGAGCCTTGGTATCTAGTTATTTTCTTAAATGTCTGCCTTGCAGACACCCCAGATCTGGAATCGGAAAATCCAGCTGTGCCCTTGCTGCTTCTCACAACACAGTGTAATTAGAACGTGCTGATAACTCTGTTGATGCATGAGAGATAAAAATCCATTCTACCTCATGCTGGTGGTAAAAACGTGGTTTCATCAGGAACGAGAGCAGATATGAATTAAAAACACACTGAAGATGACAGTATCATTTTCACCAACACTTCTCTGACATCGCCAATATTAGCATGTGCTGTACGCTGCTTCTTTGTCCCTTGCATAGCATTGATCTCGGCCATGAGTCAGGACTCCATGGTACTAGGCTCTGCAGAGAATTAAAAGAAACATCCACGGTCAATGAGGAAGACATCCACAGACATAAGAAAACCCTCATGTCAAGAAACCATCTATGCAGTGGCTTCTACCACAGAGCTCTTCACATTGAGCTCCTCCTGTTCTGGAGTTGAGCCTCTTGTGGACCTAATTTTTCTTGTGCCTCCTGGGACAAACTTGTCACACAACTTTTTTTTGTGAGTAGAGGACATGACATTTAATCAGGTTTTCCAGCTAGGAATTTCATGTTACATATTGTTAAAGATGACTGAAACAGGTTATGTACACATCAAAATGAGTGAACTTTTACCTTTCCTATTGCAAGTTATCCGTGACATCCTTGGAAATCATTGACTTCTCAGCTATTGACATTGTTGGGGGAAGGTGAAAAAGGTTCATCTTGCAAGAAATGCTGACTCAGAGATCTCTCAAGAAAATCTACTTTCTTAGCTGAAGAAGAAAGATTCATTATTTGCTCATCTTGGTGAAATCTAATTGTGATATTTATATTCTGTATTAATTTGATTTAGTAAAGATTTCCAACATAGGCAAAGAAGCAAATCGTAATAATTTGTTCTGAAGCTTTTATTACTATTGTGTTTTGAATGTGGGTATTAAAACATCAGTGGAGCAGCAGATGCTATCCCTTGCATATTGCTAAAGATGCTACCTATGCAATTCCTAAAAGCACGAGCCCTTCTAATGGGAGGAAGCAGCAAAACTCCCATTGACTTCAGTTGGGTATAGATTTTGTCTAGTAAATATGGGGCAGTGTTAGCTGCTGAGGAACAGTCATTTGCAAGCAACGATTCACAGTAGCTTTGACTTCTCCTTTGTGCTTTACAAAATAGAGTTGCATTCCTTATATAAAAATTACTGTTTTGCATTAAAAACAAATTTTCCTTTAAAGTTGAACAAACCTACTTAAAAAGAGGAGACAGTTAGTACCAGTAGCTGTGACTTAGTGTATATTTCTTCTACATTTTCAAATGCTCATTACAATTCCTACTTATTTTATAGCAATATCACACAATAAACATTTCTTTTCTGATTAAGGGATTGAAAGAGAACTGAATTATAAACAGTATTAATATAAGAGGGAATTTCTATCCTGTGCTCTGTAGGCCTGAGTTTATATGACCTTAAACAATCAGTCTGAAGAAGTCACATCAGCTGCTGTACACATTCCACATTACTGAGGAATTAAATTAAGCAGCTTTAATATCTGTGAAATGGCACAGGCCTGAAAGAGAATCGTTCCAATTTATGGACTTTGTATCTGATTTACTAGTGCATGTCTAGCAATTTCAGAGCCACCAATTGCTTTAAGACCACCTCCAAAGTGTTTTTATCACTTACAGTAAATGTGCTAACATTATGTTTTAATTAAACATTTAAAGTGCATCAAACATATTTATTGATGCTGCCAGCAAAAGAAGGAAAAAGAAGAAATTCTGCTATTTGCAAAATAACTTGATCTGCACACCATGTTGTGACCCTGGTAAGATTGCTCTTAAACATTTCTGCTAGCATCTACAAACTAACAAAAATCTTCCCCTCCCCTCCCCTCCAGTTCCCTCATTTTCTGTCCCCGACCTCCAAATCATACTTTTTGCCTAAAAACATGGTAAGAGCTTGTTGAAAGCTATTTAGCTGTAATATCAAATGGTTGTGAACATTGCATTTATTTTTGCTCCTTGAACACAGGCCTGATATTGAAATGATATAAAAGTCCCAGCAGCACTTTATATTGATGTTGGCATTAAAAATGCTTTTTCCTTTAGTGAGAGAGGAGTTTCTCCTTAAAAAAATAAAAGCCAATACCAGGCCTATCAAAACTTTATCATCCTGTTACCACTTGGGCACTGTATTAAATGTTCACAACTGAAGCTGGTTTTCATTAAAAATCCTTTTCCCTTTTGCACTGGGGATCACAGACCTGAGATGGATCCAGAATTCCTACAACCCTTTAAAAAAGAGAAAAGTGAGCATTGCATGGACATCACCTGAAAAAATCCCAACAGTCAGATTGCATCCCGGTTTGCTCACAGTTTCATGCTCGCAGAAGTGATGCGGGATGGCAGGGGCAAAGATCAGCCCCAGGAGCACCGCAGTTCTTCTCACCACCTCCTCCAGTTCTGCTCATTGGTTTCCAAGAAGGTGGACCTCAGGGAACGTGGCACAGCAGTTCAGTGCAGAGAGGCTGTTTGCAGAGGGCTAAATTATGATTTATGCTTTATGGCACCAAAACTACAGGCATGTTATTTGTGTACAGAGCTTGGGTTTTCCTAGTGAGGGGAAGAGTATTTTGTCTTCCTGAGTAAGCGTTCATTTTAGAGACTGATAATCATGGCAGGTTTGCTCTCCTACATATCTTTTCTTACATACAACTGTCGTGGTGTATGAGAGAACAGCTAAACACAGTGGTCATAATATGAATGGAAAACATATTTCTTACCAAGGAGACTTACAGATGCTGGTGCCTGGAGATGGGATTCCAAGCAATTCTTGGTAAGGTCAGTACTGGCTGCTAACAAGCTGATATACAAATGTAAAGTGCTCTTCGTGGATATTATAGTTTATTATATTACATATCATCTGTATTTCAGTTTGCTTCATTTGTTCAAACCTAACAACTGGAAACATAGTGTGGAAAGGAGACAAATGAGGAACCCAATAACAGTTGGATTTGCCAGGAAATTATAGGTAAAGCAAAATGCCATGGCAGAGATGACAGCGGGCTATTACAAAGAGACTAGTCTTAACTTTGGTAAGAGGGGAAAGAAAAAGAAGTAATTTCATCATTAGGGATCAGAAACCTCATTTTTGCATGTCACTCAGTCACAGGTTACGTGAATGCCGCTGTATTGTCCAACACAAGTCAGGATAATTATTTTAATGGTGGTAACTCAGTGATGTGAGAACCACCACTAACTCTTCATCCTTTGTTATCTCCTGACAGGTACTGACTCACCCCAGCTCTGCTTAACTGTGCCTTTAGAAGATCAATCTACTGCAGGGTGTTACTGTGGCTCATGGTTGCCTTGTGGTCCACGTCTATTTTTGTATCTGTTGTCTCCTGCTTTATATTTAGCTCTTTGGGCATTCTAGAGTTTAGCATAATGGAGCCCAATCAATGATGTGAGCCACTGAGCAGTAACACAGTGTGAATATGAAGAAATAATAATTGTGGCTTTCAGCATGAAGGTGGAGACATTTTTCTAGAGAAAAGAAATAAAGACCTCAGAAGAAGGGTTGAAGCATTTCTCTTCATATCACTTCATCGTGCATGATTTACCATTGTGTTCTAGGGGACTGATTTTTCAAAAAGAATGAATTTTGCATTAAATTCTGAGTATGGTCGCTGCAGAAGATATTTGCCTATTCAGATGATGTGCTGGATGCATAAGTGATCACATCAACGGGTAATATGCACATTCAGTCATGAGAAAAAATTTGCATGCCCTATAAAGACCTGAAAGTTGAACATCTGGCCTTTTCTGTGGCACCTCAATTTTGTATCAATGTCTTCTCTTCTTTGAAAAACTTACTCCTAAACCCGTCAGATCATCACAGTCTTGATACAACATTCACTACACACTGTTCATAAATGAGCCAGGCTCAGCCGTGGTGGGAATGACTTTAATTGTTCTGCATTATGGATGTTTGCCACAAAGACCTTGAATTGCCCACGACTGGACACATTTTCCTCTGCCATGCAGGAGGGACTGAAAACAGTCAGTATTTTGTCCTAATGGAAAAGCTTCACTAAACCTCCACGGCTTATACTTTAGGTAGAATTGACAACTCTTTTTCTTAGAATCATAGAGTCATTACAATTGGAAAAGATCTTTGAGTCCAACAACTAACCTCACACTGACAAGCCCATCGCTAAATTAAACCATATCCCTCAGCACCTCCTCTATGTATCTTTTAAGTATCTCCGGTGATGGGGACTCCTCCACCTACCTGGTCAGCCCATTCCAATGTTTAATAATGCTCTCAGTGAAAGAGTTCTTCCTAATGTCCAATCTAAACCTCATCTGGTGCAACTTGAGGTCTTTTCCTTTTGTCCTATCATTCATTGCTGGACAGAAGAGACTGATTCCTCACCACAACCCTTTTTTAGGTAGTTGTAGAGAGTGATCATGTCTCCTCTCAGCCTCCTCTGGGTTAAACATCCTCAGCTCCCTCAGCCTTTCCTTATCAGACTTGTTCTCCAGACCCTTCACCAGCTTCCTTGCCCATCTCTGGACATACTCCAGACCCTCAATGTCTTTCTTGTGGTAAGAGGTCCAAAACTAACCAGCCAACCCTTCTAACCAGCTTTCATATTTTCCAGAAGTATATTGTTAATTGTCAGTATTAACTGTGAGGAAAGATTACTTAAAACAAGGTAAAATGAAGTACCAGATACTGTTCATTTCCTTTTAGTTTTGTTCTGTAGCCTGCTCACCTACCTGATGTCCCATCCTTGAATTTTCTGTTAGTTCTTCTGGTAAGACCAACAGCTACGCCTCTCCAGGATACTGTATATGGCAATGTTATTTTTCTGTCCCATTAATTTGGAAACATGGTGATAAAAATTGCTTCTACACAGAAAGATTGATGTATTCAGCACTTTTCTTGTGTCTGCTACTACCTGGTTGCTGATGCTGAAGAGCATTTATATGCTATGGGTATTCCCTTCTCAGAGCAAGTCTCCCACATCTTGTCTTCATTTGTTCTTGTCCCAACCTCTCCAAGCCTCTAAAGAAGTTTGGATTTGGACTTTGCAGCTCTGCTTATGAGTCATAGCAATATTCTCACACATCCCAGTATATTAGTTAGGGGACTTGTGAAACAGAGGAAGGACAGAGAGTTATTAACTGAAATTCCCAAATGAAGGGCCAAAAGCTGAAAAAAAAAATCCTCTGCTTTTATTTGGCCTCAGATGAGGCAAAATTCTTGTGTGGCATCAATAAATAGTTATCTGCTAACTAATAAAAGATAGCTATCCACTAAGTTCTAGTCATCACACCTTCAGTCTAGGTGGCAATACTCAGGGCTCTCGGCTTTTAGACTCACAGTCTGGGTTTGCACGACTACCATTCAGGAAATTGAACCCATTTTTATGTTTAATGTTATGAAGAAGGTAATTCTCCTGGTCAGAAGCCCTGCCTCTAACCCTGCCAACTGCCATCTGTGTCTAAAAAAGGAGGGCAACTGTCTCTAGTCCTGCCTGTTGTTAAAAGGAGGTGATAGGGAAGATAGCAAGAGGGGTGACGAGTCATTCCTGCTTATGCAGACTCTTTATATGCTTGTACTTCTGACCCCAAGATCAAGTTCTAGATAATGATGCATGTAAAGTTTAGTTATCTTTCAGAGAAGCCACAAGAAGCCAAAAACTAAACTTCTTTTTTTTTTTTTTTCCATGAGGAAATCCTGCAGCAGCCTCCTCTGTTATGGTAACTGCAGCTTTGCAGCACCTTTGCTGAAAATATGCATCACAGGAGTTCATGATGGGTTTCTGGCTAGCAGTCAGAATGAAGCTTCTATACAGAGAGAAAATATCCTCTCGCAAGGAGTGCGCTTTAGGGATATGAAGGGATGGACCCCTCAGGAACTCTCACTTCCACAGATCTAACAACAGCTTGCCCAGCTGAGTCTTGGCATGAAGTGTTTACTCATCTGCCTTAGCCCTGGCAAATGTAAAGGAGGTTAAACATTAATCTTTGCAGCTGGCAACTGCTGGAGTAAGTTGACATGGTGCTGCATTTTTTTTTTCTAATAGCAGGGACCTTAGGCAGCAGGAGAGGGACCAGGCAATAGAGTTCACATATGGTAGTTTGACCGACACACCTCAAGGCACTGCATGATCTTTGTGGAGTTAAGTGCACCTTTTTGTACCGACCTG
Source organism: Colius striatus (assembly GCF_028858725.1). NCBI lineage: Eukaryota > Metazoa > Chordata > Aves > Coliiformes > Coliidae > Colius > Colius striatus. Next base: position 17,012,982 of record NC_084772.1, on the reverse strand, counting down.
TTTAATTTTGGTGATCTGAAAGTGCTGGTGTTGTGACTCTTCACTGTCACAGTGCTCATCCAGTTACAGTCAGCTAGGAGTTCCCAGACATACTTGTAGAATAATGTGACATGATGGATACCTTCTTTTTAGATTTGCAAAGGTAGATTTACTAACAGCAAGCTATTGAAGTTCTCTGGAAAACTACAGAAACCTTACGGTATATCACCCCTTTTATTTGAAACTCCTAGTGCTTGATTTTTGGATCACCGCTTGCAAAAGGATATAGACGAGTGCTGCTGGAATCAACTTTAGGCTGAACCTTGAATTTCAGGCAGGTAAAAAAATAAATCACCATTAGAAGAGACTGCAGGGGATGGAATCTAAACCTGCTGGGGCTAAACTAACCTCAGAAAGTGCTAGCCTGCCACTACACGAGGCCAGTCTCTAAGTAGTTTGGTAGTTACCTTAACAGCTATAAAAGGTGTAAAACTGTAGAAGGGACAGAAAGAATAAAGAGAGAAACTGCCCTACCTGTCTCCTACTCCACAGGGAATAATACAAGCTACAGTCACAGTAACTGATCCTAGTAAATGCTCTAAATGGGAAGAAAAAAAACTGTGGCTGAAATCTCAGTACAAATTACAGGGAGACAAATCTGTAGCTCTAGCCCTCTCAGTCTAATTCCTGTGCTGTGCAAATAAATAAGGTCCACCATTGCTAAAGACCTTTAACTCCCTTCATACAAGATAGTAAATATGGCACTAAACTCCAGATATGGAAAGACCTCTCCAGCAGCACTGTGAGGTTATTACTGTTTCACAGAACAATAAATGCAATGAGTGTGTGATAGGTGTGTATTGTCTTAAAAACATCTTAGGCTCTACATTAAGAAAAGGCAAGAGATCAGCTGCTTTTTGTTCTGAGTAAAAGTAGTTGTAGAAATGTGCTCCCACCCTCTGCAGTTGGCTTCTGGGGCACAGGCAATAGTTTTTTGCTTTTCACAAGCCAAGCTGGTCTTGAGAGCAGAGGAGAATAAAGCTGAAATTGGTTGTTACATTTCAGACAGAGCACGTCACATGTGGCCATTAGGGCAGGATTAAATACACCTAATTAGGTAAATTCCTTCTGAAAGATGGTTCTGCAAAAGGATTCCAGTGCGCACCTCTTCTGTGCCCTGCTTGAAGTACTAATGCTGCTCCACTGCTAGAAGCAAATGTCTTTTGAAGGCAGTTCAGAGCCACCGTGCAGTCGCTTAGCTTTATAGTTTGCTAGCTGCATGTCATCTTTGAAGGCTGGGAAATTGCAGAGGCAGTACCGTGATTCCCAGCCGAGTGAAGCAGACACTTGACACATTTCATCCCTTGCAATTAAGGGAGAAAAGCAGAACCGGGGGAAAATTCAAGCAGCATTTTAGCAATAGACCACTCCCTTATCAAGATCAAGTACAAGCATCACCCACAGATATATGCAGGACTGATGCTAAGTACAGACAGTAATAAATGCATGTGAACTTTGCATGAGAAAGCCTCACTTAGAAGACTTCATTTAGTGCTCTTAGTCATTTACACACATCCTTCTAAAGTGAGGAAGCTCAAACATAATCAAACCCTGTGTGCAAATTACCAAGTCAAATGCTGTTGTTCTGTTCTGTTCTCTTTTAATATCAGAGCACAAACCTCCCGGTGCAAAAATACAATCTTGTGATAAAATGACTAATAAATGACTAAAGCCATTTTCCACTGTGGAGGCATAGCTCTAGGGATCATTTGTTTTTCATGGTAGATCCCTCAGACAGTGAATTCCTCTGGTGGCTGGGATTATATTAATGACCAGGACTGTTAGTCACCTCAAGGGAGATGAAATAGGATGCCACTCTGGTTGCCATTGTTAATTCCAACTGCAGGTGTGAAAATGAATTTCATGGGTATTTTTATCATTTCCTTTTAGTTAAGGATTAGAGTTTCCAAATGACCCATACTCCGGATGGAGACAGATCTGAACAGGGTCTGCCCAGCACTCACCTAACAGTGAACTAATTCTGATGGAGTGGGAGGGGAAAAAATGGGGTATAAGACTTTCCATCCCTCACTTGCTGAAGACAGTTAATGACACTGAAAGATATCAGATGTCATCACGACATAAACTTCTTTGCACCAAGACTCTGTAAAGCAATCCAGTAAATTGCAGGTTGTTTTCATTTCTGTGGAAGAATAACACATTTGCCAATAGCAGGAGGAAAAAAGGAGAAGTTAAATATATCAAACCAAATCAAATGTAGCTGATTAGAAAGCTACAGTTTCCATTTGCTGGCACTGGTACTGTTTTCACATAGATTTTCTGACAGATGCTGCTATATCTCCGCAGTCAAGAAGACAGCTCCAGCAGCCAAGCTCCTGCCACAGAAATCAAACCTGCCGTTGTTAACCATAGGTGGAGTTGGGCTGTTGAATTTGGGGGATGGGAGGGGAAAGGCTGGGTGGAGTGCTAGCTCACCTTGGCTGGAGAGGACAGGAGATGTAATCTGCTGGATCCATTATGAAGGGGCAGGCTGGGAAAGGGGAAACACACACACACGCCCCCTCACCCCCCTGTTTCTGCCCATGATTACGCCTCAACTCCTACCAGTTTAACTGGCGAAGGTGTTGGCTCCAAACCTGTCCCGTATTCATTGACACCTCCTCCTGCCAGAGCTCGATGAGTAATGCTCAGAAGATAAGCAGGTTAGGCCAGATTCAGTCAGATAATTAAAGGTTGGAGGAAACGTAAGATCCTTACGTGCTCTTATACCTACAGCTCATCTGGGGTTTTGATTTATAATACATTGCACTCACAACCACCTTTCATCCTACAGCTCTCCTCATGTCTGAGGCATCTTTGGCGTGTGGGCAAGCACTCTACCTGCTCCAGAGACAGACAGATAGTGTACCAGAGGTCTTGCCTGGGGGATGCAGCACTCAGAGCTCCCCTCTCATCTGTGCTACAATCATCAGCCCCCCATCTATCTTTACTTGAAGCGTTTCTCCTTATAGCTGCCGTGCAAAGCATTTTTGACCTGATTTCTTCCCCTTTGCATGTCCTGTAGCCGTTTCTATCAGCACTGCCCGAGTGCACGACGGGGAAAAGTTGCTGCTTGGAACTGGCTTCACTTTATACCTCCCTCCCTGTGCAGAGCCAGGGAGGGCTCAATGCCAGCCCTCCTCTCTTATAATGAACCTTTTTAGGTCATGTAAGCCAAGAACCTTGTGTTGCTAAAGACCCCATCCATTACTTTCAGCAGTTATCATATTTTACTGTTTACACTGAATATGTCCAGAGCATGGCACTCAGCCCATCACACACAGTGCAGTTTATCACTCAAAATTAACGAGTCTGTGCCATCTCGCGCTTCAAGACGTTAAATCACAGATTTGTTTAAAATTTACTGAAGTTTGTAACTTTTAATGAAGACCATCTCAACCTTTGCAGTGACACATCAAAACACCACGTTAGAGTTGTGCCCTCCTCACCACTCACTGAGAGTCGGCTTTAAGAAAGAGATAGTATATAAAATCCACTCCTTTTTCCAGGCTGCCACTGCAACAATTCCTTACTGTTGAAACAACTTAATGCAGAGCAGAAGGGAGAAAAGCAGCAATGATATTTTTTTTTTTTCTGAGCTAAAATAGATACAAATGCAGTGTACATATCACAGGACATTATCAGGACTGTTCAGGTGCATGACATTACTGTAATTACTTTATTCTCTTCCCTTAACTAATACTAGTTTTCTGCTTCTGTAGAGTTTTCAGATTAATTTGTGCACATGTTTTTAACAGGTCCTCTGTTTACCCACTTCAGCTAGTTTCAGAGCAGACACCACGTTATATAACTGAACATGATCATCCAAGTTATAAATGATGAATTCCACCATAAAGCTTGATAAAAATCTTTATTGCAATTTCAGTTTTTATTTCTTTTAGATAAATAGATTTTTTTTAGCATCAAAATGTCTTCATTGATTTTTACATTTAGGCAAAGCCATTCATGAAAATTAGTAAACCAGGACATGCATCATGAAACAAGCACAGTACAAATCTTGTGATACCAACCTTTAGCCACGTCTTAGAATCACTTTCAGCTTTTCAGTCACAGCTCTGTGCTGTCTTCCCTTCAGATAGAGAAATTGTTTCTGGATCACACAAAATTATTAGGAACATTTCTAGCATTTTAGAAACATTATAAGCAAGCAAGGAAAATATTCTTATTGTTCAAAAAGCTGCCACTTCATTTGGACTCGGGGTACACAGAGCAAACCCACACACTTGAGTGTAGCATCGATGCTGCCTTTCCCATATAGTGCCTATCTGGCACTTCCAGGGGAATAAAACCGAAGCAGCTGCTAATACCTCTCCATTCCTAGAGCTAAAACACAAGCCCTCTCGGATGTGACACAAGAGCAACCAAGATGTGTGTTTTAGCCTGCCTTTTCAACCTACTTTTTTCTAGTTTAGCGGCAGAAGCTTGACATACAAACGAACAGAGCTTATATATTTAGGGTCTGTGTGGAATGGCCAAATAGGAGACTATATAGGAAAAGAAACCAATTTTTTGGAATTCTCCTTTTGCACAGTTTTGAAAGGTGACAAGTGTGGTAGATTCGGTAGCACTAGTGCAAAACTGCTAAGTGAGAAGAAAGGGGAGGCAAGTTTCATTAACAGAGAGAATTCTACATAAAATATACTGGAGCTGATAGAGGAAAGGAAGAGACAGCCAAGATGTTCAGCTGCAAGTGGAGTCCAATTTGATGCTCAGCATGAGTTTAAAGGGAAGATTTTCTCAGCCTTAAAAGAGCAATATCAGATGTGTACGGGGCAGAAAACTGTCGTCACAGAAATGGATTGTACCCGGCTCGGGAAAAAGCGAGAGTGGCAAAAGTAGCTCATTTTGCTGTGTTACATTTATAGATGTGCTCATTTGAATGCTCCCAGGAGGACTGGGCTTTATGCGTCCAGACAAAATATAAAGACACCCTAGCACGCAGTACCACGATGCTAAAGCCACAGTGTAAAGGAGATCCACCACCACACCTTAACTGGGAATTTCACCTTTGAGTTTCGGGGAACAGACCTGATTTCTCACCAGCAGATCCCCTGATGTCTTTCATTTCTTATACCTCTGACATAAACAAATTGCTAACATCAAGGGCCCAATCCTGCTTCCACTGAAATCAATACCAGTTTTGTCATTGGTTTCGATGGGATCGGGGATTCAATCCTGCAGTTCTTGAAGTTGATAGGGGTGGGGTTTTCTCTGCGTAAGTCAGGTTGCGTTAATATTGCAGAATGGGCCTAAATTAGATTGATCATTTGGATTTAAAAACCAAGCCTAAAAAACAAAATTAGAAGGAAGAGGGATATGTTTGAGACAGTTTAGAGCAGCATATGTTCACTGAGTGCACGGGGTCAGGAGGAGCTCAGCGAGGGCAAAGAGTGTTGTCGCACACTCTCAGTTAGCCAAGTCCATCAGAAAGTACTGGGGTAACAGAGAAGAAATTTGTGGTAGAGATCCTTTTTCATCTGCTCCTTCTAAACCCTTTGAGTCATTCATTCTTTATTAAAAATAAACAAAACATTGACAGAAGAAATTATTGTCTCATATATACCCAGAGTAATTGATTCTTGCTGCTGCTTCTTTTCCCTCTCCTCTGGTACAGGGTTGTTCTATGTCTCTGTAACGCTACTGGCAAATCAGAATTTATTGTACATATGTTTTGTGTTCCACTTAACAAAAAATATACCTATATTTTCAGATAAACTTTGTTAGTAATTCATGAGGTAAGTGACTATTTATGCTAATAAGGGAGAAATATATTCTCAAGCATAATGCATTACATAAATTTGAATGCAAAATGTTCAATTATGAAGTAAATACAGGTAATGCAAATAGTAAATTACATCCAATAAAAATATATAAAGAATGTGTCTTCAAAGAGAGAGAGGCTTTTATTTGCTTCTCTGAGTTGTTTAAAGAGAAAAGAATTAATAAATACTGAATTACTCTTATGATGATTTGGCTCATAATTCACCAGTCCATAACGACTCCCAGTAATCAGACTGTTGTTTCATACCCTCCAATATAAGGCAGGACTGTTTCCTCAGCAATTTTATCCCTACCAGATTATCTCGTCTGATTCTATTAATTCTCTCCCATAAATCTGCTAACAGTGATATGTGATTTACTTACCCTGTTAACTGATCTGAAGACTGTTAAAAGGATTTATCTAGCACTGCACCTAGGAGCAGTTTATGCCTTATCACTCTCTTACTCTGAAGAAGTCTTTCTGAAATCAATTTGGCTGGTTTCATAGTTAAATTCAGCGGACACTGTTTAGTTCTGCACCATAAAATAAGACACTAGATAAACAAAAGGAGCAGTAACTGTACTTAATGTGTTGGTCTCGATATGCATTTAAGTTATAACAAATTACACTCTGAGTCCATATAACTCATAACCTACACGTTTGCTTCTGCTAAATCTTCTGTGTTAGATACACACAGAGGCACATACGCTTCAGCGATGGAAGCTCTTGCATATGCTGCTGGCATGCTCGTCCCGGTGCCGGGCAATCCGAGTGGATTTGGAGTTAATGTTTCACGTCCCCCTGCACGATTTGTCAGAATACTCGCCCACAATAAATACACATCAGTTTGAAGGCTTAGGAACCAGGTCAGCAGCAAAGTGGGAGCAAGCAGAGCTCCACGTTACGTTGTCAAACGGAGATGCTTAAAAACAAACCAGAGCAAGAGGCTGTGAGAAGGACTCTGGAGTTCTCCCTGGCTCAGGGCAGGATTGTTAGAAACAGTGCTGGGAAAAGGAGCAGTCTGAGGGAATTGGCCTGCGATAATTGTGGAAAAACTGAAGACTGAATAGCTCTAATTGAAATGAAAGTGTGCGATTGTTATGGAAGAAACGCTGTTAATAAAGGACTGTAAATGTTTAGACACCCATTGTGAATAGCCAAATAATAAAGAAAAATACTACTAAAATGAGAATTATATAGTGTAGGGAAGAGAATGCTGCTTCTGAAGGTTATCCAAAAATTGCTAATAATCTTTTCTTTCTCTGCTGTACTGAACAGTAGAGACATTTTGGTGCAGCAGCTCTGTGTAACAATCACACATGAATAATATTGTACAACTAATAATTTTACATGCTGTTCTGGTGGGTCAGAGTTTCAATTAATTTGCAGCACTTGCTTACATTGGTATCAATTAAGAGACAGTCCCCATTAGCTCACACAATTTCATACTCTTTGTCTGGAGTTCAGAGTTTACTCAGGAAATTTGCTCGTTTGCAAATGTGGCACTTTGAATCCTCACGTCCAAACAAACTATTTTATGGGGCTGGAGCCACATTTCCACAGCCATCTATCAACCGGGCAAGTGAAATACCACAATTGTACGGTCTGAAAAGCAATAACCTTTTCATTTAAAAATATTAGCACACATTTTATGCCTCTCATAGGTGAGCATGTTAAGTGATATACAGTATCACATTCATCTTGCTCAGGGGAAAAAAAAAAACCACACCAAATACAGGGAATTGGATTGTCCTGGGGGGAAGATTTATGCTGCGAGCCTGGAAGTTTTGTTGATTCCAATGACGTGAAAAAATAAGAAAGCCAGCCTGAGTAGTTAAGTTGTATTAACTTTGTCATGAATCGCACTCTGTAAGATAAAGCCAGCAGATGTCCATGGCTCTGTGCGTGCTGGTGTGTTTTGGGACTGTGCAGAACTGTATCTTAATTTTGTTAGTGATGTTAGTAGCATTTTTAAGCTTCCCAGAATTGCCTTTATGATCATTTCTAGACGTACTTATCTTCCTAAATTTGCAGTATGCCCTACGTTTTCTAGCTGCCAGGAACAGTACATGCTGTATGGCTTTCAGATGTTAGTACTGGCACTCGTACTGATAATGGCATAGTCAGAAGATGTTATCCATTTGTAAATCCACTGGCCAAGTACAATTTCCTAAGCAGAGATTCTTTGGCTATTGCAAATGATGATTTTCACAGTCAGTGAAAAATTACCCAGAGACTTGTCCGCACCTACAAAGTAATACCCTGTGTGCAGTTATAAATAGCAAACTCCGGGGGGGAAGGGACCGGGCAAGGGGAGAAGGGAGGATTTGAAGTACAATGTCCAAGAAGCTGGTTTAATATATGACCAAGTGTCAGAAGTCAGGTTTCTGAGAATTACTTTTCAGATAAACAACTTTATAGCGCTGCACTTAATCTTACTTACTAGAGACATCTAATTTATCACGGAATTACAAGTAACTTTAATTCTATCGATATTCCCATAAAGCCCCGGTCGGAAAATAAAAAAAATATATAAAATCGAGCCTGGCAGCCCCAGAGGCTCCGGGTTTCCCCGGCCCGCGGCCGGGGCTGCGGCTGCAGGCTCGCCGAGTCGAACCGCGCCGGGGCCAGAGCCGGGGCCGGGCGGGCAGTTCGGTGGCTGCGGGGGCGACCGCCAGCCCGTCGGCGGGGCCCGTCCCGTCCGGCCCCCGCGGCTCCGTCCGTCCGGGCCGCCTCGCACTGACCTTTCGACGAGAGATGGCGCTGTCGAGGTGCGAACCGAGCGCTCCGCCGCTCCGCGTCCGCCGCCCCCCGGCCCCATCCCCATCCGCCTCCCGGAGAAAAAGGGGGAGGGGGGCTAAAGTAAATACAATTACTTCTAAATGTATTAATTCAATTAGTCCGGGCCAGCAGGCCAAATGCGGCGGCGCTGCAAACTTGCGGAGCTTTCGCACCTCTTGTCAGGGGGGACGGACGGACTGACGGACGCACGGAGGAATCGATGCCCTGTCTCCGTAAAAAAAAATTAACCGGTAACTGCCAGGGGCGCTGCGGGGGAGCGGAGCAGAGCGAGAGACCCGGCCCCGGCTCGGAGCGACATACCCGCGCCTGGCACGGCGGAGCTCCGCGCTACGAGCGGCCGCGCAGCCAGCGCCGCGCTGCCGGTTCCCCGCCGGGGCGCTGCAACCCCCGCCCCCGCCTGGGGGTGCCCGCAGGTGCCCGCGCCGTCCGCCCCGCGGGGCCAGCTCCCGCATCGCCTGCCTCTGAGTACGGCGCCCGCCCGAAGGCGCGCACGGCCGCGGGGAGTGCGGCGGGCCGCGGACCGGCCCGGAGCGACGACCGAGAGGAGCAGGAAGAACGTCCCCCGCAGTGGCCCCGTCCCGCACCCGCTTACCCGGTGAGTCCGGCGGGAGGCGGCGGGCAGGAAGGGGTTAAGCGCTCCCCAGCTGACAGTCAGCTGATGGGGCCCTGATTGACAGCTCCGAAAAGTTTCCTTGTTTCTATACTATTATGCTAATGAGGGCTGGGATGGCGGCAGCCCATTGGTCCGGCCGCAGAGTCAATTTCCCATTTGACGTCAGGAGCGCTATAAAACTCAGCAATGCTTTTAAACTCTCCTCCTGGATGAAACCTTTAAAATATTTTTCATCTTCTTGCTGTAGCTTTGGGGTCGAGGTTTTTCCCCCCCCTCTCTTTTTTTAACTATTACTATTATTATCATTTTGGTTGCGATATTTGATTCTCTTTTTTTTCGTCTTCGCTCTTTTCCCTCCTCCCCCGATGAACCTCTCTTCTCGCTCTGCACTTTGCATGAGAAAGCCCAGAGGAAAGGCACCATGAAGTGTTAAAAATAAGAAAACAAAACAACAACAACAACAACAAATTGACTCGCAACAACACCAGCTAACACTTCCAGCTGCAGTTTGCGAGCTACAAAGGAGAGAGAGAGAGAGAGGAGAGAAAGAGACGGGAGGGAGAGAGGAGGAAAGGAGGAAAAAAAAAAACCCCTTTATGCAAAAGGCGAATAGCGAGAGCCCCTCGCTCTGATGCATCAGCGGCAGCGGAGACTCTGCAAAGGATAACGCGGAGCGGGAGTGAGAGCCGCCGGGGCGAATTGGAGCGGAGGCTGCGAGGGGCCGTGGCGAGAGGCAGAGGCAGGAGAGAGCGGAGCAGAGCTCGCCAAAAATCAAGCTGGCTCACCCGGTGGCAACTCAGAGCAGTCCCCTCGCTCCCGGAGCGCACCCTTTCTGGAGGACTGTCAGCAGCAAAAGGATGGCATCAGAACTGGCAATGAGCAGCTCCGACCTGCCCACCAGTCCCCTGGCCATGGAATATGTTAATGACTTCGATCTGATGAAGTTTGAAGTGAAAAAGGAGCCGGTGGAGACCGATCGCATTATCAGCCAGTGCGGCCGCTTGATCGCCGGGGGATCGCTCTCTTCCACCCCGATGAGCACGCCCTGCAGCTCGGTGCCCCCGTCCCCCAGCTTCTCGGCGCCCAGCCCCGGCTCCGGCACCGACCAGAAGACCCACCTGGAAGACTACTACTGGATGACGGGCTACCCGCAGCAGCTCAACCCGGAGGCGCTGGGCTTCAGCCCCGAGGACGCGGTGGAGGCGCTGATCAACAGCAGCCACCACCCGCTGCCCGGCGCCTTCGATGGCTATGCTAGAGGGCAGCAGCTGGCCGCGGCCGCCGGCGCCGGCGGCTCCGTGCCGGCCGAGGAGATGGGCTCGGCGGCCGCCGTGGTGTCGGCGGTGATCGCCGCGGCGGCGGCGCAGGGCGGCGCGCCCCACTACCACCACCACCACCACCACCCGCACCACGGCGGCGGCGGCGGCGGACACCCCCACGCCGCGGCGCCGGGCAGCGCGCCGCCCTCCTCCGCCTCCTCGGCCGCGGGCTCCGGAGGCGGCGGCGGCGGCGGCGGCGGCGCCGGGGGGCTGCACCACCCGCACCACGGCGGCGGCGGCGGCGGCCTCCACTTCGACGACCGCTTCTCCGACGAGCAGCTGGTGACCATGTCGGTGCGGGAGCTGAACCGGCAGCTGCGGGGCGTCAGCAAGGAAGAGGTGATCCGGCTGAAGCAGAAGAGGAGGACCCTCAAAAACAGGGGCTATGCCCAGTCCTGCCGCTTCAAGAGGGTCCAGCAGCGGCACGTCCTGGAGTCGGAGAAGAACCAGCTGCTGCAGCAAGTGGAGCACCTAAAGCAGGAGATCTCCAGGCTGGTCCGGGAGAGGGACGCCTACAAGGAGAAATACGAGAAGCTGGTCAGCAATGGCTTCAGAGAAAACGGATCCAGCAGCGACAACCCTTCCTCTCCAGAGTTTTTCATGTGAGTTCCCACAGCCTTGCCACCTTAACTAAAAGTTCTCCGTGTGAGTTGTTGTTGGGGGCTTTGCTAGAGCGACAACCCAGCTTGCCACCTTCTAGTACTTTTTTTTATATATATATATATATATATATAAACTCAAAACAATTTTAAAACAAAGTTGGTTTTTTGGGTTGGTTTTTGGTTGGTTGTTGGTTTTGGTTGGTTTTTTTTTTCTTTTTAAGGTGGGCTGGCTCCGTGTTGGCCAACCTAAAGTTCTACATGAGTTTCTTTTCTGTTTATTATTATTATTTTTTTATTTTTTTGTGGGGGCTTGCTGTTGTGGTTGTGGTTTTGGTTTTTGTTTTTGTTTTTTAAATTTAAAAGATCCAAGTCGCCACCAACTCAGTTCTTCATATGAAGCTTGCTCTTTGAAACCTGCCATCCACATTATAGATATATATTTTTAAGTTCATGAGTTGTTTTGTTTTTTCTTTTGAGCTTGCTGTGTCCAAAAAAAAGTCAGATTTTTTTTTTTCTGCCATCCTGAGTTCTTCATATGAGACTTGAGCTTTGCAAAAAGAAAAAATAAAATTAAAAAAATACAAAAAACCCTCAAAACAAAAAAAATATATACAAAAACAATGTGAAGTTTTTAGACTCCAGCTTGCTGAATTCCATCAGTTTTTAGCGTTGTTGTGCAAAACTAGAGATATGCCTAGATCAACCTGCCAAAATCAAGCCTGCATCAACCTTCGGTGTGTTCATGTGAGTTTTGGCCTTAATCTGCCAAACATGAGACTTTAGTCTGCCATTAGAATCCCATACTCATCTCATGCATTACGCTTGCTATTTTGTCTTAGCAACAATGAACTATGTTTCAAAAGACTATGAAAAAGAGACATTATATTAATAAAAAACCCTGCATGCTGGTCATGTATGGTATAATTATTTTTTTTTCTTTTGCTTGGAAATGGACTTTTGGAGACTATTATGGCATGGCATTCATCCTTTTGTTTTATTGCCTCATCACTTTTTTGGGTTGAAAGCAAAAAAGTGCAACCTTTGATCTTCCTCCTCCTCTTCCTCCCCATTAAAGTTTGCATCTGCTCTAAAACTGCTTTGAGTTACTCAAAACTTCAGACTTCCTTTTAAATGCACTGAAGCATTCCCTCTGAGAAAAAAAAAAAAAACCCACAAAAACCTGCCAGAATGGATTTTGATAACCTGATGTGGCAAAAAAAAATATCTGTTAAAAAAGCAGCAACACAAAAAGAACTATGGAAAGATGTTCAAAACCAAAATTTGCATCCCACTTGAGGGGGACACTGAAACCATGCTGTTGCCTAAAACAGTCTAAAAATTAATTTTAAGTGATCTGCCCCATTTTATTTTATTTTATTTTGTTTTTCCTTTTGCATTTGGTCATTGTCAAATGTGGAATGCTCTGGCTTCCTAGTATATAATTTAATTCTAGTTTCTGTCATCTGTTAGCCCAGTTAAAATGTATGCTACAGATAAAGGAATGTTATAGATAAATTGGAAAGAGTTAGGTCTGTTTAGATGTAGATTTCTTTTTTTTTTTAAAGATTGATGCACTAAATTGTTTACTGTCGTGATGTAAAGGGGGGTAGAATTTGCAACGGGACTGTTTTAAAAAGTAGTTTATGCAGCATGTGCTTGCAACTTAAATATAAGTTGGGTATATGTAGTCCTTGCTATACCACTGACTGTATTTGAAAACCAAAGTATTAAAAGGGGGAGGCACCCCTGTTTATATCTATAGGGGTATTTTACATTCAAAATGTATGGGTTGAGGGTTTTTTTTGTTTTATTTTTCTTCAAAATTGAAGTATTTGGGACTGAATTGCACTAAGATATAACCTGCAAGCATCTAATACAAAAAAGACAAACCTTTCGAACCTGTTTAGAACGCTAATACAATTTCTGCAGTTATAAAGATGGCATTACTGCACAGTTTTAAAATGATGCAGATTTTTTTACAGTTGTATTGTGGTGCAGAACTGGATTTTCTGTAACTTCAAAAAAATTCCGCAGTTTTAAAGGCAATAATCAGTAAATTTTATTTTCAGGGACTGATATCCTGTCTTTTAAAAAAAAGAAAAAGAAAAAAATGGAAAGTAAATCTTACCACAATAAATATAAAAAAATCTTGTCAGTTACTTTTTCTTTTACATATTTTGCTGTGCAAAATTGTTTTATATCTTGAGTTACTAACTAACCACGTGTGATGTTCCTATGTGCTTTTCTTTCATTTTCGACTCTATGGTTATATCAAAAGAGAGAATAATCTACAATAATAAACTGCATTTTTTTGATTCCGTACTCAGTTTCTTAGTCTGTAGTTTAAAAGTTCAAGAACTCCAAGAGCAGTACTTCAGCATGCTGCCTGGCAAAGGGCTGATGCTGGTACCTGAGCTGGACTCAATAATATTCAGGAGGGGAGAAGTGAAAAGAATAGCTTCATGGAAAATTGTCACCCGATAGAAGTCAAGTTCTCTCTCAGGTAGATGAAAAACATGAGCTTTCAGGTGCTGCTTCTGACTTCCCACTATTGCAATGAGCTCAGTTTCAGTGACTCAGATCATCCCACCAGGTTTTAGGAGATCTCAAAGGGGAGATCTGCTTAAAAACCTGATGACATGATACAGCCCTGTATTTTGATTGTTTTATGATGGAGTGAAGTGAAAGGGAAGACTTCACATCCTCTTATCATCTGATCCCAGCAAAGCATGCCTGTCTCTAGTAAGAGATGACACCGCATCAGGCTTGGCTTGTCACAGAGCCACTTAACGCTAGATTGAAAGATTTCTTACCATTTGGGTCCATACTGCCTCCTCTTTTTCTTTTCTTTGCTTTTTTTCTCCCTTTCTTCTTTCATTTGCCCTCTGGTCTTCTCTTTTTATATTTTTCCCTTTTCTTTTTCTTTCTGTTTTTTTTTTTGCTACAGGCCTTAGAAAGCCCCGAGTGAACTGAGGAGCAGAGTAAAAAAACCAAAAACTCAAAGGACTTCCTCTAACTTTTGAGTTATTTGTCTTAAACAGGCAATCCAAAGGTTAATGTGCCAGAAATGCTCAGGTCTCTGAGCCCCTCTTCACTACAGTTCCCCATGTCAAAGAGCATTTTGACTCCAAAAGGCTCCTCAAAAAGCCACCTTCCCCGAGAGCCGCGTCCGTTTGCAGAGCCCTCTCCCTCTCTTTGAATGGGATTGTCTGCCCAGTTTATTTGAGATGCAGAGGCCTCTCTGAAGGATGCTCCAGCTGCTCCAGGATGGGGGTTTTATCTCCAGACTCAGGCTCATAAACCCAGCACTTTTTAATTGTCCTTTATATCTCCCTCCACCCTGCTGTTGGTGCAACTTCTTCCCAGCTGCGAGGTCATTCCTCCTGGGTGCTGGTGGCACTGAAAGGAGAAGACCTGTTGCTGTTTCTCTGCCGAGCTGGTCCAGCCCACAGCTTGGGTTGCTGTGTGCTGAGTTCAGGATGCGGCCCTCTGAGCCCCCACTCCCACGGCACCTGCGCCCATGAGATCTGCATCGATGGGCACCAGGTGCTGCTGGAGGTCAACCTGCTCCTGCTGAGGTCCCTGTGGAGGAGTTGGACACCATCGTGAGTGACAGTGGGTGTTGGTGGCCATGGTCCCTGATGCCGATGCTGTGCCTCGCCCTTCCTCGCTGCTGGGGCACCAACCTGCCCTTTGGCATCTGACCTGCTGTTGCACCAGGGTTTGAGTAATGGTTCAAGCTCCAGATTCTGGTTAATTCGAGTTCCATTTTCTGGTTAATGTGTAATCTGTGGGTAAACTGGTTGCTATTGGCCGAGCAGAGAATTATCTCCTCTCATAAAGACAGGGCTGCTTTTTATTTCTTCTCCCACCTTCCCTTCCCTGGCTGAGCCTTTGCTGATGCCCAGGGTTTTTGTGCAGGAGGGTCACTTAAAGGCTTTGCTGCTGCCCTTGCGGAGAGCTCCCAAAGGAGCTCTGCAATAAGGAAGGGAAGGGTCGAGGCCTCTCCTCATTGGGGGGTGCAGCCCCCAAGCCCCTGGAGTAGGACTCACTTCTGCTTCAGCCTCATCCCTTTTGCTGCTCCAGGTTTCCTTGCAGGCCAAGTTAGGAGCAGGCACTAGGATTTCAGAAGTATTGTAAATCATCCGAGTAGTGCAGAGCGAGGGGAGCACTCTGCCTCCTTGAAGTATCTTCTTTCTCAGAGGAAAAATCCCCAAACCCATGACCCTGTTTAAACAGTGATAAGAGAAATCCTTCCTAGAAATAGGCTGAGTGCAAAAGGGAAAATTCCCATCACATACCCAACCTGAGACAGAAGAAAGGCTCTCTCCCAGTTTGGCATTATTACCACATACTGCAATCTTGAATTTCAGCGTGAAACAAACCAACTGCCCAGGTGAAGGGAAAAAAAACCATAGCTGCCTGTTTTAATGTTCACTAAAGCAAAGTGAGTCTTGGGGTTCTCTGTATTAATCATTGCAGGGAAGCGCCCACCTTTGCTGCAGGACTGCTTGCTGAGGACTAATTGGAACCGCTCTGCTCTGAATAACCTACATTCATTAATCACCCCTCGCTTGACTCTGGCCTCAATCCTGCCCCCATTGAGCTCAGAGGTACAATCCCTGGGGATTTCAAAGGGGAGCAGGATCCCACTGTTCACCCGCAGGTACTTCTCTGGCTAAAGCAGGGGGAACGCTGCCTGAGCCGGGCCATCATGTGTTGAAAGGCCTGAGTGGTCTTAATCTCCCCATCACTAACAACATCCTATTTCTCCCATAGACCTATTGTGCTTTCCCATTTATTAACTACATTACAAAGAACTTTCATGTGACCACTACCAGGAGATATGTGCACGGAGAGTGGCCCTGTGCTGGCTGGGAAATGGTGTGCAGGGCAGCTCAGCCCCCTCCTCCCTCCCCATCCCACCTTGCCCTTAAGCCTTTTTTTATTTCCCCCCCCTAAAACGAAACAAAACCTTCTGCCCGACCTCTGAGCTTCTGCTGAGCAGAGTCCAAGAGTATTTTTATGTTTGTGCTGCAGCGTTTTCCCTGCTCGAGAAATGTCATCCTGGAGTGCATCTTTAAAAAAAAAAAAAAGGGGAGAAGAGAGGGAAATATCCCAGTCACACCAGTGTGTATTTATTTCTTGAACAACCTCTCAGCAGTGCTGGTCAGGCGCTGTGTGAGAAGTGCCTGCTTTGCAAACAGAGCGCTGAGAGCTTCTCTTTATTAGAAAGTCTTCTTCACCCTTTTAAACCAAAAACGCCTGAGCTGAATCAAAATGCCACTCGAAAACTACCCCCACACGAAATGTGGCAGCAAATTTTTAGTTTAAAAAATCAACTTTCCCAGGTCTTTTTTTTTTCCCCTTTCCTTTTCTTTCCGAAAGCTTTTGCGCAGCTGTTTCCTCCCCCTCCCTCGGCGGAGTGTGTAGGAAGTTCTTGATCTAGAATCATTCATAATTTTAATACCAATTTCTATTTGACATAACATACTAATATCAGATAGTGTAGCTGCTTCCTGGATTTAGGGAGGAAATGATGCATATATCAGAATTATCTGCTCAGATGCCAGAACTACATTGGTGTCATTTAAGCATGTGCTGCATTGAAAGGAAATCCTCTATATTTATTACTCCGATCATCAGATGAGCTAAATGGACCCACTGTTTCTGACACCTGTTCAGATGGCTGAATTCAAAATTTCACACAGAAAAAACCCCCAAATCAATTCCACATATTTCAATGTGAAGAATTAAGATTTTAAAAATAAATAAATAAACTTTCTTCCCTCTCTCTTTCCGAATCACTGTGTTGTGAGTGGCTGCCATGAGGCTTGGGCATTCCAGGGGTAGCTATGGAGAGTGGGATAGATTTTGTTTGCTCAGCCAGGACAGAAAACAATCCTGCTTGTACACACACACTCGAGCTGTCTGTAGTCAAATGCTTAAGATATTTGTTTTAAGTGCAGATCTTGGTATGAATAACATGAGATAGCACACCGCAGGACATGGCAGAGGTGAGCGGCTGTTGAGAGAATTCATCTGAATTTTCAGGAGGGAGCAGAGCACTCGTACCACTTCACACTTTTAAGGCTCCTCTGATGATTTTTTGGGGGGCACAGCAGATACAAATCAATAGATTAAAATACTGTACACTCTGCCGCATCTAATTCTTGACTGCCTGAAATTGTGGGGGAGGACCGAGAATAACATTTGTCACTCTCTGAGAGCTGAGTGCATTCAGATTTGTGAGCTCTAAGCCAACACGATGCAAAAATAGTCCAGGATGTGACTTAACTTTTCAAGTGAAAAGCAAAAGGCCAGGGATCAGTGAGGCTGGAGCTGCATGTACCAGCAGATAGCAGCCCCAGCTCCAGCCCCATCTATCTGCCACCCTATCAAGTTGACCCGGCACAGCGTGATAACGTCTCAGTGCCCCTGATGCAAGTCACCCATATCTTACTGCTCTCTGAAACGATAATTTGCTTTCACTGTTTCTGTACCCACTTTTTTTTTTCTCCTTGAAGTCTAGCTTTCAAACCCAAGCCACTTCCAACACAGCAGCAAAGTGTGCAGGCCTGTAGTCGTGGTGCAGTGAGTTACGGGGATGGAGCTCTCACTGCCTCTCTCCTTGTTTAGGTTAAAGCCCTGTGGACTTTGTGACATGATTTCCTTTGCCTCTTAAAAATATATATATATATTTTTTAATTCATCTCTACGAGGTGTCTTCCATGGAGGGAATCACAACCAGAGCAGAAGTTTGCTAGAACTGGTGTTTCTATACCACGCAGTAAAAAAAACCCAACCACCCAGCAAACAACAAACCGAGCAGTGTCTTTAAGTTTCCAGCGGGGGTAGGGCACGGAGCGTCCCTGGTTGCAGCTCTCAATTGTTAATTCATAAAGAAGCACAGTCCTGAAAAATGTTCTCAGCAGCTTGTCCCCCCATTAAAGCAGAAATGTCAGTGACTGCGGATGGAGGCGTGAAGGCTCAACACCCTATTTCAGCGCAAGTTCTGGCATCTCCTTACCCCTCATCCCTTAGTTTTGCGAGTTAAAGTGGCGTGTCCCCGCGGGCGGCGGGGTGCCGGCGGGAGCGGATTGCCGGGCATCACCGGGGCACACGGTTTGTTTCTCCGCTGCCCGCCCGGCACCTGCCTCGGTCAGCGGAGAGACGCACATTTGGGGAGAATTCTGGCACGGATTCTTAAACCAGCCAGGCTGGTTAAAATAAGCCAGGTCGGGGAGAGAGTGTCCGTGTAAAGGTGTAAAGGCTCCCTCTTCTCCCGACGAGCTCTCCATCACCGGAGCGCGTTCCAGGGGAGCGGGGGAATGGAGGTGCTCACATACACGCACACCCTTCCCGGGCCGGGGGATGATGGTGCTCACATACACACACATTATCTCGGACGGGGGGGGGGATGGAAGTGCTCACACACACGGTCCGGAGGGCCCATCACAGCCAGGTGCGGGGGGAGGACGGGGAGAGGCGGGGGGGCGGACAGGGACCCGGGAGGGACGGGAAGGGTGAGGGCAGCATCCTTTGCTTGTTTGTTTGCTTGTTTGTCTGTTTCTAAATTCAATTCCCGGAACAAAAAGAGAGTCTGTGCGTAACTAAAGGATCCGTCCATGCGCCCCAAGCTTAGCTCCGTGTGTCACCCAGGCGGCTGCAGCAGGCTGACCGACCCCCTAGGTATGTTCCCAGAGCACTTCCCCATTATTTTGTTCATAGTCCTTTTCTTTTCTTTTCTTTTCTTTTCTTTTCTTTTCTTTTCTTTTCTTTTCTTTTCTTTTCTTTTCTTTTCTTTTCTTTTCTTTTCTTTTCTTTTCTTTTCTTTTCTTTTCTTTTCTTTTCTTTTCTTTTCTTTTCTTTTCTTTTCTCTTTTATTTCTTAATTGTCTCTTTCATTTTTTCCTCTTTTACTCCATTTTTCCTTCTTTTCCTGTGTTTTGCCTTTTCTTTTCTTCTTCTTAAGATTCTCCCTTTTCCATCCTCTTCTTTTTCTTTCCTTTTTTTTCTTTTCACCTGTGCTCACACAGAGACTAGTCTATACCCCAGTGCAATCAAAGTGAGTTTATTTAATGACATTTTGGATCAGGCCCTGAGATCTCTGCAGGGAGCAAGACTGTGGGGGAAGGGCAGGATTTATATTTCATGGCTTTTAAAGAATCTGAAGTATGGAGAGCGGCACTTTCTGAGGCTGAGTCCATGTGGATGTATCTCACAATGTGTACGTGATTAAGCTTAAAGCTTTTTTCAATCAGAAAGCCAACAGATTCATTTTCCTGCAGCCTGAGCCCTGCTTCTCCAATTTTGAAACAAAAGTTCTTCCCAAGGCCTTGGCAGTGGACTGTCATGACGCTAATAGGGATAGAGATAGGGGCAGTTTTATTTGTTGGTATCAGCTTCTACCGCTGTGGTTTCTCCACTGCAAACAACCCCTGCTCCTTCAAGCACTTGGAGCTGTTGCAGTAAAATGTTAGTGACAATTAAAATGAGCCTAAAAGTGAACGAAACAAGACCTAGTATTCCCCCTCCCCGCCTTGCTTCCAAATTCCCTGCTGAAAGCATTTTATTATGTAGGAAGAGACGCTGGAGCCTGCAATGCAATTCAGTGTTTTGTGGTGTGGGATGAACAGATTTTCCTTTCTGTAGGGTTTCCTCTTGCAAAGTCATTGTAGAGGAGGGAATACTGTAAGATTAAATCTGGTTAAAATACTATATTCATGTCACACCAGATACGGTCTCCAGACTGTGCACAGTCTTTCGGTTTCCTTTATTGTGAAATCCTTTTAAAATAGCACAGTATAGAGTAGAAAACTTATTGAAGTACAACTCTCTTGCACCAGCCCTGTCAGATAAAATGAAGGAAAGTGATCAGCCTTCTTAAATTAATAAATCTGCTTAGTGTCTCTGGCTGCCTTCATGCTGTCTTTACTTTCTTTGACTCTTTCCTTATTAATAAACTGATAGTTAAATAAAGCCACTAAATGAATCAGTGTGCCTTGCTGGTGAAAGCAGGTTGTTGCCATCCTGTTTCAGGTCTCTTGTGATGTGGCTGAATGGTTGTGGTTTTAGAGCAAGGATGGCCACAGCAAAGGCTGCTAAAAGCAGGCTGACCACATCATCTTCTGGATGCTCTTCAGGTGTGAGGCTTCAGTACCTATTTCTCCCTGCCCCATGCATTAGTAACTGGATGGATTCACCAATGAGCATGAAAGCAGAGGGAAATGACACTGAGTCTATGGGAGTCATTTGCTTTAAGAGATCCTGGGCCAGGTGCCAGGTATTGCATTTAAGGAAACACTGTCGCCTTCGGAAAGGAAAGGAAAGGAAAGGAAAGGAAAGGAAAGGAAAGGAAAGGAAAGGAAAGGAAAGGAAAGGAAAGGAAAGGAAAGGAAAGGAAACATTGCTTTCAGTGGCATGTGGAGACTATTTCAATGCAGCTGTCCCACCTTTGGGTGAGATGTGTGAGAGAGATCACCAAATGGACTTTTGTTTTCAAAGCTGCAGAGCTGATCTGGACTCAATGCTGGAAAAGCAGCACTAGTTTGTCTTGCTTTTCTTTTTTAATTCAAAGCGATCTGACTTGTGTTTTATTCTTGCTCTGATTATGCTGTGCAGTTACAACAATGGATGGAGCTGAAGCATTCCTGCAGGCAGTTTATAGAAAATATATGTATATGCCTGTGTATACACACTCAGGGAGAGAGAGTTAACTCTAAGGGACTCAACAAAACACCCATATTTAAGAAAAGGGGATTGACTCACTGACTTATCTCACTTATTGTGCAAAGATTCACTCCACATTGAATTTTTTTTAAATTAGATTTTAAATATGTGTTGACAGGAGGGATCCATATAGTGTGAGTAACTGCAGGGAGAAGTGACAGCTCTGCTTTGCTATTAAGCTACTGTCTGGAAAATAATGGAGTGTGTACAAAAATTGATTATTATTTTGCCAATTACATTACTGCAGCTAATAACAATCATTAAGAAAGAAATACAGATAGCTACATGCTTTCAGGTCTTAGAAGCTGAGGAGAGGCAAAAATATATGGTTTTAAGTTAATTTGTCTGTAAGTCTCTTGTTATTAACATCAAGTATAGACCAGATGTGTGAGCTAGAACTGTTTCATTTAAAACTCTGTTAATTTCTTCTTCCTTCACTCAAGGTTAATAAACAGTACAAGAGGCTTTCTAAATTTAATTTAGGATTTGAATAGAAAAGGTCCTATTCTGTACCATAGTGACATGACAGACATGCTTTATAGTGTTTAAAATTCCTTTTAATAATGGTTTGTTTTCATCTATTTACTAAATTAGGTACCCGAGAGAATCATCTACAACGGTGATGTGAGAATCCCTGGTACCTGTGGTCAAAAATAAATAAAAAAAAGGTATGTGTTCATTTTCAGTAGCAATTTGACATATTTCAGCAGGGGTGGTAATTTCACTGCTTTGTTTTCTGCTGCTAAGACAGTGCTTTCTGGTCTAGCCCTGGGGAGCCGATGGCAGTCCGTGGTGCAGTTTCCCAGGCTTTCGGATGAGGCTGACTTTCAGGTGCCTACATGAACCACTTGCAATGATGGGGCTTTGTACTTTTGTCAGACAGGCAGCTCTCCTGTGTCCCACAACTCATATATAATCCTTTGCAAATGTTTTCTTTCTTTTTCTTCAAATGCTAGCGTACAGACATCAGCTACGGGGATTAAGGATGGGTCTTCTGAAGATCTCCCTCAGATCTCGATGAAAATCATGAGTCTGTGTTAGACGCCTTCTGTACTTAGAAATTACAATAGAGTTTAATTCACAGTGCTGCTTTCCTCTGGAAATTTGTGTTCATTCAGTCTGTCAACATTGACTAAAAAATACACCACTAATGAAAATGTGGGAATTAAACTTTCATTGCCTTCCCCTGCTAGACTCAAACAGGCACTTTATTTTTTTCTATGGAATCTGATTTTTATTGACCTTGACTATAAAAAATACTAAGTGGCTTAAATGAGCACCAAAGTTGCAATGAAAGATTCCTGGGTGAATTTTTTTTTTATGAAACCTCCCATTTTAGGTAAGAACACAGGCTGCCGTGCAGCCTGCTGCACACCAATCGACACTTAACGTGCTGTTAGAAAACAGTTGAATTTTATTGCCTCCTGGAATCAAGCTTGTTTTGCTCTTTATTATTTGTTAATTTTTATTATTTCAAATTGGAGTGAGGGTGGGGAAGACGTCATTGACACTCCACACTTAAAAGCACTGAGAGGAGTTTGTGTGAAGGCTGTGAGAACAGTTTTCTCAAGGAGCTCCAGAAAATGTTCATTTTAAGCCTGATGCTCCTCTCACTTCCCCGAGGAACACCCTGGGTAGGGTTTTGCCCGCAATACATGGAGGCTTTTTATTGTGTTTCACCACTATAAATTAGAGAGAAGCCAGACCACTTGGGTTTTTTTGAGAACTTAAAGTGCAATATGCTTTTTGCAAGAACAGAGCCAAGTCGTGATTCAGCTGAGGTAAATACATTAGGTATGTATTTTAATTGCAATGGTGCAGCATGTGGTCCATCACCTTGTTCCTAATTTCAATAACCCTACAGAAACTCTTCAGTGATCCCTGTAATTTATATATATGACCATTAGATTTATATAAATGATATACATTCTTGATGTCCATATAATAAAAAAGCAAAAGCCTTTTTTCCTGATGGGCACTTGTGATCCCAGGATCTGTTTAGCCTACTGCTCTTTAGGACAATTCTTTGTGATTATGCTTTCACATATTATAGGAAAAAAAAACCCCAAAACCAGCAAATCTGTTACTTCTAAGCAAATAACTCTTGGGGCTCAGAAGAGTTAACAAACTTTTATGGCAAGGTTCAGACAGTTCTGACCCCTATGGTAATATTTCATCTAAGGTTACTGTTGGGAGAGAAATCAAATTTCAGCTGTGAACATGATTGACAGGTGAAAGTAAGAGAGAGAAAGACATCTGGTCAGATGGGGAATTTGGGAAGGAGAAGGACAATTCAGGGAAGTGTCTCTGTGATATTAGGAATAATAAGCTTAGATATGAAAACTCCAACCCTCCACGCTGTCTGGAGGTGCACTCACTTGATATTCATGGAGGTGGCTTGGTTGAGGGAATTTAAGACCGTACATTTATAGTAGTGGACAATAGTCTCTGTGGTCTCACTTACTAACTTAACTCCTTTGAAGGAATTATGTTATTTCTGGCATCCTTTCAGCGTTTGGAGGAAATTCATTTTATGAGTGTGAGTGGAATATTTGGTGATTGCTGGTTAAGAGGTTCTCACCGTGATGTCTCTGGTGGGTGAGATGGCAGCAGGGCCCAAGGAGGGCTGTTGCTGGTGTTGCTCAGTGCCCTTGAGCCTGGGGAGATTGCTGGGAACTGTCAGAGTAGGCACTGCACGATGAAATTTGTGTTTCTGCAATACACTGGTATACCAATATCAGAATTAGTTGCCATCCCATAAAATACCACCGAGGGTACATTGTGGTACTGTACAAGGCAACTGTTATTTTGCAAGGGCCATGGGTTGGCCTGTTCTATTTCCTAGAAGCTCTGGTGAACGTCCCCCACACTATGTACATAACCTCAGGTGTATTTTACCCTACCTCAGTGTATTTAGTTTGGTGCAGAAGAGCTTTTCCACCCTCTAATATCAGGGAACCAATAGGAACAAAATATCGCTCTAATTATTTCCCGATCAGCATGATGATGTTGGAAAGTAGAATTTAGCTCTGACATAAAAAAACACCTGTAGCCAGGCTTTCTCTTAAAAACAAAGTGAGAAGAAAAAAAAAAATCTGCTTTTTTTTTGTCACTGTGTGTAACACTTCATGTTTCAGTTTTCAAAGAGGCTCTGAAGGACTTTTTTAGAGCTCCAAGGGCAGGATGCGGCAATGATGGCCTCTGGAATATAAACTGCATCCTACCTACATCTCAGGTGAGAAGAAAGGTCCTGGATGGGCTCCTGGCCCCACTGTAGACTTTAATGGTTAAATCACCATCAAATTCCTGGGGTCCACATTTCCACCAGAAAGGCAATGCCTACAGGAGAGGTTGTACTAATAATAAGCAAAATCTGAACTCACATGGTGGTAGCTGGCTGTGAGTTTGTTCCCTGGATGAATGTTCTTATTTGGGAGGAAGGGTGGATTGCTCACCCACTCCTTGCCCCCAGTATAGCTTAAGCTGCTTTCAAAAGAAAATAAATTAGCTAGGAAAACCCACTCTAACTCGAGTAGGATTGTCCACCCAGGGAACGGATAGCACTGCGGTATAGTTTACTACATAATTTCCCCATATGGATGAGCCTTAAGACTAAGGGGAGAATAAGGAGCAGTAAAGAACAGAAATATATTTTCTGTTCCTTTTCCAGTTTACCTCTAAGACCTTTCACACAGGGGAAATCATGGCACTCTTAAAGTATACATTTACTTACTTTTCGCTGCTATTTCTGCATTCTCACATGCATTTTTAAAAGAGATTTGTGTTTTGTGCGAGACCTTTTGCATCCTCATACTGTTCACGGGTATTTTTGATGTGCAGTCAAGTCAGACTGTTGTTTGTGACATCGTTTTTCTTCTCATGGCAATGGCCTGTGATGTCAAACCACCCCGACTTCACTGTAAATACACCTCATCACCTAAGTTTTATTCTCAGGCCATACATTGGATAAGATGGAAAATTAAAGCTCAGAACTGTAAAAGCAATTTAATTTCTTTGTATACCAGCGAGTTATTTTTAACTTTCTGTTGTTGAATTAGCACTCCCTATAAAATGTCTTTATTTTCCAAAGCTGATATCAGGATAAATTCCGTGAAATATTATTGGCAAGTTTCCCACTGCAGTCAATGGGAGCCTTGTCTGTATTTTTCAAACAGATGTGCTATATTAAATCTAAATGAGAATCTTCTATTTTAAATAGGATGCAATATGTTATTTTTTATTAAAAAATGGATAGTAACCTCTCCCCCTTCCTTTCCTCTCCCCAAACATATTTTGTACAATTTTACGTGTCACTTTTACGTAGGTTAAGAAATGTTCTCAAGTATTTCAGAGCAGCACAATTTCACTGTCTCAAGCTCCTTTCCAGCTCATTTCTGTGACTTTGAAATATGAAAACATCCCGAGTCTTTGTGAGCAAAGAGAAAGTACGTGCTATATGTGTCAGCTTTTATTCCCCCCCAAATTCTTGGCAAAATCAATTTAATAGTTTTCTCTGTGTTTAGAATAAGCTCTAAAATATTTTCCAGTGCTGTTGTTTAGTTCTAATAGAGGATTGTAAGTTAAGTGCTAAAAAAATATAGAAATATTTTTAACATCTCTTCTGGGCTTTCTAATTTGTGCCACTTACCAAATGATTCACACTGTACCAAAATACAGGAGATTGATGAGACAGGAAAAGTACTGATTTAACATCCCACATATAAAATTACTTCTCAGGCTTCCACATATAGTCCCGATGTTTAGAGAGTGAAGAAGCTGAGAGTTGGGAGTTACAGTCTGACTCACTTGTGAGACTTTGACCCAGTTATTTGAATCTAGATTCAGCAAAATACTGAAGCACTTTAAATTTGTTATCTTAGGTTTCTTCTAAAGGTCTGTTACTGTTGATCTCTCAATATCTCAGTTTACAGTTAGAAACCTAGATAATTAATTTTTACCTTCTAGGCTTCTGTAGGAGTTAAAAAACAGCTGTAATGTTCCTTGAAGCCTTTTAATGAAGCTGGTGTACTTGTCATTCACCTTAGTTCATACCCTAGGATGGGAAATCACTGGTGTTGCCCAAGTCCCATGCACCATTTCTGCTGGGATGAGATTTAGTCTCCACCATTACAAAGACTGGGTGCTTTGGGAGTTGGTAATCTTCTGAATGCCACATAGCTTAGCTTTACCTAGATTTTGAATGAGTCAAAACATAAGTAAATCACGGCTCAGTTATGTGCCCCTTCTCTCTCTTAAACACGATGTAACTTTAATACCTATATACACACATGTATAGAATAACTCTTGTGCACCTGCAAGAAATGTAGAGGTCACACTGCCCTTGTAATTCCTCCCTTTGCTGCCATTACCTTTATTTCCCAAGGTTCGAGCCATTATCATTCAGCAGTTGTGCAGATTCTCTTTTCTTCCGTCCCCAAATTATTATTGTTTTCCTCCTACCTTCTACCCCTCCCGGTCTGTAATGGAGTCCTCAGCTGTAAATTTGCTAACCATAAGGGTTTTTGCTTGAAATGTTTTGAAAAGGCCGTGGGAAGAAGAAGAAAAGGGGAAAAAAAAGCCGATGAACAACACGCTGTGCCATGCTCCGGCATTGCACTTCTACGGGAAAGATAATAAAGATATTAGCACTCATATAATTTCAGATAGGAAATGAAACCAGACATGAAAGAAACACTAGCTCCAGCTGTTGAGTGGGAATCAAACTAGCTATGGGAATTACAGGTACTGTCACCGGAGACAGCCTGACTTCTGAGAAATGACCTCAGGTGTAGGAGCTTGCTGTGGCCCCTTGCAGATATTAACACCTAATTAACAATCTGTGAGAGCATCCTACATCTTAATCACCAGTGAGGTGAGAATGACAATCACAAGGAGGAGAAGGAGAAGGGAAATGGTAATTTTTCCTCTGCACGCATCATCTAATAACCATGGTTATTCAGATGCAGCTAAACGCGATTTCCTTTTAGTCATTTCTGTCTATTGGAAGGCACAGTAAGTTCATTTGCTAGCAGGTAGGTAGTGGAGGTGAGAATTGAATTGATCTGAGATACTCTGAAAAATTGACCCTGAGGTCATTCCTAGTTTAAATTGGGAAGTAACGCTGAGCTTATGTCTTCCCTTTCTTCTCTCCTCTCTCCCTACTCCCCCTCTCTTTGTGTTTCCAGGCATGTTAGTCTGTACTGTGTAATTATTTAAACATACTCTGATGGTGGGGAACCTCGTTCCCTCAAAGTTAATCAAAATAAAGAGAGCTTTTGTTAGTTGTGATAGGTAATTAAATAGCTGGCTTCGTGTTGTGCAGAGGCATTGTGCTGGGTTATTGACATCCCAGAGCCGGGCTGCCCAGCCCTTCTGCATGCACACCAGCCCTCCAAAGCCACTGAGATTAAGGCTCAGGCTAAATTAAGGAAAAATGGTGTGAAGCCATGTAAATGATTAACGAGGCCAAGCTGTAAAGGAGAGGAGTGCATGGCAGTGTATCCCACCTGCCTCAGAGGAAGGTCTGTTTCCCTGGGGAGGGGTGGGCATTTTAAAGAGGACAAAACCATGCGCTGCATTTCCCCATCGTGCTTGTGATTTTTTTGGAAGTGGCTTTAGCCACAAAGTGTGGATGGGAACAACCTATTTACCCAATTTCATCTCCTGCATAGACACTTAGGGCCAAATTCTGCTCCAAATTACCTGGTGTAAATGCTCAGGAGTGTGGGAGAGCTGATGGAGAGGCTCTGGGCTTAGACCAGTGCCAGAGGGCTGGTGCCAGTAAAAAGCAAGTAAGAAAATAAATCAAAGGCCAGCTTTGCTGTCCCACCAAAGCCAAGGCAAAGCCTCCCTGCACTCCATGGTGATTCTCCAGCTTACCTCTGTATCACTTGGACAGGATCCGATGGAGTTTTTATGTAATGCCTTTTAATGGATGCTTTTATGTGCACTTCCAAACAGCTTCCACTTTCAAACAGCTTTATGATAGAGTTAAAACGAGAGGCAGGCAGGGAGCAAGGAATACATACGTATGTACATCTTGTAGACTTAATTCTGCATCGCCTCTACCCGCAGCACTCCCTTGCCGTGCTCAGTAACAATCTCTTTCCACATCACTTGGACCCAAATTATATTCCAATCAGGACAGAATGGCAAAGTGAAGACAGCATGATATTAACCACTCAGCTTCCATGGAAACTCCCATCATTTTCTTTCCCATGACAAGAGATAACCTCTATGTTTTCTGTTACACTCACTTCTTCAACTCCTTCAGCTTTGTTTTCACGTGTTGGCCTTGCACTAAAAAATATAACTTGACATCTTGTGTCTTCTCAGCTAAAAAGGTATAAATTCCTGGACTTCATGTCAGCTGTACCCAGATCAAAGGCAAGAAACATAAAAGTTGACATATATTATTTATTTCGTGGTTTACATCAATGGTGTTTCTCTCTACCCTTTTTTGTTGTTATTGCTGATGTTTTGCCCATAATGTTGTGCTCACTTCTCAAAAGTGTTTGTCCCCTACAGACAAATATTCATATTCATGTAATCCATCAGCAGTTAACAAATGCCAGCTCATTTTGGCATTTCCCGCACACCCAAAAATTCCCATTGTTTTTGCAGGACTCTTTGGGTGTGAGAAGAATGCAGGATTGGGCCCTTGAGTGGGAATTTCAGAGCTGGAGACTTTCTCCCCCAGCCCCAGAAAAGCACAGGGTCGGCTGGAGCCGCAGCCTGGGGCAGTGGCACAGGGAGCGGGAGACTCTGCATTCTCTCCCTGCATTGTGAGCTGCTGCAGAGGCAAGGCAAATGCCAGCTTTAGAGGGGAGCAAAAGCTCAAAAAAGAATTTACTTTTTAGTTGTTTGGTTTTGGGTTTTTTTTTGTACCTTTCCCCATTTTTGTTGACCAGCCTTTGGAGCTAATATAGGGTCTGTCTTATAAATGTGGCCAGAAATCATCTGAGTTCAGTCACAAACGCTGCTCCAACCTGTGCCTCTCTCTGACCACTTAGTTTTATGTAAAACTTTCTTTTTCCCCCCCTCTTTGTCAACAACTGTGGCGGGTTTTACTTCCTGAGTTACAGAATCAGCTGAAATGCTGAGTCTGGTTTTGCCCCCTACCCTCCCACAAGCTATTCTTTTACTGCAATGAAAATAATAATGCCTGAGAAAGATCCTTGGGATTTGGGATGGGGGGGGGCGGGGGGGGTTGGGGTTGGTATGTGTATGTGTGTGTGTTTTCTTTTGTTTAGTTTGGTTTTATTTTAAAGCTTGCTGACAATTGTCAAATGCTTGTTCCAGCACAGAAGTGCTCAGAGGGTACAGTCCTGTTATACAGCCGGCAGGAATAATTTGCAGTGCTCCTCAGAGCTCAGCTATGCAGTCAATGTATGCTTTACTATTTCTTTAAAATTTAATTGGGATCAGGCAATCAAGTATCTCCAAATTTTTTGCCTCTTCAGGCTGCAGTAAAGCCCCTTATAATTTATAATCAAAGTTTGGTATCGTTAAACTAAACTGTAAAACTGACTTCAAGGTTTCAGTTGTAAAAGAAATGTTGCAATGGGGCTTGAGTAGCACAGCTAACAACAAGACACTGAATGCATATACCCACATGCATGTCTGTTTGGTGTGTTTATGTGTATATAGTTCTTTCCAGAGATAAGAAAGATCTAAATAATAGATATTCTTTCACGGTAGAACTGAAGCTAAGATAGATTGATAGCCCAAGTAGTTACTTTAAATGCAAAATGAAGTGTTAATTTATTAAATTCATTTATGCACCAACATTATTTTTATGCCTTTATTTATATTTTCCTGTAATATGGAGCCATGTAGTATTCATCCTGGGTTTTTCTGTCTGTTGACTGGAGCGCTCCTTTGCTTAGATTTTTTTTTTCTAACAAGGCAGCTCATTTAGAAAGAAATGTTTATGTGAAGTGCTTGTCAGTTGGCATTTTTACTGGTGTGCTAACCCAAAGGTAAAATATAAAGGCACGTCTTTTCCTTGCTGGCTTGTTGCTACTAGAAGGGTTCCTCCCTTGTTAGCTTGATAAATAATTTTACTAGCGGGAATCTGCTGAATTTTTATGCTTGCTGTCTATTTTCTGCTTGCTGCAAATAAATTCCAGCACTCAGAGGGCACTAAAACTCCAAACACATGGTATTTTCCCATTTTGTTGCTGGTTGCCTAAAATATTTATTTCATCTTGTGTTTTTAATTAAATCTTTTTTTTTAATAAAAGGAAAAAAAAGAGGGAAGGAAACAACCCCTCAAGTTATTTCCAAATGAAGGTTTTAGTCCAGACTGTAATTAATATAAAATCTTGAGTTTAAATAACACATTATCACAGGTAAGCTAAATGAGTAGCGTTAAATCAGTCATCACTCCAACAACCTAATGGTTTTCAGATTAAATGCAGGGATTATTTATTGACATATCACCCATTTAAGCATTTCTTACCATTTATTATATACTTCTCATTTTCCCAGTTTGCAATCAGGAAAGCTAATTTAATTTGCAAAATGAATACTCGAGTTTGGTGAGAGAACACAGTGAAAAGCTTCAGATTAGGGGTTGCCATGGCATGCATGGCAGAAGTTTGCAAGAAATTAAACTGGGGAGGCTGAAGTGGAAGAGTTAGTGGTTCACTTTTTTTTTCACTTATCTTTTTTTTTAAAGGGTTTGTTTTTTGCAGTTACTGGAGCTGTGTACATTTTTAAACGGAATTTAATTCAAGCAAGCAAGAAACAAGCTCCTAAAAGCCTTTGCTTCCCCCACATAGCAAATTCTGCATGTCAGACGGTGCACTGCAGCCAGCATCCCTTCCTTTACATGCCTGCATAGCTGAAGGGCCTGGATGCAGTCCAGTTACACTGCTGCCTTGTCCCATGCCCACCCTGTCCTCAACACGAAAAGCCTGGCTGGGTGCAGGGAAGCTGAGCAGCATACCCTGTTCAGACATTCCCTCAAACAGCAGAAAGCCATATACCCTTAAAGATGCCAGGCACATCCACCAAAAATTTGAGAGTTATGTACATATTTTTAGCCCCATTTGCCTCAAAGCAGTCCTCAAACTTTGACCCAAATTCTTACATTCTTACACCATCTACCCTCTCATTTGGTTACTTATTTGCATAAGAATGAGGTGACTGATCTGAGTGGTGTAAGCCCGTGGCTCAGCCTGGCTGCTCTGCAGACACCAGCCTCCTCTTTTACCTGAGCACATCCCAAATCCATAACTGGGTGGTGGAAAAAAATGATGTGCCGGAACTGAACCGAAAAGGGAAAAGCTTGGGCTTTTTTGGGCAGTGGGGACAATTAGCCCTTGGGGGCTCAGCCATATAGAATTATAAATGAAACAGGGTTACCAGGAATCTCAATGTAATCCATCCCTGTGCCACGAGGCAGGGTCAGACAGGCTTAGGTTATTCCTGACAGATATTTGCATAACCTGTCATTAAAGCCCCTCACGGAGACCGTGACACCTTCCTGGCAGACCTTCACCACCATCCCTCCTCAAATGCATTTCTCCCTGTCTAACCCGCAGTGCAGGTCCCTTAACATCCCAGTCACAGCAGACACTGAGGACGGGCTATTTCTTTCCTCTTTACACTGACCCTTTGCATATTTGAAGGCCGTTGTTATGGCTTACTGCAGCCTCCTTTTCTCTAGACTAAACAACTCCAATTTTTCAGTCTTTCTTCATAGGTTATGGTCATGACTTTGTTATTTAATATCTCATCTGAAGAGCACACATACAGTAAACTTGCTGGAATTCAATTTACCTGTGTTGAAAAGGACTGTGAGGATGCTGCCTGGAGGTTTTACAATGTCTGCAAGGGGAATAATTTAATTCTTAGCCTGATAATTTTTATTCTATGAGATGGTGAGTGGGGAGCATTTCTTTACCCGGGAGTGTTAACTGTAGCCTCTCCACAAATTTCCCCTGGTAACAGGAATACTGTAGTTCTGTGTACTGTCAGAGTTTACTGACAGGCTTTAGGAAACATTTTAACATTTTATAATATTATATATATAAGTAAGAATGAGAGATTGGGTGCAGCCTCTGCAGTTGCAGGCAACATCTTGGGGGGGGGGGGTACCTTCAAGGTGCCACATGGCTTTAATTTCACTAGCAGCTGAGCAGCTACAGCCATTGGTACATCGCTTGCCAGTCACCTCCTGTGTTTCAAAAGCTTCCAGCTCAACATAGGTTTGGGTATATCTAGCTTTTCCTTTGTGACAGAAAGAAGTTTTCCCCAAAATGCCACTGATGAAGGTGAACTAAAGAGGATTTTTCAGCCATCTGTATTGTCCTGGGCTTTGTAGTTGTCTCTAAGTTGCTTTTTTTAAAAGTTGGAAAAGATGTTACTTCTCTTTCATTGAAGATTTGCTTTGCTCCTTGGGAAAAAAATGAGGGGAAACAGAGCCTGCTAATTCTGCCTTTCTTATTGTCTTCCAGTGCCTTGCCTGGGAGGTTGGTGGGGAAATGTCCCAGAGCAAGAGAAAAGTATTTGCTTGCAAGAAAATATTCCCCAGGGACTTTTCTTCTCATACGTGCTGCAACAAATTGCCCCAAGATGAGATTAATCAGAACAGGAGAATACCAGGGAGCATCTCCTGGAGATGGTTTTAGGTTTTCCAGGATTTTGGCTTCCTGAGTGAAGACTTAACCAAACCCTGTTTTGAAAGGTGCTCACAAGGACACAGTGGCACACACTGCCACCTAATCTGTATGAACTAGGTAGCAGCTCTGGAGATGGGATGTGACAGGTTTTAGTAATAATGGAAGAAGTTTATCCATGAAAGAGGATGATGACTGGGGTATTCAGTCATATGTTTGTGAGGTGGAAATAGCCCCTTGCTATACAAATATCCATGATACCATCTCTCTTGCTTCATCTAAGATTCCACCTCTGCTTTGTATTGTATAGCATCCCCTTTCTTATAAAACCTTTCTGGATATCTATATCCCCTCAGTGATCCATCTCAATCACCTTAAAGAGTTCTCGTCCAAAAGTACAAACTTTCTGTTCACAATGAAAGTGTGTGCAGAATCAGGAAAAACAGCTAACAAGTCAAGTAGACATTTTAGCCCAAGTATTTTCTAGGTCTAAAGGACAACCTCATTGAGAAATACTTGTGGAGCTCACTTATGTAGGAAGTAAAATGAAAGTGACCTTGCTGAGCCATTGGCTCAAATCAGAGATGTAGCAGCAGAACTGAAAATATATGCTTCCTTCTCTAACAAATGGAGTTAGGGACTAGTTCTTACCATGGGGAAGAAGAGAGAGGAAAATGTATTGTCTTCCTTTCAGTAGTTCATTTTTCTTTGCAAAGTGATTAATGCATTACTATAGCAGATTTATTGTATAGCCTGATTACCATTGCATAATAAATCTAAACAACTGTGACTGTCTTGGTGATAAGACTGGCATGATTTTGTCTCTCTTAAAAAAGGTTTATAAGTTAAGCTTAACTTTTAGCTTTCTGCATTTCTGGGATAAAATTTATTTTGGCCATTACAGCTCTATCTGTTTGAAAATGCACCAAAAGGAAATCAGTTGTTCAAAAGGAAGGTGTATTATTGGGAGAGTTTTACCTTCACTCAATTTGCAAAAGAAACTGAACATCAGCATTAAAATGGAGTTCAGGAGAAAATAATAACTCAGTTGTTTTAAAAGAAGTTGTAACATTAAAAACATTTTCAAATATCAAGGATGGACAACCCAATTAAATCAACTGCATTATTTTCACAGCTGTTAACACCTCAGGCTCAGCTTTTCTCAGGCTACTGGAGTTTGCTGAGGGCTTGTCTATGACTGGATGAGAGACTTCCAGGGAGCCACGAATAAAGCACTTGTGGCTAATTAAGAGACATTTTCTCTGAATCATGGGGAAATTGGTAGTGCAGTGTTAGTGCTGTCACTATGCTGAACCAGAGCATGAGTTTGGGAAGGATCTTTTGACCATGTGGCCACTACCTGCTGCCCAGACTCCTTTTTGGTCTATAGCTTTGGACATAGAGATTGGTTGCTTCTGTCTTTTTTGCTTCCCTGTCTCCATGAACACGCACAAAAGGACACTGCATCTCTGTGCTAAAGTAGTTCATGTTTGTTTTGCCTGAATGCTGTGACACTGTGAGAACGTCCAACGTTTGGAGGGTGGGATGTGAAAAAATTTCTTGTACCCAAGTCATAGATGTCTGTTTGGGCCATGCTTCTCTCATTAGTGAGAAGGTACCAGGGCAGAGCAATAGCAGAGTGTGTTGGTGCCAGGAGAGCTCCCATATCCTGGGTTTTCTCCCTCTCTTTCCCTCTCCCAAGGCTCCTTCCCACCACTGTGTCTCTCAGACTTTTCTTCAGAGCCTCACCAGATGCTTTGACAGCAACAGAGAGCACTCAGGCATCTTTGGACCACTCGGTACATCATTGCTTTGTCTTCCTCTAGGTCATCTGCACAAAATTTAGGACTGAGGCAGAGAGTGTGGCCACTTTAGTTGGTAGAAAATTTGTCTGACTCCCAAGCTCAGTAAAAACTATAAGTTGTAAACTGCAAACTGCTTCCAAAAAAGTGCAGGTGAAATTTCTTGGATAGTTGTATGAATTTTGTAGTGTAAAGAAAGACTGGAAACAGATCATGAATCATTCCAGACTTCAACTAAAAACTGTTGCAGCCAAACTCTGGGAACAACATATTTTGATTAGGAGCTCCAGGCAATTTTTTCCTTTTGTAGTGAGGATATATGAAGGTGATAAAGGTGACAGTCTCTTCCATAGCCTCTGAAAACCCTGAATTGTCTTTGTGAAGGAGGTATCTTCACTTCCCATCTCTGAAGACCTCCTGCCTCACAGATTTCTCATTTTCTTGGATGTATTCCTGATGGCCATGGTTAGAAGTGATATCCCATGGTGGCTGTGAGGTGGTTGGAAGACCTTTCATTTTCCAGTACCCAGGTGACACCATGACAATTTGCAGGCACCAAAGCGTTGTTTGATTTGGACTGGTAATACTGAAGTTTGGGTCTGGGGAACTGAATTCAGCCTCTCAAAACCATCAAGGCTTGCAGCCAGGACTGGCACTATCTGGTAGCTTATATTCAAAAAGTGGAGTATCTTTGTTTGAGTTTAAGCCCTGGATTCCTGGCATCATTTCCATCCTTCACTTTTCTTCAAGTTAACAGGGGTTAAAAAAAATATCTCTATTCAGATATGAATTACTTCTTTCAAAAAGAAGGGGGAAAAAAAAGGTTACTTGGTACAATCTGGTACAATCAAGACTCATGAAGGGGGGGAGACAGAAAATCCTAAAGCTTTTGCACAGGCTTTCAAAGGCTCAAAGACATCTTTTTTTCCCTGGGTATGTTGAACATCTTGAAAATAAACCAGCGTGTTTCAAAAGAGAAGATAGATGTGTCTGTTCAAATAGGCATTGCGTTTGGAATTGGTGCCTCTGGTTGTTAAACAGAATCCTTGTTTAACATCCTTGTTAAGAACTGTGACTTGACACCAGTTTTATGAAGATCAAGTCATTTACTTTTAAAGTAAATTAAAGCAAATTTCTCCGTGGTGACAAGTCAATAAAACAATGGAAGGCTCAAGTTTTTCAATCACCCAACATCTGTTCCTTGTTTTCCTCTAGATGTAAATGGCCTGTGTACAGCAATAGGTGAGCAGAGCAAGAACCAATAACTGTAATGTTGGGGTGGTTTTTTTGTTTGTTTGTTTTTGACAGAGGTGGAGAGGTATCTATATTTAGTTTGCTCTAGTACTGTAAGCTCTGTGCATTTTTGGAAAGGGTAGTTTCATAGTTTCCTGTGGCAGCATGTTCAGAGTGCCATTGACACGGGAACAGTAATTGATGGCTCTGATGCTGTATTTTGTTGCTGGAAGCACAGTGAGCTGTTAGAGTTGTGTACGTGGTGAGCAACTTCTCAGAAGCCCAGTCAGCGCAAATGAGATCTCCATCTTCTGTCCAAGCCACCCACACCACCAGCAAACACCTCTGAAGCAGAGGGTACTCGGATGCTCTCTGAGCTGTGGTGGGA
The DNA here is from genome assembly GCF_028858725.1 of Colius striatus. Lineage (NCBI taxonomy): Eukaryota > Metazoa > Chordata > Aves > Coliiformes > Coliidae > Colius > Colius striatus. Next base: position 16,977,044 of record NC_084772.1, on the reverse strand, counting down.
ACTAGGTTGTATAAAAACCTCACTGAAACCACTTCCACATTGTACCCACGCACAACCTGTTTGTCTTGAAACAAGAGAGAAGAAGTTGTCTCAGGGAGAATACAGCAGATAAACCCCAAGGTATTAGACTCATTTTACACTGCAACAAGTGCAGGATGCAAACTGCAATGTGTTTGTTTCAAGCATTCTGGAGGGTTTGGCGTTTTGTGGTGTGAGAATTGGCTCTCTGCTGTGTGCAGTATTCACATGTGGATTTGTGCTGCGTGGGAAATGCTGGCACAGTGGAAAAGAGAGGGGAAAGCTCTGCTGGGAAAGTAAGAGGGGGCTGGATATTATTCACTTGGGGCAGAAGACTTTTCCTAACTCCTCTTAAGAGGGCAGTTTCTCTTGGACAGCGTAGCGTTTACTTTTGGAGTGGTTGAGGGGGACAGGAAGTTATTACTGGATGCACGTGAAAGTTAGAGAGATCAAATCATTCTAGAGATATAAAAAAAGAAAGGTCAGTGAAAGTCCAGAGGCCTTTGCTGCTGAAATTATCCCACCCTTTGAAATCTGCCTTCTCTTACACATCTGGTTATTAATCTCATCTTCTTAGGTTTAGGTATGCCTTTTATGGTGTCTTCTTCTGAGTCCTCAGGTTCAAGACATTTGGAGGGAGTGGTTTGCCCTTACTCTGATCTTTATGGGGCTGGGAAATGGGCTACTCTATTTTATGGGAAATGAGTAATTAGGTCTCATCAAATTCAAGGCACCTGGCTGTGGGGAACAGTGAACTTCTCCTTTGCTAGTTCTTCTAGAAAAGAGCTGAGAAATTCTTTGCATGCTTCTGTGATGCTGTGCTAGATTTTAATACACAGAAGTACACAGATTCATTAAGCAATTCTGAAATCTTCATTTTATCCAAAAGATGAGACATGTGATCGTACTACCATATCTAAAAAACACCAAAACCCAAATCCCTATGAGATGTTGGGTGACAAAACAAGTAGCAGCATTTAGTCCATTCCAAGATTTATTTTTGCAGTTGCTGCTGATTTGCAGCTTAATAACTGAATATGGGAAAGCATCCTTTTAAATAGTCTCTGTTTTCTTCATGTCCACGTAAAGTGATGCTGCACTCAGTCAATGAAGGAGGCAAATGAGTTATCCACCCAGAATGCAGCTTTCTGAGATATGTTGCTCATGAGCTGTCATGTAGAAAAAGGTGATAATGTTTGGATGCAGGGATTCCTCCTGAATCCCTATTTTCCATAGTTTCGGTGAGCTTTGGATGTATCCTTTGCTTGCAGCTGTCATCATCATGCTTGGACTTGTGATATTAAGGAGATGTGTATCCAAAGGCAATGAACAGATGCATCTTTGTAGGAAAAAATGCTTTCTGGTCAGCAATGACTTCCAGCAATCTGCAGTTAGTGCAGTGAAGGAGCCCACTGCAGGAGGACTCATGAACCACTGCAGGAAGAGAGATGCTGTGCCTAGCAAAGATTCTTGCCCCAGGGCCCTGGCAGAACTGAGGACAGATCTTTTTGAGGAAGCACATCTAAAATTGAAAGCCTTTGTTTTATTTTTTAAGTGTCATGGTGGTTTTTTAGATGATCAGGCCATCCAGAGCCAACTCCTTCACTGTATTGATGATAAACAAATTGCCAAATGTATCAGCAACTGACCTTAATGAAGAGCTCTGTCTTCCACCTGAGGCCTGGACATTCCTGCAGTGAAATGGCCTTTAATAGGTTTCTTATCAGGAAGGAGGTCTTCCTAAATTGTACAGTCAGAAGCACTGAGATGCTCCTCTAAACCCAGCAGAGATCTCTAAGCCTTGGCAATAACTGTGCATCCACACGGTCCCCATGGCCTTATCAGAGCATCTCTGCTGACGTTTGATTAACAGCAACGTGTTGTAACAACAGCTGCTGGGTTTGTATTCCTTATGGTCTTTTTAAATAATTTTTTAATTTTTCAGGGTCAGAGTGGAGCATGTATGTCCCCAATATCTCCATGTCATACTCCTCTATATCTCTGCACATTCCTCACTTTTAGGGCTAGTTGAGAGATAGAGGGAAACTGTAAAGACCGTAGAGCCAGCTGCTGCCCACTTCACACTGCTCTTTCCATTTCTCCTTTCAGGATCAAATCCAACTCTCACTAAATTCAGTGGAAAAGCTTCTTTTGACTTCTGTGGCAGTTGTCCTGAGCTGCAAAAACATAGAAGAGGTTTATTAAAATACAAATGAATTTTCCTCAAAGGCAACCTCTTTCTGTGAGTAGCTTGAGCATTTCCTGCTGTATGAGAAGCACTCTCAATTTCTCCTGGGTTCAGTGAGAACTTTGGACAGGATGGGGCCTTTCCCTTTGGTGAACCATTCAGAGCTCTAATGCTGAAATTACATTCAGTTACATTCATGTAACTGAATTCCCAGGTCATAGAGTTTATCTAGAGATCTGCTCAGAGGTGAATGTGAAATACCAATGCCTTGCACTTCCTGGGTGCCTTTCACCTTTCCAAATATCTATTAGTTAGTTCTCAAAACACCCCTGCAAGGCAGATAAGAGATGGATGGATACAGTTCCTTGAATGCACCAGTTGAGCCAAGCAGCTGTCTGGCTGTATAAAACACCTCTGCCTGCAGTTTGGGGCAGATTAAGAAGAAGATAACAAACCTATATCTTGTTGAGGGTGCAGAAAGAATTTAGCTAGGCAGAATTTAATTACCTGTGCTGGAGCTGGGCCAGTCGGTAAAGGCTCACCTCTCTCCTTTCATTGCTTTCACCATGGAGTCTGTAACTCCATCACGTTCTTGTCCTGTCCAAAGGATGATCTTGTACTTTGGTCTGGCTTGAGTAGGGGTAAAGCTGGTACGAAAGGACCCTTCCTGGGACTTCATGAATGTCTTGTTTCCACAAAGATTTGCCCTGATGCCTTTTATCCTGGCAAACAGTTCTCTATGTTACATTGAGATTCTCTCTCTGGTGTCCCCAGAGCAATCAGAGCTGTGCAACACCAATTCCCTTTTGTTTGCTTTTGCAGCATGTAATTCTAGAGGATAAAAATGTTGAAGCTAGAACTCAAATTTTATCTATTTTGTGTTAATGCTTTTTATTAAATCTTCAGATTCTCTTTACAAGCTTCAAGGAGAGTAATTTATTGTAAAGCTACACTTACTGTATTTTATGTCCACTGTAATTTCTTGTTTCATCTAATTCGGGTTATACTCATGTATAACAAAGATAAGAAGAGATGAGTTATTAATCAAGAAAGTTTTGGAATTAAGATTTTAAACAAACATACCAGATACATGTGTAATATTTGGAAATGGATCTGGAAGGACTTGTGCAATGTGCTTCAATCAAATTCTGAAAAGCAAATGACTAATACATCAAATCTTGAAAAGGAATTGACCAATAAATCAAATCGGGAAATGGAAGTGATGGATAAATCAGGTCTAAAAAAGCAAACAACCAATATGTCAAATGCACAGTGTGTTTATTAAAGTAAGGAATGGCTTGTATGTGACTGAATCTGCACGCTACAGGCATGCAGTTAAATACTTGAGATCCCTCAAGAGCAAATTATACGTGCAGGTGTACACACATGTGCCTCTCTACGTTTACACAAAATAAACACACACGTGTCTCTGCCGCGGTTTGAGCCGGCGAGACACGCGGCAGCGGCCAGGCGCGGTGTTTGCGCCTGAGCAGCTGACGGGACAGAGCCAGGGCTTCCCGCAGCACGGAAAGCGCAGGGAAGGAGCAGCAGCAGCAGCGAGGGACCCGCCGGGAGCCGGCAGCTCTCGCGAGGGGCCGATCCTGCCGGGAGGCGGAGCCGAGGAGACCGCGGGGGATTTAAACGGCCCCCAGGGAGCGCGAGTGGCCGCGATGTAGTGGGGCAGCTGGTGTGGGAAGGGCGAGCAGGGAAAGCACTAGCGGCTGGAGGGGAGAACATTGGTCGCCCCCGGGCTCAGAGGCAGAGCTTTGGGCTCTGTGTGCTCAGCTAGAACCCAGACTGAGCTGCAGAGGAGGCGTGCGGCCGACCGGATGGATGGGAGAGATGCCCTTCTGTCGAGGGTGGAAATGGGAAGCATTGTTGTGTGAGATGTGCCCAGGGCAAGGATCTACTCTGCTTGGTGCAGAGTTCCACAAGGAGGTCAGTAGGCTGGGGAGTATTAGGGAGAGTGAGAGGGAAATAGACTATTGGGATCATACCCTCCCCTCCACGTGGCAGGTCAACCGGGGATAACACAGGGGATTCCTCCTCCTCTCTTAGCCCAACTGAATCCAAGGACTCAAGGGATGGAGGGCAGTGGCAGCAGCTTGTTACCTGGTACAGCAGATTGCCTTGTGTGACTGCTCCACCCTCCCAGGTGCCCCTACCTTTACAGAACAGGTATGCAGCCCTGCAAATTGAGTTGAGCAGTCAGCAGAGTGAGGGCTCACCCCTGGTGGAGCAGTTGCCGGCATTCAGGCAACCAGCACCCAGCATCTCAACAGCTTCCTCAAAGAGGGGGGAAAAAAGACAAGTCATTGTCATAGAAGACCTCCTTCTAAAGGGAACAGAAGGACTAACATACAGACCTGACCCACTTCTTAGGAAACTCTGCTGCCTCTCTGGGACATGGGTCAAGGATGTCAAGAAGAAGCTCCTTCCACTGGTACAGCCCACAGACTGTTGGTCCATTGTTGGTTTTCCAGGTGGGTAGTGATGAAGTGTCAAGCAGGAGTTTAAGGGCCATTAAGGGGGCATTCGGGGCATTGGGATATCTGATTAAGGGATCAGGAGTCCAAGTAGTGTTCTCCTCTATCCCTTTGGTTATGGGCAGGGATGAGGAAAGCATATGGAAGGTGAAACATTAATACTTGTCTCCAGGCCTGGTCTCACTGACAAAATCTTAAGTTTTTTGAGCACAGGATATTTTACAAGGTACCAGGGACAGTACAAAGGGACAGGACAATTCTATCACAAAGAGGGAAAAAGTAACTTAGACAAGAGTTAGCAGTGTTCATTTGCTGGTCTCCCAGGTACACGGGGGGGTTCCATTTGAAATCCCTCCTTTTCAATATTTGCAAGTTACTAGACCTGAACAGCTCATGATTCCAGCTTTTTAAAAAATGGTAATTGTAGGTATAGCCCAGATTTTAAAAATGGTGAGACATGCCTTGTTCTGAAGGCTTTCTGCTTTGCTTTCTGATTCTAATTGTACACTAGCAGCAACACAAACTCCTTTGGCTAATTCAAAGGGTTTTGACAGACAGCTTGGACCCAAAGCATATTTTCAAGATCAAGACTATAAAAATCTCACTATGGAAAAATCATCATTTGCCTCACTGACTTTGATTTACATCTATGTTACAGAGCCATGAAATTTAAAATAAGATGACCTAAATTGTCCTGTAATAATGTGGGCATGAACGTGTACTCCTGGTGGCAGAGTTTCTCTGTCACTATACCAAATGAAATCTAGTTTTTAGTGCCAATCAGTTAGGCATCATTAACCCTTTAAGAATGTTATTAGCATTCTCACAAAGCTTTTCATCATTTAACAAATGTTTTCAGAATAAACTTGTCGAGGTCAAAGAATCCAAGCCAATAAGATATAGGACTTTTTTGTCCTTTTTTTGCAATAATATGTATACTCTCTCCACACCAAATAGAAATGATTAGTGGTAGTTTTAAAAAGCTTGCAAAAATGTAGCATTTAAGTTTAAAAGCAGTCCTTCATAAGCTGTCCCCAACTTCTGCTGGAAATATCTGTCCCTCCCCCTCATTCCTTTTTGCTGTATAGTAGAAAAATCACTCTGTACAGGGTTCCTCCAAGATGCAGGAATGAAAATTGCTTTGCATTTGCTATTACATTATGGTGCTCTCCATTCTGGTTTGTGGGGTTTTTTTTTTCTCAGTTCATGTTGTTCTTTTTGCAATAAGTGTATGTTTGAATTGAATTGGAGAGTAGCATATTAAAGAACTGGTTTTCATAGCTGTTTATGTCCTTTCATCCAAAGAAGTGTGAGAAAAGCAATCAAGGTTTCAGATTGACATGCTAAAGCAGGAACTATCAGAGAAAGCATCTTGCTGTTAAAGTGTTGAACATTTGCATACCTAGCTTGTTTGAATTAGTCCAGACTAAAACAAAGTATTTATAGAACTAGCTTCAGCCTTTGGTCAGGCTTGTAAAGAAAAACTGATTTAGTTTCAGATAATTATTAATCCATTCCCTCCAGCTTTATGCCTCTGAGTGTGTCAAAAATGTAGCATCTATAACCCTGACTCAGTGTATTATTCAGACTTTCCATCACTCTGTTTTTCAACAGATGGCATCTAGGTGACTTGCAGTCTTATGAGTGGGATTGATGATGTGAAATAGAGGAGCTTAAAAAGTAATTGCAGAGACAGGAGGAAAAATTAGAAATTAATATCACTGTAGGAAATGGAAAGCAGCCTCACAGGGAAGTGAAATTCTCAATTGGTAGCTTTTACATCAAAAGTGGTGTTTGATTTGTATTTATTGCAATATAAATAAAGTGATGTAGGCAGTGTTAGCGTGTTTGGTCATTTCTCTTGCAGGCTTTTGAGATGAGCTTTGCATGACAGACAAGTAAGAAAGAAGCTGCATGACTAGCTAGTCCTCTGCTCACAGAGAGCACTGTATCCTCCAGCTAGGATTTGGGAAGGTTGTTGCATGTGCATTTCAAGCATCCTGTGGTTTTTGGTTCTAAAGAGCTCATGTTAACATTTTTCCAATGAATCAATGTGGCCCGTGAAAGATCCTGGATTACTCACTGCGACACTCAATGTGAACGTGTGTGAATTCAGGCTGCATAAACAGTCAGTTTTAAGGGAAGGATGAGAACGAAGAAAATCAAGAGTGCTATTTACATGACTGGTTGAAAGGCATGTTTAAATGCTATTGGTGAATCAAAAAAGGATTCATATAGTAGTAATAATGCAGAGACCGATTTTCTCTGCAAAAGGGGCAGTAGTGGGTTAAGGTGTCAGCATCATGGGCTGCATCATCACCCTTTGCTGAAAATCAGCAGAACTAAGCTGCCACATTTTGTCTAGGACATAGTTTAAAGCACCACTTCCCTTCTTAGCTTAACTCTGAGGTATGAATCCTGCATCATCAGTGAATAGAGGATTATAATCAACTTTAGATAATCAGTGCTCAGAATCCTACATAAATTCCCATGGGAGTAGATTGATCTGTGCTTATTGGCTGTGTGTTAGCACTGGGGTGCAGTGATGATTATAAAAGAAAGCATGGACACAATGGGTGGTTTGCTCTTTCCAATGCTAGCTCTGCTGCTTCTGTGGACCAAAATCCCCCTGTAAATAAAAACTCAAGTTGATCTCCAGCTCCTATGATTTCCGTAAGACTCCACTATATGTGTCTAAGTACCGACTTAACACTTTAATGCATCAGGATCTAAGTTCACATCTTAGTAAGACTAATGATCTAGAAAGAAGAGGTTATTTGTCTGTCTTAGTGGATTTTTTTTCTTAGCATAACACATTTTACAGCTATATGTGAATTCACAGTGATACATGAAATGCTTTGCCCCATCATATACTGTCTTTGTCACTACCTTCTCCTAACCTTTATCCTGATAGAAAAGAACACTTTAAAAATGTGAGAGAAAAACTTACTCCCTGAAAACACAGAAATTGTTTTAACTATACCTTTTTGAGGCTTAAGGAACTCCAAAAAGAAATTGGTAACCAGAAAAAAAATCTGAAGGCATTTCTGTTTGGGTTTTTTTGTTGTTGTTGGTGCTGTTTGAAAAATGAAAGTAATAGTTTTAAAGTACATGCATTGAAGAGGGAAGGCATTTGTTCTGACACCTTGTACATCAAGTTTCATCATGATGGGGTTTGAAATGGTAAAAGTTAGAATTTGATAAAACCAGATTTTGGAGATTCATTCTCTAAAAGATTCCTTCATGAATTCAGAGAAAATCATGGCAATGGAGTGGGGTTTTTTTTAACTGTATGCAGCTGTTAAGAAAATAAGAGTGCAAAATGTACTTTGAGAAGTTGTAATGGCAGGAATTTTGCAGTAATGTCATCACCATTGAAAACAGATTATTTACTGCAGCTCTTCAGTATTTAAGCATAGGGAAGCATGGAATTTCCACCCTTCCCCAGCACAGGAAAGAATGTTTTTGAAGTTTGATTTGTTTCTTGTTTTCTTCAGGTTTCTGGGTTTGTATTCCTTCTGCATTTCCCAAACAGCATGGAAATACCCAAGAGTTTTTTTTTAAAAAGTGGTTTTCAGAAGTTTTCAACAATGTTTAACACCACTGGGATGAAATACCTTGCTGTCAAAAAAGCACAACAGAAAGATGCTTTTCCTGTATTAACTGTTATCAACCAGGTCCTCTGTCTCGGGGCTCTGTGCAGAAAGTCCATGAGGCTAGAAAATCAGATAGGATGTTTGCATGATGGCAGTGGTTCCTTGGGAAGAGGCAGTGCCTGAATACGGCTTGGGAGAGTGTGTGCGAGGCTTGGAAATTTAGGGCAGGTATTTCGAGGAGCTGTGATGCTCGGCAGGAGTGCAGGGCTGGAGGAAGAATGGGGTTGGCCCTGCTGTAAGCAAGGAAAACTTGTTTCTTCTGACTAGTGTTAATGATTGCAGTGGAACAAAGGTCAGGGTATATCACCTGTCCCCATCTTGGGTCGAGAGTAAGGTGAATAAAGCTGCTCTCCCCTCTGAGGTGATCCAGTCTGATGGGTTGGCTTCTCCCCAGAAGAGAGAAAGACAGGGAAGAGCCTGCATTTCAGGGAGGAAAGGAAAGGGGCTGGAAGCATCGAGGCAATATTCATATTCCCTTCTTCTTAAAAAGCTTAGCAAAACAAAATAGAGAAAGAAAAGGCTCCAGCAGCAGGGAGTGAACGGCTGGAATTTCCTTAATATTAACTGAGCTTTAGGCAGCAAGCCTTAACGTGGAGAATTATTTTTAATTAATAGCTTTTCCCCTACTTTGGAGCTCAGCGGGAGGATCTTCTTTGCATTGCACAAGGAGTGGAGATAGGAGCAGTCCTGGTTTTGTAACTGATAACTATTTCAGGCCAACTGCATTGCCTGGAATAACTTTGTATTCAGAAAAAAGAACAAAATGTTACATCAAAAGATACCTCCTTCTGGTTCTTGGATTTAAATTGCCTCTCTAGATAAATCCACAGCCTGGCCAGAAACGAATTGATGGATTTTTAAGAGTCTCTTGGCCAAATTATTTTCTCTCTTCCTCCCTCTCTCTCACCTCTGTGTTATCAGCATGGCATTTGGCCCTAAGAGGGGACCTTTCAAGGATGCTGAGCAGCCAGGGCTCTGCCAGGGGCCAAGGGCACAGGGCTCGTGCCGAGGTCCCTCACCCAAACTAGCCCAGATCCAGATGGAAAAACAGGCAGGAAGGTGTTGTGAATTTGTATTACTTTAACACAATGGGTTTGTTCAGAGACAGTTTTCAGGCAATAAATGGCTCCTTTGTGTTACTTCTCTCCCTGTGGCAGCTCTCAGAGCTGTATATGTGCATATCATATTGCCTGTGTATTAACAAGCAGGAAGGCTCCCTGGCTTCAGATTCCCTCCTTCTTCTCCCTTTCCTCTCCTTCTCCCTATCTTCAAATACTCTCTGTCCCAGCACATAATTCAAACAAAATTAAGGAATAAGAAACCCACCCCGTTTCTTTTTGCTTCTTGTAGTCTGAGGACTGTAAGAGACTGGAGTGCATCTTTTTATGAGTGGCTTCATGGGAGTCGGGGCATTTGCTTGTTATACTGTAGCACTGTAAGAGGGTGATCGTCATGGACTATAAAGTAACAAGAAGTCTCACAGCCCCTCCAGCTCTGTAGCACAGTAGCTTGCTCACACAGGAGAGGGATTTATAGCATTGCCTTGTATTTTTTAACATATTTTTGTCCTGCTTTTTATTTACAACCTAGCCCAACAGTTCTTGCTTTGTCCCCTGTCTCCCTCCTTTTCTATTTTAATTCTGCCTGTTCCTTTCAGTGTATTGGAGCCCCAGAAAGGTCCAAATGAATGTCAGTTTAGATGGAGAAGCAGCATGGACAAAGGTTGAACTTTGAGGTATGCAAACACTACATCTCGCGTAAGAAGCAAGTAAGGGGTAAATATCTGCTTTTCTAGGCTGTGAGAAAGGCAAGGAGAGGATGGAGATAGGAAGGAGAGGAGAGAACATAGAAAAGAATCTGATCATTGTTATCAAACTTGTCAAGCTATTTTCCTTATGAGCTTTCGTTAAAGCCCAGTGTATTTGTCTTATTTAAATAAGTATAATCTCTGAAGAAGTTTTGAGTTGCAGCTTTTCCAAGCAGTGGGGTGTAGTTCCGTTTTATTAGCTGACATTGAAGATCTGATGCAGTCATGTCAGAGCCTGTAAATGCCTTGATGCTGTCAAGTCAAAGGAGTTCTGAGTGAGAGTGAGTGCCTGCCATCCCTGGCACTGCCTTCAGAGTCAGTCTTCTAGATGCTGGGGCTCACAAGAAGCATTTCCCCAATTTTGCCCTGGATTCAGTGGCCTCCATGAGGTGACCATGCCGTGGTGTGGTTGAAACATTAGTAAATGCAACAGTAGTACTTACCAGATGAAAAGGGAACATTGCAAATAATGAAGGCATTGCCTTAATAATTAAGCAGCTTTTGGGAGACATTGTGTCTCTGTTGGTATTGGAGCATGGTCTCCAGATCTTCCATTTGCTTTGATAAAATGGTGTGGCATCACATTGCTGACCACGGCTCGGCTATGGGATCATCTACCCCATTTGAAACAACTCCCTCAGAAGCTGCAGCAGTGAGTTAGCCGCCTGGGGTCAAGAAGAGGACATTAAATATAATCAGCAGCTCTCTTAATCTGAGGAGCAGAATCCTCATTTTCTTGAATGTATGTGCTGATCAAAGTATGATAGGAGCTGGGATGCCATACAGTAACAGCTATTTCTCAGGAAGGGTTTTTTTTTCTCGCTCTCTTTAAGGACAGAAAGCAAAAGCACAAGGAATTTTGAATGGTTGAAACTTTTTGTCTTGTGGTTCAGCTAATGCAGTGTCTGGAATCAACTGCACCTGACCAGCACTTATACATGTTAACCATCAGCTAACATAATCTGAAGCCCTAGGAAAATAGGTTGTAGCACAGATGTAAGACACTGAAGGAAGACAGTAATTTTTTCCTGTAGATGGGAAATGCATATGTTGCCTCACTCACTTGTCATTACTGAAACTATAGGTAGGGACAAAAATAGAAACTACTGACAGCTTGATTTCTTCATGCTGGCACTGAGCTACAGCAGAGCTCTACAAGACCCTATAAATATGCAAGCGAAGGGAAATCCTACACAAGTGCTATCATACTGCTATAGGACTGAATAGAATTAGCTTTATTGCAACCAAACAGTATGGACAGAGTCTGCTTTTCAGAGCTTCCCTATCTAATGAACAATGCAAAATGTGAACCAAAGGCAGCTAATCTGGCCTGTTTACTGGGAACAGTTCCAAAATATATTGTTGGAAATGACTAGAAAAAGCTCTGCACTGCATAGCCCTTATGGTGCAGCCCTTTCTTCCTTTTAAAGTGAAATGTCCTTGTAGAAATTAAACAGTTTTTTTTTTTTTTAAAAAAGGAAAGAAAAGGAAAAAAAAGGAAATGGAAAGGGATCACTGTGGCTTAAAACACTTATTAATATTTGTGGAGGATGTACACTGCATGGAAAACACTCCCCCTCCCCTCAAACCTAAACCAACAAAAACAAGCCAACCCCATGAATAGCTCTTCCTAGCTTCCTGCACATTGAATATGTATGTTAAAGGACAAGGAGCCAAGATTTGCTCTGATTTGCTTTGCTTGGAATATTTTTGCTCATTTGATATATGAAAGTCAGGGGCTATGCCAAGGAGAAGCTGGTGAGCTGGCCATCACAGAGATTTCTGCAATGGTTCACAGTGGTGTGCAGAAGCAATATGTATCCCACTGTGTAAACGATGCTTCCTGCACCTATGAGTAGGGTTCAAAAGGTTTGCACGGCAAGAGGAGAAAAAAGTGCTGCTGGGGCTGCGAGTGAAGTAGCTGGGGTGAAACAAGAGTCAAGCAGCATTCAGGGAAAAGAGACTCCCCCAAATTGGAAAGGACTCCTGAAGCATGGACTGTTGGAAGTTTGCATCATTATTCTTTTGTATTATTCTCAACAGAAGATATTATTTGTGCCATCTTGTGAGCCCTGCCAAATATGTCTCCTCTCAAGAGGACTCCGTAATCCTCTTACTTTCTTTCACATCTCTAAAGCAGCTACATCTCCTTATTTTTTTATAAAGTGCTGGTGTAAGTTTGCTTCATGATTTAGCTACTCTCACCACTTTTTTTTTTTTGGAGGTGGTAGTTCATTGTGAGCTCTTTCTTCCTTGTTAGAAATGAGCAGTGTACACAACTACAGAGTAAACATTTCTATCTTCCTCTGGGTTCAAGCAAAAAACCTTGACCCACATGCCAGTGGAAGTGAAACATTTCCAAAACACACAGGCAACTGGAGATGGAACTGGGTTTAAACCCCTCCAACTTAAACACAGTTATCCAGGAAACCATAACCAGGAGAAGATGACTAGTCCCCAACAAGAGGTTTAACTCAGTAATAATTTCTTGGCTGACTTATATGTTATTGTTTTATTGTCTGTACCATGGAGCACTTACCTCTAAATATGCATAGGAAAAATTCCACATAAGTTTGAATTAGAGTAAGGCTCAGGGATCAGACTTAGCTGTGATCTGAGGTCGTTGGCTCTCATATCAAATCATGTCACCTTCATTAATAACTGAACTGCTGACCCTGAAACTCAAGCAGCTTTCCTCTGATTTCCTAAAATCTGGAGTTTTTATTCTGTCAGCTACAAACTCTTAAGGAGCAGTGCGATTCCCACCAGCTGAGGATTTGAACCTGTCCTCTTCCTTGCTTCTCATCTTTTCTACTCTAAGCCTGTTCTTGGCTTTTTCAATGTTAGCATATTCTACCCCAAATTGTGTTGTGTAGTCCGTGCTGTATGACTGACATCGCATGAGGCTGAGCTCCTGCCTGCCCAGGGGCATGGAATGCTCAGTGAGGGGCTCTGCTTTACACTTGGACCTTTAAAAGGCATGAAGGCAGCATTGCCCCTCTCTCTTTTGGTTTTGGGGTTTTTTTTAAGAGGTGATCTTTTCTTCTTTTTCAGAGAGCTGACTTTTCCAAATTGGTCTGATTTCTGTCACTATTCATAGCAAGGAGGACAGAGACAGACTCATTATTTCATCGTGTTGTCACATACACTGGACTTGCCTCTATCACTCCCCCAAAATCTCTCCAGAGTTGCTAGAAGTGGAGAGAGCAGTGGTTTAATTTTCTGTTGTCTTGCCAAGTTAGAATGGGATTAAATGCTCTCAAGGTCTCTGGACTATCACTTTACCCAAAACATCCATCCCATGCATTCAAAGAGGCATAGAGACTCTACATAGCTATTTATTTTAAATGCCTGATTAAAATTTCATGAAAACAGGAAGTCAAGGGAAAAGAATAGATTGCAAGAACAACGAAATCCAGGGCTTTGTCATTTTTAGCTCAACAACACACAACAATGAAGAAAAAACCCCAACACCCAGCACGTTCAATTGTAAGTAAGGGATATTTTCACAATCGTACTGAGGCCACTAATAGCATATTTTGTCATTGGCAGGGGAGTTCATGAACTAAGAATGAAACTGATTTCTTTGCTTAACTTATTACACCATTTTGATTCTGTATATAAATTGTCACCTTAAGGTAACCTAAAGCTGCAGTACTTAAACCCTGCAAACATTAAGAGGTTTTTTAGATACTCTATTGTTTTTTGTCTCTCTCAGCAGCAATAAATATTGCAATGCTACATCTTTAACAGTGCTGCAGCCCTTCTGTCCTGGTATCTTTCTGGCTTTCCTGTTCGTAAGCATATCTAATCACCCAAATAAACTTGGGAGGGCAGGGACAAAAGGCTGATTTTTCTGAATACCCATCATGTGCAAAGGATCTTCATAATTTGTCTTCTAGAGAGTGTTTTTCTTGTACGTACCTTCTGTCCTTCTTTTATGAGGAAGCATCCTCTTTGCTGAAAACATATAAATCAGAAGCAATGGATTTAGAGTCTGTTGAAGTCTTCTTGACTTTTTAGACTTCGGATAGAAGGACCTCTATTAACAGACTGCAAATGCCCCTCAGCTGTTTTCCAATACCTTTGTCACCTTGACTACCTATAGGTAGTCCTGGGGCACTGACAAAACAGCACTGTCCCAATCTGTGCTCCTGAACCAATCCTGTCAAAAATAGGTGAATGTCAAAACTCTGTATTGGCCTCTCACTGCAAGACAGCATATGTAGTGTTCTCAGCTAGGGCATCCGTTGGCTCTGGGTGTGGCATAATTATGATAGCTTAATGACAGAATAAGTTTTTCCTTGCCAGTGTCAAATTAATCCTGTCAGTATATGCGTCACTGCAAGTGCGTTGCTCAGTGTACCCTTACAATATGCATAATACCCTGTCTCCTTGCCTCTGCTTCACATCATGTGGTCCTCTTGGTGCAGATGCTGTTCAGCCACTTAAAGAGCTCTAATACTACCAGGGGAAAAAAGAAAAAAAACCCATAGGATATTCTGGAACAAATATAATGAGCCTAAAACCTTGGAAATCTTCCTTTGTACATAATTTTGTTTCTGCTGCATACAGCCCCGGTCTTGTGGATTTCTCTGTTATTTCAGGTGTAAAACTCATATTGAAATTTGCTGGAAATTATTGCTAGAGGTAGTTAATTGGCTGGCTGGGTGTGTATGTGAGAAGAGGTAGCAGGGAGCCCACAAATGACCTTTTCCCTTGTTAGATCAGTCCCTGGCCAGCTGGACATTTGGTATCCTGAGGTGAAGAGTTTTTTTTAAATTACAGTTTCATGGCTCTGCCGTTTTACAGGATCACAAGGTCCCCCTGTTAGTTCATCATATCAAAAGGAGGAGAAAAATCAGCTGCTGCAAAGTGTCCCTTACGCTTTAAGAAAGCCTTGCAATAATTGCTGGGAGACTTTTGCAAAGCAAAATATGATGTGGCTCGGTCCAATCCTGCACACTCCAGTCGTCCCCACTCCGTGCCAACATGTCACAGGTGCACACCACAAGGGACAATGCAGCAAATGTAATTGGGAGGCAGGTGGCGATAGCTTGGACTCTGTAACACATTCATCCCAAGGTGCACTCGTGCATCTGTTAGAAAGTGAAGTAATGTTTGTTTATTTATTTATTTATTTATTTACATTCAGATGGTTTAAGAGAGATCTGAGCCACAGGAAAACATTTCCTATCTCCTAAATACAACAAGGAGAAAGTTACCAAAGGTCCTTAGAGACTGGGAATGACGTGGGGTGGTGGCTGCTGAGCTCAGTGAAAAAGCAAGAGGTTGTAGGTTTACAGAGAAGTGGGTCAAGTGTTTTTAAGGAACTTGACTGGGCTTTTTCCTTCTTTGCTATCGCTGTAATATCAGCACAAGCTTTTCCTTTTCAGATACCAGCCTTTTGTAATCGCCTTAGCACGGCGTGCTCTGGCTGGGCTGTTCACCTGCATGTGCTCAACGTTCCCTGCATCTTTTCAAGAGCCTCTTGTCATGAAAACCTTTGTATTTCTGCTCCAAGTCCTAACAAATATTGTTTATTCTCTCTCTAAAACAATGAAAGGATCCCAATTGCTTGTATTCTCTTGTAGGAAGCCTGAAAGCAAATCTTCCAGAGTCGAACTGCAGTGATCTCTGGGGTGGAATATAACAGCCATAGCACAGCATACAGCATCCTTCTATAGGAGAGGGTGACTAGTGCCAATTCTGGGCAAAACTATGGGGAATGGGATTCAAATGAGCACACAAGCAATGTTGCTGACGGGTGAAAATGAACAGCACAGTACTGCAAAAATGCACACAGGTTTTAGTAGCCTTTAGTGGACAAAATCCTGCTTTTATATGAAGGATATGTAAACAAGACAAACAACATAAAAAATACACATCACACGTTTTGAATGCCAAATGCTTCCTAATCCCTAGGAGAGAACTTCCCCAGGCTGTTTCAGTTCCTAACTCTACTACTCTACTCTCCCTTTAATGTGGATTTGGGTCCTGCCATAATCTGCAGCTATTTGGAGTGATTTGCATGTGAAGCTGTAGGGAGGGTCCCTTTGCTGCTCTTCTGGCCTGTGCTTTAACCCCTCCCGGCCGTTTGCAGACTTTGTCTTCCCTCCTGCCTTTCAGAGGGCCTCCTGGGCTGGTAGCACGGCCAGGTTAACTGAAAGTGGGAGGTTTTGATAACCCGCGGCCAGTGTTTTCCATCTCCCAGAAGAGTGCTGCACTGGGAAACAATTTGCAGAAGAGATCTGGTTTCATTTTTTTGGTGCAGCTACTACAGTTTCTAGCTGGAAACCCTTATCAGTAGAGTCCTTGTATAGCTGCTCATCAGCAGAGATCCTGCAGGCGAGTGCAGTATTATTGCTTCATCCCATGTGGCTTTTTTTATCAGTGCTGCTCTGACTTCTAAACCTTCTGGAGACACTGTAATTGGGTACCTTAAGTGGCTTGGTTTCTTTTATAGCACAAGTTAAGTTTTTAGACTGGGCTTTGGAAATAAAATAACGCAAAAGAAAATAATGTTAAGTAAAAGGGGGTAAAGGAATCTAAAGTTAAACAAAATGGAAAAAAAAGGAATAAGTGTCAGTAGGGAGAAGAAATACAGCTCTTAATAAATGCAATCTGATTTTATTTCTTGGAGTGATCTAGGACAGCTGATGGAGATTGACACTCTAAGTTACATGAATGTTTTAAACGTGTAAAGAATCCTGTATAAATTCAGCTCTGTTTTCTATGATACACTTTCCAAATTAGGATACTGCGGAGCAGATTGTGAAACGATGATTTACATGACTTGAGGATTTTGCTCCCTGTGATTAAACACAATAGCACTTCCTTTGGTTCCCTTCAGAATGCATTTTTTTTAAAAGATGTATAAATGTATGTATAAATGTATTTAAAATATGGGTTATTTCAACAAGAGTTAAAATACCAAGCAGAAAGTGCATTAGTGAGTGTTGTGTGAAGTATAGCTGAGCATCTCTAGAACTGCAGCATTCTAAAGGTGGAAATAAACGTTAATATCACGTCTAAAAAAAACATTCAATATACCTTTTTTTTTTTTTTCCTGGCAGGAAGATGAAAACATGGAGTTTTGTTGGCTCATTCTTCCTTTTGCAAAGGATTTAGTGTCGAGCTTTTACCTAGCTACATGATATACTGCAGAGAAATGCACAGAAATTCAGGATTAGATATGAGTTGTAACATCGAGTAAATTTTATGTTGAGAAATTTAGAGCATGCCAAATGGCTACTACATGGACAAAAGACTAACATGAATAGGTTAGAGAATTATTAGCCTCTAATAATAGATGATATACTATATATCAAGTAATGAGTACTTGCTATCCTGCATTTATCTGTTCCTTGATGTCCTTTTTAATTACCTACCCTGCCACCACAGAGGCCAGCAGCTGGTGCAAGAAATGCTGCAACGCTCATGCCTTCTTCCCTCATAAAATGGATATATACTCCCAAATCTGTGCCCCTGTAGTTTTTAGGCATGGGTTTCCCAAGAAAAGAGAAAACATCTAAAGCATGTCTTTTTTAGACAGTAGTATTTAAACAAGTTTGTCTTACTGAAAGCTTTTTCAATATGCTTTAAGCCAATTGAGAGCAAAACTCTCACCAATTGACCCCCAACTCTGACTCTTCCCTTCAGATTTTAATTCCTTCTGCTGCTCGTCTAGGTGAGGAGCAGATAAAAATAGATTGCTAGATGAGGCTGTTGCTTTTAATTATATTCATAATGAGCATTCACCATCCTTAATTCAATAGTGTAGCCTAACAGAGGAGAGGGCAGGGTTTTTTAACCTCGTTTCCTAAGGAAATGAGGCATATAGCATCCCACCACCCACCCACCTGAGCCCAGTCTACTCCTAACAATGTGGGAGTGCCTTGCAAGTGGGTTTGAAAGGGAAAGGATGTCTCAAACATTACAAAGTCCTCAGGAAGAGCAAAGTCAGTGTAAGAAAAGGCTCTACCTCCGTGTCTGTGCCAGGGACCAGGTAAATTCAGTCTTTATTCATGTTGGTGGAAGCCCATGACCAGTTGCATCCCCAAACTGCTGTGGAAGATCAGGATTAAGGAGCTGCAGCTGTGCTTTGAGGAAGGAGGGCAGCACTGGGCATAACCAAAGGAAATCATTTCTGTTCACAGTTTGGTTTATGGTAGCATAAATTCTGTGAACCTTGTTTGAGCTAGTTCTCGTGTCAGTGCAGTCAGCCTCCTCACTTTGGTTGAAATCAGGGCAGAATGAGGAGCTGGCTTGCTTTCTGGGAGCAGGACAAGCTCAACTGAAAGTTTACTGCCATGTTTTTGGACCTGCTGTGTTTCAGGGGACCTTTCCCCTGCTGTGCTCTCAAAAGAGCAACTCTCCTCCCTGCTCCCCTCCCTCCATCCCCTCCCACACCTACTGCTCTCACAGCTGGCAGCACATTAATAAAAAAATGTAAGTTTTATGGGACAAAGTAAATAAGGCAATTCATATATCATTCCTAAGACACACAGAAAGGAGGCAGAGAAAAATAACCATCCGATATTTTATATGAGGGTATTTCCATGAGTCAGCTCATTTTCAGGTTTCTGGGCTTCCAGCTGCAAGCTCTGCTGTGTTGGCTTATCTTCTGCTTGAGGCCTGGCATGTGCCAGAAGTAGCTTATAATTGGCTGTGTTTCCCCTTTGTAAATGGTAATAATAGAGGCTTTATCAGCAGAGAATGGCTAAAAATTTGGATGTCTTTAATTTCATCACAACTCATAATTTTTTTTCAGGCCTAATGTTACACGAATAGATCTCAGAGTTCCTTGTTCTGATTGTAGAGCTGACAGCAGAGGGGATGATTTTTGTAGGTGGGATGTTGAACTGCCCTTCACATGTTCCCTAAGCGGTGACCCTAGAGCTGAATTTATCCTTTAACCCTCATGGCTTGGATTTCATGCAGTCGTTGCTGTTCGGCTTGGCTGAAAAGAGGCTGATGCATTTCTTGTGGCAGCCCTGGTGTTTATTGCAGGGCAAAAACACAAAGTATTTTCAATGTGTTTTAATTCATTTGAGGTTTTCAATGAACCCACTTCAGCCTTCCATGCTCCTCCTGAGATTGCTTCCTGTGGATTTCAAAATGACTAAATATAACTGTAAAAAAACCCCAACTCATTCATTATGATTTCTAAAGTCAACTGTGCAGGCTTTCTAGAAAGTGAATTTTAAATTTGCACATGGTAGAATAATTTGAGTGATCACAGGCATTGAAAGGATGTTGTAAGATTTATTTGGCTAGTCACAACTTGAAGTTTGAATGAATTCTGTCAAGCTGTTAAAAAAAAGGCATGGGAATGCATCAAGTGATGGATTCTCATACTTTCTTTTTCCAATCACAAATATGTTTGAGGGGGAACTGCAATCTGCTCATAGTTGTCATCTGAATAGAAAAGATTTCACATATGTTTAATATATTCTTTTTGGGGAATTAATTGTCCACCAGCACTGACAAGTGGGGGATGGAGGAGTGGAATGGGAGCGATTTGCAGTTCTTAGTGGGAATTAGTGGCATGACTACATTATAACAATCATAATTAAGCTTTGTACTTGAACAGTGCCTTTCCTTGGGGAATCTCAAGGCACTCTGTCAAATTTATGGGGAAATCCTGGGGAAATAAGTGATTTCCCTACAGATCTGCAAAAAATTCAGTGGCAGAACTGCAAGCAGGGCCCAGGTCTCCAGGCTCCTGGACGCTGGCTCTAGCTCATAGCAGGAACTGCCTTATTCCTCTGTCCCAGCTCAGGCAGAGCCTGGGGTCTCTTAACTCACCAGTGCCACACAGCTCAGACCTGCAGATGCTTTTGGCCACTATGGGCACAGGTGGATGCTGGAAGTGATGGAGTCCCTTTGCGTGGGGCTGCCTGTGGTGTGGGGCGATCAGGGCTGGGGGAGATGGGTAGATGCAGGCAGGGACAGGCAGTGTACAACAGAAGGCCCTTTCAGCAACAGCCTCAGCTTAAGTGAGCTGAAAATAACAGTGGGAAAATGCACTTAGTCATTGCATAACCTTAGGGAAGCCCTGTGTCCTCCAGGCCTCAGTTTACCCAACTGAATAGTTACTATGATGGCAATGCAAAAGGAGATGGATTTGTTTCATGGCAAAGAGAATAGAAAAATGGGGGCTCTTATCTAGGCATGTGATGCATTTACTGTCATTTGAAGCTTTTCATCGAGGCTGAAGTCCTTACCAGAAAAATATATTCTACTTTATCTCAAAATTTAGAGTTTGTGAAAACAATACACAGGGAAATTATTTATTTGTCATGAAGGAAGAACTGATGAGATGATCACAGGGATCAGTTCTGTTTAAAATCCCCAGGGTTAAAAATCAGTGCAATTTAGTGGTCCTAACATGCTTTGATATCTTCAGAGGCAAGGTCCCTCTGGACTCAATCAGATGAATTAGCTTCCTTGAGGAAGCTGGTTTGAACCTTGTGCATAAGACAGGGAACATTATGGGTTTGTTTGTTCCCTTGACTGGTTTCACCTGTTTGTGCAGCCTGCTTAAAAAAGAATGAATAATACACTTGACTCCATAGACAAGAGCAGAGTCAATAGTAAGGTTTTCATCTAAATGCCTGCAGAAGATGACAAAGTGTTTAAAAGACATACTGTTAAGTATGTTTAAAGTAAGCAGTAAAACCTCAAACATTTATTTGGCTGTTTACTGGAACCAATTAAGAGATTTTAAAATAGTAGTTACATGCTGAAAAGCACAGCTTAGGTGAAAATTCTGATACTTGCACTGAAAAATCCTCTTCTTCCTGGGAGAAAACTGAGTGTGGAGGGGAACAGGGTTATTGGCCTCTGTTGTTAGGTCCAGGTTGCATGTTTGGCTGGATGACAGGCAAAAGGATGGTTCTGTGTGTGTGTGAGGAGCCTGTCAAGAGGCAACGGGCAGTGCTCCACTGGATGGGAACACGTGGTATTTTAGAGGGAGCTGAATGGTTGCTGCCATGCAGAGAAATCTCTGTCCCCAGACCAGAGGTCCTAGCAGTGGCATCACAAGAAGCATCGCTCTCCCATGGCACTGCTGGCATCTCTACATGCCTTGGGGCAGAGGACCAAGGGTATCCCACCAGAACTGGGACAGTTGGCAATCCTCTTTCTTGTGCAGACTGTGTGAAATGCACACCATTCCCCAGAGCTTACAGGCACAGTTACAAACGAAGCAAAGATGGCAGGAATGACATTCCCTTGCTAATTATAGTGTGGTCCCATCTGTATATTTGGTGTTATGTCACCAACTCCAGCCTGCTTTTTTCTAGCAGGGAAATACTGTTGTGGGTCGAAGCTCAGCACAAAAGGCTCCAGACCTCTAGTAATGATATATTTACTTGTTTAATGGGCAAAACAGCCACCACTCTATTTGTTAAGGACTATTGATTCAAACTATTTTGTGTGTTAGCTACGGGTAACTCAGCAGTCCATATTTAAAAAGCACTTGAGTATGGATAAACATTACAGAATACAATGGCTGCATGTTTCGTTGAACTGCTCTGACTCTATTGGCAACTTGTACAGGGCAGTGAAGCTGTGAGCCCAGAATCATCCCACCTGCATGGAGAAGGTGAGAGAGCAGCCAACTCCTCTTGAGGCTCTCGTGAGTCTTCCTTGGAGACCAGATATGCTGCTGGAGTCCATAACTCTGTTTCTGCTGGTAAAGTTCCCCGGTTCCTGCTTATAAAATCGGGATATATAGTTGTGATTTAGGACCTTAAATTTGCTCGTGTAAGGTGTCATGAGTCCCTCCAGAGGAACCCATTGGATGCTTCATTCTTGCATGTTGTACTTGTGAGCTGTATTGATAAGCTCACACATGTGCTAAAGCATATGGGACTGAGATTTTTAATTAGGGTAGAGATAGGAGCCTCCAAATCTCATGTGATTAGAGAGTTCTCATAACTTTTACATTTATTATGTGGCCCAATTAACATATTTCTTACTTTAATGTGTGTATTGCCTCGTTCAGTGTTGAAAATCCAAAAATGAAATCACTTTGCTAAAAGTTGGAAACCACGAAGTGAGAATGCACCAGAGCCAGAAGTAAAAATGGGTGTTCTGAATTGAACTCACTGTTTTGGCTAAAAACAATGAACAAAACATAGGCAAAACAAGGAAACACCAGAAATAACGTCAAGGAAACTAAGATCTGAAAACCATCTACCTTACTGGTTGTAACAGAACTAAAAGGAATTGTAAAAATGAGTTATGTTAAGGTTTGAAGGCATTCCAAATGCAGGCTTATATGAGGAGGTGCAGAAGCACCATCCAAAGATGCACACCACAGGACTTGCACCTGTCCCCAGAGCTTAAAGCCCTTATCTGCCCAGTGATGTACTGATCCATCTCACGGGTGTTCACTAGAGCTTGTTGTGACTGGAGGGGAAGCAGCCATCAAAGGGCTTTATGGATGAGGAGCTGAAACATGAAGGCCATGATGTCTCTTAAAGTCAAGGAGAATTTGTACTGGCAGATATAGGCTTTGGTTTCTTGTCATGCAGGAAGCCGTTGGTGGAGCAGGAATTTAACAAGTTCACAACTTAACAAGTCCCAGCCTAGTGTCTGGACTACCAGAATAGATTTTTTTCTCAAATACCCCCAATCGCTCAAAGCTTTTGTCAAATTTCTGTCTGTCTGTTCCCAGTGTCAGCCTCAGCTTAACAATGAAGGTAGTCCCAGAAAATGTCTCACGAACAAGCAACCTGTGCTCCCTCTTATGAAAGCAACCTCCTACTGTCTTGTATATTAATTCTGTGCTTGTGGGGCATTGTAGAGGTTAAAGCTTCTCTGGCTGGCATGGTAGTTTTCATTGCTTTTCATTTTTTAGGAACTTTCTCCAAGTTTCTGAAAGGCTTAGTGCAAGCTATGAAGGCTCCACCTCTTTCTTGGCCCTGTAAGCTGTGAGCAGTTCAGCTGAGGCTAGGGGATTTGTGTATAACGATTTGGAAAAGTTGTGAGTATAAATAGAAAGGAATTTGAGATGTTTTTCCCCTCTGTAATTCAAGACTCAATAGCTTCCCTTTCCACCCTGCACATAAGGTGCTGTACCAAAACCATGGAAAGAATTTGTGGAGCTTCAGATCAAGGAAGTTCATAAGCTAGCAGGCTTGTCTGTCACTTGCTCTTTTCAAAAAATCTGCTAATATCATCTTCTCTAAGGAAGAGCAAGGCTAGAGGACCTTACAGATTTTCACCAGATCCTTTCACCAGGAACATTTGCCTTGGTGCAGAGACCATCAGGACAGCCCTCTGACTTCCTCTTATGTGGAAAGGGAGCCTGGAATAAATGTTCAGCCTGGGCTTTTCCCTTTCTTTTTCATCCTTTCTCTTCCTGGTAGCAGTTACCTCTGAGAAAACATGTTCAACCTGCTCTAAGCTCCAACCTCAGCCTTACTTTGCCTTCCACATCTCATGGGTGCACAAGGTCGTGGCATTGTGTTCCAGCACATCTCAACCCAAACTCTGATGATGTGCCCATCGGCCTAGGGTCAAGCCCCAGGATAGGCATTCTGAGCTCAGAGGTTACCATGGCATCTGGCAGCAGCACTTGAAGCTGGGGAGCCTGTGCCCTAGGCAGCTCAGCAGTGACAGGCTGGCTTTGAAACGCTCCTCAGGTTCCTCTCTTCTCCATAGTTTTCATTTCTCCTATGTTTTAAACCCTGCACACAAATACAATGTAAACTTTAAAAAGCCTCACTTACTCTAACAGGAATGTCACCTCTTAGCAGTATCAGTGCAAATTCTCTGTAGCACCTGTGATTTCAGTACAGTGATGGGTCTCAGCTCTGCATTTCATCCCCAAGGCCTCATGCACCTGCAGTTACACGGACTCGGGCACAGACCAAGGGCAACCACAGCGTGTACTTGTGTACACTCGTTGCCAGGCATTTGATGTATGGTTTCATTTTTGAGTCTTGACATCATTTAGCCTCCTGATATTGGGCATGCAGATTTATAAACCCAGCCCTGGCAATACTGTTTAAATACTCAATGCTTTTGGTAAAAACCTGAGTAAGTATTTGTTATATTTAGAGGCAATTCTGCTTATTGTCTCTTCATACCAGTAAGCTTTTCAGTGACCTAGATTTTGCTATTCCATTTTCCATTTGCTGTCCCACATTGCATTTGCATGGAAGCAAAGTCTTTTGTCTTTTAGTGTTCTTTTGCACTTGCTATTTCATCCACCAGACAAAATCACACTCGCTGGTCCGTGATAGTGTGAACAACTTCACTGAAAAGGATCGTATCATTGAGGATCCTTCAAACTAGAAGTAAAAACCTATTGTAGGTAAATTCTTAGGTTGGAGAGACCTGGAGGACCAGCCAGCAACAGAAAAGCATGCAAAGAGGAAAAAAGTATGTGTTTTCCAGAAGTAGCAGTTTATAGAAAGAAAAGAAACGTGGGGCAGAGGTAGAAACTGTCTTCCTTTCAGTTGAAGGGAGTAGTCTTCTCCCTGGATGTATATTGCAACTATCACTAGGGACACAAAGCTACCTCTTGGTTTTAATTCTGCTCTCAGTTTTAGCATGTCATTAAAGAGATACCTGTATTGACAGGAAGATTTGTAATGCTTTTGGGGAGTAGTTATTATCATATTACATGATGACGGTGTTTTTTGCGGTAGTGCCTTAGGGCTGAATTTACAAACATTGTGGATGAATTACATGGGTATTATACTGCACATAAACATTTTGCTGTGTGTTTGTGTCGAAAGCCTGTGAACTGGACAATGTAAACAACATTATCAGGGAAAACCTGTTTTTTCAGTCAACTTTCCCTGCAGACTATTCTTGGCCAAAGGACACTTGCTGTAACTCTCACATCTCCTGTGTCTCTGCTGTGTTCAAAAATGTTTTTACTAGCACATGTTAACCAAAACCTCTTCCTTTCTGGAAAAAATAAAAGCAGGCCTGTTTAAAAATGCATTTGATCTGACTAGCTAGTGTATTTTTAAACATGACTGTGTTATGTTTAACAGCATGTTAGCATATGTCAATTAACTTGTTTCTGCAGAGTGCTGACAGAAGTACCCCTGCTGCTGCCAGCCCTGAGGGGCCCACTGAAATTTGTCACTGACTTTTCATGGGCAGTATGAGGATGCTGGACTTTGTGCTGAAGTAGAGTATGTGAAGGCATGCCTCCTTGAGTTGGCTGTGGTCTGGGGGTAACTACCCACCAAACGATGTGTCCTCTGAGCACACACATGGACTGAAAGGCTTTGACTCCACACAGTGCACTTCCAGATGGAATAGAGACTCTTTCTCACACTATCATTCCTTCCCTGTGCCAGATAGAGATGAGACGAAGGAGAAATGATGCACGTGCACGTAGACCCTACCTCTTCTCTGTGCCTAGCTTGGTGATGATGCCTATGCATGACTGAGGTACTTTGTGTGCTCAGTCATGTCTGTGGCCATGCAGGCTGCTCACCTGTTCTGCTCCAATCCATGCTGGCCAGTGCAGAGGGAACATTTTAATCTGGTTTTGTCCATGAGGCTGGAACAAGCTCATGGATAAAGCCCTGGAAGAGTGTGGACTAGCTAATCTTTTCCTGTCAGGGCCACCTTCTTCAGTCTGGTCATGAAACTGTGTGTGATGAGAAGTGGAGTGGGAAGCACGCAGCTCAGGCCTCAGCAGCAGTGGGCTGCAGGGACACACACTGTTTTCCCATGAGGATATGTGAGTGTCTGTCCAGCTGTGTTGGCTGCAGAAACCCAGGCGAGTGTTTGGTGAGGACTCATCTATTATTGCATGCATGGAGAGTATGGGAGGGGTAAGTGTGTGGACATGCAAAAGGCAAAGTAATGGAAGGGAAGTGGTTCAGATGGAAGGGAGGTGAAGTGGTTTTCACTGGTAGTGCAGGAGATGTGCTGGTTGGTGTTTGCTATTGGTGAGTACCAAAAAGGAGGGAGAGGAATGGGAAGCTGGGTGTCTTTTGGGAAGTCATGCTGCGGGGAGACCAAAAGAGACTTATGGGCATTTACTCTGGGAATTTCAGCTGCGGTGGTTCCTGTAGCTGCCCCCAGGCTATGCCTAGTAGGACTGGTGTTCCTTGTCCTGCTGCTTCCCTGGGGACTCTGCATCCCTGAGCCTGGCTGCGGACGGCTGCATGGCTTACCCGTGTCCCAGATGGCCCCTGTATGTAGGAACAGCCCCCAGACAAACAGACCCACCTTTGCTCCTCTTCCTCATTTGGGGATTTGGGCAGTCTTCCTTTCTTAATTCATGATTAGTATACATGGGAATCATTCATGCATTTACTGTGTTAATGGGATCGGGAGACATATCTAGCATAGATAGAGTCCAAAAATAGGTCCCTTGTACTGCCAATGTCTTGCACATGTCCTTAACTTTCCTGCCCTGGGAAAGAACTCCTGACACCCCTCAGGGCAGGAGAGTTTTTCCATTCACTTCAGTGGGTGAGGGATTTCATTCTGCATTATGGACTGACAGATTTAAAGGGACTGACCACTGGGCACAGTTGAGCTCTTTGCAGAGTTGAAGTGCTTTATGCTTCTAGCGTGGACATGATGATTATGAGGGAAAAATGTATGTTTTCCCCCTGCTTGCACAGTATAGTCAGATGTGTTGCTCTGCCTATTGCTGCCCAGGGTCAAGTTGTTCCCGGCCCCAGACCATTTCTTTTGGGTACTGCACCTTCCTGTCATGCAGCTTGGCTGCTGTAATTGATGTTGTGAAGCTGACCCATGCCAGCTGAAATATGTTTTTTAACATGGAGATTTATAAATAGACTGTGGACAAAGAGTGTCTGCTTCAGAGTGATTATGGGGCCAGGGAGAGAAGCTTGGGGCAGGGGAGGGAACCCAACAGCTCCAAATGAACCAGAAAGACTCTCTTTGCAAAGCAGCAACCACAGTCCCGGCAGATCCTGTGGTGAGCAAAGGGAAGGACAGGAGGCCACGACCTGGGGTGTAGGCATTCAGCTATTTTCTCCCTGTGAGACAGGATCCTAGGTCTTTACTCTGCAAACCCTGAAAGTTCCCATCTAAATGAGTAGTTGGAAATGCTGTGCTTCATCTCTGGTTTGGACTGAGGCTGAATTTCACCTGCTGGACTCAGACAGTAGGTTTTGCTACTGAACATAATTTAGAGCATCAGAACCTGTCACTGTGGGATCTAGCCTATTCCTGGGAGTTGGGGTGATTGACATTGGATCCTTTGATTTCTCCAGAGATGTCATAATATTTTAAACTTTTCATTAATTACAAGTGTATTAATCTCTGAATAGTATTAACAGTATTTAAAAATATTAAAATTTTATCCTATCTGACCCACTGGGGAAAAAAAAGTATTTTTGGATGAACTGAACAACTTTATAGACACTGTGCTTTATAACCAGATGGATTTTCCCTAGTTAGTTCTATTTCTATCTAATATTGGTGGAAGATTAAAGATACTGAATCAATGGCTGTAAAAGCTCACATTAAAAATTTGCAGAAAATTTCATTAGAGGTATAAATTGTAGCAACTGGAATGTGTGCAACTTATTTTTAGTATTCTACTGACAGCCACCCTTGAAAGTCTTTCTTTTTTTTTTCCCCAAATGTTTTCTCAGATGAAACAAAAAAACCCAAAGAAATGACCCCAAATATTTTGAAATATAGAACTAATTACAGTAGGGAATGATCCTGATCCCCATGAAGTCAACTGCAGCATTCTTTATGATACTGCAGGATACTGTCTCTATTAAGAAATAATGAGGAAATGAGGTACTTTGAAGAGAGTGTTTTAAAATCAACTGGCTCTGTTGGCTTCGTTTGTAAAAATACCTTGGAGCCACTTTTATCAAGTCAAAAGGTTCATTGAAAAGAGAGAAATCAGAAGATGCTGCTCGTGGAGCTTGGCAAAAAGTGAGGTTTGCAATAAATATCTCTCCAATGCAACTATAACATTCAAATCAAAGAGGAAAAAGAATTACAAAATCTAATAAAAGCTTTATTTCTACTGGAAAAGTCTACTTGGAGATGTCCAGACCTAAGGGAATTTGAAAGTCAGCATTAGAGTGGGGGAAAAAATGTAATGTAAATGAGAGTGAAATAATCAAATTTTTCTGGTGGAAATAAGTGCAGTTGTTTGATGTAATTTTGACACACGGCATAATTTCAGCATCAACACTGAAGTTTAAAGGATCAGTGTGTCTTCATGAGATTTCTATACAGGAAAGCCATTCAGTGGGAAAATCTAAATTAGACTTTGGTATGCACACTGGGCTCCTCTACGACAGAAAGCCTTGTATTATATTAGTTGCAAATAGAAAAATAGAGATGACCCTTTCCCTGTAATTTCTAGGTACCCTTTCCACTTGAAAATCCAGCATGATTATGGCATATAAATCACAAGAAATGCAATGTGTGAATATTTTCATGCTCGCAGAATCCAACTTTGTTTTGTGGCATCAGTTCAGCCATTTAAAGATGCCCACTGTTTTTCACAGTGAGTTACATTGGCCTCGTGTCACCATGTTTATTGCAGAAGCAATTTTTAATATCACGGGGATATATTCCAAACAATTAAAACAATTAAAGTAGGGCATGTCTCTTGGATTTTACTCAATCTTGTAGCCTGTATGAAATATATTTGTAATTTTGGATTCATTTTCAAATGGAGACAGATTCACACACCCTCACAGCCAAACTCAGCCCAAGAACCATCAATTAAATGAAGCCTGAGATCTAGTCCAAAGGAGGCATATACTCAATTTAATTTTTAAATAGCTTAATTAATAGTTTCAGTTAAAGCAAAGAAGTAAAAATGGGTCAAACTATGTAAACATTGGTTAGAAAAACACACTGTCCAGCCAAAGCATTGTAGAAGGCTTTTAAGAAGAATGGTCTTTAAATTTAATTTCAACGTGGTTTTCTAACTTAGGTAAAATCCCAGTTCAGACAAGGCTCAAGCCACTTCTTATGCCACAAAGAATTACTGAGGTACACTGAGAGTTTATTTAGTCTTTGCTTGTTTGGAGGCTGTGTTTCACTCTGCAGTCATCATTTTCTCTTTGCTGTCAGCATGTTGTTACCTCTCAGCGGCTCAGAAACCACCAAGAGCTTCAGTGAGTGTTGAAGCCAAGTGTAATCGCTGATGGGACCCGTATGAATGCCACAAAACATTGTTCACAAATATTTACTGGAATTTTGAAATGAATTGGAGTAGACTCTGCTATTGCATTGTTAGTGTTTGCTTTCTGCAAACATTCAGGTTCAAGTTCTTATTGACATGGCTGTGATGGATGGGATCCCTTACATAAGTCTCAAGGCCAGGAGGGTGCTTTTGAGCCAGAGCAGTCAGGGAATAGAAGCAATACCACGTGCCTTATGTGACCAGTCAGCAGCCCTCAAATAATGGGAAGAAACATTTACTGATTTGTTGGTTGTTTCTGGATTCCTAAGAGGCAAAATGATAAAACTCAGAAAACTTTTCTCTCTGTTCCAGAGAATATCTGTGCAGAGAGAAAGGGACTTTCTCAAATATTCTTTGCAAAATTTTTCTTTAGTCCTTAAGTCTTAGCTTAAATGAAAGAAGGGTATAATGATTTGAAAGTGATTGAGAGTGCTGTTTTCAAGTACTCTTTTATTTATCATGCAGTAGCATTTATGCAACTCTATGTATAATGTTTATAGTTTCAAGTTTTTGCTTCAGTGAAGACAGTGAGTTCCTTGCAGATGTACTGATTTACAGTTAACTTTCAGCATCTTAATGCTTTGGTTGGAACAACCGAAGGGTTTCCATTTGTTTAGGGGTTTTTTTTCCTGTTTGCTTTAATCTAAGTAAAGAAAAAGAGAGAAGAATGAAGAAAAATTATATGTGATAAACATCAAGACTGGCTCAGGTCTGGCATTATGGTACCATTTTTAGGAAGCTGTCCCTGACATCCCCTCCAGCAGCACCTCTTACTGATATGAGAAACTTTGGGAGCTTGAGCCTAAATTTTGGCCAGGTTGCATCACGTGATGTACCTCAATGCATGCAGAGCAAGTCACTTCAGCATATGTTGGCAATATCTGAAGGTATCACTGTTCTGTCATTGTCAGCCACCCCCTTGGGAGCTTGAAGTTTGGTTTTGGGGAGGAAATCTACCCTCGGTGGCTTTATATAGAGCTCATGGTTGGCAACTGAGACTGATTGTTGTTTTAGCCTTCCTGATCTGAACATCTTTGCTTCCATTGTAAAGGACAACATATTCTGTAGAGTGGAATGAAAGCCAAGTGATTCTTCTCACCACCTGCAGAACATCTGCAGAAGTAGTGAAACTTATCAAAGATCTTCATAGACAAGAACATTTTTTTACTGATGATGTTCAAAATGCAAAACCACAGTGGGAGACAACATCCTTTTCACAGGAAACAGACAAATAAATATTTTGAGTTGAAGAACAGCCCAGATGAGCTGGTTTTCTCCAGCTTGTTCGTAAAACTAAATGTGTCAAAGGGGTCTCTGTGAGGCAAATGAAAGATATAGGAGAAGATTTTATAAATGGCAGTTGGGCAATTAATGTTAACCATCAATATCAAAATGGCTTAGATTGCATGATTAACTAGTAAGAGTTTTGAGCTGGCTGGTAATTTTAGATTAAATAGCCAGGGAGCCAGTGACTTGAATATTGATGAATATCCTGTGTTTTATTAATATGCATTCTCTATAAATTAGAGGCTTAGTACACAAAGAAGAAACCTAATGCTCTTGCTATTTTTCATTGCCACAGGTAGAGCTGAATAATTCATAGCAATTAATTTATTTCACTGATTTAGCCTTTTGGAGTGTGTGTATGAGGGGGAAGTTGTGCACAAGTAGTCTGCAGGTAATTTTTTTTCATATTCATTTAAAATAAATAACTCACCAAGCTAATTCTTAGTTGTGAAGAATTTTGTGTATTCTTAAACTGAGGAAATTGGAAGATTCAGGTTTCCACCTACTGATGGAAACACTCTTGAAAATCATTTTTGTGCAAATAGAGCAATAATGTGTCCAACACAAATCACATTTTCTATTTGTGTGAATCTTCAGAGTATCTAAATACAGATTTAATTTTTTCCTTAGGTAGGGAGAGATGGTGCAGCCTTAAGTACGAGGTTAAATGTTGCAGCACAAAGATCATTTGCCAATCCTACAGCTCAGGGTGGCTGCAACTCTGTTTCAGTCACATCCAGAGCAGGTAATATCCAGAAATACATGAGGAGGAGGAGGCTGTGTGATTACTGCCTCTCCCTTTTGCTGGTTCTTACAACACGCAGCACAGCAGTGAGAGTTCCATAGCACGCAATAAATCATTGCCTCATTATGCTCCTTCTGTAGGTTTGTTTAGGGCATCCACTTTAGTACCAGCTCCAGAGGTTTATTTGTTCCTCACAGAAATTCCTCTCAGATAGAGGCTTCTGGTTTGATTTACAGAGGACAAAAATAAAAAAGAATCTCCATGTCTTGTTATTAAAATAATTTCTTAATGTGCACAACAATGTACATTACAGAAGTGCCTATTGAAATAATTCCAGCAGTGTCTGGAGATGATTTGTAGGTGGATGATTTTTTTCAAGAGGAGGCAAAAGGTTAAAGAATGTTTTTGTGTTTTTGTGACTTGTCAACATGAAGTACTAGCGTATGAAACATAGGGTCTTCCTCCCTTCTTTTCCTTCCTCCCTCTCGCATGCCTTCCTTTCTTCTTTCCTTCTTCCCTTCTTTCTTTGTGTACACAGAAGTTGCTGCTCCCTTGCCTTACCAGATTATGTTGTTCTCAGTTGTAAAAACAGTCTAAATGTTTCATTAAAAACATTTGGAGGTCCTTATTCACTTTTCCATATGTCTTTAGCTAGCCCTAGTCCACGGGTGGTGCAGGAGGGCACTGATCTGACTGAGAGAATAAAGATTTTTGACACTGGGTTTAATTTAAGCAGACAAACCTTCTTAAGAAAAGGTGTTCATTAGTTGGCCTAAATTACTTATGAGGCGCAATTTTCAGCATTGCTGATTTTGATAAAACAGTATTTATTTAGCATTGCATCGAGCAACTGCTGGGATAACCTAGATTGTACTTGCAATGAATTTGAACAGCTAGAGCTGAGACTTTAGAGAGCAGGTGGGTACACTGCAACACGGCTGGGTTTTGCTGCAGTGTGACAATGTGATCTAGGATCCAATCCAGACTCCTGCGAAATCAATGGAAATTCTACCCTTGACTTTACTGGGCTGTGGATCCTGCTCCAGTTGTGCCAGAGTGGTAATGAAATGACTCCGACTTGGGGGAAGAATTTTCTGGCTTAACAGATTCAGTGATAGGTTTGTTTATATAAGGGGTCTTGGCTTCCAGTTTAAATGGTTTTCATATATGCCTTGCTGTGATCCTCCCTCCTAGCCACAGCTCCTTGAAATATTTTGAGTTTTGACCTCTAAGAGGCATCCCAGATGAACAATGACATTTTGTAGGTGATTATGGTGTGAAACTCGAAATCATTGTAAGCTTGCTCAAAGTGTGACCTGCCTTCACACAAAAACTCCCTGTGTTTTCTGAACCTTTCAGCAAAACTGGATTTGTTTAAAACCATAGCAATCACAAAACAAAGACAGTTTTGTGTAATTTGGGATTTCGTTATACATACTTCTGCATCATTGTATCTCAGAGTCCTGGGTATAATTCTTAGTTGGTCTTAAATTTTTATAAAGAACATAGGAATAGAAGATGTACTGAGGTCAGGGCCAGAAAAGACAATGCTCACTGCAACCTGAGTCCCCCATAAACATTCAGAACTCAGCGAGAATTGTACCCAACCCTTTTTGATGGGAGTACAGTGATGACCTTCTAGATTGATTAAAGGTATGACATTGATTGACTTTGAAGGGAGCCACATCCACCCTTCTTCTGCCAAAAAGGCAGTGGCTGCAATGTGAAGCCTCAAGAATGGGGCATTGCTCTTCCAAGTACATGGAAGACATCCAAGGGTAACGGGATAATGCAGATAATGGGATAGGGTTTCTCCCCCTCCTGTCCCTCAAATACCATATAGTTAAATTTTAGCTATCCAGACTTGGGCCTTTAGGAGACTTTTCTCTCATAGCTATTTAAAAGACGAAGCAGCTAAGGAAATGAGCTCTTTTTATAGGTTATGTGGGATGTTTGGTGGTTGAGAATGTCAAACAGGACTAGTACTGTTGACTCTGCAGGAACCTTTAATGGTGATGGGGGGATGGTGCTGTGAGGACTGATCTGAAATGTTCAGTGGATGGGATGGTGTGATGGGGGAAATAACTTTATTCCTCTGCCAAACCCACCTGTGATGATTTTACATGCTGTCACTTCAGGGTGTCTAGTTTGAGAGATGCTAAAATAGCCAAATTTTCCAAAGATACACGTTACGTTAGCAATATCTGGTCTCTTTAGGGCACCTTGAGTTAGCACTGAGAAATATTATCTTCAAAAATTACCACTTTGGAAAATCTAGGCCACTGAACCTGATATGAACTATCAGAAACCAGAGACAAGGGAGTCTTTATGTTGGAGAATGCATAGTGGCTTGAAAACTACAAATCAAAATAATTTACCCTTTTATGTGTAAACCTCCTTCTCTTTGATACACGAACTGAAAAGCTGTCTGGTTTCCTTGTACTTTCTGTAAGCAACCAGCGCGTGTGCGACTGTACCCTCTAGAATGCTATTTAAGTGTTATTTAGAGTGCAGACCTGTTAAGGTCAAGCAAGCTCATTTGTATGATAAAACTGAAGCCACCAAACCTTACACCTAAAAGCAGCAAGCGAGGAGGTCTCAAGTTCCATGGTTCCCTCCTGACAAGGGTACAGTGACAAATGGTGAAGCACCAAAAGATCAAAGTACTTATTTCAGGGATAACAATAAAATCAGAGACAGAAAGACAGTAAGTCCTGGTGCAGGTTCCTGCTGTTCCAAAGCAGTCTTTCTCAGATATGACACTGCCAGCCCATTGCAAGGAGACATGGACAGGAACTGCAAACCGGCATTAACATCAGCAGATTTAGATCCTGTGTGGTATATTTCTGAGCTGATGGAAGGACTAAAGAGTCACTACAAGAAGCCCAGGTGGAAGGGATTACTGTAACTCAGTGAATTAATTGTGAGCATATTGAAAAGCAGCTTTTCAATGCAGATGTGGAAGGACAGTGGGGTGTGTTTTGCTCATATTCCAGAGTTGCTTTCCTCTGTCTGAGCGCCTTAATCCAGATCCTGTTCAAGTCAATAGCTGTCTTGCCTTTCAGAAGGATTATACCCCTAAATAGCTACTTTAGGAAGTGTACTTTGCTTGGTGATAACACAAAGCAGAGGGTGGATGATTAACACCAATTAGGATTATTTACGAGAACCTAGAAAACAATAGGTCCATAAATCATTGTCTTATCAATTGCAGTTCCTCCCGAGTCATTTAGTCATCATTGGGCAAACTGTGTTTCACTGTTCATTAAGTTGAGATCTGACTGATGTTGGAGTTTGTGGAAATGTGGAAGGTACAATATGACCCAGCGAAACAGCAGAGTGTTACAAAAACTTCTAGTGCTCTTCAACATTTTTTATATTGCAAATCCCCTACAGGGTTTTTTTTTTCCCCCCAGGTATATTCAGTGAATTTAAAGTGACTGACAGGACCCTTGTTTCTCTCTGGTTACACTTCAGCTCTGTCTACACAAGTGTCTCAGTTTGGACCCTGGGATGGTTTTGCAGTAATCCCCTGGTTGTCTCATTTGCCGAACACTAGTCCAGCTACAGAGCAGCTTCAGTGCACACAGATTCCTTCCAGAGGAGACCCAGTGGGGTCCTACCTCCAAAAGAATGACAGTGCCTGGTAGGACATTCAGCTCTGATCTGAGGGGACAGCCACACCACCATAAAGTCCTTCATGGTGTATGT
Source organism: Colius striatus (assembly GCF_028858725.1). NCBI lineage: Eukaryota > Metazoa > Chordata > Aves > Coliiformes > Coliidae > Colius > Colius striatus. Next base: position 16,941,960 of record NC_084772.1, on the reverse strand, counting down.
AACCCTGCTTTGTAAGGGAAAGGCTATCAAACTGCCCAGAGTTCCCATGCCAGCCTGGAGTAGAGCTTGTGCTATAGAGAAGGTCAAGTGTTTTATGTGACACCTTTTTTTTTCTGCTGGTGACTGGCAGCTCTTGTGACTGATGCTTCTCTTTCTTCTACCAAGACTTCTGCTGGTTCATTATCCTTTCTGTTTATTAACTGCTTCATCTTCTGTAGCTGTTCCTCCTTGCTGCTGTCCTTTTTTCTTCTACTTTTATCACTTTTTGTGATCCCTTTTCCAATTTCCAACCTTAGTCTCCCAGAAGACCTGGAGTGGTGATGCCTGGATGCAGAGGAGATCACACTGCTTATAAATCTACACCACGAGGAGGCCAAAAGTTTCTTCAGCAGCAGGAGGTAAGCCAGGACTGCTGGTGGGTGTAAGGAACAGAGAGCAGTGCCACATGCATTTGAGAAGATGAACTCGACGTTCTTGAGGATGGAGACTTTGAGACGGTATCACGGTCCTGTATAGAAAGCCTGAAGAGATCTTCAGGTGGGAACATCCCACCCAGCCAGCTGCTTGTTTGGTTTAGTCCATGGACCTCTGAGGTCTGCACACCAGAGACTGAAAACTCTTGACTTACCCTAAATTTCTTCTTTGTGGACTTCTAATGTGATAGGAACAGCACAAAAAGTTAAATATATCTGCTTTGCCATAACTTTTTCAGCCTGCTAACTTTCCCAGGACTACTTTCTGCTCAGATTACTGGAACTTAATTAGATGAGGCTTAATTTCAGTTGCTTGACCAGCTTTAAAAATGTATATTCAAAGTTGAACCACAAGGGCAGAGTTTTGGGAGCCTCTTTGTCCTCTCACTTTGTGTTAGTTTAAATGAAGAAATGTGCCTGTGAATCTCTGCTTTATTACACGTATTCCAAGTCAGTCTCACTTCTGGAGAGACTTCCCAGACTCTCAGCAGTTTAAGGGGGAGCACAAACTACCCCTTATGTTATAGTTTGTTTTTGAAACTGTGCAATCAACAGATATTTGTCTCCTGCTTATGCGTTTTTCCTGTAAATAAAATGTATTGAGACCAGAGACGGAGTTACACTGACTTTATACCAGATAAGAATTTGCACTGACATTTAACACAAGTGTTGTATTGACTTTACCTTTCTTGGGTAGATGTTGCAATGTTTAATTGCAGCAAGAAGAGGAGGGAGAACCAAAGGAGGGGCATGGAGGAGATTGAAGTGGAAAGGGTACAGATGATGAATGGTGGAGTTGGAGGATAGCACTGGCTATCAAAGCATTACCTGAGAATTCCTATGATTAAGACTTATTATCTTTCTGACCTCACCATTTCATTAAAATCTGCTGCTTAGGTGATAAGTAATAAATAGTCTCAAAATTTTACTGCATTTGCTCACTTTTTCTAGATTTTTGCATCAGTTTGTTCCCCTCCATAAGATCTTGTTTCTGTTAAGGCATGAAGACTTCATGTTTCTTCTGGGGTTTAACTTGTTCTAGTATTTCAGTGTTGTTATTTAGCTAGCAAGTGTCCCACAGCAATTTGTCGAGTAACACTTCCATCTATCACATTGGGATGATCAAGAATACATTGCAGCTGATGTGCAAACGCTGATGTATATCTCAAGTTGGACACCCACCTCCAACTCAGCAGATAAAAAACTCTCAAAGAGCCAACAAAAGAGGGCTTTTTTTAAACACCCCAACCCGCTAGTGGATTATCTTTAATGCATTGGCAGGATGCCCCTTCCCTCCTCTGCAGGAATGCTAGCCTGGCTCTGCAGGGTTGGGGTGGGGTTTTTTGTTACAGCATGCAGGAGAATTGAAGTGCAAGACTGATTTATAATAGTTTATGTCACTTTTTTCCTCTGCAGCTCGGATCACCTTATTTACCTTCAAAGAGGCAAGTGAGCAACACCTCTCTTTGGGGAGTGATCTTGCCTTGTCAGTGTTGCCACACAGGAGAGGGCTCCTTGTAGGAGCTGGATGTTGTTTCTAAAAGTTCACTGACATATCTTCAAGGGCTGAGGGTTCATCTTCTTCTGTGTGAGAGAGGAGAGGAAATGACCTTCATCCAACTGAGAAGGGAACAACAGGAAACCCTCACAGTCCGAAGCTCCTGCTGTTTCCCACCCCCCAGAATCCGGCACTCAGGGATCGTTTTGATGAACTGTCAGGGGTTTTGTCAGCCTTTAGTTGCTGCAAATATATTAGCAAAGTATGTTGATGATTCATGGCAAAATGGTGTACGTTGATTTAAGTGATGGCCTAGCCATTCTGTAATGGATTTCAGAAGTCCCAATAAGATTGTACTTAGTTTTATCAAGCAGGAAGCTGGCAGGCTGTGTTTTAATCAACTGATAGCATCACTTGGCAATTGGCATCCAGGTAGTGAACAGAGTATGTCTCAAAGCCCAGCTCACTAAGTTGCAAACAGCAACATCGACTCAGATCTTTCAAGTTTACCTCTTGCTTGCTCCATGCAACCTATTTCTTTCCCAGATGAAACTTTCAGCTGGAAGTGCAGAAAGATACAGCACATCAGATCTTCTTCTGCTCCTTCACCAATGTCAGAGTGGTAATGGATGAGGCAGAATTTATTAGCTCCATCCTTCAGGAAGCCATGTTGAAACAACCTCCTGGATATAGCACAGACTTCCAGAACCACGCAAATTCAAGGATTTGATTCTGGCACTCACACTGCATAAGTATGGTAAATCTATAATGGGGGGCCACACCAGCTGAAACATGTCTTTTTTCCCTTTGAGTCAAGCTCTTTCACGACCCATTATCTGCTTTATCACCAAAGTTGTACCCTGTGTTCTGACCTGTGCCAACAGACATCAAGTAATGGTTTCCTTTCCTGGTAAAACTTGTCAGCCTCTTCATTACTTCCAGGAAAGACCAGCTGCTGTTGAGCATCTTCACAGCACAAGCCCTCAGGTGCTGTGTCTACTTTAGATAATTTAGAATCATAGAATAAATAGAGTTTGAAGAGACCTTAGTCATCCAGTTCCACCCCCCCACCCCCCCCCCGCCCAATGGACAGGGATGTTTTCTACTAGACCAGGTTACTCAAAGCCATGTCCAACCCGCCCTGCAACACTTCCAGGAATGGGGCATCTGCAGCCTCTCTGGGAAACTTGTTCTAGTGCCTCACCACCCTAACAGTAAAGAACTTTCTACTCAGGACTTATGTTCTATTACAGTTATTGAGCTGTGCATCCATCTACATGCGTGTGGCTGTACTCAAGCACAGTCAAACCTGGGGAGCTCGTTTGTTGTGCCTAGCTCTTGTATAGTAGTTACTGTGCTTAGCAACCCACCTCCAATATAAACATATCTGCTACTCTGAAGAGCAGGCTTTGAAAAGCACCAGAAGGGATCACTCCCCCATAAGTATTTTTTCCAACATTGCAGAGCTGTTAGGAATTTCAGATAGAAAACCTTCTCCCAGTTGATTTTCCCATCCAGACAGGCCAAGATTTCACTCCAGGCAGATGAAGTTCTGCTACAACTTGCAGTGGTGGGTCATGAACCCTCATTTAAAATCAGATTCTGTCTGAACTGCTCTTTAGCCATACAAGTATGGAAGGAGACAGGGAGCAGCCATCTGTGCAGCTGGCTGCAGGGAGCCATCCATAATGTCTTTGCATAGGGGTTCCATGGCAGTGCATTGAGGAGCAGCTCGCTGAACTGCTAGATGAAGGGTATCATCCTGTTGGTTTAAAAATGGTAAAACGTGTGGGGTCCTCAGAGGAGGGTAATGGTTGAAAGAGTGTAAAAAAATCATGCTCCCAAAAAGTAATAAAAGTGTGGTATAAGGAACAGAGGAGTGGTTCATCGTGAAGTTGTACTCTCCAACTTGTGTTGCAAATCTTGCTTGAAGCAGGAGGTGTATGCAAGCATTTAAGTTTCTGGTTTGTCCAGATGAGATTAAGATGAGCAATCAACCCTATAATTTAAATGAAAATTTGAACTTCCATCTTAGATACTGTCTGCTGACTGTTACATGAAAATCAGAGAAACTCTTTCCACTGCAAGAGCTGAAATTAAGGTTTCCAATACAAGAACTGAAGTTAGAGTCTCCAATGCCAGAACCACCAAAAGGACATGTGAAAGCAAAGCTGAAAAAAGTCTTCTGTCCCTGCACTTCAGAGTGTACACTACCCACAGAGTTGTTATTTTCCTTTCATTTATTTTATTCACCTCGCTATCTGTGTTTTGTGCCTATGGGTGCTCCTATATGAACTGGTGAACTGGAGCAGAGAACTGATTCCACTGAAAAAATTGCTGAAAAAAAAGCCCAGTTTTTAAATCTCTTCTTTCCAGATCAATATTTGTGACCTCTCCAGTTAGCATCAATGCTAACTCAGGGGCCTGTTGCACTGCCTTCTCAATTTTTTTCAGTAGTTTCAGGAATTTTAGTAAAGACCTCAAGGAAGTGTTATAACACTTAAAACATTTCCTTGACCCACTCATGTCCACTCAGTCAGAGAGGGCCTTATTTTTTAAGATTCTTTTCCTATTATCATGGAAACTTGCTAATTACCATGCAAGCTTGATAACAACTTACTTGAGACTGGTTTCAATTTGGCAAAACACTTGCAGCTTGCATAAATCTCAAATCTATGGGGTTCTTTGAGTGAAAATAGGTTTTTCTAGATGTTCCTATTTCTCTAAATATTACTTAAACATTCAAATCTAAGGCCAACACCTCAATCTCAGCTCATCTATTTGACCACAAAGAATATAATCAATTTTATTTTGAATGGTAAATCTATCCCACATTACCACTCCCACTGTGTATATCTTCTTGTAGGAATTGTGCACCAAACTCTCCGGTCTGGTTAATACCAGGTTATTGTGCTTACTAGTGTAGTTACAACACAATTTTACAACAGGAAAATAATCCCAGTCTTTCTAATCACCGCGAAGCACATCAAAAAGGACAACACTGGGGCTAAACTGATTCTGGCAAATTCTCATTTCCATTTATTCAGAAAAAAAGATCGGCATTGAGACTTAAAAAAGAAAGAAAGAGAACCCCTCCATGACTTTAATTGTAAAATCCATTTTAGTAGCAGGAAGCTGTTATATGGTTAGAGCAGTTATTTTTATTGTCTATCTGGGTATAGTTTTTAACTGCAGGCACAGAATAAATCAATAGTGTCATAAAGCTACTCTCACCCTGTGCCCTTTCTAAAGGGACATTGCGCTGTATGTGACACAGACTACTGCTTTGATGCACAGAATTACACCTCAACTAATGTGCTAAGGGAGAGCTCTGAGGGTGACACATATTTACCTATATCTCTTTGTTCCTATCATCTCAGTCACCAGTTTAAAAGCAAAATAAAACACACACACACACACACACGAACAGACGGTCTTTATCAGAAGAGAGGAGGGTGTGCTGGTTATTCTCTTGCAAATGATATTTTTAATGAATTTGTCCATTCAGAAATCTTCCCAGGTGATGTATTTTCAAGACTAAGAAGAGCAAGCATGTAGTGATTCATAGGATAGTCCCTACAACTTAAACCTGACTGCAATCTGCTCTTGAATATAGAGGAAGGACGTAACAGGATCTGACTGGAGGAGGCTGAAGCTGGAGTTGTGCCTTTTTAATAGCAAGAGTAGTTAACGGCTGGAACAGTTGGCTTAGGAATGTGGTGGATTTAGCATTACCTTCAGTCTCTAAATCAAGAGTCACTGTCTTTGTAAAGATATGCAGTAGCTTCAGCAGAAGTTATGGCTTTGATGCTGAAATGAGTGGGTGAAGTTCTTCAGCTGTGTTGCATAGGAAACAAAACCAGATGCATATGACGGTCCTTTTCAGCCTTACTAATCCATTAAATCCTGGTTTGGGGCCCTTCACAAGTTGAGGTTTAAAGCAGCCTCCTAGATTTTCTGGTTTCTGCAGGCAATACACGTTTCAGAGCTGGGGCTGACAAACTCCATCTAAACGTGTGTCCAGACCTAACACATTTTATAATTTATGTATAAATCATTGACTCTGAATGCAGTTTCAGATCCATTTCCCTGTGCGGCTGAGTTCACTCTGTCCATTCTGTGCAGCAGGGATGTTCCTTTCCAAAGCAGATATGCATCTGAGACGAAATACGCACCACATGCCACTGTATACCCTGAGAACTGTCACCCCTAACATGGACCACAGAGAAATAAACCTCTGTGGATGAAATTCTTCAGAGATTTATTGTCAGCAACACAAGTTGTCAAGTTAATTCATCGCTCCTCTCTTTGCTTGTGCATTGCAACTTCCCCAGGTTGGCACTTCTGACAAAGGCATGAAAACTGTACTTGTGCTGCAAGTGGGAGGTGGAGACAGAGAAAATCTGTGCTCTGTCTGTAGGACTTGGTGCTGAGACAGCTCTATTTTCACATCTAGTCACAAGCCAATTGGTATGCCCTCCGTATTTGTTTTGAGGACGACTCTCAAGAAATGGAGTTGGAGTTTGGATTCTAGGGATTAAAGAAAATAACCCAAAAAATAATGGAAGTGGCTTGTGAAGGCAGCAGCACTCATATGTCACTTAGTGCCTCAGCAGGCAAGGAGGTGACAGGAGTTTGCACACTCCTTGGTGAGTGTGGTAGTTGTTGACTGTAACAATCTCAGCAACAATCTTTGTTTTCCTTCTCTCTGCAAAATGCTTAGTGCTGGATTTTACTGTCTATAAATACCGATTTGGATTTCCCTTCCTTCCCTCCCCACATGCTATTGAAAGTAAAGCCATCTCAGCCCAGCGCCAGTTGCTGACTGGTGTGTGAGCTCGGTTGCATGCAGCCCCTTGCCTCCCCTTCAGGGCACTGACACTTGGGAATGAGAATAACAAACAAGACTCCAGTGGGTATGAGAAATGGTTCAGAAAAAAAACCCACAAGAATTTCCTGGATTCTGAAACTTTTTCATAAGTAGCCAGTGGCCACCTGAATAGCAACAAGTAGCAACCATAATAATAAATTACAGTAAATATCATGCTGCCATAAGTGACAGCAAACCAAACCCACTGCTGTTCAGAAATGAATTGGAGAAAATATTTCTTAATCTCTTTTGGTATTATTCAGCCAGAGGTAATGATTTATAGTACTCCAAAGAAGTTGCTCTATGGAGTTGTTTCTTAATAATCCAAGTTAGCGTTTTGCTATTATCCACATGTGCCTGTGCTTCAGTGGGGACTCCAGTGCTGCTGGATGCTGCAGTTTCACCACCAGCTACCACTGCCTTGGTGCATGGTGGCTGCACACAGGCTGGGGTCAGGGCTGCGTGTGCTCACCTTGGGAATCAACTGATTTAATGCAAGACACCTGTCAGCCTTTCTCCAGAATCCTCCTGCCGTTGGGGACAAATCTGCTATTAGGACATGTCCAAAATACGAAAGCTGTGCTCAGATGTCACTGAGTGAGGCCAGCCCCAAAAGAGTGCCTTGAATGAAGGTGTTGCCACAGAAGCTGCCTAGTTTAAGTCCATTCAGCTGTAAATAACTCACATCCAGCAGATGTGGGGGGCTTTGGTGCTGTCATGTGTCAGAGGGATGCCCTTCAGACAAGTCGGTCCTGATGTGAGTCTGTGAGCACACTCCTTGTCAGTGCAGGAAAATAAAATGGTGGGGGATAAATTAAACTGGGAACACAGTATCAATTGCTGCTGTCTTTGTCAACTTATTGCCAAAGATTTATACGTGATGCAGTGAGGACTGCTCAGTGACACATTTTAATTTAATTAAATTTCCTGTTGGATTGATGTCTGATCAATCAATAATGTTAATGTTTTTGCAATTTAGAGATTAAAGCTTGGATGAGCGGATATTGAAATACTCTCACACCCAGCTGCCTGGGAATATCTTCTGCTTTCATTTCTCAGAAAACCTGGTTTGGGTGAGGATGCATCCTAGGGCTTGCCATTTACCTACATGAAGCCTGAAAGCTTTGCTCCATCCTGGCAGACAGTGAGGGAGCCATGAAGCAGTGTCATTCCTCAGAGAGACAGAATTGCATGGAGCTCGGTGTGTGACAAATCTGTATAGCTCTGTATATTTTCTCTCTGATGTTCATGTAGGAGAAAGTTTGAAGAATGGAGCATTGCTAGTGTGGTACTTCCTTTTGCTACATGCTCGTTGTACCTGAGATTTTGAATCTAATGGCCACCAAAGCATCTGCTCTCCATGGGTCCTCTAGTCCCCTCTGCATCCTACTTACTCCTCTGGCCATGACAGTCTTTTGCAGCAATATGTTCCTCAGTTTAACTGCTGCTTTCTAAGCTGCCATCCAGAAGCCAAGAAGATCCTGGCCTGGAACTGAATTTAACACCTCTTGATGCTCCTTGTTTGCCCAGATTTCTCACAGATGAGCTAATTGTGCTCCACCCTCTTCAGGCTGTGAAGATAAAGAGATGCTGTAGCATGTCTACAGAAACTTCTTTCCCCTCTTACTTCTGTGTTTCATCTAGTGCCTCAAATATTTTAGTAGTGAGGTCAGGAGAAGGCTCTAACTTATTCAGGGAAACTGGTCTACACTGACCTTTCCATGAGGCATTGGGGTCTTACACAGCCATTTAAAGACTTATGTCTCAAGGCAAAAAAAACCCCACCACATTTTCAAACTTATAAAAATGTAAGTCCAGATTTCATCTGAATTGCAGCCACAGTCTGGGTAAGTAAAACTAATTTGTCAGATCTTTTCACAATACAAGTTTTCATTGGTGTTAAGTCCCAGCCTGGTTCTGAGCTCTGTAGGCTCAGATGTCCCTCTCTGGTGTCCAGGTCTGTATCACAGATGGCTATGAGTTATGTGAGATGCTTATATGCTCATTGTATTTAGGGGAGCCTTATAAGGACTAATTTCATACTCAGATGTATTTCAAAATCTGTAAAATCTATATGTCTTCTCTCCCTTAAGGACACCGTGATGGCTGTTTGCTGTGTACCTATCACTCAGACAACCCCAAAGAAATGCACAGAGGGAAGAGGGAGAGAGAAAGTGAAATGAGGAAGGGGAAAAGAACAAGCAGCTCATTTTCCACTCTAGAGCAGGCACCTGAGGAGTAGAAGTCAGCAGCTTTTTGACAGTATAAGAACTCAGTAACTTAAAACAGGAAGCAAAAGAAATGCAACCAAATAACTTTGCCTTGACCTTTTTAAAAAGAGTCAATAACTTTAGAGTAAACTGGAGCTTCTTACTGGAATTTATCTGGATGTTAGTTGCTCCTTCCCTCATTAGAACAGCAATATTCAGAAATGTGCCAAAAGATTTAGGCAAACTGTAGGATGCAATGAAGCTAATTTGGGGTGAATGGCAGTTTGCACTGCAAGAGGCTTCTTTTGTTTTTTGTTGTAATTGAAGGCTTTGCAAGATTGTATCTCGCTATCAAAATGTCCTATGCTGCTGAGTTTCTTCTGCTGAAATACACAGTGTACATTGGATTTTTTGTTTCCTCCTCTGTTGTAAGCTCCACCAGATATCCACTACTTTGGGTGAGAGGGCAGCCTGCCCAGGGTGCCCACTCCTGGCTGGGGATGATTGGCAGGGGGTGGTCTGTGTATGTAGAGGAGGTAGGGGAGAAAGGGATATTTGTACCTTGGGACAGACTGATAGAAGTAAACTACTGCTAAACCACTGACTTTTATAGATCACTTTTTACAAGTAAGCACTGATATGTAATGATCTCCAAGGCTGATTTTCACAGGTAGGACTGCTGTAAATTGGCTCAAGTGCTGAGAGATTGAGAAATAATTTTTGCTCTTCCTCTCTCCCTTCCCTCTTTCCCTCATTCCTTCCCTTTTTCCATCTATCTCTCTGGACTTGGGCTGCAGTATGCTCTGTGGTGCTACAGAGGTGGTCAGGGTGAGTTCATGACCACCTGCTCCAGCATGGGGGAAAGCACCGTGAGACACTGTCCAAATGGGCAGCCCTGACCATTAGGGATTTACTGTGCCCTTCTCACAAAAAAACCCCAAACCACTAGATTTTTGATGCATGCTGTTTCCATCTAAGCTGTTTCACAGTCAAGTACAATAAGCCCTGAGAAAGTGGTGTCCTGGGGAGCAGCCCAAGCTTTTGCAATGTTTGATCATTGAGTGGTTGTGATCTTGAATTCCCTCTGTGGTTCGGCATGCCACCTTGCTCACCAGAGCATGCTGGATTAGGCCGGTTTGCTAGCTTGAGGGGTTTAATCTGCAAGGCAACTGAGAGTACAGAGCAAAGCCATGCTCTTAAGTCCCATGATCCCAATCCTGCAATGAAATTCATTTAGACAGCATCATCAGACTAGTTTTTAGAGTTATTCATCTTATCCTGATGAGTAAATTCCTATAGGAAAGTAATTTATGATCTGAGAGAGCTGTTACTTACAAGCTAGTAAAACAACTTTAGCTGGACTTTAACTACCTTCAGCAGCAAGCATCCATGCTGAAGCCAGAAATGAGCCTTTTCTTGCTAGCTGTGATGCAGCATGATCTATAACAGAGCCACACATTCTTTTGGCTTGCATTAATCTTGTTTCCATGCAATATGTTTAAAAAGAAATAACTGATTTCTACTTGCAGTATTTACAGTCAAGTTGTGTTGTTCCAGCAACTGCATCTGTGGGATCAGGGTGGCTTCTAGCATAACTTGAGTGCTCTGCTTGAGGTCTATTCCCTCAAATTTATCTGTCCAGAAATTATCCATCTCCTCCATGCCAGTCATCCAGATCTCTTTATCTTTAGGCAGGCTGAATCACCCTTTCAAGGTAATTTGTTCTCTTTGTTGACTGCAAGCGAAGTTGGACTCGGTGCTTAATCTTTAGATCATTTAAAAATGTCATCACAAGTGTATTATAACTGTGACAGTTTTTCTGTACCCTTCACTGCAAAGTGACTCCTACCTGACTGTGCCCCAGGCGCTGAGTCCTGTTGGGTATCAGCTTCTGCATGGAAATGGGCTCAGTCCAACAGGTTGACTCTGGATCTCATCACATGTTTTCCCCAAGTGATTAAACCCAGAGAAGCACAGAAACACAGGCTCAAGCCTCCTGGAAAAAGAATGTAAATAAAAAATGACTGAAGCCTATGCTGATGCCACCCCAATAGCCAAGCAGAATTGGGCCCATTTAATCCCTTGTAAAGCATCCCTTAGGGAGATGCCTTAGCTGCAATTTTCTGTTTAAATTGGGTCTTTCCTTTAGAGGAAGCAAGCTCCTTTACTGTATTTAGCATGAAAGGAGGTCTTCTGCAGCACAAATATTTGAGTATGTCCCAGTCAGCAAATGAGAATCCAGATTATTTCTTTTATACCATGACTTACCATCTCTGTTTCAGGCCACAATGTGTATGTGTGGGAGTACACAGCAACATTTAGCACTTCAATACTAGCCACAAGTAGCCAAAGCCATTGGGTTTTGTGTTATGCAAAGCAAAGGCCTTTCACAGAATCATATCTGAAGGAAAAGTGTTTTTAACCTCCATGTTCAGGAGCTGATGGTTGTGTTCTGAAGGTCATTGAGTTTGTGATTACGCCTTCAAAAATCAAATGTTGAGGAGCTGCATCCCCTCCTGCTGTTATGCAGGCAATTCTAGCACCTCTGAGCTGCCTGCCGAGGCCTGTGTCAGGCTGTGAGCGCTTTGTGGTCATTATGCCTTCAAAAACGGAGTGATGAAAGCAAAAATGAACCTGTGGAGAAAGCCCCAGCAGACTGGTCTTCAAATCCTGTGAGAAATGCTCAAAAGACTGAAGCTTCGTGGTTAGGTTCAGGCCAGGAACCTCAAAAAGGGGTATGGATCGTGGAGACAAAAGATTGATTTCTTTAAAGGAATGAAATGCTCTGGTTTCTACATTAGTGAAAGAGATTTGGACTTCCTGGGTGGAAGGGAAATAAGGAAGAGCAGAGATATGTGGGTTGTGCTTTCCATGTATATTTTTTTGATTATGGCACATCTATCATTCTTAGCACTGCCTTGAGCAAAGAAAGATAAAACAGCAAAAGCAATAGCAAGATTTCCACACGTGTAGCCAGTCTCAAAATCAATGGGAGTTTGGTATCTAAATACCATTAAAAACCTGACCACCAGTTCCCTGAGGCCCCCTGTGAATATCACAACCTTAAATCCTGGTGGATGTACTGATGTTGCTCAGCCTGTGGAAGGCAGGGGGTTGTGCTCAGGATTGTGTTTGGTTTGTAGTGTGAAGGGCTGAAAAAATATTCCCTTTAAGGTTGGCCAGCTTAACGCTGTGCACTCCTGTTCTTCAGTATCTCTTTGGTTATGAGTAGCATTTGAATGTGAGGAGTGAGAGGAATTTAGTGATTATCCACAAATACATTTTAGTAAATGTTCATTGCTCGCCCTTCCCCCCCCCATCCTCCTTTTTAATATTTTATGGGGAAAAATGCAAACCTCCACCAGCTCTTGGTAGGAGAAGAGGAACAAAGGACGTTTATGCCTATTCTTTTGCATACAAATAGAACCAATAAATATTCAGGCAAGTTAAAAATCAGTTTCCACTGAAGATGAGGGAATCTGCTGGGGTTGTACCATGCAGTGGATGCAAATGACAAATCTCACCGTGGCTCCCTTCCTGTCCTGCCAAGCTGGCATTGCAGCACGTGCTTCTGCCGCTGGGCACCAGAGGTAGCCCACCCAAGGTCAGGTTGTGGCAGTGACTTGCTTGGCCAAGGTGTCTCCTCTCAGTCATTAAGTATGGTAGGGTTATAAATAACAAATCAACCTCTGTTTGGTCAGGCAGGGGAAGCTAATCGCTCCTTCGGGATGCCAAACCAATTCCATGTGGGAGGAAGCCAGCCAGCACTTGCATCTTTGCTGCAAACAGGGGGTTATGTTGGCCTTTGCTCCTCTTTAATTAGAGTTTATTGGTAAAGTAACCCCATCTTTCTACTGGTGGAAAATCTGGGTTGGCAAGACCTAATTCCTTGGGTCTATCCAGTGTGAGATATGTTTACCAAATCCCTCCAGCATTAGCTGGGTTGCTATCAAAACCGAGGAGTATATTTCTATCAATGAAAGCCACTATGACAAGGTCTGTCCCCTGAGACAAACGACCTGTTCCGTGGAGGCTTTAAATAGGAGCAATAATGGTAGTGAGCAGCACTGAGTTGAATAATTAGATTGTTCTTCATAAATCCTCGAGTGAAGACTTTCAAGCAGGTCCATTATGTGTGTCGTATGTTAGCACTGAGCTTTATGTGGTGTGGACACCGCTCTGCGCCGGGCTGTGGTGATGGGTGAGTAAATCACCAAAGATTGGGACAGCAGGAGTACAGCTCCTTCCCCTCCTGCCTTTTCCCACATGGAGATCAGCTGCTCCGAACTGCAAACACCCATATTATTTATTTTATTGCTCAAAGAATATTTGAGAGGTCTAACTGGAGTAATCTCTGAATATTTATGTTTTGTTTGTTTATATTCAGAGGCTGGAAAACACACATACTTTGTTCACGTCCCCAGACTGGTTCATTTACTGATTCACTTGAAACATCCTTGCAGATCCATTGAGAGATAACTTCTTCCTTGGAGGGATGCAGTTGTATAATAGCAGCTCAGTATTATCTTCTCATATCCTTGGTGGGATTTCCTCTTGCCAACTGAGAACTGATCTTTTCTCTAAAAAAGAAAAATATCTTTCTCCCTCCTCCTCTTTCAACTATTCAGGGTTTTTTTTTTCTCTCTCTCTGCTTTCTGTGTCAGTTACAGAAAGAAATCTCAGTTGAGCAGATGTCACTTAACCCTAACCTTCATTGGTAATTTTTAGGCATTTTGGAGGCAATCCTGGAAGGCAGAGGCATCTGCAGGCAGGGACATACACCCACCCAATGCACGATGTGTGCATGCTCAGGCAAACACTTTTGCTAGACCCAGATGCACTCCATTTGCTCAGAAACACATTTGTCAGACCTGGTTAAACAATGCTGGTAAAAAGAACAAGAAATCACGTTATTCCCTTGAGAACAGTGTATACACCTAAGCATTTCATCTGCCAGTAAGAATCTTGTGTCACTGTAAGGTTTATAGGAGCTGACTGGCAAAGGATGCCCTGATGATAAATAAAACACCCTCATCCCATGTCCCATGGCTCTCTGCATCTGATCAGCAGCAGTGCCCTTTCCAGTTACTTTAGCTATGAAGATGTGGCATCTGACTTTGAACCAGGCCCTTTGTTATAGGTGGCTGATGGGGTCCCATCAGGGAACAAACGTGTCATACAATAGGGTCAGGAATGAGCACCAGCCATGAGCCAGTTTCTGATAAAGCTCAAGGCCTGCTGTCAAATCCTTCAGCTTGCACACAGGTCTCAGGATGAGGTCTGAGTTTGGTGTGATCCACCAGCTCCGCCGTGACCCTCTGTGTTCTGATACCAACAGCTTTGCTGCCAGGTCGTCCCTCACTTGTCTCCGATGGGAAAAGTTCTCCAGGGTCAAAACACTGCCAGGATAAACAGTGTCAAACATTTTACAAGGCAATTTAGGTAATAATCATCAGGGTAATAGAAAAATATTATCCATATTCATTTAAAGGTGAGCTGTGCTTTCCTTTCTGATTAGTGTAACAAACTCCTTGCTAGGCTATGGAAATAAAGTGACTGTGAGAATTTTTAAAGGCACACTCCTCCTCACATAGTAAGAGCACGAGTTCCAGGAATTTTCTATCCAGAAGAACTGTGCATTTCTGGGATGCAGTGCTCCCATCCTCTATCACAGACCTCCCTGATGATGCAACATAAGCCATCTCTGCTTCTTTCTTCCTTGCTTGGGCAGTTGGACAGGGGTTACAGTTTTTTAGCTTGATCCTGAGCTACGAGTGCCAAGCACAGCTGAGAGACACCACATCCATACAAAGATGATTTTCAGTGTGATGCCTGGGAATTTAAACATGACCTTCTTTCTTAAGATGTGACCTTTCTTTAGGCTTGTTCTGTTTTGAGCTGAGCTGCCCTGCAGCAGGAAAGTTTTGTGCCCATCAGACAGACCCAGTAGTAGGATCTCTTCTAGCAAGATTGTCCATATCTAGTCTGAGGTGGGACAAAGTGGCGTTTGGGCCTTGAGCACAGGAATAATTCAGGAGTTTGGTTAATAACCACAGTTTGGAAACTGATTGATTGGATGAGAGTCCACTTGTTATCTCCTCACCTCAAAAAAAAAGTTGCAGATTCTGACCCGTACATTGATTAGGAGGGGAGACATCAAGCAGAGCTCTAGGCAGATCTGGAGACTTCTGTCCCACCAGAGGCAGACCAGAACACACAGTAAAATCTAACAATCCTGCACCAAAACCAACTTATGTTCTATAAAAGTGGAGTTATGGCTTCTTGACAGGGTCCAGGCAGGTAAAACTGGTCCCAATTTGAAGATGGGTCTGAGTCATCAGCCCCACTCCTTGTTGCACCCTCTGCTTCTGGCAAGGAGCTGCAGATCTGTAATGCAGCTGGACTGAGGCACCCAGGACACTCAAAGGAAACAGGAAATGTGTCTGCGGACATTAGATGATTCAGGGTTTGCTGGCAGCTGAACAGAAGTTTTCTGGGTTTCAATTTGGAACTCGGGCAGCTTTATTCCACCCTGTTCCCACGGTGGACACCTCCATCCTCTTACGAACCTGGCCTTAGTGCTACGTTAGTGTACGGCATTGACGGCACTTGCCTGCCTCAGAGGCATGCTGAGCAGTCAAACAGTCTTGAAATTGGGACGTTTCAGACACAGGATCATGTAAGAGCCATAGTAGATGCATTGATTTAATCTTTCATAAGGTAAGGTTCAATTTTCAAAAGGGTCTGGGAAGTACCCACCTAAGCCAAAAGCTGGTTTGCCACCATCTGATTTCACCCTTGCTCCATGCATCGGCTGCCTGATCTGATGCCAGACTCCTTCCTAGTGCTGATATCCCTTAGGAAAACAAAGGCAGAATTTTTTTTTATGCATCACAACCCCCCTCTCTTAAGATCAGGAAATATTTGCTGCAAAAACACAAGGTGTTCTCTGCTCTCCGGAGATTATTTTATAAGCCTAAAACACATCAGGCCCCCAAATGCTTGTAGATTGTCTGAATTTCCTAAAGTAGGTTTAATAAATAGAGACTCAAGACTGAAAACATTGTCTCTTTGCAGTAGGATTTCTCATTCCATTTCATGCCTATTTCAGCTTTATGAAGATATGCTGGTTTAACTCCTTTTGGATGCTGTTTCTTAATACAACCAGATTTTCTAGATTAGTAAAGGCATATGAAAGAAAAACCTGGTATTAGATTTGCAGCAAGTCTCTTATTTATACTAGATAATAGACATTAAACCAAGACAAAAGAAATCCGTGTCACAATAACAAATCTATTTAAAAATCCATTTTCAAAGCAATCAAATCACCAGAGAAACCCAATGACAAATATATATCAAGACTGTATATTTATGCAGTAACTTTCACCCCAAGAATCCAGAACCACCAAAAATGTTGGTGTGGATTCAGCTCTGTGTTGAAGACATCTCTGTGAGTGACGCTGGGGTTTCAGAGCAGCCCTGGCAAGGTCACTCCAACAAACTTACCTTCATCTAAAAGACCCCTGGCATCGCAGGAAACGTGTGTTCTGTTTCCAGTTGTGCCCGTGGTCAGCACGCACGTGAGTGAGAAGTGAACTTTGCCTCTCTTTACAAAGGGACGAACAACAACAAAAAAGGCAATTTCCCCTTTTAAGGGCATA
This sequence comes from Colius striatus, assembly GCF_028858725.1. Classification (NCBI taxonomy): domain Eukaryota; kingdom Metazoa; phylum Chordata; class Aves; order Coliiformes; family Coliidae; genus Colius; species Colius striatus. The sequence goes on along the minus strand of NC_084772.1, from coordinate 16,925,248 downwards.
AACAGGATGAAAGTGCTGCTTCAGCCCGGGGTTGTCTCTCTGTGTGAGGCTGCTCTGCACTCTGGGTGCACAATCAGAGTAGTTTTTTGCAAGGAGATTTTTACAGTCCTTTGAAAAACACCAATATTTTTACTAAATATTAATGGAACCTTGACTTGAAGTCAGCTTGAGCTGCAGAACAGTGCTTACAATAATGATTTATGTATTAAATGCAGAGGATCTGTTATTTTTATTATCTTGATGTGGTTTTGATGTTCGGTTTTCACGAGAACAGCAGCCGAGTGGCACTGAAACCAGCTTTGAACATGTGCATGTGTGCATGCCTTAACAATCACGACTCATGTGTGATGTTTTAGTCAGGGCTCTGAATAATCGGGCATAAGTAATAAGCAGTTCTTCGTGGGATGGCATCACCCCATCCGTTTCAATATGACAGTTGTCTGTAGCCAGGAAGCTTCTGCCGAGGTTTTGTGCATTATCTGCAGGAACTTTGCTGTCTTATCTGTAGAAAATTGATCCGTACAGTCTCTTTAGAGACCTGCATCAAATATTAATTTTGTCTATTTGTTCAATGTAATTAGCAGGTGTGATTAATCAATCAATGTGCGATTCCTATCCGTGCTGCAAACAGCCTGCTGTGCCATGAGGGATACTGGGAGCAGCCATCCCACAAACACCTCTCAGCTCCCCATCGCAGGGGCCCCTTCTAACCCCATACCTGGGTCTACAGCCACTGAAGTCTGGTGCCACCGGTGCCTCCTGCAGCCCAAAGTGCCTGGAGAGCACAGTAGCGTAGATGAGGCTGTTGGATGAGGACCTTGCTAGCCCCATCCCCTGCAGAGCTGGGAGGGCAGTGCTGGCTCGCCTTGCTGTGGCACTGAAAGGCAGAAGGATGATCCTAGGTGAGGGCTGCAGTGAGTCCCCTGGGTCCCTGCTGTTCTAGGGAGGGAGTGCTGTGCTGGCAACACATAGCTCCAGACAATACCTCATTTTGCTTATGCCTGGAGGGGACACAGCACAAAAGACTTGCCAAAAGCAGATGAACTTTTTATGGCAAGCTTTTGGTGACCTTCCCAGTCCAATTTTGTTTGTCTGAGGGATGCAGGTAGGTCATGTGAAGTCCAGGTAGACATGAAGTTCTTTAAATGCTTCAAAATGCCAGACTTTGGGACTTCTGCAGAGCCGGCAGAAGACACAGTCCCAGTCCTGTACTCAGAGATTCAATGCCTTTTCAAATTTAGCTTCAGAAGTGATGCTGGGTTTCATGGAGGGTGGGGAGTCTGGATCATATTGCACAAGGAAACAAGCACCCTTGGGTGATTCTATTAGCTGGAGCACTTATTTGGAGGCAGTGGAAGGGATGTGACCACAGATGTTACAGGCAGAGCAGGGAGAGAGGTCCCTGTGCTAAATTGCCAGGCACAAGACTTTGCATTTCCCAGTGGCAGGTGGCGAGGGCCTGACAGAGCAGCATGGCAGGACCTTGGGCTTTGCTCTAGGCAAGGACAGGGGGTTGAACCATTTCAGGTACAGGAGACTTCAGTGCAGGATGGTCACTTTCAAAGGATCCAGAGTTTGCAGAGGACATGCTGAGTGACATTACCACGGTCTCCAGTTTGCACAGGCTTTCTTCCAACACTGTGGTAGCATCTGCTCTGCTTTTTAGTTAGTGGCAAGGTGCTGGGTTGCACAGCTGAAGTCGGTCTGAGGCCTCTCTGAACCACTTTTTTTTACCTTACATTCTGGATCACCTCTATCCTGTCCTTCCTGTTTTTCTCTGCTTTCCTCCTGTTATTGAGAGTCCTGCTACCTTGTGCCTTGCCCACCATCACCTTGGAGAACTTGGACAAAGCTGCACGTCTGTCAAGACAAGGTATGAATGTAATCCAGGAGTAACCACCTTGATGCCATGTGCTGACAGCCCTTGGGCCTGCCTTAAATCCTTTTCATGTTCTGTGATCTTTTGGTTCAGTAAACCCTATCACTGTAATATATACCCCCCTGGCCAACTTGACCTTACCCTGGCCTGGGGTGGAGTGCTCTTTTTTCATTTATTGGGCTCATTGGGCTGATTTCATTCCTGTCCATTGTATGCTTTGCTGACCCAGGAAGATTTGACGTTCCACAAAGGCAAATGCCTCCCAGAAGATGAACTGGTCTTGGTTTCGGTGTGATTTTTGGATTAGAACCACCCAGGGTAGCACTTTCCTCAGAATAGTTTTTCCATGGAGTAAAAGGTATGAGTCTCCATCTGATGCTTTGAACTGTCATCGTAATAACCTCAAATATAGCTGTCTTCACCACATCACCGTCCTCCTCTCTGACCCATAAAGTTTTACCATTACAACCTGCCCTTAATCACCTAACCATTTCCTTAGTCTTTCAAGGACAATGGTTTTTATGCCATACTTGCTAACCTTACGTATTAGTCTACCATCCTGGGCTGCGTTTAAATGACTTTTCTGAAATCTATGTGGATTAGCTCCACTGCTTCCCTCCTGCCTGTTTTTCACGTTAGCTCCTAAAACAAATTCTGCCAGATTTGTCAGACAAGATTTACCCTTTATGGAGCTGGGCAGATACATTTTTATCAGTTCATATTTCTCTAGATGTTGGGTGATCTCATCCCTGCTAACATCTCTAAAACCTTGCCTCTGATTAACAAAAAAAACCCCAAACCATCCCGTTCTGCAGGTTCAGGGCCAGATTCTCAGCTGGAGGGTGTGAATCTGTGCCTCAGCATCAGTTTTTATGAGCATTACTATCACCTGATAATATGCTGCAAAGATGTCTTGGCTTCTTCCTATCTTTTCTCATACATGAGCAAAGATCTTTGCTTTATACCAGTTTCTCTTTACCTCTTTTTATCTCCCAGAAACGACTCAAAACCTCTGTTATTGGGCACTTAATCTCTCCTGCTGTTCCATCAAGCAGCCTAAAAGTACACCCTCCACTCTCAGCCCTGCCTCCTTCTCTGCAGTATGAGTTTGCTTTGGTGATTATTCATGCTCTTAGCTCTTCCCTGCTTGACTGTCACAGGAAACTTTACTTCTATGCCTGTCAACTTACCTCTAGGTTCCACCAGTTTGGGAAAATAATTTAATTTCCCTCATTTCAGTCCCTCTCCCTGTGTTATTAAGCTCTCTTGACCACCTCTCAGTGGCCCAGCAGCCTCCCTGTTAATCTCATCTCCTCTACCTGTTTAAAAGAAGTCTTTTGTTGTTTTTATTCACCCCATGGGCAATTCTTCTCTCTCTCTTATATTTGGTTTCTTAATCAGCTTTTTACATCTTTTCATCTTTGCTTTATAATCCCTTTCATTCACTTAATATTTGCCTTCTTACCCATGTCACCTGCCTCTTTACTCTCTCCGATAGCTTTTATGACTTCCTCAGTCATCAGCCCTCATCGGAAACTGTGCTGGCCCATCCCTGCTTGACAGAGATCGCTGTTTCCAAGTGCTACACTCATTTCCTGAGTACGAGTTGCTGTATGTAAACGAGGGCTCAGTGAATAGGCACCAGTGACTCTTATATTGACTTTTATTTCTTTCTCTCTGCTGTTTGCTCTTGAGCAAATGGCAGTATTCTCACATGCACTCATTGCTCCAACTTGTCTCTGGGTAGCTTGGTGATTTTATTTTTGCTCCTTGGTGAATGAAAGCCACCCCAAAGCAGAGTCACCATACAGACTGACATGGATCCATGAAAAGAGTGTAATTATTTCTACAGAGGGACTTTAAATACTGATGGACTGTATCTGGCCCATTCTGATCTGAGGTTAGCACTAAAATACTTTTTGCCGTTAACACATCTCAAAACTCTTACAAAGAAAGTCAGTGGTGGTGGATTAAGCAGAGAGCAGGAAGGCTTAAATGACTTGCCTAAGGCCATCCAGCAAGTAAGTGGCAGAGAAGAAAACAGACTTGGCTCTTCTACCCACGACTATGTCCACTGAGCCAGGATAATTCCTGGCAAAGCAGCAACAACGAGACCACAGAATCAGATCATTACTCATTTGGTTTTATTTGTTCCAGCACTAGGTGATGAAATGCAAATGGTACAGGCAGATGCGGTATTTCAAATCCTCTGTGTGCGGCGACTCAAATATCGGAGCAGGGTTTTCTCTCCCTCTGCACAGCAGTGCTTCTGAAGGTGCACAGAGGCATGGAAAAAGGTATTCCAGAGGTTCACATGCTCAGGGAAATAGGAATTTTCAGAAATTTCTTTCTCAAAGAGCTTCACTCAATTGCAGTGTAAAAAAACCCCCATAGTTACACACACACACACACACACACACACATATATTTTAAGCAGTGCAAGTTGCAATCTCTATCAATAGTCTCTTAATCTCCAAACTGAGGAACTGGGGAGGAGATAGAAACAGGAGGAGGACCCAGGGAGGCTTGTCCTGCCCTGCCCCATGCCCAGCCCAGATGCTGACACCTGGCAGCCCTCATGCAGGGCGAGGGCTGTGGGAAGGCTGAGGGCAGAGGCACACCAGGCACATCTCCAGCCTTTGGCATGGCCATCCTCTCCCTCACCAAAGGGCTTGGGGCAGCGACATGCAGCGGGACCGGCAGCACTGCTCGGACACCAAAGGAGAGGTTTGTAATATATATTTAAAAGAAAGAGAGTTGGCACAAAGGGAGGCAGAAAAGAGCCATGAGTGTGAGAATTAGAACAGAACCGCACCTCTGTTCCTCCTAAAGCTCTCTCCTTCACTTCGTGGTGATGAAGGCTGGTTAAAAACTTCTTTGTGCTATTTATGATTTTGACAGAGCATTTTTAGCTTTCTTGCCATGTTCTCAGGCTTTTTCACAACAGAAAACACTCCCAAGTCCATACAACCTTAAGATTTAAAAGCAGTTCTGGGGTTTTTTTGACTTTTTTTTCAGTTCTTCAACAGATTTGTGTTGCAATCAGAAAGAAGATTCTTCTAAACACTAATTAACATTTTATTGTTATAATTATTTCCATCATATTCCCTCTGCTACACAAGTCCTCTCTTTCATCATATATTGCAGTGATGTAACTATGCAACAGGGCTTGTGTACAAGAAAAAGACAAAGCTGAAGGCTTAATTCAGCAGTGTGAGCGTGATGAAAGGAACAAAGGATGGTACAGCTATGCCCTGATCCTGCAAATACTTATGCACATGGATAACTTTGCTGCCAGGAGTATTTCTGCTTGCAATAACTGTGCTAAAGTGTCAGCAGACTTTAAGTCATAGGTTCTGATTTAAGCTCTGCCAGAGTCAGTTCACAAACCCTGACATGTTTCAGCAGGGACTTTGCCAGTACTTACTTAGGGAAGCATTTTAGCACTGCTGAGTTTACTTGCAACCTAATCCTGAGCATGCACAGGCTTTCCCAGGCTCTGAGTACACGCTCCTGCCACTGGACATGACAGTGATTGATGACTTGATTCATCACTATTCTGTAAAATTACCTCTGGCAGGCACTGCCAGGTGGATCAGCACAGCTCAGCTGGGCATTGCCAGCAGCCTGGGCAACTCACCGGCCACAGGGCAGGGATACCCAGGGGTGCCAACCACAGACCCCGCTGGGCACAGGGTGCTGCTGCTTTTGTCCTGGTCTTCTCCAGAAATTATGTTTCTGGTGAAGGAAAGCCCCAGGGATGACACTACCATGTTGGACAGGAATTTTTCAACCCTGCAGGGGACATCTCTGCACTTCAATTAGTCTCTTAATTGAGCTGCTTTCAGGGGAAGACTCAAGGGAGCTCAACACCTATTTTCTCACAGTTTAACTACCACCAAATCTAAACACTTTGTTTCTCCCTTAAATAGTAGCAAATATATAGTGTCTCCACAATCTTTGTCAGAGTGAATTGCCTGATATTATCCTGCCACAGCAACGGCAGTAAGAGCAAACTGTGGGATGAAGTGTGTTCAATTGTAACTGAGTTTTGATCACATGATTTTTTGTTTAATTGTGTTTTTAGACAAAACAGCATGAATTTTCTCCAACTGCTTCTAAAGCAAAGGGCTAGGTGAATTTTCAGGCTAGATATTATAAAACAAATTCTCTTTTGGTGTCAAATTCATAAGTGATGTAATCCCAGTGTTTCAATGATCTACATTTACTGGGGAATAAGAGCAACACTGAGTCTGTACATAAAACTAAACCAGGATGTGTACATCGCTTGAAAATAAATTTATTAAGGGGATATCTGGAATTGTTAGTCCAAAATTGAGAGCCTTCTGTTTCAGGACCAAGGTTTAACCTGAGTGCTCCCCCCCAGCCTAACCTCTAGCCCCTGTGTAGAGCAGATGATCAGTGCCTGGCAGGCAGTGCAGTGGGAGACATGTAGGCAGCAATGTTAAAGTGATCATCAAAACAGCATCCCCCACCTGTACCAAACCAAACTACAAACACCAAACCATACCAGATTAAAAAAACTGAAACAGCTAAAAATTTCTGTGTGACTACTGCAGCAAAAGCCCTATGCTGAGCATTCCAGTGCTCTCTGAGTGTAATATTGCTTTATAGTCCTACCCCAGAGCAGACCAAACTGGGACTATAACCCTAAACCTGAGCTTTGACCCTTAGGTTTGGCCTTTCTTTAGGATTATTCCAGCAAATGTTGTCAAAGCCAAAAGTACTATAACTATGTGGACTGTGTAAGTAATGCCACCGTGAGGCTGAGAGGTTCTTTTTTATGATTCTTCAGTAAACCAGACTAACCATTCATCTAAAGTCATCCCAAAGGCAAATTATCTTTACAATCAAGAGACTTCAGTTGGTCTGGGCAGCTTTCCATCAGAGCCTCATAGTGAAAGCTGCTCCAACATCCACCTTCTCTGCCAGGTGACTGGACACAAGTAATAAATGCCTGAGACTGGTGTTTGGCCTGATTTTCATCTCCTGGTTCCTGGTTGAAATAAATGTGCCTGTCACATGATATGAGTATCCCATGACACTTATGTATTATTATGTCCAACTTGAAAATTAACTCTAATGCAAGTTGCACAAAACACCAATGAAAGCAACCATTAGTTGTTAATATAAACTATTAATGAAACACCAGGATGAAGGTCAAAGTGCATGACTGAAACCTCCCAGCAAATGAAAGGATTATTTTGCCTCTTACTGAGCATAATTATCATCTGAATTTCATTGGCTTTCTGATCAAACCACTTCCCTCTGCACTGACCTGTTCTACCACTGCAGTAAATCTGCTCCCCAGAACTGGTATTTTCTTTTCATTGTCCACCAAGGTTTTTATTAGCATCCTGGATGTCTGCAAGGAGCAGAGAGCTGGCACCCTTTTGCCTTTGTTCCTATGGGAGCTTTTTCCCCCCTTCCATTGTCCATTACTCACAATAAATTTGCATTGACCTGGCTCCCTGTAAATTATCCTGTCTCCTGCTGGTCCGTCCTTTAACTGCCCTGGTTCACATTTCACAGGTTCGTGATGTGGTGGACACACCTGAGGGCACGCAGCCTGGAGTGAGAGCAGGCCCCTTCCTCTGTTATATAGATCAAAATATCAGGGAGATGACAACTCAGGGGGATGCTTTGGAATGACTGTCAATCAGTTTTCCTTTCCTCCTGCATATGACAGTGTGATCAGCTTCACCCAGCAGTTTTACTTCAGTAATTTCTCATACAAGCTTGGACTGCTAAGACCCTTTCTGCTGAATATTTTTGTTTATTTTTACACATACACACACATACACACACACAGAGTCTTTCCACAGAAAACATCTTTCTTTTCCCACAAGAAATAGAAATCTCAGCAAATGAAGAAGACTGGATTCTAGGTCAGAAATATTCTGGATGGGTTTTTTTTGTTTCTGACCAGCCTTAAAAAATATTTTAAATATGGAAGAAAACAATTCTTTGTCAAATTTCATTGTTTTGAGGAAATTTCAGAAGTGCTGGTCTGACTTAAGATTGCTTAGGGGTAGCATCCCTAGCTCAAAAGTTTGCTGTTACCATCCATACCTAAGAGGCAGCTTTTCTTGGAGGTGCAGATTCACTCCTGGGACATTGCCTTTACCCTGCCTACCTGCTCCATGCCCTGCTGGAGAAGAGCTCATTGGCAGAAGTAGAACATTTGGCTCTGTGACTGCCCAGCAGTGATTGCCTGGGGTACGGGGACTGCAGGGAAGAGTGGTGGGGCCATGCTGGGTGGGCTGAGCCCATAGAGGCCAACCACAAACCCTGCTATACCAGATAGAGATAGGAGCTGATAGGCTTGAGAGCTTTGAGTTGCAGCAGTATAAACCCATGTGTGGAGTTAGACACATTTTAGTCCTTTGTTGAGTTTTTTGAGACAGAAAAAGTGCCTGGGATCACTCAGTCCCAACAGCAGGGATAGGTATTGCTGTTGGCCAATATCACCTGTTGGTGGGTAGACCTGTGCTGGAGAGTGGTTGTATGAAGTCCAAACTCTTAGTAAATCAAAGTCCCCATGGCTGGGATTTATTGAGCCATTTGATGTTGATGCTTGTGTTGGTGAGGACTTCAGTTGGGCCCGCTGGCCTAATTAATGACATGCTAGTGGGCTGCTCAGAGTCTGGTTTTCCATGAAGAGCATGACCCATCTGCATGGATCTCATGGATCTTTCTCAGTTTGGTTTCTTTTTTCTTTTTCTTTTTTTTTTTCTCTGTATGCTTTCCCTTTTTAAATCCTTTTTAGAAAGTAAGAGTACAACCTTTGGGTTGCCTTTACCAGGGGAAAATATTGTGCCGCTTCTGTTAGCATGGGCATGTGTAAGTTGCTCCTTTGAAGAGAAGGTCCTAATGTGTTAAGGTATGCCAGGCTGTGACAAGCTGAAATCTCAGCTGAAGAGCCCTGTCAGATCTGTTCTCTCATCCATGCCCTCCCTCCGTTCAGACCCTGACCTTCCCCATCAGATAAGCAGCACAGATCTCGGCCCTGCGTTCCCTCTGCAGTCTCAGCTCATTAAAAATTCATTGCCTAAAGTGAATCTATTCTGTTGCTGCTGAAGTGTTATTTACCTCGGCCCGGATTTCCTCAGGTTCTGACAATTAAAGGGGGTCCAAGGAGAGGGCTGAGTCACGGGATTAAGGTTTGGGCAATAACTCTCTTGTAGCAAGAGATGATCATGTAAAGCCATAATTTCCCAGCTGCGTTTTGGTTCCCCTTCAGTGCTTCATTAAAGGTGGTGACTCAACAGAAAGGACGGAGGCACAGGTTAACAAGAATCTCTCCTTTTGTGGGATTAGAGCCTTGCATAGTGAGGCGCTTTCAAAGACAGGAGATGTTGTCAAGCATCATTAGGAAGCCGTTTTAAACAAGAGTCATAAAGCACCCTTTGCGGTCAAACGAATTTATTAGAGAGGCGAGTAAGTGGAGGCAAGCACTGTAGGAGAGAAACACATGAACAATTTGCACAGCATTGATAACAAAGCAGCTCACCAGCTTCAGAGCTGCTACCATTAGAACAACTTAAAAGGATTTTGCAAAAATCCCAGGGTGTTTTTCGTTCTGGATGAAAGCAGCGACTTTGTGGAAGGCGCTGGCAGACAACGAGCGCGTCTCGGAATGGAGGTTTGTGTGCAGGTTAACTGTTTCCCAGCCTCATGATAATTCTTTCCAACAAGTGGAACTGGGAAGAAACTGGCCTCTTGTTGTGCCCCAGTGATCTTGAAAGCCTCCATGAACCCCAGCTTGGATGGCCCTTCACAAAGGCTGAGCAGCTGGGGAAGAAATCTGTGGCTTTGCTCAGAGCTTTTTCATAGAGAGTACCAGGGTAAAAGTATAACCTGGCTCATGTTGAGAAGATAAAGTATTTGCAGTAACTTCTCAGACAACTTCTGGAAATATTCTTTAGCAAAGCATGGTTGGAAGGGCTGTGGGAGAGACTTCAGACGTTGTCTGATCTTTGATAGGGTCTGGTTTTGGAAAGAATACAAATGCTATTCTTGGGTTTGGTGTGGGGGAGAAAAAAGGGAAAGAGAGGAATGAAAGAGGAGTAGATGAATAAAAGCTACTTGTTTGGAAGTAGGTAAGCAGCTTTATTATGCAGTTAGCATGATGGACTATGTACTGTGTTTGTTTATTGAACCAACAGCATAAATCTAAATGAATCAGTAGCTCAAATCTAAACCAGCTGTGGCTGAAGGTAGAGGAATGCCAGATACTAATCATCCAGACAGTACCAGTCCTGGTCATGGGGATTTCCTCTACCCCTCACCCTCCCCCTAGCCCTTGCCATCGTTGAGAGATGTGCAGAAAAAAACTATTTTCTTTGTGTGTTTTCTTAGGCCACACAAGCCATTCAAAGATCTGATGTGAGCCCCACAAAGAGCTGAGTGGCCCCTGCCTGCATGCATGCTTTGCTGCCCAGAGGTAGGATGGAGGCTAGCAGAAGGACAGAGGGAGCAGGAGCTTGAAAGGACTGTTATTTTTGGAGTGGTTTCTTCCACTCTGTTTGAAGGGTTCTTGCTAGGGCATGTTTGGAAAGAAGTGATGCTAACATTGCAGGGAGCTTGCAGGAGAGATGAGCCGTGGACAAAGGAGTGGGTATTTCTGCCATCTCTTTAGAGACTGGAGGATAACAGTTCATCACACAGGTTCTTTGGAGTGAGAAACAGTGGCCAAAAGTATTTGGCTAGGAAGGGGTTTTAAATTTGATATTAAATTATTCATATGCGTTAGCTGGTTTGCAGATGAACCTGCAGCTCCTCCCTCCCTGCCTCCTCCTGATACACACCAGCAGCTTGCAACGTGGGGCTGGAGAGATAGGAGCGCCCTAGCAGCATGCTGTGCCAGGATGCTTTTGGACATACAGGATGCTGAAAGTGAGGTGTCCACTTTTGGGATCCTTAACTCATAGAATGGTAGGGGTTGGAAGGGACCTTTAGAGATCATCTAGTCCAACTCCCCTGCAGAAGCAGGTTCACCTAGATCAGGTAGCATAGGAACATGTCCAGGCGGCTCCAAGGAAGGAGCCTCCACAACCCCTCTGGGCAGCCTGTGCCACTGCTCCCTTGCCTGAACAGTGAAATAGTTTTTTCTTATGTTTAAGTGGAACTTTTTGTTCCACTCAATTCTCTCAGGGGTTCTCGCTGTTCAAGTTCTCCCTCTGCATCTGTGCTGCTCCTCTACCAGCCTCCCCAAACCCTTCTTTCCCTCCTCTCCTTGTCACTCTTTGCAGGGGATTCCTGGGCAATTGCTCACAAATACCAAGGGCCTCCTTTTCTTGGGTGGCAGCAGAGGGTAACAGCAGATAAGCTTTGCACAGGGCCCTGGCAGAGCAAGGGAGGGGACCCGGAGCATTGTCTGGATATAATTTAGGCACCATAAACACAGGCAGCAAGGGGTCACGCTCTCTATTCTCATTTTACCCCCTGCAATGCCTCTGCTAACTGGTGCATACAACTTGAACTCTTGTAAAAATTAGCAGAGAGCACAGTACCGGTGACAGAAAGCTGAACTTTTCCAGCAGCAGGCTCTAAATTCACTGTGTGCGCTGAATCCACTTAAACTTTAAAGAGACAGCCTGCTTTCTGCTCTGCCTGCCGCTCAGTTTGGAAATGACTGCAGTGCTAATTAAAAGCAAATTGCTTAATCTCGTTGCGTCAGGAAGGGAGTCTCTCTTCAGAGAGGATGCCTCCTGCGAGGGGCCTGGAACGGCGGGACCCCCGCGGGGCGGCAGAGCCGAGCGCGGCAGCCGCCAACGCGCCGCTCCATCAATTACCCGGCGCGCTGGCGCTGAGGCCAGCAGCCCTATCGCAGCCCTGCCTCTGCCAGCAGGTATCAGAGCAGCGATAATGATATTTGTGTTGACTCATTATATAATAATCCGAATTTCCTTTGCGAGGGAGCTGTCTGAGGCTGGAGCCGTGGTGGAGATGGATTCCTTGCCTTGGCGTTGCCAAGGATCCCTGGCACACTGCTCGCCCGTTTCAGGCTCAGCTCAACCTGGAGGGAGCATGGCAGTGAGGAGCAGCTGTGGGTTTTATGCTCAACCCCCAAAGTATAACTAAAATCCACTGTGCACAACATGTGCTTCATGCTCAAAGATCCCAGCTCTCCCAGAGCTGAACGGTGCAAACTCCTTGTTCCTTCACCCACCAAAACTTGTAGTTGATGCACTTTTCCTCTCAGGGAGAAGTCTTATTTATTTTCTTTCTGATGATCATATCAGCCTGCACTAATGATTTCATATGACCTCAGCATAACAGAAATGTACTTCTTTCCCCCCACCCCCCCAAGTTTACATTTGCACGCAAGGATGTGTAACAACACAGAGAATTGATTTCTTCCCCTGTATTATCTTTGGATAACATGCATACCATCTTTGTTGGCTAACAAAGAAATAGGAAACCTCTCTTCTTTTGCTTCAGGATACCCATATGACACCCTGTTCCTGTATTTACTCTAAAGCAGCTGGGCATTGATAGCAAATTAGCTAAAAGCCATAGAAGAAGTCCATACCCATTTTCCTCCCCACCACGTGTAAGGAGAATGAGTACAATGTACCTTTTTTTAGCAAGATTTTTATTGAGTTATATAATATGTCAATGGTTTTAAATTTAAGTCAATTGAGGCAAGGCCACATTTTTTCCTGTAGCAGGCCGGAAAAGAGCAATGAATAGAGAAAATTCTGCAGATTAGAGTGGGATTTGCTGCTGGTCTGGGTGAGGTCTGCATTCAGCTGAAGCCCAATGTAAATTGATTACACTTTGCACCAATTAAGCAAGTTTCACAGTAAAGCAGGGAATGGGTGTGAGAGGGTGGCTGCAGGTGTTGCCCCTTCTGCATCAGCTCACTGTAGGGAGGCACATTCATGCCTATTGATGCTATCTCTATATATACACCTCATTTTGACACATAGGCTGCTTCTTGTGTTTGGGTCATAGAGCTGAGCCTTGAGACATAATACAGGCAATCTCTTTGCATCATCAGCCTGAAGGCTTAGGAGAGGTTTCTGGTTCCCTATGGGTACCCAAGAGCACTAGAAATCTCCATTCCTCCTTTGTGGGAGACAAGGAGGCCTGGATGTGCTCAACACCCATTAGGAGTGATGGGAGAAGACAGTTGTGGTGCTTGTCTGGAGGTCCAGGCTTGGCAGCTCCCCAGCCCAGTTGGCTCAGGAAGGACTAATGTCATCGGCTCTTTGTTCATCGTGGAGCAGGCCTCTAAGGTAAGATCTACCAAAGCAATGATCTGACACACTTGAAAGTTCTGCACTTGGATTTTTTAAAAGTCCCAAATACAAATCAGAAGAAGGTGACTTTCCACCAGTTCCTTGGAAAGAAAGATTTGTTGGTTTCCAGCCCTATATGACACAGCACGATGGGTCTAGCATGGCTAGAAAGGCAGGTTAGATGTTCCCAAAGCAGGTGTTGTGCATGGTAGTAAAGAGCAGCATTGGTGGCCAGATCCCTCTCTGCTTTCTGCATGGAGGCTGTTGGATAAAGCTAATTTTAGAAGACAATTTTGGGCTGTTTCTTTGCTGTAAGAAGATGGATACAACTAAACTGCTTTGTGCCATGACGAGGGTTGCAAAATGGTGTTATGCTTGTGGTGAGGGGTCTATGGTGCAGAGCTCATGTGTGCATTGCTCTAGTGGTGTGGATGGCCATCAGGCTGAGTTGAGTCTTGGACCAGCTTTGTGCTGAGGGATTCCCTTCACCATGGTGTTATTTTTACACCAGTGTAAATTCAAGCCTGATCAAGCTTACTAGTCTGATGTGTTTTTCTCATTCTTTGTGTAAAATGGAGACTTTTCCAGGAATCTTGTGGCTCTGAGTCTAGTGTCCAGCTGTTTCACATAATACCTGTAGTCGAAATGCTGAACGTGATGGGTTCTGCTGTCTGCATCTCTTAGCAGAGGAAGCATTAGTTTTAATGTGCTCAGCCTATGAAATAATAAATACATCTTCATTTATTTGAGTGCTGCAGCCTCCTAATGAAGCTTAACAATGTTATAAGCCACATAACATGAACCAAATCGGGTATTTTGCCAATTTCAGTACTTCTACTTAATAAACCTGAAGCCTTTCCTGTTTAAACGTCTATCCAGGAAGACTAAAGTCAAAGCAATGTTAAAAACATTGAGAGAAGGAGGGAAGATAGAATTATATATAGACTCCCTAAAAAATAATGACTCCTTGGTTATTACACTGTGTGTTATTTATGCTCCCCTCTTATAATTCTGTATTACACTCCCCTTGTTGTATCTGTACTCCCACTTTGCGGGCCATTGTATATACACTGTATAGTACCATGTAAGTCCTTTGACTCCCACAGTTACAATTTTTTCATTCCAAACCAATCCACAGCAGGGATAATGATTTTTTTTTTCTTATTTTTCTCCATTTAATGCCTTTTAAATGGCAACTTGGTGGTAGTATCTTGCTTCAAACTTTCCAGAGCTCTGTCATAAAGATAGTCTATTACTGTTATAGATTTAATGTTTGCTCTGAAAGGATGTGTGGACATGTATGCACAATGTGTGATTATTCGAAATGCTCTCCTAAGTTTGTAAAGCCCCAGACTTTTGTCTGTTTAGTAATACATCATGGAAACAGTGCAAAGCATTGCCTCGTGCATGAGTGATCCTGTAGTGTTTGTGCTGATCTTTATGTGTTTTTTTAACATGTGAAAAGAGAAGGCGCTGAAGTGCATATTTTTCATTTCCTGATAATTGTGGGAGGTAGTTACCAAGAGTGAATGAAGTGAGCTGCACTTCAAATGCACCTTTTCTGTTCAGATGCAATCTTTCCTAGTATGAGAATGGGACATTGCTGTATTAAATGTTACTGGTGTAGATGGCAATCGTATAGTCCTCAATGCTGATAAGGGGTGAAGAGTCCATGTACTGCATGACATTGTGACTGGCAGGGGAGAAAATAAGTGCACATTAACAAAGGAATTACTGCATTGTATCATGATGATATAGAGTAAGCAAATATGATGCAGGGACTATTTGTGGCTCTCCCACATAGTAGGTTACACAGCTGGTACTTCTCTGAGTTTCTCTGACTATTTATTATTCAAATAATTCTGTTTCCCAGATCCATGAGGAAACAGGAGTTGAGACATTGTGTGTGACTGGAAATCATAACTGCTAAAGTACTGCTGTCTGGGTTTAGGTCTGATGAAGGAGAACTTGTAAAGTTGTCCAGAAACTGCACCATTTTGCAAGGTCCAGAAGTGAGAATGTTGTGTGGGAAGGGTGACACAATCTCTGCCTTAAACCACTAAAGATAGAACATAGTATTAGAAATGGTGGGTAAAGTCCTCAGTGGACAAATTGACTTAACTCACCTTGAAGTCAGTGCACTGATTTATATCAGCTACACACTGTGGTTTCAACAAAGATTAGGATGAGAACTCTACTCAAAGAATCTCCTCTGAGAATTGGAGTACCTACTCTTACTAAAGACCCCAGACCTTGAGTTTTCTTTTTATCTGCTGGCTGGCAAGTTTAACACTTCCATCCAGGTTTTTTACTGCCAGGGCTTGCCGCAGGCTTTTAGGCTGAGAGCTCTTCTGGCAGAAGAAGTCTCTGTTTCATTGCCCACTTCTTCCCATGGTGCCACTCCTGCAGCTGCTGGCAATAATGCTGCTCGATATATTCTCTTCCACACTATGGAATGGGGAATGGCCATGGACCCTGAATCCACTTGTGCCATTTTTTGTGAACAATTTTATGTAAAAATAACCCCATTTGCCATCCCAGAACTCTGATCCACGTCTATAAATGATGCAGCCAAACGATCAATTTTATGGATTTCTTCCAAGTGCTTCTGTCAAAATGATCACACAGTGCTACACTGTTTTCCAAACCTGCAGATAACATTACTGGACTAATACAATACTTTTGGTATCTCTAAAGGTCTCTGTACATCTTTTATTTTCCTTCTAATGCTGTCATCTGCATACCTTTTTTCTTTCAAGGAAAGGAGCAAATCTGTTTGGATTGCAAAGAATTGATTATATCTGTCAAATGAGTTGATTTGTTTGTACACCAGGGAAGTGCATTTAACATGAACTTTGAAAATAAATAGTTGTTCAGGTGCATAAGTCAGGGAACAGGCTGTCACCGGGTGTAGTGGCCTCAGTGGCACCCGTGAAGGGATGTGGCTGTTATATCTGTAAATAACACTACAAAGTTAGTACTGAAAACTTCTCCCAGCATTGTGTTAATGATGGGTGGAACAAAGATGCTTTCAGCACTTTACCAGTACAGTGCTTTCTTCTATGAAGATTATGACTTCGAGCTTTTTTTTTACTTTGTATGTCTGATAATTAATAATTCTTCTTACTGCAGCCTGTGTTTGTTAGTTATAATCCTCCTGTCCCAAGGAGATGTATAGTATGAGTTAACACCGATGTTTGGGATTGAGAGAGCAGATGGAGGGTGGTAGAGAGGAGTTATCCTCTCCTTGCAAGGCAAAATATTACCCATAGTAAAGTAAATGTGTGCTTGGAGGAAAACACCGCTGGGGTGGGAGATGAGCACAGGCGTACTGAGCACATTAGCAATCACAGCAATCGATAGAGTTGGTTATTTTCTTCCTGTGATGCCCTGCTAATGTCTTCGAAGCCTTGTCCTTTGTTAATAGCCAAACTACCTGTGAAAGACAACACTGATGGCTGCAGCCCAACCAAAACTCCTGGCAGATTTTTCACTTCCTTTTGTTTATTGTTTTCACTAAATCTCCTTATTCATGCTGGTCCTAATGTAAGTGAAAGGTGAAGGCTTGTGACACGGAGAACCGGAGCAGCAGTGTATCAGCGAAACACTGCGATAAGCTGCTTCCTTCCTCTAAAACGCACAAAGGCTATGGCAGGGCTATGTCCTGGGGTCTGTGTTAGAGCCAAAGTCTGGGAGCTCTGCTCCCCTCTACACCTGCAGGGATTCCCCTAGGAGTGTGGAGAAACTATCTGGGTTGGTTGGGCTTTTTGTTAGCACCAGAGTTTCTGCGTTTCCTGGAGAAATGCTGCTGATGCTGCGGAACTTCACTTAATAAATGCAGATAATATAGTTCTCATTCATATATCATTCATATAAACTGGAGTAGCTCATCTTAATCCTTTAATTTCTTGCCCCTTGCTTGTCCTGGGAAGGGAATGGAAACCAAGAATCTTCCCATGTGCCGTGGTACATCCCTGCTGCCACTGCAGTCCCTGAGCTTGGCATTTGTGCTAGTGGAGCCGCTATGCTGAGACCATGTTGTTTTACACCTTCCTATTATGCAGGGAATGGCCCTCTGTGTGTTTGCTCAGGATATAAGAATATGAAAAATTGCTGATCATAGATCATCTCCATAAATCTTACAGACAATAAGTCATAAAACCTTGTGTCCTTACATATGGCAGTAGCCCAGGGACAGCTTTACCAGATGTGTGCAGCAGCTCCTGGAAAAAAAACCATTCAGTTGAAAAACTTCTCCCACTACTTACAGTGCCTGGAATTGAAGCTGTGGCTTGGGAAGGCTGGAGCTGCTGGTGCTGTTGCATTTCCCTTTTTTCTTCTCTTTAATGTCTCCTTAGTGTTCCGCTGACAAGACTATTGCATGGTGAGAATTCCCTGTGCACTAATTAAAAAGCACCATCATTTGTTAACTTATTTGCATCAATTGCAAGAGGACAACAGCATGACAGACCCTAAGGAGACCTTCAGGTATTCCCATGTTTCATGCATCTCCCCTCCTGCCTCCACAGCCAGCATAAATGTGTTTCTCCCAGGCAGCTTAAAAGAAAAGCAACTATCTTCTGCAATGAGACCTGGTTAGCTTTTTCCTCCCCTGGTTTGCCTATCTATCAAGGCAAATTAAAGGAGACACGGGAAGGAGTCTTATTGTCTAATAATCATGCCAGGCTGTTAGATCTCTCTGCTCATGAATGGAACTAAAACGTTTTGGTGACAGTACGTGAAACCCACGTGAAGTTGCCAAGCTTTGCTCTGCATTTGCATGTAGTGGTTGAGGCTGGGATTTTTTTTCGCCCTATGATATATCTCTACTTTTATTGCCATTCTCTTCCCTTTGTGACTTAGTCCTCAAAAAAAAAAAAAGACTGTAAATATCAGCCAGCACTTTACAATAATTCTCTGTGGGGTAAGGCTTTAACAGAGGCCCTCTGATTTACCATTTCAAAGTGCTACCACTTCCAGCCTGAAACATCACTGCTTTATCACAGAAAGCGATGACTGTCCCTTTCTGCACAGGGACCTCACTGCACCTTTCCATGGTGTCTGTAGGGGCACCGTCTTTCTCAGCTCCATGATAGGTGTTGGTTGAGAAAGGAATGGAAAATGGGATTTTCAAGTAGTTTTCTTCTTGCTGTCCACACTCTGAGCCCAGAGAGGGAGTTTCCTTTGCCCTCAGTTTGCTGGTAATACCCTTGCTGCTGTATCTGGCTGTGTAGGTGAGGGGTGAAATAACTTGTCTAAGTGTCCAGAGCTCAGCTGCCAGTATGGGCCTTCCTCCTGCATCCCTGAGTTTGAAGGATGCTTGACTGCTGTAAGAAATACAGATGCCCTCATTTCACTCTGGGTGAAAGTAAATCAATGCAGGACAGTACAAAAAAAGTTGTCTCCTAATCTTGATAAATATAGAAATCTCTCCTTTGTGCTTTGCAAAAGAGAGATGCAAACTCTGTCTTGGTGTGCCCCTGGCAGGGCAAATTAAGTAGCTCTGCTGAAACCAGGTGTGTATTCTCGATGTCTGATGCCTGCTGATGTCAGTGGGATCTGTAGCTGTAGCACTGATCTTGCTGAACTGTGACTGCTTTTTGAAGTACAGGGATAAGAAGTGTTTGGACACTGAGCATTAGACACTTTGCTGCTGGAGAAGTGGAAACCAAAACATGACCCTGGAAAATGTGGTGTGCTCTGGGAGGGGGAGGCAGGGTAAGTCTCTACAAATGGGACCTCCTTACTCATCAGTTCTGCTCCCTTTATCTGTTCAGTTGCAGTTGCTGACTTCAGTGCCAAAAATAACTTTTAAATATGCTTTTTTTTTTTTGCAATGAAGAGAGAATGAGTAGGAAAATTGAAGGATGCACCCCTACTGAGCTTGGAGGGTATAATGGGGGCAAAGCTTTGCCTCTGCACACCACTTGCTGTGGGTGCCCTGGGATATGTACCCTGGGGCTGCAGAGAAACCATCTCCCTCAGGACCTGAGTGTGACTGACATGCCAGCCCCTGTGCTGAGGTGTAGGGTGCCTCTTGACTACCTCAGGCAAGGCAAATAGCACTCATCTGTCTGGTTATTCTTGAAAATGTTCCTTTACAGAAGCTGAATCATAAATAAAGCAATACTGAGCAGAGCTACCAGAGTCCTAGTACTGCACAAGCTTCTTATTTTCCCCTTCTTCCACTTCCTTCAGTAATTTTATTTCCTCTGCGCTGACAGCAAATTGGAGTTGGGTGTTAGAGGCACAAATTTTAAATACATCAACCAATGTAAGAGTGACTCAGTAACATTTGTCAAATGAGATCTGTTATCACTCGAGTATTGTTTGTTGCTGGGTTAAATCAGGTTGTATTTACATTAATATGACACAAGCAAGTAAACCTAATTTCTCCTTGCACTTTCATAAAAAAAGCTCCTGTCTGACCTTTTTAAGGAGTTATATATATTTATTTTGTGATATATCATCTGATTTGGTCCTAAGCTTTCTCAGAAGAGTTCTCAATATGTGCTGAAGTGTTGTTAATGGTTTATACCCCAGTTTGAGATACAAGTGATATCTCAAAAAGAACTGGAAGCTCAAGTGAAACAGCTTTTAGTAGAGGTTGGGGGAGAAAGGAAGAATTAGTGTTTGGATGTGATAGTAAAGCATTGACTAGTGAAAGAATCAAGGCTTGGAACTGAACCCTGTGAGCACTTTACTGTGTCAAAGTCTTTACAGATTTTCTACCTCAAGGTGAGGTTATATCCTTTATAGCAACATTTGGTAGTTGCTTTAAATTATTAAAGGTATTTCATAGGGTTGTAGTTCTTTGAGCATAGTTTGCAAAGAGGGTCCCTGCCTGTATTCTTAAGGTAGGTTAATGATGACTTTCCTAGCGCAATGTGTCCAGGACACTGAGGTTAATAAAACCCGTAGCTCTTCTTCATGACTATCATGGGATGTTTAATGTTCAGGAGTGTGCAAGACCTCAGCTTAATGTTCCATATGAAGAATAGTGCTGCCAAGCACTCATCATCCCTAGTGCTGGCGCAGGGCACTAGATGTGCGAGGAATGGGCCGAGCATGCTTGGGAAGAGCTCAAGCACCTCTGAGCATGCCTGTCCTCCTTTGTGGAAGCACAGAGTCATTTAAGTTGGAAAAGACCTTTAAGATTATAAAGTCCAACTGTAACAACCATTGTGCTCGAGGGTGAGGACCTGGGACTAGCTGATGGGGCTTCCTGAGTGGTGGTCCACGGCCACTGCCCAGGCTGAGGAGCAGTTTGCTTGGGAGGCAAGTCCTGGTCTCAGTGCAGCATAGCTGATGATTCATTCTGAGCTGGCTCAATGAAAGCATTTGTTTATTTGATACGATCTCTTTATTTTCCTCTTTCCTCCTCTCCTGCCACCCCCATATGAGAAGGGGAAGGAATTTTTGGGGGGGTGAGGAATAATGAAAAATTCATATGAGGGCAGGGTTTACTTTTGTGAAAACTCTCTCTGAAACAAAGGAAGAAAGAAGGTGGGTATTTGGGGGAGTTAATTTCTCCCTTCCTCTTTCCCCTCCTTCCAAAAGAACTTGAGACTTTAAAATAGTCCATCATTGTTCTGGGACTTAGTGGGCTTTTCTAGCTGTGAATATTGCAGCAAATACCACAGCAATGACAGTATAGCACTGTCTGTATTCTCTCTGTGTGCTGGCTGGACAGGGATTTTTCATTTCATGCATCATTTACAGCCTTCTGCATTGATCTACAAAGTCAGTGTGTATTGCTAACACAAAGGAAAAGAAGAAAGGGAAGAGATAGGCCTGAATGACAAAGTTCAGATCTGAAATCAAGTCTCGATTCGAACTTCCCCAAAGCATTGGTTGTGCCTTTCCGTTTGCCTCGTGCTACAAGAAGGACAGGTTATGTCATAAAGATCAGATACAGGTTTGAGCCAGCTTTTAAGGCCCCTAAACTTCAGGAAAATTTGAGTTGATTGTACCATAACAAGGAAAGGTCAAATCCCTAGGCTGGGATTTTCAGCCCCAAGGAGTGGTCACTGGATGTGTCTGTCTACTGGGAAATTGTCGTATGCCATGTTTGACACCTGCTTTTCTTGCAAGATAAGACAATAGGATATTTCAGAGCACTATAACATGTTTTTCTTAATTTATAATAGCTTCTGACATCTAATGGATGCCTCACTAAGGTGGTATTCCACAAATTAGCACTTGAGTGTCATGCTCTTCCTATAGCAGTGCTTCCATGTCCTGTTGCAGGGTAGAGATGTGAAAGGAAGATAAAAGTGGGAGTGAGCCCATTAAGACTAGGGGAAGCACTTAAGGGTTAATCTGGAGAGACCATGGTGGAATGGGTAACTAAAAGTATTTCCTCATGTTTCAGCCCACTTTATTTTTTTGAGAACCTATATGTAATTTCAAAGAACAACATCTGGCTCCACTGTAAAGGAGAGTGGACCTGGTTTACCTTGTCCCATTTGGGGGGTTTTTATAGGAGAGGAATAAAACTGGGCGAGATATATTGTCTGCTATAATTGCTATATTTTCCAGGTGTATTTCATGCCAAAATCTCTTGCTTTGGCAAAATTCTGTCTACCAGCATGGACTTTTAGTCAAAAAGGTAACATTTAGTGATTACTATTTCTTTTTTTTAAAAGCCCTGTCTAGGCATGTTTCATACACATGCAATTTTGCTTTATCATAGTAACAAGCATTCTAATATATCTCATCTGCTTTAATGAACTACTGGTATAATCTTGTCATTTTGGTTTGCCATACTTTACCATTCAGTCAGGTCTCATTTCCCCTGCCAATTGCCTTAGGCTATTAGTCATCAGCAAAGCTTGCTTACAGAAACCAACCCAAATCAAACACAGCAATGCCATGAGATAAAAAGTTGGTCTCAAGCTGCTCATCTGGCAGCCAGGCAAGTTCTGCAGGTTCCTCAGCCAGGGCTGAGCTGGGTGGCTGAGCCCATATGCCCAGCCAGCACCTTGCATGGGATGAGCAGGAAGGATACGTCACCTGGGATGCAAGTGGCTGCTGCCCAGTACCCTGAGTTCCAAGCACAATGCCTCTGCCAGGGCAGGAGCTCTGCTGTGCACAGCTGTAAGAGGCTCAGTAGGAAATGCCAACTGTAGGGAATTTAAACCTTCCAGAAATGGTTTTCCTCACCTACTCCATTTCATCTCCTCTGGTGGTGGATGCTGGGCAATGCTTGATCTGTTGGCTGCATATAGAGACCAGGAGCAGGCTCCTAAACCACCCACCTCTGGGTATTTTAGGAACTGACTGAAACGTCCTCTAAAGGCAAAGCCCAAAGTTTCCATCAGAAAGCTAAGTATTGGTGGAATTACTTGATGGCTTAGAAAATCCTCTTGGCCTGTGCTTTGTCCTGGAGTCTGCTCTTGGCACCTGCAATGCCTTTGCAGACAGTTGGCTCAGCCTGTGCAACAGTGGCCTGAAAGTGCTCCTCTGCCCATATGGCCAATGATGTGCCTGCGCCTTGGAGAGCACTGAGCTGTATGAGGGTAGTTTTTTGTGCTCTCTCTGGGGACTTTTGTGCTGTTCTTGGAAGCACAATAAAAACACACCCATGATTTCCACTGAGTAACCTCAGAGGTGACCCTTAACCTTCTGGTTAATGGACATGACATTCCAGGCAGGTGTCCAGTCCTGTTACATCATGATAACAAACTGCTTTTACTTCTCATCTGTAGACAGTGGGCCTTGTGGGATGTCTTCTTTTTCTTTGAGTATCAGAAATATCAACCCATGTAGATCTTTCTAAGTCACCAACAGTTTGTCTCCTAAATTTTGAGCTAAATGGCTGGAATAAGGCTTTTGGGTCTTCAGAACAATCTTTGATCTCCATTTAGGGTGTCTGTGAAAAGGTAGCTTGTGGCAGATATAACTGGTGTTTAGCATTGTGGTAGTAAGAGACGCTTAGAACAATCCCATAGTCCTTACTGCCTCCCCAGATTGCTATTGGTAACAATCACCTCAGAGCCAATATCAGGTTATGTCAATCATCACTGCAGGAAATGGGCCCCTGACACAGAGGAATCCCATTCAATAGCTTTCTATAACATGACCAATTTCAAGACTTGGTATAAAAATCTATGGGAAGGTTCAGAAGATTCACTAAACTTTATATACTCTGTTCTCTCGTATTTCCAATCAAAGAGAAATTTTCTGGCCTTTACCTCTTCCTTCATGCCTTTAGTGTTTTCATTTGTGGTACAGCTGTAATTACTTCTTCCATTTGCCACTGCTTTGAATACAATCTCACTCTGGGTGAATGAGTATTCAGCCAAACATTACAAGGTTTAGTAGATCTGGAATCACAAATTAAGCGTCCTCAGAATCGTTACCCTGGGGACCTCTTCTGCCTGGAAATTTTTGTGTCTGCTTTGCTGAATGATATAAAGCCAAAAGTGATTTAGGGGGTTGTCTCACTTTCAGGTCTAATCCCATCACTGAGAGTTCTTTTTTTAAAATACCTGGGCCTAAAAATCTCCTTGAAAGAGTTGTGAGAGGAAGATGAAAGGATTCAGGACCTGAGAGACCAGAGCAGGAGTCAGAATGGGACTTCGTAGGTGGTTCTTCTGTGCTTATCTTGTCTTAGTAATAGTGCTATTAACAAGAATTCATTACAAAACTTGATCATTAAGACCGGTAATCATCCCTCCAAGCAGTGACCAGTTTCTCACAATCCACTAAGACTTCCCTCTCCTTGTGCTTAGCTCTTCTTGGATCACTTGGCCCTTGATGTTTTCTGGAGGAAACAGGAACACTTACAAGTAAGTTGAGCCAATGTTTGTCTCCTCCGATATCAAAATTAACTCCCAGTTAAAAACACTGGGCTATTTAAGCACATGGCTTCGGAGCTTTTTTCCTTTTTAAACTAGTGTTTCCCCCTCTGTCAGTGACACATACATATTGCCATGAAAAACCAATAAGAAAACTTTGGTCTTATCTGCTGAAATCTAATAAGCCATCAGTGTGGAAAAAAAAAAGGAGGTCAGCCAAATTCGGCTCCTTTCAGTTTAAAAGTCTGAAAATGACTCACTCTTTTATTTAGTCTTATAATGAGCTCCCACCCACTTAGGGCAAGCTTCTAATTTCAGTTGCTCTGGTGTAAATCCAGAGGGCTTCCATTGAAGTGGATGAAGCTTCTCTCGATTTACATAGCTGCAAATGAGATTAGATCCCAGCCTTGGGCACTGGCTGCTGCCTGCAGTTGGGCAGAGCTTCCTGCTCTGGGATGGGAGACTGTGCAGATGGCATGGGACACCAGCTCGGGTGTGCTGGATGCTGACTGTGAAGTTTGAGAATACTTTTGGTGTCACAGTAGTATTGTTTTTTAATCTCCCTAAGTATTGCACCACTAGTCAGTTCAGGTCTCAAAGTCTATCATTTTTCTTTCAAGACCCATGATTTCTCATAGGAGAAAAGTGTCAAGTGCTTTCAAAAGCGAGCGTGACCACCACAGCTTCTCAAGCCTTTCCTGCCTTGGCCTCATTGCTCTTCTGGAAAAGAAACCAGGGGCGTACATTAGATGTCTGAGAGCTGTAAAGTGAAGCACAGCAATGCAAAGGACATAAGGCACTGAAACTTCATGAAACTTTGTGGGATGCTGCTAAGGCTTGGTGACAATGGCTGCCTGGGTCTCTTGCCAAAACCTTATCCTGAAAGAAATTCTTGGAGGGCTTTGGAAGTCACTGAAATCTTCAGACCACCCTGGTTAGTGAAGGTGCTTCCTAACATAGCAGAAATTGTTCATATGAAGGTCATAGACTTGGCTTAAGAGACATCTACCCTCAAGGCGATAATAAAGTCTGCAATAAGAGAATGTTTGAGCTGCTGAAAGGAAATTGGGAGTCATGGTCCGAGCACAGACTTGTCTAGGAAAAAAAACACTGTGGCAGAGCAGAGCAACAAACCCCCCCTGGACAAGGAACAACTTCATCTTGTGCATCCAGCGATGTAGAAGGAAGGATCTCTGGGGGAAAGTTCTGCTCTTCAAATCACAACTTGGCCCAAAAGCTTGTTTTAAGCCACTGTATACTTGGAGAGAGCAAAACAAGAAAAAAAGCCTCAAACCTGAAACCTTTCAGAATCGGAGGCAGTCAGGATGTCAGTTTTACGTCCACGAGTTGACACTCCATGAAGCGTGGTGTTAGCACGCGGGTTTCAGTGTTGACTCAAAGGAGAAGTACTGCCTACTCGAGCTGAGCACAGTTTCCTGGGGCCCACTGGCCACGCTTGCCCAGGCTGATGTGCCAATGTGTGGCTTGTGAAGGGAGCACTGCAGGACACACATCAGCCTCAAATACTTTCTTATTTAACCCTAACATTTTCCCTCCCAGAAAAGTGAGGTGGAGGTTGTTGCCTCAGTATGGTTTAACGAAACCTCGTGTGTGAAGCTGTCTCTGAATGTTCAGGGTGAGAAGTGTTCAGACACTTACAAGCTTAGCCTGTCACAACCTGGTATTTATTATGATTTAATGTAATTTCTAGAAATTGTTCTCAGTACACATGTTGTATAATGGTTTCACAGAAGGGCTGTTTCTAATCACCTGGCAGAGGCAAGGTTCAGACTGAAGTCAAATTTTTGTCTAAACAGGATAATTAAAATATTCTAAAACAAATTATTGTGTTTCCATTACATTCTGTATCTTTTCACTGTGATTTTTTTCCCATTAATTCTCTTTCTGAACTGTAAAACAGACTGAAGACATTTTATACGTGGGGCCAGATTGTCAGTAAGACTTTTGCTGCACATCTGGTTTACAGCAGCCTGGGTCTGCCACAGTGTCAAAAATGATGCCAGGCCATGTGCAGTTCTTAGTTGGGAAAAGCTTTGCTTTGGCAGCCCAAATGCTCATATTTTCAGAGCACTTTACATAGTGAGGTGCCCCGATGCTTTGGAGGGTCTAAGCTGCTGGTCCAAGTTGGAGGAAGAACAGATATCCAAAACAGCTATGACTTTGAGTATTCAGCTTCTTGTATTGTCCCACTGTGCCACAAATGCTTATAACATCGTCAGAAACTTTCAGAGGATGTTACTCACAAATTTCAGTTTCAGACGTGAACTGCTTTTAAGAGTGTTTACTTCATTTGCCTTTTCTTGCTTCGTTTCTTCCTTCCTGTGAGTCCTGGATCAGTACAGTTTTGGAAAAAAAAATACAAAGCTGCTATAGCTATGAGAGTTACTGCATGTGGCACCATGTCCCTTAGTTTGATGTTTCACCACAGCATCACTTGAGATGCCTTTGCACTAAATATGCATATGATAGAATAATACTTCTAAGCAAAGAAGCAGCCCCTCCCCACTGCAGCTATGACCGAAGCTCTTTCAAATCCCATGTTCCACTTTATTTGTATAGCCCTGAATGCTAAAATACTCTTGTAAGGCCACTTTTTTTCTCCAGAATTTTCCCTATTGCCTAAATAAAGCTTTGAGCAAGATTGCCATAGTATTGATTCCTCTCATAACCTGTTCTAATTGTAAATTTTCTTTTAAATGAATGCAATACTGATTTTTTTAACATGAAGATGAGAATGCACAGGATTGCCCAAGCCTTTGGGAAAGGCTCAAGGCTGCTCTGCAGCTGGGTTGTTTGTGAAAGCTGTTAAGTACCTGTGAGCTGGTGCTTGTCCCATCTGGCAGGGTAGGTGAGATGGCTTTTCCTCCTCATAGAAACACCATTTGAGGGCTCAAGCCAACGCAATTGTTACAGGGAGACCAGACCAGTGTAGGTCTCCAGGCTTGAGTTGAGATACCGTAGTTCTTAATTGATTATCATCAGATATGCACCAATTTTAAAATTCTCACCATCTGCTTTAAAGCTTGCACCACGAGAAAAGAAACCCTGCTCTGAAATGCCTCTCATCACTAATTGCTGATGAGCTTTTGCCTTGAAAGTCTTCCTCTGCTCTTCTTTAGTTCTTGTGCCTTTTAGCTCAGTGCGAATGGTGTTCAAATGAAACTGGAAGCCCCAGCCAGTTTCCTGGAGGCTTTGTCGAAGTGCTGCTGTCATGCTGCCAGCTGCAGTCGGTCCCCAGGGCTGCAACCTAATGCCAGTGCCTCATGGTATGAAGCTGAGGTTAGAAATGCCAGTATGTATTAAAAAAAAAAAAATTACCTCTTTTAATTTAAAACTTTCCCCATAGTTGATCTTTCAGCAAATAATAATCTGAAATGACATGCCTGCTCTCCAGATCTAATTGTTAATTGGTCAATCGACCTCTAACTGACTGGCATATTGCTCTGATCATCTGAAAGCCTTTTGGCATCATTTCCCCAGCTCAGGTTAGCTGCTTATACTTGTACAATCTGGTTTCAAAATGTCATCTCTGAATCATCAGGGCCAGCGCCAAGCCCTCCGGTGTCTGTGGGAAGGGCTCCCTGGAAGCTCCTGAGCCTTGGATGGTACCCTGGCTGCCTTATGCCCAGGCAGCCCAGGGTCTGTGCGCTCGGGATGCTGCACAGCTCGCAGCCCAGTGCCCGCCAGATTGCAAACGATAACTTGTGACAGAAGCCACGGCTCTGCTGTTTGCTGTGATCTTGAGCAGCATTGCCAGCCCTTTATCAGATTTTAATACAAAACAAGGGCAATTAATTTCTCCACCCTTATCTTATCTCTCTGATCTTACAAGCCCTTTCGAAGTTTGGTTTCTTGTTTCCAGTTCCTGCACGTGGGGCTGTAACGCAGTTGCGTAGTTCAGAAATCTATAATTCAAACTTGGAGACTGAATGCACTTCCCATGCAGGTCTCTTCATAATTGGTTTTCAGACTGGTCTGTTCTGCGATGTGTAATTGTTAGCAGTTGTAAAAAGATAACTCACATTTTTAAAAGCCTAACGCCTTGCTCTGTGCAGATAAAAACTGTGACAAATTATGTTCCAAAAAATCATAAAAGTAGAGAGACATGTTAATAACCAAAGGTGAAGTTTCATCTGGAGGTCAGCAGGAGCTATTAAAGTGGTCAGTAATTCCAGGGTTTGCCAGCAGCGATTTGACCATATCACTTATCTACTCTGGTCCATGCTTAAGCATCTCTCTCAGTGAAAAAATAATCCACTGAGAGTAATACTGGAGGTCAGAGGTAACTATGGAGAAAAAGCAATATTGTCAAAATAAACCAGGCTTTCAAGTACAGACATTCAAATTCCCAGTCCATTAAAATGTTTCAACTTTGACAATTTTGCCACACTGTTTGGACACATTTAAAATATTGCTTTTCATTATGCTCGGATTAAAAAAAGAGAAAAGATCAAACAGATCATGTTAAAAAGGGTGTAAGGTAAGGAATAACATTTCACATTGTCATATGAACATCTGGCAATAAAAGGCAATTTTTAGTTCCAGAATTTCAAAGACATCAACAGGGCTAAATAATAAATGTGGCTGTAATGTGAATTTCATAAAACAGGAGCTAGAATTACAAAATATCACTGCTGTCAGCAGGCAGGCTCAGGGAATCCCTCCTGCCCAGCCCAGCATACTTGCTGGGTGGCACTGAATTGAGAGGAAGAGCCTGGATTTGCTGCTTTTAGAACCGAAATCCACCTCTAGGTGATGGGTAAATTCATTATCGTATTGATGTTTGCATGGGGGTTTCCATGAGCTTCAAAAGCAGCTGCAGAGTCCCAGTCTGTGTAGTGCTGGAAGAGAGTGGCTGGGCTGCAGGAAAGCTATGTTTAGCTCCCGGCTGCATCTCAGGTGCCCTGGCCTAGACTAGGATTGACATTTGAAGGCATGGAACTGAGACTTTTATAAAAAAAATCACCTCCTCTGTTTTATTTCCTTCTTTCCCCTATGTGTTTTGACAGCAAGAAAGATGAGCTTACACAGCATATGTGCAGCACTCAGAGTAACAAAGTTTGTAGCTTCTCACCTTTACTGTTTTATTAGACTCCTAATGTTATCCATGTTATCTAAAAATGACCTCTCTCTTGTGTATTTAAGTGATTTCTGTGAGCAAGTTTGCCCCATCAACATTTTTTGACACAAAATTAGTCAGTATGCAAGATATTGTCTCCATGTGTGTGCAGTACAAAGAATTTTTTCCCTATGTTCTGCATATCTTACAGGGTATACACCAGTATATTTTGCTGTACTCTCTGAAATATATTTTAATACACTTTTTTTTTGGTAAAAAGAAACTTCCTGTGGTTAAATGATGCTTTGATATGCCTTAAAGGGCAAGTGTTCACAAGTGTTTGTCATGCATATTTCTTTACCTAAAAGCTTGATAAATATGGATTACAGCAGGATAACTTGCATGTTCAAAACATGTTCTCTCATTCACATGTGAGACTGCAATGGTTTGCTACCGCAGGCGTTTTCCTTACATATTCAACATACTTAGGAATAAAAACAACACAAGTTTACAGAGCTTAATTTATAGCCTAACAAGGAAACATGTAGTGAGGCAAACGATGAAAATGTGCTGTTTATTTCTGTGTCATGTCAAATGTTCTCACTTTCTAATACTTGAAGCAGTTCAATGATATTATTGATTCACACCTGTTCTGTAACATAGCTTGTGCAATGAGATCCAGCAGAAGTGAAATCACACATCTGCATACACCTGAAATCTGCAGCAATTTGAGATTGAACCTGTCTAGCAGTTAGACAGATGTTACCCAGGTTCTGCCCTTGAGACTTTAAGATACCTGGTACAACCCATGTAGACTGTGCCTTGCGTAGCAAAGATATATGATATGTGACCCACAGCCCTGGGCTACCAAGTATAAAATTCCAAAGCTTTTCTGTTTTTGTGATGTGAGTGCAAAAATATTGTGTTGCAGCAGAAAAGGGAAACCATTAAGTTTTACACAGCTCTTCAAGGGATCCTTTTGTCTTTGCAGAGAAGATGTGAGACATCTGTGTCCCTTAAGGAAGAGTAAAATTAAATGAGTCCTGCAAACCTGGTGAGACCAGCCCATGGGACAGGCTCATTGTAGTAAGAAAGGTGAAAAGAAGATCCTATATTGCAAAACACAGGGGAGGGGCCCCAAACTGAACCTTAGGACCAAGACCCAAGAGTTTGGGTGGTTGCTCTTCACTTAATCTTGAAGCTATCTAAACCATACACTGAAACTGGTAAAAAGAAACACACTCTCTTATCAACTTCCAGCTATTTTCTTACTGATTGCTGAGAAAACCATGAAGAGTGGCTACTTGATGCTGTTTTTGCTCTTACACTGTAATCCAGCCAAAGATCAAAATACAAGAGGCCCTTCAGACTCTGCAGAAGGGCTTGAATCTGCTTGGGACCTCAGTGGGGAAGAGCATGGGGAAATCTTTCTTTATGAATGGATTCAACAGCACCTAAACTTAAAGTCAAAGCAATGTATTTCTAATACAATTCCATAGGAATAGCAAGTTCAGCTAGAGAACAGCATTTTCAATTTCCCCTATCTTTTCACATAGTTCCTTTTTTCCTTTTCTCCTTTTCTGATTTTCTTTATTTTTTTTCAAGAGGGTTACTGAGATACAGTAACACCCACTGGTGACAGTAATGGTGGTTTTATGGCTTCTCTTAGCTAACCATTATCAGGCAGCTCAGCGCACCGACTGGAAGGCACAATATTGCTTTAACACCCCTCTGATTTCCTTCCTCCCAGGGGGCAAATGCTCTGCAGAGAAACCTCCACACTACTGACCACAATTGCTGTAATTTGTTAGTCTAATGGGAAAAAGTACACAGCCTTTTGAAACTGGAAGTATAAAATAATATTGTGTGATACTTTATATAAATGGTGCTTGTGCTTGGAAGTGCCTCTGGTTCAGTTGAGCTCTTCCCTTGGAGAGCCTCGATAACCTGGATTAACTCTGCCTGGTAGGAAAAGCACTTATTAATAAATTGTACATCTGCAGTTAGTCGTTGCCTTAAAAGAAAAAAGTTAAAGCAGTTGTAGAAGAAAGTGTTGTGTTTGAAAAACTACAGGTAGATGAATCAATTATCAATTGATCTTGAGTTACTCTAGAAATTTGGGTGTCTGCAATTCTCAGGCTCAAACTGTCTTTGTAAAGTTTGGGGTTTACGTCTTTCATCCTCTTGAGAAACTGTACAAGTGACACTGTGACTCTGATATGAGGAACTGCAGCGTGTGTGATGGGTAGCGGAGTAAGGAGGGGCTGAGTAGCATCCTGACAGAGTGTGATGCTGCAGTTTGGTATTGTGGGCATCCAAACCTTATCTGTGTTTCTAAAACAAGTGTTTAAGCTCCCAAGGCCACAAACTGATGCTCTGCAGGGTTTCTGTGGACTGCCAGGGAAGAGCAAGCTCCACATAGGCTTTTGTGACTGTGCACCCTGAGTCATGTAGCAATAGGTCCGTAACACCTAGCTTGTATGCTGTGGATGTGATCTGTGTAATTAATTTTCTCTTTTTGTCAGCTACTTTCACATAATTTTCCCTGTGGTTTGCACTTCTAGTACCTCCAGCAACTCTAGCACCCCAGAGCAGCAACTAGGTGCCCTGTTTTGGAGAAGTCCCTGTGGCTATCTCCAAAGCCATGTTCAGACTTTGATCTCTCCAACTCTCTGGGCTAGGGAAGGAGTTTGTTTAGTTGCAGAGATGGATCCTTGAAGAAATTCTATTTGCTGATTCAGTGTTTGGTGGACTTTTCTCTGGGTCTTTTGACTTATGATGAGGCAACGTTAAGGGAGTAGAAATGCTGTAAAGGAGAACAGCAAAAATTCCAGAGCTGGCTACAAAAGGGGGATTACTATGGACTCTTCAAGTTTTCTTTTCACGTAATTCCTTAACATCCCTACTTAATAGGATTGGTTTGTGTTGGATAGTTTTGTTTGTTGTTGTGTTTTTTTCACTACAGCATTAATTTCTCAGGGCTCTTGCTCAGGGTAGTGGTGAGTTCTGTGAGTACCAGGGTGCTCCGAAGTAGGATGCTGATGCTGTCTCCCCTCTGCTTGCTGCCTGCAGGCTGGCAGCAGGTAGCACTGCAGTTCAAAGGCATTGCTGTAGAGGGCTTTCACAACACACCGGACAGCGATGCTGAGGTGGGGGTAGCAAAGGCACTGAGAGCAAGAAGGCCCAGCTGAAATAGAAGGAAACAAATCAAAAAGAAAAAACAAAATCAATCATTCCCTATAGCTGATCAATGTTAATAACAAAGTTGAGTAGCTGAACAGGATGTATGTTTTATTATGAGAAGGAAAATGAGAGAAATAAAAACTGAGGCGAAATACCTCTGCTGCTAATCGGACTATAAGATCTAAAATTTAATAGGTGTAGAATGATCACAGGGCTATTGTAACTGCCTGCAGTTGTTTGAACAAGAGTCTTGAATTTGTGTTATGAGTTATTGGAAAAATCTCTCTGCCATTAAATGCTTTGATGGAAGATGTACTTAATAAGGTCTAAAATGAGCAGAGGAAGCAGAGAGACTAGTGAGCACTGCTGTAGAAGATGCCTGAAAGATAGATTAGATGGTGTCATATGGTATTTGATACCTTAACTGGAAAATGTGTAACTGAGCCAAATACAGGTTAGGCTAGTGAATTGCAAGCTTTTTGCAACTTCCTAAGCTTAGTTTGAGTTTGGATATTCAAAGTTCAAGCACAGCTTACTCACTCTGTGCTTGAGTAACAAGTTGAGCTGGAAAGATGTTTCTTCTAAGGTGGGAGGCTCTTCTGCTTTGGTTGGAGGATTTTCACAGGCTGGGCAAGAAAAGAGGCACAGAATCAATCTTTCTGTGATTGCTGCTGTAAATGTACCCACATCCAGCTTTCTGTGGAAGAGAGGATGGAGAAGTAACTAAAAACCCAAAATCTCTCTTGAAGACCATAAACCTGAGTATAAATTGAGAAGCTAAATAGTAATTTTCATGTCTGAAAGTAATAAGACAAAAATCAGATGATCCACTTAGAAACTCTTGTTACTGGGACATCTTTTTTCCAGTTCTTCTCTCTCAAGAGTTCATTTGTCTCAAATGATATTTACTCAGAGTAACCTCCACGTCACAAGCACACTTATCTCTGCTTTATATCAGCCTTAAGGATTAGGAATATGGATCTGTTTTCCAGACTGACCGTCTGACTGACTGACCTGAGCTTGTTCTCTCACAAGGCAGCACGTGATGCTGTTCTTGTCAAAACCACAATTAGTCAAAACCCTTTACAGGAAACATGAGCCCAATAAGGAGGGATAAAGTAAGAAATCACGTGGTTCATACATAACCTGTGTGTAATATGAAGGTACACGAGTCTCTTCTGCTGTCACTTGACATATGCAATAAGGTTGAGAGGGCAATGAACAGATTGATGATTTCAAGGTATTTTTCATCTTCCAAATAGTTTCAACCATTAAGAATGAGCCTCCACCTCACACTTGGAGAAAACATTTTACACCCATGATGCAGCTGAATGCTCTCTTTGCTCATAGCATCTCTTGGATAGTGACATGGGAGCAGTCTGGATTGACACCCAGGTGTGGTGTCCCCACTGCACTGTCCCCTCTCCATCAGCAGGGCTGGGACCTCATTATCCCTGCTCTCCATCCTGGGCACATCCATCAGGATGTGTGTAATCTGAGAGGCTGGTTCTGTTTTAAATGTAAGAGTAAAACTGTTTAATGGGAGCAGAATCAGGATGTTGAGGTGTTCTTTTTATTGTTTAATCAGCACTTGATTAACACATGAGTGGACTTGGGATCAAGCTCATCATTAGATTTGCACAAGTTTATCCAAAATTTGCCAGAACTCCCAACCCTGTGGCTGTCAGCTCACAACCTTTGAATGAAACATATGGGCAAAGGATCAAACCCACAACTGCATTTTACTTCTCCTAACTGTAATAAGTTGCATCTCCTTTCCCCCACATAGATACTTTG
The DNA here is from genome assembly GCF_028858725.1 of Colius striatus. NCBI lineage: Eukaryota > Metazoa > Chordata > Aves > Coliiformes > Coliidae > Colius > Colius striatus. The sequence goes on along the minus strand of NC_084772.1, from coordinate 16,891,237 downwards.
AGGCTTTGCTGCTTCAAGTAAAAAATTCATGAAAGCGGCCTTAGCACTCAAAAGTAACCACACAAAAATGACCTGGTGAGTAGGACCAACGGGGGAAGGGTAATTTCGAGAAAGATACTGACTTCTGAGCTAGCTTCAGTGTGGCTTGTCTTTATAAGCTATGAAGTCATTTCATGTCAATTAAAAAAACTCTGGATTCTAGATGTCTTTGCCTCTGCTGTGACTCCACTGTGATGGTGTTTGGAATCTGTCTATAAATGTGTAGGATTGTGAGTACGTCCTCCTTAGAGTTATAGAATTAGCATGTTGGATGTCATGAATTTTATTGCCAGCACTCCCAGTAAAGCCCCTCTACTCCAGACTTGCTGCCAGCTATAATGTTCAATTTCAGTATCTCCCATTAGATTTTCATGATGCTGCTCAGTGCAGCAGGTCACCGGCGTCTGGGCGGATTCTCCTGCCCTTCTTCCCTGTGTGATGTAATTGTTCATAAGACTGGCAGCTCGTGCAATAAAACTGTTTCAGATATCTATTAATATTTTAACATGCTTTTAAGAAAATTCAGCCTTTTGTAATTCTGGTCTCAGAACAGGCACATATAATAGTTAATGATACACATTATACTCAGAGCAGACATTCTATAGATATGTTTCCTTTGTTTGGACTCACATTTTAACATCTTGTATTAGAAAAAATATCTTTGGCAATTATTTTTTTAGATACTAGGTTGAATAATCTAATGACCAGAAGAAAACTACTTTTTTTTTTTCCCTAAAAGAAAGTTTATTAATAATATTGTGGCTTGTTTTTTTAGCTCTAAGCCTAGACTTTGATCTTGCCCTCTGATACTCATCTGTCATTGAACACAGTAGGATGGTGGGTCCTTGTCTATGGTCCCTCACAAATGTTAGCTCCAGATATCATGGCAGTGACAAAAGTTGACAGATTCCTATCAATGTGAGGACTGTTTTCTTTATTTTGAAAAACCTACATCTACCTGAACATTCTCTCTCCTTCATGGCCACATGCAGAGTTCTCATTTCAGAGCCACTCAGGCAGAGTGGAGTGATGTACGTCATAACTAAGATGTTATATGGTAAAAGTTATCTTCCACGGTTGAGAAGTTGTAGCCATACAAAGGAGAGCATGCAGTATGTTAATAGGAATCTATAAATTAATCTGTATATAACACCTTGCTAACACTTAGATTTTATAGGTATCGTGAGCTGAAAGCTTTACTAGTCATTCATCCTTTATTGTGTTCATTATGGGAATATGACATCTCGATACCAAATATCTGCACACGTAATAAAACACTTCAGTGAATTAACTGGATGATTGGTACAGTATTTCTCTTTTCCACTAATCAAAAATTTAGGATGTATTACTCCTGATGAATCCTTAGACATTCCCATACAGATAAATTAACTAACTGGCTGTTAATATCATTCAAGGGATTTAAAACATTATATTTTCAGTATTTTATGAGGTTGATCTTAATGTATAAGCATAGACACATAGAAAGGGTGGAGGTGTGGCTGCAGTTATTGCTTTGAGGGAATGGAGAGAGTACTTTTTCTATCACATGTATTTAAATACTAGCTCAAGACTTTTACTGCTCAGAGGAGATGAAAAAATGGATGTCCTGGCCACTAGAAATCCCACAAAAGCTCGTGACATGAACTGATGTCAAGGGTTGCTTGGTTAACCACATCTTGCAGTCAGTACCACCACAGTGCAAATTACACTTGCTGTGAATGACTAGGAGATCTCATCCAACCTGTTGTGAGGAGCTCTCTGACATTGTCCCATATACAGAAGACAATTGTGGTTGCTCTAACAGACCACCATTAAGGAAACCTTCAGGTTTCTGTCAATGCCACGGTATTAATAGCATGAACGTTGACTCTGCAAAGTGTGTGGTGAAAGACTTGAACACAAATGCTTTCATTACTTCAGAGACCTGAGTGTTGTGTAATTCTGTGTTGAATGGGACCTCACCAAAGCAAGTTCTGAAAGAAAACCAAAATCTGAGTATTTTCCTAGATTTCAAGCAAAGTATTCCATATCTCCATAACTCATCTGGGCAGCCCCTTCCAGTGCTCCCTCACCCCCACACTGAAGAAGTTTTTCTTTATGTTTCTTTGGACACTCTTATGTTCCAGCTTGTATCCATTGCCCCTTGTCGTATCATTGGATATCACTGAGAACAGCCTGGCTCCATCCTTCTGACACCCGCCCTTCATGTATTTGTAAACATTAATGAGGTCACCCTCAGTCTCCTCCAAGCTGAAGAGCCCCAGCTCCCTCAGCCTTTTATCAGAAGGGAGATGCTCCACTCCATCATCTTTGTGTCCCTGCACTGAACTCCCTCCATCAGCTCCCTGTCCTTCTGGAACTGAGGGGCCCAGAACTGGACACAATATTCCAGATGCAGTCTCACAAGGGCAGAGCAGAGGAGAAGGAGAACCTCTCTCCACCTACTAACCATCTTAATGGGAGAGAAGTAGAGTGACCTACTGTAATGAACTCTTCATTATTATTTAAAAAAGAAATGCAAATATAGCTAGTATGGTAAAACATACATTGCAAGTAGAAAAAGCAGTGTAGTGGAGGGAAAAACATTATCAGGGAGAGGTGCTTTTGAGTCTGTCACGGCTGCTGTGGCTTTTATCCCATATCAGACTGACAGATGAGATAAACACCTCACATTTTAGTCAGATCCTATTGTTTTGTCAGAGTTACTTAAATGTATTTATAATCTCCGAAGCACTTTTTTTATAGTAATGGTAGTGAAGCTCTTCCAGAAGGAATAAAGATGATATAACGTTCTTGAGTACCTCTGTCTTACTAATGGAATGACTTATGTTACAGGGGATATTGTTCTGCTGAGCTCCACTAAAATACATATTTACTAGTCAATCTAGCAGTTGTTTTGGCAGTCTATACCGTGATATCACAGTGCTATGTCATTCAGGAGAGCAACAAGACAAGCAGAAATTCTTTCTCTGGGACCTTTTTTTTTGTCTCCATTGATACTTCTATATTTAAAAGAAGTCACATCATTAAATGAGAATGAGCCACCTTTGCTATGCAGTATGGTGATCCTATCCTTCTCTGGAATTTCATATGGAAATGAGAAATAGGGCATGCCAGAACAGAAGTGTTGTAAACATTGAATGCAACTCATGGTACCCAGTTAGCTTAGCCAGGGCTGCTCACTGCACTACGGGGACAGGAGAATAATGGAAGGACAAAATGATGATGAACTGTACGCAGGTATTCCATGCAGCATTTAATTTTTCATTTATTGTAAATGCAATCACAAGATGATGTTATTTCCTAACAAATAATCATGAGTGACCAGCAGTCATGTACCTGGATTGCAGTTACTGCTGGGGTTTCTAATCTTCTGCTTCAAGGAACCTTATTCTCTTTTCCTGATACAGCCAATAGCTTGAGAGGAAAATTCTGCCATTCAAGTTTCCAGGAAAAGACAAGACAACTTTGGGTTTTCTGAGAGCACTTTTGGGGTTTCTGAGTCTAAAGCATTTCCCAGTGTCTGATGCTCCTGTAAATGTGACCCTTGTCCTTGCAATAGAAAACTAGCCCAGATGTGGGATAGTTTCTGCCTACTCATTCCGCTTGGGAAGAGATACAGTTCAAAAATGTCTTCTTTCCTTATCAGCATTGCACTGAAAAGCAACAAAACAAGAGATAAAACCTCAAACACACAAAAGCAGCTATGAAAAGCTTTGAAACCACGTTCCCATGGCGTTTGGTCAGCTGTCGAACCAGGAGATCATCACACCACAGATTAAGCAGAGGGCCATTGTGACCTTAATTTTCACAGTGAGCCACCACAAAGTTATTTAGCACCGGTGCTCCTGTAACAGTGACACATTGGGAAAATTGAGTGCTCGGTGGAGCTGTGATTCATGTTCCCACTCTGTGTTTTGCTGGCCTGGCAGGAGTGTACAGGGTTGAAACACAAAGTGCTTCACCACCCTCCAGGGTATTTACCTCTGTATGTGCCTCTGACTTGGAATAAAGGAGTGGAAAAAAAGAGATGTAGAGGCTTGAGGAGAGTGTCTCTGCAGAGCTAGCAGTGGGGAGGTGTGCTGTGGGTCGTGGGCATGACATGCTCCCTCCTGGCACAGCCCTGTGTTTACAGACTGTGTTTGCAGTGCCATATTTTGATTTATTTGTGGTTGCTGCTGTGATGGCATTAGCAGCGTAGCAACGTGAATGCCCCACTCAAGGAACATACACGACAAACGGTTAATAATGAGAGGACTTGATAGGAGGAAGAGTAGATAGAGAGCAGTATGGATGAGCACTGTGCAATGAGTGATGGGGCTTGGAAGGGAGATGGGATTCTTTGCAGAGGGATAGAGTTCAAGAAAATCTTAGTTTTGGCTTCAGTAGCTCTGAGAGGTCTTCACAGCATATTTCTGAGGTATGAATGGTCCTGCAAAACACTGTGCTTGAGGTAACCAGGCTCTATACAAGACACACCAGGACTTTATTCACCACCTTTTGTGTCTTTTTCCATGACAATATGTGGTTGTTTGCCTGGGACAGGAATGGTTTTCTCTTGGGGACAAGGGGATGTATTTCATGAATTTATATGGAACGAAATAGTTGCAGTTTTATCATTTAATCTTGATAAACCGCTAAAAGAACAAGTATCTATTCAATGAAAAAGTGAATGTTTTTCAGAAACTGAAAGGCTCTTATTTTGTACCTGTGTAACCTGTGATTTGTTTTGTCAGCTACCTTAAGGTGCTGCCAGCTGTGAAAAAAAACCCTATTGCATGTCCCTGCCGTTCAGTGTGGGTGAAATGATCTTTCTAGATGAAGCATGTGAATATCAGTTTGCTACGTTTATTAAGAGCTTTAGAGTACTTTGGCATGAAAGGTCTCATAGTAGAGAGAGATATTGTTACTATAAAAACATTTTATCCTATTTTAGTATGATGCTTTATTGAGTTTTAGAGTACTTTTCATGGCAAGCATATATATTAACAGCAGCTAGCAGAAACCGAAGGGGATAAATACATATTTTCAAATGAACTTTCTGGGCCCAATTCTATTCTGAATTCTTTGTGTTGTAAAATTTGGAGTAAGCATGCTTAAATTGGAGACAAACCCTCTGTTTTTATAGATTAGATTACTGTACTTTGAATGAAATTATATCTGAATTATACTCACATCTGAGTAGGAGTGAAGTAGGTTTTAGACTTCAAAGTTGATTTAGAAACAGTTTTGTCCCTCTTCAGCATTGCTGCAGCTACATGCAAACACCTGCAATTGAGTTTGCTGCTCTGTAAAAGACTTACCAGTGTAAGACAAAAATATAGTAGAAATAACAGTGGGAATGTGCCTCAGAATGAATTTCAGCATCTGCTGAAAGCTGCATAGATGTAGTATCTAGATACTACAGACAGTACAGAGGGCAACATTAGCAATGGTTCATGTATGATTGACCACAATTTCACTGTGCCTGGTGAAAAGAGAATGAACAAGTATGGTATGTCTTGATACTCTTGTCCTAGAGGGGATGTCTGTAAAGGAATTGATGTCAATTGTACATGTATTTTTATTGCAAACGGCCTTAAAAGAACAAGTTGGTGCTCTTTCATGTCGGGCCAGAAATCTATACATGGATTTCTGGATGTGCTGGAAAAACCCTCCATATGAAGGTTTTCTCATGCTTAGCAAGATAGAGAGATCAGTTTTGTAAAGGCAACAGAAGGTCATCATCCTTTGCAAAATACAGTCTTTAATTTAATAATGTCACCTTCCAATATTTCTATAGAAAACTTATGCAAATCTTAGTAATTTTTGGTCTTGTTTTATGTTTGCATCGCTTTGTTACTACTCTTAGCTAAAATAATACATCAGAATAAAACTATATTACTGATGCAGTGCTGGGGAAATATATCTCAATTTAATGTTGAAGAAATCCATTGTACATGGAAAAATGAATTGACCTCCTGACAGAAAAATAAATTAAAATGAAAGCCAAAAATCGGCACGTTAATGAATAATTTAAGTTACAATTTCTCCTCCCTGCCTCTGATGGCTCTTCATCTTCGTCTTCACACTCCTTCACTAGAAATCATAATAAAATTAATAGAAGGTTTTCTCAGTCAGGCCTATAGGTGATATTGAGCATGTGGCATGTATTAAAAAAACTCAATATTCTATAAAAACCCATCCTTACAAAAAGGTGACATAGTCCTTTAAAAATAGCTCTTCCAATCCATTGTGCAAAGACACTGACAAAGATTGACAGCTTTTAGAAAGGTGTAATGTTCCCAAGCCAACTGCTAGCACAGCTCAACAAGATAAAGATCAGTAATTCGATCCAGAGGAGAAGGCTAAATGTTAGAGGTTAAGCTGCTATGTTCCTACTACTAATCAAGCTTCAACACCTTATTTTAGCATCATCAGACCTCAATAAGGAAATTGTGAATTATTAAAGCTCCAGCATCCTGGTACACATTGATGCTCTTCTGAGAAGCTGTGGCTTAAAACATGCTCGCTGTCTTCTTAATTGACATGTGCTGGATCTTTCTGACTAGGTCCCGATGTGCTATTTTTTCTTTCTTTTGCTTGGATACTGGTAATTTAAGGTTAAGATACTTTTAACGTGCAGTATGCTGCTCTAATGAGGACTTAATGGAGTGGAACAGTGATCGTTTGTACAAACTATACTGGACAGACACCTACTGCATATCAAAATCTAGACACTACAGATCCTGACATTGCGTCTACTTTTGTCCCGACCTCCATCAGCAGATTTTTAAACTGTGTTTCCTAGTGAAATAAGGCTTAGGTGGCTGTGGTCTCCACCAGCCCTCTTCTCCTTTGGCACCTTTCAATCCCTCTGGACAATGTCAGCCAAACCTCACCCATGGTAAAGTCTTAAAATGGAAAATCAGGGTGAGGAGAGGGATTCTCAGCAGTTACCTCCTCTGTTTGCCAGCAGGAAACTGGCATGTGTGAGGAGGGGTGGGGCAGGAGCTTCTTTGTCTGAAGAAATTTTTCTTTCCTTCCTGAAAGAAGTGTTCAACTGAGAACATTGATTTTGAATGCTGTGGAAGCTGTTATTGTTTGTGCAGGAGTGAGAAAAGAGCTTAACTTAGACTTCATAAATCCATTCAAAATTTCACCATGGCACAAGCACTTTGATTTGTGTCAGAGGATGTTGCCTGTATGTATATTATACCATAAGAACCAGAGGGAGATGAAGGCCAAATTCTGTTTTGATTTCCCACAAAACATTCCATTCAAAGAAGACAGGTCAAGTCTCCAGGTTAGTTTTACATAGGAAATGGGATGCAGAGAAATGACAGGGGTCATTTGGTCACTCCCTCTGAACCAGTGAGTTGCACTGTTTGAGGGACAGTTTTCAGACTGCCTCTCCACTTTCTGCACTGTGCTCAGGTCATTTAATGAGTCAATTTGTATGTATTATCAGCCAAATTTTCAACCAGTAGACTGAATGTCTTTATATTTTACACATTGACATAAATTCCATCAATGCTCTAATTTATACCAGTGATAAGTAGAAGAGTTAATCCAGAATTATGCTGAGCAGTGCCCACTAGTATGCCTAAAATATCCAGTATGATCATTACTAGTCACACCCCTCCAAAGCTATTTCCTGGCATCTGCACTCCCCAGGGGCAGATACCCACAGCATTAGTCAAGCCAGGAACTCCTGCTGCTATTGTGTCTCCAAAAAATACTACTCTTATAAAATGAGACAATAATGATGTTTGTTTTATTCCCAGTCACACTGCCATGATAAAGAGTCCAGGCTTTTGCCACCAGTAAAGGGGAAATTTGCCCCAGATATGGTTGCAGTATCTTGGGCATAAACACTCAATGTATTTACCTTATAATGTTATTTCCCCGATTTCCAAGTTTAAAGTGACTTTTCTGGGGGCCAGGCTGCGTTGTTGGGATTTGAGTTCACAACAAACATAGTGTCATCCCCCAGCTCCATAAATGTAGTTCTTATGACCGATTACTTCAGTGTTAATTGCACTCCTATGACATCCTATGCACGTTTGAGATGCAAAGAGCAATCTAGCAGGGCTGATGTTAAAGGAAATCCCAGGAAGTCTGCAATTACTGCACAGATCAGTGTGACAGGAATGCAGCCTCTTTGTCCTTGCAAGAAACTTTAGCACAAATAATAATAATAAAAAAAAAAATCACACAAAATGTTTCCATTTCCCAAATGAGTCCTCCTGGCATTTTCTATTTGTCCCTGTAAAATTACTGACAACTATACACATTTCTATAATATTACTTCAATCTGCATCACTAGGAAAACCTAAGAGCTTATTAAAGAGATTTATTCTTTGAGTCTTCAAGGTGTAAAGCACTTTCTTACAAATGTGCTCTATCAGCTTGATACATGCATGTTTGTGGGAAGGGGGCTCTGATTTAAAAGGAGTTTTAAGCGAACTGTGTTCCCAGGGTGGTGAGCAGGAGGCGCTGGGGCGAATCCCATCAGCAGCACGTGTTCCACTTAATGCCTTAACAAATACAGAAGGTTTAGAGACACCTTTAACTCCACTTCACAGCAACCTGGGTACTCAAGCTCTTTAAACAGTGATGTACCATCCATCTACTGTTGTCACTTTTGGTGTGCACGTGCATCAACCCAGAAGCTACCTGTGATGGTGATTAAAGCAGAGGGTCTTGGCTTTCATAATTAAGAGCAATAGTTATCTCACTGCTGATTGCTTAGAGATTTCAGATTTTTTTTTTCTCTTTAATTTAAAGATAAAAGGGGATATCATCAAGTAGAGCCTGTATTTCCAAGCAAGAACATTTCTCTTCCGGTAAGTGGAAGTCCCATTATATTGACAATGCCACTGAGAAATTAGTGAAACTCAGCAGAAGGAGCATTAGTAATATTGGTCCTGAAATGGAAGCTTGTATGCACAGGAGAAATGATGGTTTTTGTAGAGTGATTCTCCTCCTTCTGCCGTCACAGGGAAAGCAATATCTGCCAAGGATCTCTCAGCTTTTCTGAATTAAATGAACTTCACACGTGTTTTGATTTTTATTTGAAATCTAGAATTGTATTCTGTATTGGGAATCTGTGGGAGAGATTAAGTCAGTCATTCAGTGAGCTCTAAAATGTGTTTTAGCTAGAGATGCCAGTTATGAAAAGGCTCCAGCATCCAGTCACTAAGCAGGACCAGGGGCTGCAGGCAGTTCACAAGCCTGTGGTGTAATGGTGGCCTGAAACATGTTTCAGTGTCCATCTAGAACCCATGAATGTTCTTAGCAGGGTGGAAGTTTGCACCAGCAGTGTGCCCAGGGCAACCAGTTCAGGCTGTGCGTGCTTGATAGTTTCTGGTGCTTCTGGCAGGGGTGATCTAAAAATGCCTTTCCATTACTAAATGGTTTAACCTTTTTAATTTAAACTCCTGGAATTTGTAAAGTAGAGCTAGATTATCTTGACTATGTTGCCACATAGAAATCTTATCCCTGCAAATACCATATCTTTTAGTCTGTTACCTATTGTCACAGACAGGAAGATAACTATGGGCCCTGCCTATCATTGCCCACCTCCCAGTCTCATTTTTTTCTCTCCTGAAGTGTCTCTGGAAGTTGTTCCAGACAACAGCCTTTGGCTTGGAAAAATCATCGTGAGAAGATGAGTTTTTCTACATAGCATGTAAATCTGTCATCTCCGTGTCTGGACTCAATTTACCCCAGAAGTGCCTACAAGTAAAACCATGTCTATTTGTGTGCATGTGTGTGTAGACATGTAGGTGCTTTTAAATCCTGTTTCTAACTGCAGATTTGCCAGCCAGGGTGCTGCTGCTCAGAGGGAATGGTCAATAGCAAATAATCCTAGCTCAAATGGAAACCATCAGTAAACCCAGCTGGGAGGGGAAACGCAGTAATTTTCCCAGCCTCATGCCTTTACAATTTCCTGATCCTTCGTGGACATGATGGCATTACAGGACAAAGTTTAAAATTATCAAAAGATGAAGCTTTCCTGGACTTCTAATGAGCTTACTTAAATGGTGTGGGGAGAGGGAACAGGCAAGGTCTGAGGAAGCTTGTTCCTGGGATAAGTCCCCCTGAGTCTTCCCAGTCCTAACAACAGTGATAGTATTTTTAAAAGAACCAGCTTTTCTCTCTGTTAAAAAGCAAACTCTGTTCTGGTGGTATCTCTTTTCTGGATGTGCAGAGCTGTAACATGAGGAAGCTCAGCCTGGGAAATAGACTGACTTGAGCTCTTTCCAAATAACGCAGGGAAAGCTGGTAGCGGCAACATGACACTGTCAACAAATTGACAATTCACATTCCCTCATGTGGTGTCAAACAGACACTGCTGCACTTTTCTGTACTCGGTCCAAAAGGGTCCTGCTAGGCTGCGGCAGCAAAGAGGAGCTTCAGCTTCCGAGAGCCGGCGATCGCCGGGCAGCTGCCAGCTTCAGCAAACTGTGTGGACATGAGGAAATCTTTCTGTTTGTTCAGCTCCCGGGGTCTTAGCAAAATATTATAAAATAGCAGGTGTTTTGGACAGCTTCAGCAACTCCCTGCAAATGCAGCTTGCCTGTTTGAAGAAGAAATTGTGTGGTGTTACTGGGTGGGAAGAGTCCTTGCTCTGCTTTGTGTTCAATTTTGGGCCCCTCATTACAAGAAAGATATTGAAGTGCTGGAATGTGTCCAAAAATGGGCATCAAAGATGATGAAGGGTGTGGAGCACAAGCCTGATGAGTGGTTGAAGGAGTTGGAGTGGTTTAGCCTGGAGAAAAGGAGGCTGAGGGGAGAGCTTTATCACTCTCTACCTGAAAGGAGGTTGTAGTGAGGCTCTCTTAACCCAAGTAATGAGTGATAGGATAAGAGGAAACAGCCTCAAGTTACACTAAGGCAGATTTAGGTTGGAGATGAGGAAGGAATTTTTCACTGAAAGGGTTGTTAGATACTGGCATAGGCTGCCCAGGGAGGTTGTGGAGTCCTCATCCCTGGAGATACTTAAAAGCTGTATAGCTGAGGTGTGGAGGTACATGGTTTAGTGATGGACTTGGCAGTGTGAGGTGAGAGATTGGACTCAGTGATCTCAGAGATCTTTTCCAACCAAAGTGATTCTTTGATTCTTCTCAAGTCTTCGATGTAGACGAGAGTCCTTTTTGGTTAAAGTAGCTTTGGCAAAGAGCTCCATTTGGGGCTTGCAGAGCCATGATGGGGGAGGGAAATCAGTCTCTCCTAATGACACTGGCAGAGCAGAACCAGCGCAGAGATTAAAAAAGTGTCACCAATCTTATTGTTAGATCCTTTCCCCACCTTTCTGAAAGCCGTTGCACTTTGCAGATTTCCCAGAAATATCTCCAAATTCAGTCACAGGAGCCACCCACACATTTTTGAAGCAGTACGAGAGCACCTTGTCCGTGCACCTCTTGCAGGCAAGTAAAGCTTTCACATCCTGATGTAGTTAAAAATGGAGATGGGTTTGAAAGTATCACCCTTAAAGGTGAGAAAATGTCTTTCCCTCCCATACCTGGTGTGACCCCCAAGGTTTCCCTGTCACCAAAGCTCTAGGCAGAGTCTCCAGGAGAATTGAGGTGATTGCAGCCTCTTTGGTGGAGCTGAGAGTCCCACAATGGGGGTAAGCTTGGCTCCTGAAGTGGACAGCCTAATTTTTCAAAGTTACAAAGTAGTACCATACAGGTACCCTTTTGATACAGCAACTGTTCCTCGTTTCTGAAAGCCAGGCCAAATTTAGACATGTGACTCAACACTTCAATTGTTAAAAAGCTTAGCCTTTCTCTCTCTGCTCAGAAACAAATTCATACCATTACAGCTGCATTCATCATACCCCTTTCCCATTTGTTTTCTACCAATGTTCAACTGGAGGAGTTTCACAGAGGAAGTGAAACACAAGAGCAGTCACCAGTGGTGATGATCTGTCCCTGAAGCCTGATTCAGTGAATTGAACTCATCCATTCAGAGAACAGAAACATTCAATAAGACATGTGGGCCCATCTTTTAAGGTATTTAGTTCCTTAACTATTAATGTTTCCAGAGGTTGATAGGTGTTAGGGCACTTTCAACTGCAGGATCTGCCTGGTCCTGAAAAACTGCTTGCTCTTGAACATTCAAACGAACTTTTGTAGAAAAGCTTACCTCTGCACTTACATTGTGATAAATTATGTGGGTTAGGATTAATTCCAGCTCCTTTTGGCCATGTAAGAATCAAATGTCGCATCTAAGCCACTCACCCAGGCTAGCAAGTGAGAGCAGCATCTCTAGAGGGTGGCTGAACCTACCTAATTGAAACATCTGGGTGAGTTGTCATCTTACCACCTTAAGTACAGAGAAAACCTAGAAAACTAGTTTAGCTAAACACCTAACGTTTAGGGGACTAAAGTAAGGTGATACAAATCCCTCTCACCATGAGTACTTTTTAAGTAATGAATAATTTCAGGGCATTTTAATTTGCTTATAGACACTTCAAGAACAGAAAATGAGGTAAAATTAGTCATGTGGTTAATTCATTATGTATAATTCCCCTAGCTAGAATCAGGGCAGAAGCCTGCCCAATAAGTCTAACCTCATGATTCCCATTGACATTTTTACAATTGGAAAAAAGCAGAAAACTCCCCCAAACTGCCTTTTCACTTAGTCTCCTGAACAGATTTCAAGTCCAGGTTTGAAAGTGCTGTGCTAGTATGAAGGTTTGAAGCCGAACTTTTACTGTTTATAGCAATGCAGACAACCTTACTGTTAATGAACATTGCAAAATATACAGAAAAGTACATCAGGTCCTGTCACAAAGCACACACACATACAAGCTCACATCTGAAAACCCATCCTTCCAGAAAGATAGGGTTGTAAAACTTGTGCTTATTTCTAAATGGTGTTGAAATCATTTTGTAAGATATAATCTTAACAAGAGAAAGTGAAACAGAGGGCAGAAATCTTTTACTGCCAAGCCATCTTCAGCTTTTAAGAGCTGTGCAAGCAGTCTGGTTGTTTTGGAAGGTGAAAGTCACTCAACAGAATTTTCCCTATATTTACAATAATTGTCTACAAAATGTGTGTGCTGGGCTTGGTACCATGTGGCGACAGTAAAACCTTAGTCACTTGTAGGTACTGGCAGAGCTGTTTCCTTCAGTCTCTGTCTTCCTTCCCTGTACAGAGATCTGACTGCAGGTGCTGTGGTTCACCTTTATTCTTCCTGTGGACTGAACCATGGTCCCTGATCTAGACATATCCCAAATACAGAGCTGGATGTTCAGATGAGCCCTTGGTCTTCCCTGATGCGAAGACGGATCCAACGGAGGGCAGTTGGGAACCTCCTGCCCATTCTGTTGTGGCACCAGTGATTCTCCTGCGTGTGGACAACAGTCCTCTTCTAGGATACTTAAAAGTATAATGCAAAACCTATCTTGATTTTAAACCTATGTGTCTTCATTGATGAAGCACCCCCTTGGTCCCTGACCTAAGGTCAATGACTTTAAAGGACATTAACTAGCATTGACTGAGAGATTTGCTAAAGGTCAAGGCTTGAATAATTCAAGCCCCATAAAGATTTCACTAAGGTTAAGGCCCTCTGGGCAAGTACCTATTCTATGTGAGCAGGGTGTCCATACATCCCTGACAAACGAGGATGATGCTGCTCATAGAAGCTGTCTGGAGAGGTTTACATGAGAGCTGTACATCTCTTCTTTATAAACTTTGCATGAAAAGTTATACAGTGAAGCGAAACAGTCAAAGACAGAGCAGTAAGAGATGAAGAGTTTGGTTGGCTAGCAGAAACCTGTGTGCCCTTTTTCTATTCAGTTTCTCTGTAATTTGAATGGATGGTCCTACTTCTGCTGAGCATCCTTTAGTAGCACAATGACTAAACTACATCTTCCTGCAGGTTGCTAGCCACTAAATGAAATCTAGGCTGCAGGACATATTGTTCCCGATCCCAATGACAACACAACCCCAAAGTGCAATAAGATGATTTCATAGTCAGTTTTTACTTGTATTCAGAGCACATGTCAATGAGAGTGGTATCCTGCCTGGTAGCACCCTGCTCCTTTGAAAGGAGCACAGCAGTGACTTGAGGGTATATTTTGAGCCCTATACTAAAATCCAGCCTCAAAATAGCATAGAGATGGAGCATAAGAGTCTTGGAAGAGCCTATCGTTTCATTCAGTGAAATGTTGAATTCACAGTGAAATGTTGATTTCAGTGAGTTACAGACCAGGACTTAAACCTCCAAAAGATCTGAGCAATGCCAAAACCTCTTTATATTACTGTATAACTCCTAACCGGGGCTCCCATGCTGGATCATGTCTCTCCCAGAGTCCTGGGGCCACCCTGGGGTTCAGGCAGCTGCAAGATGGGCTTCTGCATGGGCAGGGAAATGATGGAAATCGTGGAGCAGGGCAGGCAAAGAGGAATCTACCTCCCCAAGCTGGTAGGTCGTCACAGCAACCTGTGCCTGCTCCAAAGGTTTATCAAACAAACAGAAAAAAAAAATATACTGGTTTGGGCAGGACTGTAAGTTTTACAGGCACTGAGTCTTGTCCTGCAACCACATTCCTGCCCTTAGGTGTAGCATCTTTGCATACTCACCCCCATGCACAGAGCTGGGTCTGACAGACACAACCTGGAGACCCTTTGGGCTGTCTTCCTCAGTACAGGAAAGTAGATTGTGAGAAACCTGATGGATTAGGACGTGTATGTGAGCAGAGCAGCCTCGTTCGAATGCGAATGAGGTTTTACCTTGTGCTTGTGCATGCACTGCAAAATGCAAAGGTGAAACATCAAGATTTTGCCTTTCCTTGGCAGATGTTGCTGGTGAGCAGCCTTTCTGTGTCTGGAGGTTGTATCAGGTTTTGCTAATTTCACCATACAAGCCAGATCCCACTAACCCATGGAAACAGATTTACAGGCTTAAATAAGACTATCATATGAGTAAGAGCTATTCAAATGAATAATTGTTTGCAGTATTTCTATCTCTGTTATTTTTACTCTGAGTAATTCAGGAATGACTGTAGATATATCCATATGATGACAGTTGTTTCAATGTTTTCATTCAAAACTCTCTTGAAAAACAGATGATGCTATCTAAAAAGGGCATTTTATAAATGAACCAGACAGTCATTTGAAATTGGTTTTCCTTTGTTTGCTGTTAATAACACAAAGTGTGTCTCTTTATTTGAATTTTCTCCTTTTTTTTCTTTTTTCCTCTGCTGGAGCATAGAAAGAATTCACAGTGCTTTGTGCTGGGGCTGGAGCAAACTCCAGCACCAGCTGGTAATAAAGCTACAAACATGGATCTATATACTTTAAAAAATCAGAATTGCTTAGACAATCATTGAAATGGCATTTGGTTCAATTCCGTGTAAAAAAAATATTTTGAAAGTTTGACCTGGTGTTATAGGCACTTTTTTCAATTCTTCAAAGAGTAATCCCAGTTTACCTTTTTTTCTTTCTTTCTTTTTTTTCTCCCCTTCAGGTTGAACCCCTTTTATCACACTAAAGTGCCAATCAATATTGTGAGATAGATGTTACATCTTAGGTTTTTATAACATTACTTGTCCCAGAAGGGATACTGTATCTTTAAGGAAATGGACCCGATATCCTGTTTCTGAAGGATTAAAACACTTTAAAGAGACAGAAGAGGCTGTAAACCCCTATCATATTCTTATTCTCTCTTCATTATCTTGTCCAGTATCTATCCCTGCTGAGTAAATCTGGTTGTGTGTTTCTCCAAAGTGGTCATAAGAAGAAATTTATTTACTTCTCTTTGCACTGGAGGGGCATTACTGGGTTTCAAGGCTCTCCGAAGTAATAAAGATTTTGCAGTGTGTGCAGAAGGAGCAGAAATTCAGAACTTCTTTTCCCCCTCTGAGGTCGTTTGGCCAGCCTAAAGGGGAGACACTTCTCATTTTCTGACAGGCTTTATTTCCGTAAGATTTTCCAATTAGCAGGAAAAGGTCACACTAATGTTAGTGCTGTGTGGAGGAAAGGGGATCCGACTATGCAAACAGAGGTCTCCTTCAAAGGACAATATACAAAATATTGTGTTTTCCTTCATTTCTTAATTAAAAATTGGAGGGGTGCACACTGGCTCCTGTGTGTGTGTATGTGCTGGAGGGGGAGAGCTCCCTCTTGTCTGGGATCAGCAATTTCCCTTCATTTGCAGACCTGGCTTTTCTCTGAAACAGCAAATTGCATTCACTCTCCTGTCTATATGTTTGTCCACCTGGGTGGAAAACAGACAGCCCAACAGATTTTCATCCTGCAAGTGCTCTGTGAGAGAGAGCGATCGGAGCGAGGGGCAGGGAGATGACACATAATATGGTTTTCTCTTTGCTCTCAATTAATTCTGAAGAGACATTTGGGGTGGGGCTGGCTTTTTTTTATATTTTTTAGATGGTTGGTTTGGGGATTTTTAATCAAACCAAGCTGAAAGCAAACAACGCTGACTGCAAGCATTTTCCCCCTGTCTCTCTGAGCCCTGCTGGAAGCATCTCTCTGTAGCGTTCCGGGTAGCTTTTGTTTGCTGTGCCGGGTGTGTGTGTCCCCACGCACGTGCACACCGAAAGCACAAGAACTTTTTCCAGTGAGGTGAAGAGTCGGGAGGTGTCAGGACTTGCTCATGCTCAGCTTTCAAAGAAGCGTCACATTCTTCCTCCTCGCAGGCAAGCACTCGTCTCTATTTTTATAGCCCAGGAACAGCCGTGGCCCTAACTTGTGCCCCTTTCTACATGGAGGGGCTGTACTGTTTAAATTTGGCTATGGGCATGGGGAGAGGCAGGTGCACAAGTCTGGAATCTCTCTGCAGGCATTAAACTGGTCCAGCTCCTCCCCGACATATTTCCTCCTTAAACACATAACTGGGTTTGCAGCCAGGGAGCTGGAAACCATCTCAGGAGTCAATTTGGTCTTGAAGGCATTGCATTAGGGCAAACGGAGCAGAATTCAGCTGCCTGCTGACACTCCTGGGCAGACAATTGGTGCCATGAGTGGTTCACGGGAAATAGCAAATCTTTTCATTTTAGGCTGTAACTTGCTGAACTACACACACGCACATACACATGTAGAGATATATATATATATATATCCACCAGAGAATTATTTCACAGGAAATTAAATATTTGCAGCTCTCCCACACCATTTCATATCTTGCCAATTCCCATAACCCCCTTTTCAGATCACCAATCCCTGCTGGAGCCCAGAAACTGTCTATCATAACCAGAAGTTTATACACTGGGAAACATTTCTGCACCAAATCCTTTGCTGGAGTAAATTGGCAGGATGCCACCAAAGTCAGAGCTGCTGTGGTGATTTACACCAGCTGCGGATCTAGCCCAGAGAAATGTGAAAAACTCGGTGAGCTTTGTGCATCAGAGAGTGACATGGTTGAGTCCCTGAGATAGTAAAAGCTAAAATATCCTGATCTCCCAAGGAGCTGATCAGAATAATATTTTTTCCATCCACATTAAGCAGTAAGCTTAGGCTGCACCATGGAAATTTTCCCTTCCTTCTTGTTGAAAAGTGATGGTTTATCTTCCCTGGCTTTCCAACCTGACGTTTATAACAAATGACAATTAACTTTCCTTTCTCATTAATCAGAAGTAATTCTCTTTCTGACAGCATTTGGCACTGCTATGTGTTTGGATATGTGTATAACTCTGCAGTACTTCATGCTGGACTGTTTCTTTTTGAAAGGGGACAGAGATCTCCCCTATGATGTCCCTAGGAGACAAACCACCATGGAGGGCAGTTTGTGGGTTTAGGTGAGACGTGGACTCAAAGGGAAGCACCAGGAGCAGGATGGAAGCATGGGGAGGGATAGTGGCTCCCCAGGAGAAGGGAGATTCAACACTGCTGGCTTCCAGCGAGCAGCTTGCACCCTCAGATGACAGTAAAGCAGGGAGACAAAACACATTTCCCTTCACTGCCCTTCCTTTTCCTCACAGAGCACTGTGAGGCAGTGGTGCAGCAGTCAGGCATTTTACCCACCTGCACTTTACCTGTGTTTGAGTACCCATTGTGTCTCCTTTTTCCAGCCCTGCTCCACAGGGGCTAAACAACTTCAGTCCTTGTCGCAGAAGTCTGGGTAATAAATACCTTTCAGTTACAGTTTGCAGGGTGTGACACTCCTTCAGATTCACTGCAGAAACACATGGTGATCTCTTGTTCACACTGGAGTGAATGACAGTGCTCCCGTTTGCTCCAGTGGTATCAGATCAGGCTTCACAGGGGATTTCTGGTGAACTATTTCAGCTGAGAAATAACCAGGCTTGTATCTGGGGAAGCAAAAAAGATTACATGTTTTTTTTCTTTTTGTTTAAACACTAAGCAGTAATATTGCTTGAGGTTTTAAGGAGCTGTGAAAGACAGAAATGTCTTTTAATAACAGCTGGGTTTACCCACTGTTTGAGTGTACGATGCATCAGTGAAACCAAGCAAATCACATAAATACTTGTTTTAGCCTTAGAAATATAAGTTAGCTTTCAAAATAGCCCTCTAAATAACCATGTCTGTTTTAACACCATTTCAGTGGAGTGTGAGCTGGGGCACAGGGATGCTCCATGAGTCACTAATTGAGTCAGGTGCAGAACCTCAAACTCTCATTACTAGAGTTGCCTGTAGGTCTGTGTGTGCCTTGAGGTAAACTGAAAACCTGCAAAAATACGCAAAAAGCCTTGTGATCAGTGAAGCTGAGATTCCTGTTTTGATTTCATTATTCTGTTCCTATGCTGGAATTCATCCAGCAGCTCATAGTGGAGGGGCAAAGGGGAAGCCACCTTCTAAAAACTTTTACATTCTCATTGATTCCAAAGGCGTTTGCTTAGGGAATAGGTTCTTAGGGACTGGCACTTAATTTTGATCTATGTTTGCAAACTCTTACTATTTACCTTTCACATGCATTAGCTGCGTGCAGACAAGATTTTGATTGCAGCGATGCTCAGGAAAATGAGTGTCGGATATATAGCTGGAATCTGTTGTGTGGTTGTAGTGAATTGTGATAAGTGACTGTGCTTTGGAGATTGATACATTTAATAAACACTCTGTGGATATAAAATAAATGAATCCCTACTGTTTATAGGATAAGACATGGTGTTTAACAATACTAATGCTGTTGTACAAAGTAGTCAAGAGCATGTCAACATCTTGTTTTCATCTAGACCACATGAACCCATGGACGTTAGAAAGCACATGTTTATCACCAGATGTAGCTGTAGGATGACCTCAAGCCATGATATTTGAATGCAACTCAGGTGGCTGGATAAGGCAATCGGTCACTGGTAGAACTGGTACCTTCCTGAGATTTCAGGCATGAATTTGCATTTCTATTTTCTAAATTCTTGTCTTCATAAGAGTTGAACTTTAGACTGCCCACCCTCTCAGCAGCTGCAGGTGATGGCCTCTTGCACTAGCCGTGATCCAAGACCCCTGCAGAGTGCAGCCAGAACCCCACACTGAACTAGCATCCAACTGAGAACTTAGCAGGACATTTTTATTTAGCTGAGCTGGTGGTTAATAAAAACAAAGCCAGACCAGATGTAGAAACCTGTTACAGAAACTGGATCGTTTCAAAGATTTAAGAGTTGCAGGACCGTGAGAATCCCTCTGCTGCAGAACTACCCCAATTCTGTTTTGTTGTACGTAGTACAGTTTCAACACTACATTTGACATCTTCAGGTCATTAAAGGCATGCAATGATGCACTCTTTATGGTGTATGTTTTAAAGAATGCTTTTCAGAATCCAAAAACCACATCAAAACCAATGGGGGGCACACGTGTAATGATATTTTAAAAGTTAAGTGGATAATTCCGTCTGGATAACTCTATGTTGCTGATACTAGCTCAAGTACAAGATATTGATTGTCACTCTACAAAGAATTGACTTATCTAAACTAACATGAAAAGAAACAAACTCAGCTATTACACTCTCTGTGTAGGGACACTGGCATTAGTCATTATGCCTCTAAGAAAATGTATTTCTTGCTGTTATAATACATGCAAACAAGCAGAGAGAGATTTGCATTGAGTTGGCATTAGTTTTGTTAAGGCTGCCAAAACTGAGGCTCTCTGCGAGTGATATGTTTCACATTGCAGCATTCCTGTAAAAACTTGCAGAACTAAATAAATAATGGCACCATGGATGAAACCGGAGAAAACTGAGCAGTACTCAAGCCAGGTGTCCAGAATTTCTATCCAGGCTGCCAGGTTTTCAAAGAATTAAACTTTTCAGATCAAATTCTATAGTATTTATGAAATTTTGACGCTAATAAAGCTTTGAATGGAATGAAGTTTTGTCTTAACGGAGCTCCAGGGACTTATATATAGCATCTCAGCAAGCACCTGTCACAACCAGTGGAGAGATTACTACTGATTTTTGTGATCACCAATGGGGCCAGTCTAGAGACCTTTGTGTTCCCTGCTCTCTGTTTGGCTGATCTGATTTCTTGTTGGCTCTCCTAGCAGTGCTCAGGGGCTTTTTCAGCCTACAGCATGGAGCTGCCAAAGACGCTGACCGTGGCTTTGAGACAGTCTCTTATTTCTGACTGTTGGCCCTCTTGTGAATCTTGTCATTTATCCTTTAGTTTTAATTACAGCAGCATAATTATCAAATGTGTTTTTAATAGCAGAGTTTGCTCATTAGCCATATTTGCCACTAAAGCAGAAAGAAATCTCTGTATGTATCTAAGTGAAATTTTCAGGCTTGCTTAATTTCAGATACCTGTTTAAATTTCTTTAATGAATAAGGATAAATTCAGGTATACCCTTGCCATTGTCTACATACCTAGGTGGAGTGAACTCAGGCTGAATTGCTTCTCTCTGGGCAGGTAGGAAACACATGTCAAAGGTCTGCACAAAATAACTTTACACTTTTTGAAAAGTCTCAGCAGAAGCATCCAACTTTGCAGAGACCATATCTCTGTTGCATTGACAACCTGGTAACGGCAGCCCACTAAGT
Organism: Colius striatus; assembly: GCF_028858725.1. Classification (NCBI taxonomy): domain Eukaryota; kingdom Metazoa; phylum Chordata; class Aves; order Coliiformes; family Coliidae; genus Colius; species Colius striatus. The sequence continues at coordinate 16,870,254 of NC_084772.1, read as the reverse complement.
GTTGCACTTGGCTGGAAGTTCTCATTAACAACTTGCTTATTTGGACAAACAGGTGTTTTAGTGACACAGACTAGATTTCCATGCAGCAGTCCATCAGAACTAATCATCTAACTGCTTTCTATTCACATCAGCTGATGGTTTCACAAGGAAGGTTAGTGGATGGTAACTTTTTAAATTGAAGAACATGTTAAGTAATGACAATTGGGTCTTGGCCTCAAAAGAAGAGAAAAGATTATCTTACTGCATGAGGAGCTAGCTTGATGATGACTCTTCATGATCTTGGTCACTCCTTAAAGATACATGAAGAAATATTGCCTTCATCTGAAATATAATGGCAATTCCAGCAGAACATGTGCTAAGTTGTCATATAGTGTTTGTTTTCTTACTGTAAGTGACTGGATAGACTCAGGAGCTGCAAAATTCTGTTTCAGATGCCTGAGTTCAGAAACTTTGCTCAGTCCCTTCTAAGATAGAAAACTTTTCTAAACAACCTTTCAAACTTCTTGGAAACTCCTTTGGTCCATAAAGTTAAATATTGCAAGATATACATTCTGTATGACCGGTTACTGAAATGGAAATTGGAAACCTAAGGGCTACCTGAGTATAGAGGGACACAGAGCAAAAGAGGATCCGAGCCCAGGCATACTCAGAAGAGGAGCCACTTGAAGACACCATGAGTAGTTAGCTAAAGTTTTGTGTAGAATAATATAATGAAAATAAAGTAGGTCTTCATCCCAAGGTGTAGGCGCCTTACTGAGAGTTGCAGGGAATTCTATCTTCTCCAGCACTGACAGGATAATATCTCTGATCCTCAAGCCTGTGCTTTGACTTTCCCTCTTTATCCACTGATCTGCAGGATGAGTATTTTCTGGGGCTTTTGTACTTCAAAAAGTACTTCAAAAGCTGCCTGGAAAAGCCTGTGTGTGGTGGGCTAGTCCAGGATGTGGTGTAGAAGGTGACTTCATCAGGTATGGGCTGCCTTCTCCCAGAGCAGAGTGATGAATCTAGCCTGTTTACACAACGTCCAAAATTTTTAGTCACAGTTTAAAAAAATAAAGAGGTATATGATGTACTTGAGAGAAGGCAACTGTAGTTTGTGTCTTTATATGTATATCAAGTACAATTTGAAAAAATGCCTGTTAGATTAAGTCCCTCAGGAAACTCAGGCAATGGGATATCCTGTTACTGCTAAAATGCCCAGTCCAGGAGGGCTGAGGGTCTCCTGGGAAGGAGCAGGAGTAGAACTGGAGACAACTGGGAAAAGCTAGATCAGAAAATACTTTTAATGCCCAAGAGCTCAGGAGATTTCAGGGTCACAGCTTTGGCCTTAGGCACCTCGTTTGCCAGTGAAGCGTCCAGCTGCTCTTTTTGGAACCAATTCTTCCTAAATTAAGAGTCTAAGTGCTGTAATATAAATAAATAATAAAATTAATAAAAATAATAAAATTCAGTATTAAAATTGCCATTGGGAAAACCAATAAAAGAAAAAGCCACCAACCATGTAATGGCTACTTTTAACCACTTAACATACAGTTTAAATCTCTAAAGAGGAATAATAATACATTTATTTCTAAAGTACCTGAAGTTGCCAAAGGCACTCAGGGTGCTCTGCGATATAAAACCGTTTCTAAAAATAAATTAGCACATTATAAAAAGGCTCTCTGTAGTGAGTGTGCTTAGTGAGCAGGTGAAACACTTCTGACAGGACAAGTTTCTTTTGGAAAGGGCTGGTCTACTTGAATCAGTTTCAGGGAGTTTCCAATGAGTAGCCAGCTGAGTGTTTCTGGGTTGTTTTACACAAAAATCTGTTGCTGGAATGAAAAGCAGATGAGAGGAGGTGTTGAGATGGAGTCCCTTGATTACTCTCTGAGATGTTGGGGAAGCCTGGGAGAGTTGTGTGAGCTCAGGCTCCTCTGCAGCCCACTGCCACCTTCCCCTAACTCCTTTCACAGACTTCTTGCAAGAGAGGAAAAACCCTCCTAGCCACCCAGCCCTAGGAGCAAGTATAAAGACAGTCCTTTCACCAGCTGAATCTCCCAGGGAATGCAGTAGCAAGGCTGGAACTGGAAGGGCCAGGCTGCCTGGGCACTGCCACATCTGTCACCAGGAGAAGGCCCCGCAGAGGCTGTTGGGGAGAGCTGCTCTGTCAGGCTGCAGCCAGCTGGCAAGGCTTCCCCTCCAACGGGGGGCCCTGCTGGAAAGCAACAAAATAAAGCTGGGGAGGAGGATTCCCGAGCAGCAGAAAGGGGAGAAGAGGAGGAGGGTTTGTTGTTATTTGCGGTGGCTTCGTTTGCACCAAATTCCTTTGACAATGAGCTGCGTGTCTCCGGCGGCAGCTCTGGCCGGGATCCACGCACATCAGCTGTTTGATATTTTTACGAGTGTCTCCCCCTCACGCCCGTCAGGCAGATCTGGGCAGTGGTGATGCAACGCTGCTTGGAAAGGCAGTCTCCATCCCAAGCAGTTTTCAGAAGTGCTTCTTTAGAAAGTTCGGTGTATGAAACGGCCTCGAAGGAAAGCGCGCTTCACTTTCATCTGTATCCTAAGGCCTAATTGAGTTGAATACAAATATAAACTTATAACAGACGTTTCCGTCGTTCTCTTTAGCTTGTCTCACGAAAAGCTGGTTTAATGATCTTTCTGAAGGCTGTTTCACTGAGGCAGCAGAAAGGCACCAGCTTTACATCATTACTGAGTAGTGCATAAAGGAATTATTTAGCAAGATGTTCTGTTTGTTAATAGACCCAAATCACAGTTTCTTTTACCAAATACTGCTTTTATTTGAGGTCTTTGAATGAATTTCATTCAAACAATGCTAACATCTGATGATAAAAACCACTAATGAGAGGAAAATCATCCACGGTTTTGATCTAGAGCTCTCATTAATTCCAAACTTTGCTTTTAGCTCTTTCTGCTGATCAAATCATTAAAACAGTTTTTATTATTGCTTTGTCTTCATCCAAAGAGAGCTTGCTTTCCACAAGCTTAAAATCTGTTTTCTTTGTTTTCCTTATACTGTATGTCACATCACCCTGACAGAATGAAATGATCTGAAAGGGTAAACTTCATCCAATGACCAGAGGAGAGGGCCCCTTAGTTCCAGACACTAAACCTCCAATAAACTTGGGGACAAAGTCTCACACTTCTCAGCTGAGCTCTTGGACTGTACACCTTAACTGATAAAGCTCTTTGATTATGGAGGATATTTTTCCAGACAAATTATGGAAGAAAAAGATTTATCTAGGGACATTCAGCACTGCACCATGGAAATTTTTACTCAATACATGATGTTTTCCGTACTTGTTTACGCTACTCCTTATACCTCTTAGAACATATTGTGCTGCTTTGGAAATTGTTATTAATTGCTGTATAATTTCTACAGTAGTACCAAGCTGCCAAGTGTGGAGCTTTGGGGCTTTTTTAGAGATCTTGGAACCTTTTTTTGTAGTGCTTTCCTCCCTGCTTTAAGTCCTGGCCAGTAGCTTAAAGAGGGTTGGAGATGCAGACATGTTGCACCAAACAGGTACCAACACACATCTGATGGTGACACCATTCCCTATGCAAATATATTCCAAATATTACTTGTGAACATTTGCATCCTTTTCCCTTACATGGTCAAAATTGTTTAGACCTTCCTGGGAACTTATTTTAAAAACTTAATTAGAAAAGGCAAAATATGAAAGAGAGTTAAAAAACCCCTCACCTCCCCATCACCACCCTGGGCTCTACTATGGTGCAGTAAGCCATGGGTTAGGCATTTGGACTGACTCCCCAAAATATTTACCCTCCTGAATTGCAACTGCCTTGGAGGGTAGAGGCCAGGCCATTGTATTACTTGAAATTTATTAATGAGGAAGGCAAGTAACAGTTCTATGTTAGGAGACCGAGATACAGTTCAAACCACATCAGTGGCAACAAATGGGAAAATAATTAAAAATAGTCTCTGTAAACCTAAGGAATATAAGTGAAGGGGTTTGCTTGTTTGAGATGTAAAGTCACATTCTCTTACACTGTCTCACTGACTGATTTTTTTTCCTTTTAATTCAGAATCAGCTCACTATATATTTTTTTTATATAAATAGGCATATAGAACAGAGAACAAAATGCTGTGTTAAAGATAAGTGAGGGAAATACACAGTGCTGCAAAATTAGCTTTTGCTGGTGGTTCTCACCATTCCTTTTCCCAGATCTTTCTGTATCAGTTCAGCAAAATTAATTAGTCTTGATCATAGAGTCACTTTGACACGCAGGTGCTTTACATTATGAGCAGGCAAATGTCCCGAGTTCTGAAGAGGTAAAATAAAACCAGAATTATATGTTTCAGATTGAAGTCGTGTGTTTAAGAACGGGAAGTGCTTGCCTTAGCTTGGTGGTAGGGGCTCGTTACCAAGAGAGTACACTGACTCCTGTGGTTAAGTGCAAAACTAAGATTCACTCCAGCACTTATTCTTCTCTTATCGTCTTCCATCGGTATCTCTAGCCTGACTGGGAGAAATATGCTGCTCAATTTTATTCAATAATGATCCAAGCTTTGCTTAGATATTAGAGGAGGACAACCTTTACACTTCTCAAGCTGATTTTCTGTCTCAAATTCTAGTGTTTATGACCCAAGTCCTTTTCATACCTGAGCTATTTTCTCCAGTGAGAAGATCCTCTGTAAGAACAAGGGAAGTTTTTTGGGGTGCTCTTGTTGAAAAGCTTATTCTGCTCAGTGACTATTGGTCATACAGGTTTAAGCTCAGAATGTGATGTGCAAGATTTCTGAAAATGCCAAATGTTGGGCTCATGGTCTAACAGTTTGTGCTTCTGAGCACCTTCTTGAAAACTATGGCCTCTTCTTTCAATGTAATCCATCAATCAAAGCTCTCAGGGTGAGATTCTCTCCTGCAGGAGACCTTGACAAAGCCCTGCATATAACTGCAACGAGCTTCCACTCTCTGTGAAGGGTTTAAGGGGAAATCAAGTCATGCATAGACTAACTTGAAGTGAGATCTCTTCACTGGTGAGAATTACATCCTAACAAAATTCCATACATTGGCAGATTTGCAAAGCTTATCCTTAAAGGTCAGTGTAAGTTTTATGTACTATTCCAGCTGAAGGAAGAAAACAAGAAGTTTCTTTCACTTGGTTTACCTCAATATTTTTCTCATTAAAAAAAAAGAAACTTAAAAATTCCATATAAAAATAATCTTTAAAAAAAAACCTTCCCCAGAGAAGTGAAGCAGAAATTAACCAGCAGTGGAAATGAGAGTTCTCCTTTTCTAAAGTTGCTTTAGCTGAGAAGTGAGAGCTTAACACAGAGCATAGGCAAAAACAGCCTGAGTTCAAATGCACAATGCTTGGTTCTTCGGTCTGTTGCTTCATAGTTATGTTTGTTAGATAAAAGCGGGTAAAGCTAAAACAAACAGTGGTATTCACTAGAGATTGATAAGATAGAGGTCACCTCTAGTAATATATGGTAGAATTATTCTCTAAAGAGCTCAATTTTAATTACATACTGGTTTAAGAGTATTACTTGCACAAAACCCTGCTACCTGTTTATGCTTCCAAAACCTAATAGAGTTATATTGAATAACTGAAAGGCCCCCAAATCACACTGACAACTTGTCTTCGAAACTCTGTTATGTTTTGTCTTAGCACAAGTGCCAGTGCTAAAGATTATTGATGCAACTGCTTGCTTTTAGATGCTGAATCACATTAGCCTCCCTCCTGCCCTCCTATTTCATTAAGAATCTGGCTGCAGATCAAAAAATGTAATGCTTTCTCCATGTAGGGCCCCATAACTTTCAGAAGCCCTAAAAAAACGACTGGCAGAGCATTGATTTCTCTTCTCTTTTCTTTCTTTCTCCCCCTCACTCTTGCTTGCTTTTCTGTTCTGTTGCTTTCTCTTTCACTCTTTCTTTTTTCATTCTTTCTTTTACTTTCTCTGTCTTTACTATTTCTCATGCTTACTCCTCTCTACCTCCCACCTCCTTTCTTCTCTCTCTCTTTCTCCTCTTCCTCTTTTTTCTCATGGAGTGGTGAGAGAGAAAAATAGAAGTAGGAGGAGGGCAAGAGGTCAGTGTGTGAGGAATTCCAGTTTAGCAGACAAAGCCAAAATGCTAATGTATGTCCATATATTGCATCTGATATTTTTACTGTATCTGCTCAGAACAGAGTGTAAGTTGTTATTTTGTTTTCCCGTAGGCTATTTTTTTCCCTTCATTGTTGTCTTTGTTAAAATTTGGGCAAGTCAGTACTCAATCATCTTAGTTTCATTCAGAAAAAAAAAATTCTGTATGGGAGGATCTCCCAAAAGCTCTGCTGGAGCAGAGACCAGAGGGTGACCTTACTAATACCAGTGGGACTCTTGCCAGCATTTTCAATGGGATCAGGATTCACCCCTAGATTCTGGATTCTAGCCAGGGGATTAGGTCCATCTGGCACATAGGTGCTATAGGAAATGTCCAGAACGCTGCTCTGGGCTTCACAGCAGGCTCAGCTTTTAGCCCCAAACAAGGAATGCAGCCAGACTGTAAGAAATAAAAGATTTGTCCGGTTTGGTAAGCAAATGACTCTTCAAGATAACATTGAACAATATTTCTAGAGTAGCTGTTTATTCCCAGAAACTAGGAAAGTCTTTCTCTCGGTGCCCCTGTCAGTGTCATTGAGATCTTCATCTTCTCCTCATTTGTGAGCACTGCTGGGGGCTGATGTTTTGTATATAGTATTGGCCAATCAGACTATTTACAAACAGAGAGGTGCAAAGGGCTGTACTGAAGAAGAGCAGATACAGTGTGTTTTTCTTCCTCAATTCTAAAATATTGCTATGTACATTGCTTTCTGTCTCTGAGTTGTACAGATGTGAACACATGCATGGATGCACAAGCAGGAGTTGTGCCAGTACATACCCCGTTATATCTTATTTAGCAGGCTTGGTGCACGTATTGCTCCTGTTTGAGAATCTAACTGCCTTCCTTGAAACCAAAAAATATCTTTTAAGTTACCTAAAGACATACCTTTAAGTTCTTGTTTTAATAGACTAACATGTCGTTTTTTACAAGATCTTGAAATCAATATTTCCCCAAACAAAAGAGTCTCTTTCGTATTCTTGCTGTACTTTTGCTTCGCCTCCTCCCACCCCACCCCCCCCAGCATCTCTTTGTGGTACCAGTTAGAAACAGAAACAACATCCAGCATCTATCATTTCACCAACACTGGTATTCACAGCTCAAGTAAATCAAAATCTTTGCTGAAGTGATGGCTTGCAGTCACATAACAGCCATGTTAATACCTTGATTTGTTACTTGCTGATTTTGAGGAACATGTTTGTTTATTTTTTGACTTATTTAGTGTGATACAGCCCAAGGCATTTATTCATATAACTTTTAAAGTTTCTTCATTTGGAATAAGTTTCACGTAAAGATCATATTAATTAGGTCCTACACCTAAAGTTCATCTTAATTAGCATTGTTTCTTTCCCTGAGGTTCTAGTATTTGTTAGAATTCAGCATGAATATACTGGAGCACTTACAGAGTGATAATTAGTCAACTTTTCTTATTTCCACTGCCTTTAACATGAGCAGGATTAGGTCTGCAAACCACTGTGTGTAACTTAATATAGCCAAGGTGATTTCTTTAAATATGTTAATAAATCTCTCTCACATAAATACTCATAAATACACACATGCATGTGCATATCCAGTCCTATTTATTCTGAATAAGGAGAATAACATTGCTATGGCAGCTGTCTCTCATGTACTGTTTCTTTTTCCCATGTATATTTATTTAGTTGTTTTTCATAACCATTCACATATTCCACTTCATCTCACAACTAGTTTCTGGGACTGTTTTGATAGTCAGCTGTTATCCTTTTGGATGTATGTACCTTCTTCGTATTTCCTGTTGTCATAACTGAGGAAATAATTGCTTGGTTCTTTATGTAATAGTAAAACAAGCCTTATACCCTGACAAAGGGCTATATGAACAAAATAGGAAACTCTTTTAGTGGAAGAAATGTTTTCGACTGAAGCTGTGTGAGGTTATGATTACAGCTATATGAGAGTGGTATTGCATTGTTTGGAATTGATTTTTGCTGAGTAGGAAAAACTAATTAAAATGTTGCAGAAGCCCTGTAAAAGTAGTTGTGTGAAAATGTTTCCTATGACAAAGCACAGACATATGCACAGCAACATATGCATTGTATCTTCCCTAGAATCACCTCCAGTAATTACCAGACTATTGTAGTGCTGGTCTGTACAGAAAATATTAAGATTTTTCATTTATATGTGGGAAGTATCACTAACTGTTACAAGGGCAGCAGCAACAGGACCTTTGGACAGATTTCTCACAGTGTCAGAGTATATAAAATGCAGATGGATGCACAGATGTCTTTCCAAAACCACCAAAGAAGTCTTTGTAGACTTGCAGCTCTAGATAGCTTCACAAAACTGGGCCTTGTCTGCAGATGTATAAAGTGTCCCGCTGACTAAATTCTGTCTGCAAGAAAAGCCTGGGTTTTTGTTTTGGGGATGGTGAGGGTTTTTTTGCATAGCTTTGTTTTCAACATGAATTTTGTATCTTTTCCTTGGTAGGCACTCAGGAGAAAGCAGATGATTTTTCTAGGCTCATTTCCAAATACCTTAGTTCTGTATCTCAAAGGGATTGAGGTGTCAAACTGAACTCTGAATGCAGGTACCTAAGTCAGATTTAGTTTTGTCAGTTGCAGCTGCTAAGAGAGGGTCAGATTCAGGATGACAGAATGAGACCAGATAAGGCTTCTTTCTGTGTGCGTGTCTGCGCCGCAAGCAGGAGACGGATCATCAGCCACCTGGAGATGTACTCAAGATTGCTTTGGTCTCATTGCTTAAGTCACAGTCATATTTAGGATGCAGTGAAATGAACTTCATCCCAAGCTGACAACAGAAGAACGTAGCCAGGGTCTCCAGAGAGCTTGTTTAGCCCTTGCTGAAGGCCATGTTGCTGGTGCCTAACAAAGCAAGCCACAAAGCAAGCCTAGATGGTTAGTGTGTATTTATACATATAGTCACCTCTCCTCCTGATGGCACATCCAGTGTGCCCTACACATCTGGGGAAGGGGTGCTCTGTCTCTGCCCCTGCTTTAGTGGAGCATGACCACTGCTACATGGGCAGAATGTGCTGAGAATGCACCATACTGCTCCCCCCATGTCGCTCTGATCAAGGGCAACCACATACTAACCACACTGCCCACATCATCACTTCCCCATGCCTTTACACTCAGTGGAGTTTGAGATTGCTGTGTGTAGGAGGCTGTGCTTGTGTCTTTGCTGGTTTTCTGTCTCAGAAATGCCAACCTTGGCCATTCAGACCACAGAGCTGACTGTTGTAATGTAGAATTTGTACATAAGGTAGTGAGGATCTTGCATTGGACTTTCCAGATGAAGTGTCAGGAACATCAGTATTGCTGCTGTAATGACCTTCGGAGCATAGGATGATGCTTTGCAGCTCCCAAGGCAGTACTCACATTTACTGACCCATGTCACTGTGTACTGGGACAAATGCAAAAGGCACTTTTCAAGTTTCACAGCTGTAGACAGATTAGGAAAAAAAGCGGAGAGGTAAAAGAAAGTTATGAGGTTTGATCAAGCTGCAGATCTAAAAATTGAATGGTTTATTTTTTAGTTCTAGAGTTTAAATGGACTTGTACAGATGTATAGAGAGATGAGAGCACAGGATGCTAACATAAAACCTCTGGGCTGACGTACAAACTGAGATTTTCTCTGTGGTCTCAGCTATGTGATTTAGAGTAAAAAAAATTTAAGGCATCAGGTAGGCTGCAAGGGTACATTTTTCCTATGGTCAGCAGAGATTTATTTCTCTCACTGTGAGGCATTTAGCTCTTGAGTTTATTGTGTCAAATTAGAAGAAAATTCTGTGGTTTATTTAGTGACAAAAGTCATGTAACAACTTCTTAATTTTAAATGGTATTGGGGCAGTAGAGGTCAAACCTAGGTGGCTTTTCCCCCCTTATAATATAATCTGAAAAGTCTCTTGACTGTGGATAAAATGCATGAAGTGATTTAACGGAGCTTGGCACATATTTAAAAGAGAAGTGGGGACAGCACCAACCCTGCAGCTTCCCATCAAAGGCCAAGAAAGATGTAAAAGAGCTTCAGTCTCTATTCCAAAAGTGGGTGTACATCTGGTGCAGTTTCACCCTGCATATTTGGAGGTGGCATCACTCACACACTGGGGTCTGACCAAGCCTTGGGGGAAGACCCAACCAGGGAAAGCTGCCTTCAACAGTTATAAACAAAACTGCAATATGACTTTCCATTCCCAGTGCATGAAGTAGAGCTGGCGTGGTGCTCCTCCTGTTTTCCTCTACAGTTATTGATATTCCTGACCCTACCAGTCTGTTAGGGGGTGTTTACTAGCTGGTGAGGTACTGTAAGTTGTCATTCCTAACAGCCAAATAAAATAAACTAGGATCTGTGAAGACACAGTAGCCCACAGTGCTTTTGAGGTAGTTTATAGATTTGCAAAGCACTTGTCACTGCTGACAGTAAGAGGCTGGATAGTTATCCTCCACTTTCCTAGACATTTTCCTGTTTTAAACTATGATTTTCAAATGAATTATGGCTTCCCATAGTGCTTCATGGTAATCTATTCATGTGATGCTGGCTCAAGACACTCTAGAAATAATTTATTCCCAGACATATTAATTTAAGTCTGTCTCTGCATTCACCTCACTAAAGCACAATCTAGGCATGTTCCTTATGAGCTTCCAGAGGACAAATAAAAAGAGTTTTCTGGCAGAGAGATTTGGACCCTTTCAGTAAGATTGCATTTAAATGCACAATATGGATTTCAGACATGTAGACCTTTGAAGGGTGGAAATAATCAATTTGCATGACAAGATGGAGTCCTGGAGCTGGTATACTGCTCCAATGTAAGCAGAGGTGCTGTCTTCTGTAACCTAGTAAGCATTCTTGGATAGAAATACAGAGGAATAGTCCTGGCTAGAAAATATGGAAGTCAATGCAAGTTATAGCAGTTTGGTCCAGCAAAGAATTTGTGCCATAGTCATTTTACAGGAGCCTGAGGTGAAATGTCTTGCACAGAAACACTAAAATAACAACCCTAAGGGTAAAAGTGGTCAGAAGAAAAGTGACAATCTTGTCATTCCAGTTGAACAGAGAAGTGACAAAGTTGTCATTTCATTTCACTGTCATTCCATTTTGTATGTTTACTAATTCCTTCTTTGAGTGTGGCTTTATTCTGTGTAGACTCCTCCATAGGAGGCAATATCCATGGAAAAAATCATCTTCTGTTTACTTCTTTTTGCCTGTCCTGGTAATATGAAATTTAACTCTCAAAAATTTTTGGATGATATTAAGCATGTCAATGTGGTACCTGAAGATATAACTAAGAGTAATGGGATGAAACTGAGCCAAAGCAAATGTTGGAGATGGTCTGTGAACTGAGGGCTGTTATAGGAAGGTGTAGTTTCCCTAGGGAAATGATGGAAAAACCATCACTTGAGATATTTACAGCCAAACTGGAAAAAACCTTTGAAAATATATTTGAGGGGCTGAAAGTTTTCTTAAAGGATGTGGGAACTAAACGATCTAACAGGTCCTATCTCACAGCTGCCCGGCCAAGCTCCTGGAGACGAATCTCCCCCCTACCTCCATGCACACTAATGGAGCAGGAGGCTGTTGTTAAGGTCTCTCACCCTCTACGCCACATAGGGAGGTTGTTACTGCCTTCTCTGGATTTACACAGAATGACAGCATGGTAGGGCTTGGAAGGGACCTCTAGAGATCATCCAGTCCAACCTCCTGCCAAAGCAGGTTCGGCTTGATCAGGTGGCACAGCAACATGTCCAGGTTGGTTTGGAAACCTCCAGAGAAGGGGACTCCACACCCTCCCTGGGCAGCCTGGGCCAGGGCTTGCTCACCTCAACATCAAAGAAGTCTTTCCACATTCTCAAGTGGAAGTTTCTGTGTTCCAGCTTGTGTGGAACATTACTTCTTGTCCTGTCACTGGGCACTACACAAAAAAAAATGACAGGCCCCATCCTTTCAACACCTACCCTTTAGGGGTAGGTTGATAATATCCCCCCTCAGTCTTCTCCAGGCTTAACAGGCCCAGGTCTCAGCCTTTCTTTGTAAGAGAGATGCTCCAGTCCCCTCATCATCTTTTTTAGCCTTCCCTTGGAGTGTCTGCAGCAGTTCTCTGTCACTCTTGACCTGGGAAGCCCAAAACTGGGCACAGTATTAAAGATGTGGTCTTACCAGGGCAGAGTAGAGGGGGAGGAAAACCTCTCTTGACCTTCTGGGCACACTCTTCTTAATGCACCCCAGGATGCCATTGACCTTCTTGGTCACAAGGGCATATTCCTGGCTCAAGTTTAGTTTGCTGCCCACCAGCACTCCCAGATTCTCTCTGCAGAGCATCTCTCCAGCAGGTCGCCCCCAGTCTGTACTGGTGCATGGGGTTGTTCCTCCACAGGAGAGGAGGAACTTGCTTGTTAAAACTCTGGCAACAGGAGTTCATTGTTTAATCCCTGGATTCCCCCAACTCCTCCCATCTCCTGTGAGGCTGGGAAGACAACCTTACCCTGGGGTAGGCAAGGTGGATATCCCCACACTGTACAAGAAATTTGTGATCTTCCTTGGCTAAGGCCTGAATTTCAAAGTCCAAGACAAGCAATCCATCCCATGTTTCCTTCATTGCTGTCCCTCTTACTCCTTTTTCTCTGAGCACCACAGACAGACAGTCAGAGCTGGTGTATTCCTAGCTCCAAACTTCTTTTCTGAAACAACTAGTAGACTCTTGCATTTTAAACAACTTTCCAACTAAAATTACAGGAGAGACGAAAGCATTAAACATACATCGGTAGAGTGGATCCTGAATAATGAAAAACGCATAAGCGTAAGTCCTTTTTCTTTTTTTTTTCTCCCTTCCCTTTAACATAGAGCAGGTAAATTCCTAAATTCCACTTTCTTCTCTGGAGATTTACATACTGAATTTGTTTGATGACAGGTGTGTGTGTGGGGAGGGGGAATTGTGCTGAATGCAGTTATGTGATGCTTCTCTCCCCCTTATTCCCTGAAAAAACCTAGTATTGCTCCAGTGTAACAGCAGATAGATAACCAGCCTCTGAGAGGTAAAAGCAAGCCACCTCAGAGCCTCTTAGGGAAGGCAACCCCTTTGGAGAGCATTTTGCTGAGTTCCCTGGTTAAAATCCCTCACAGCAGCCAGCCGTGCTGCTGACACCGAGAGCTGAAGCAGTAACAGCTCATCTACTCAGCACCTGCCAGTGAACACTTGTTTCTGCCAAGAGTAACTTGGTACCAACTTCAATAATATCACAATGCAGTATTTAAATAATTTGACAAGGCTATTTGGATAACTACCAGGAATTGCTCAAGTCAGTAATTTTCCTTTTGGGAGACTAAGTTAGGATCTGCATTTTCTCAAAGATAATATTGGCTTGTCCCATCTCTGAAAGAATTTTAAAGCATGAGTACGTATGTATATGCATGCATGTATTTAATGGTGGGTTTTAACATTGTGGAAAATGAAAGGCTGACAGTGAAGCCCAGAGCTGATATTCTCCTCTACCTGTCTGGCCCTTCTCTGCCGCTGTCTTGCACCAGACCTGAAAAGAGGCTGATTTTTGTGCTGCATGTGGACTGGTTGAGGGTTTTTCTTTTCAGAGTCAATGCAATAGCTCTCTGTGCCATATCTTGTTCTGGCATCACCTTAGAAAGGAGCTCCTGGGGCTTTAGGTAGCTGTGTGCCTCATGTGCCATCCACACCATCCCCGGGTGACTTATGCTTTACAAGCTGAAAGATGCAAGTCTGGAACAGAAATAAGAGATGTCCATTTAATTCTAGCACTGCATTTTGATATTCTCCTAAGGTTACTTTGCTGTGAGTTTGCACTGTGTATGCACGTGTCTTTAGAGCAGCATATGCATTCTGGGACTGTGGAGTATTTTGTAACCTGTTAACAAAAAGATTGGTCTCATTGGCATTAGACTGGCAGAAGGCAGCTCAAATGAGGCTACCAGGTCATGATTCTGAATGCTTTGAAACAAATGTTCCTGATTTGAGTGTGTTGGCCTTGATGTTGTTCAGAGCATTACAGTCTGTAGCCCCACGTTCCCCAGCTGCCCAGATACGCTCGTGATGGATCTAGTGTAAGCTGCGTGTGTGTTTCAGCTATGGCACCAGGCTATTAACCTCTGGGTATTTGCATTATTAGTCAGTTTTCTAAATCTTTAGATTTCAGTACAGAGACAGAAAAGATTTTCCATTTTGTTGGAGCTTGAAGTTGTCTGGTATGAATTTTACAAAGCACTCAAAACAGTTTTCAGCCAATTTGCTACTCTGGCTATATTCTGTCTCATATCTTCACAGAAAATGGCTTGCTGCCAGCTAAATATAGTATGTTGATGACCTATTAATTTATGACATGCATTTGGATCTGGGAACAAATTTATAAACAAACTTAAAGTTCTTTTCCCCCTGTGAGTTGTACCAGCATTTGTTTTAATTTCCCAGTAGTCATGCTTAATGTGTCAGAAGCTATGTTCAACTCCTTGTTTTCCTTCAAAAAGAAGGGAAAAAAAATGGAGAAACAGCTAACTAAAGTTCAGCTCCTGTCAGGTATTATGAGCAACACTTTGAAATGAGGTATGAATCCAAATAAAATATTTTAACTATGTAGTATTTTACCAAAATCTGGAGGAGAAAAGGTTTACTTACTAAACAATCGTTTGAGCTGTAAACTTTCAAGTATTCACCAAGGTCCCTTAAAATTAAACAGAAAAGAAATATCTATCAGCATGTTTTAACAGAAAGCAGAAGTCTGTACTAGATAGTACATGCACACAAAATAAAAACGTGGCTTTTAAAGGTACTTTTCTCCAGTGATGCAGGAAAAATTCGTGGAGCTAGTATGGAAATTAATATAGCTGAAGGTAATCTAAATTGTTGGCATTCATTTGATGCTACAGCAACCCTGGGAACAATCCTGGAAACTCTACTTCAGTTATTATTACTAAAGTAAACAGAATTCAACACAAGAGTCTAGGTCTGTGCCAGCAGCAGGACAGCACAGTGGGGCAGCTCAGGGGCTGCTTCTGGGGTTTGGGCTGCTGACTCCACCATGGGCCTGGTCTCATCCTGGTTCCCCTGTTCCTCCTGCTTCCAACTGTCTTAAAGATGGTTTTCTCCTCCTGCAAAGGTCCTAAGCATTTTCTCAGGTGCCATATCCTCCAGTAGCTGTCCAGGCTGCAGATTTAGAATGTGAATGAATGTGTAATGTGTGTGTCACATAGGTTCTGATGAAGGAAAAAGACATATTTAGCTCCTAACAAAACAAAATATATTGGAATTCTGGGCTCCCCAGCTCAAGAGGGAGAGGGAATTTCTAGAGAGAGTCCAGCACAGGGCCATCAAGACGATCAAGGGACTGAAGAGGAAAGGCTGCAGGATCTGTGACTGTTCAGCCTGGAGAAGGGGGGGAACCTCATTAATACTTACAAGTATTTGAAAGGTGTATGTCAAGGGGATGAGACAACACTTTTTTTCTGTAGTGTCCAGTGATAGGATTAGGAGCAATGAACAAAAGCTGGAACACAAAAAGTTCCACTTAAGGAAAAACTTCTTTACTTGTAAGGGTGAGGGAGCCCTGGCCCATGGAGGGTGTGGAGGCTCCTTCTCTGGAGGTTTTCAAAACCCGCCTGGACACTTTACTGTGTGACCTGATTATGGTGGACCTGTTTGAGCAGGTGCATTGAACTAGATGATCTCTAGAGGTCCCCTCCAACCCCTACCATGCTATGATTCTGTGATTTGGAGAGAAGGTGTTTTCCAGGTGATTCAGTGATGAAGGGTTTTTCCCTTGCTGGACCCACCAGCAAGTTGAGGCAGCTGTTTCACACCTGAAGATGAAATGATGTTTAGATGGAGACTAGTGTCTGTGCTACATGTCATTCTGTAGGTATGTGAGAATACATCCTGTAAGTGGATTTTGATTCTGGGGTTCATTGAGTGTAAGAAATGCAAAGTCAGCCCCCACCAGCACCAAGCTGCATTTTTAGCTAACAAAACCCAACATTTAATCAACTATCTAGGGAGATGATGTAGCCTTTTGTCCAAACCCTGCTTCTGCCAGAGGAGTACCATTAGCAAAAATAGTAGATATGGTATGAAAGAAAGAAAGACTCTCTTTTGTTCTGGTTTTCATTAAAAAAAAAAAAAAGATATTTACTTCCTTATTTGTACTCAAGGGATTCACGACTCTTAATTCTTGGGGGAAATATGCCCTTTTCTCCCATTTTGTTGCAGGCCTTGCAGTCCCTGTGGGGACTGAGCCAAGTCCTGCATATCTCCAAGGCATTTACACTTGGCAGCCCATGCTCTGCCCTGGCCCCCTCCATGGGACCTCTCTGTAGGTCCAGACCCCGGCACAGAGCAAGGGAAAGGGACAGAAACAAGCACTCAAAGCTGGCCACAGTGATACTTACATTTCTCTCTCCTAAACTTCAAGCCACAACTGTAGTTTAGAGCCATGTTGACCATTTGTCTGCTGTTTTCGGCCACACTGATCAACAGAGACCAAGCCCTGGTGATTTTGGACCAGTTTTCGCCCTTCCGCAGAGTTGAGGAAATACTTCTCTTGCAGCAGAGCACATGCACTGTGCTCTAGCTACACAATGAACTCTCATGAGGGCCAAAGATTTAGCCAGCAGAGTTGATTTTTTTTATTAGTTTGTCCAACTATTTGTTGTGAATTGTATTTGTTAGACAATTAGCTCTGGTTGCAACCCTCTCTGGACTTCTCAGTATTGCCCGGTTTCCAGCTTCTGAATTGATTTGGGAGGGGAACCCTTTGAATAGCCCTGTTTTGTCTTTTTATAAGTCAAATGGTATTACTGAAAAACTACCTGCATTTAGGACTGAAATTTTTGCATATTTGGTGGAAGAAAGTAAGTCTTCCTTCAGATTTTTAAAAGCATTAGGAGGTCTTGTGAAGGCTTGTCAGAAACTGTTTTTAACAGCCAGCCACCTACCAACCTACTGTACCAAAAAAATTGCAGATCATTTCTTTATTTCATCTCTTGACCATATTCTTCATCCCTCTTAGGAATTAATAAGGCTCATCTGTACAAAGTAGAAAACTCTCCAGGCAGTTCATTCTGCTCTGCTGCTGCTCATTCAACTGTTTTTTATACTACAGGCACCCATTGCCATCCTGCTTCTATCTATCAACTTTTTCCTTTGTTACCACTTGTCAAGGGTCCATTCTCAGTTATTAAATCACTGAATCATTCCCTCTAACATATTAACACCAAAATATCCAAAATTATTTAAAAAGAAAGAAAGAAAAAAAAGCCAGTAGCACGTGGTCTGTCCTTAGAGCCTTTGTTAGTTATGAGTGAAAAACAAACCCCAATCCCAGTCTAACCTTTGTGCTCATGAAAACTATCCCCATGTTCCCTGAGCTGCCTACGCCGCTGCTGCACCGCTGCCCACCACTCACGGTCCTCCGGGGAGCTGTCAGAGTCCTTATTCATTGAGCAGCCCAACTAATAGGAACCATCCACCTGCTCCAGGGTGACTCCATCTCTCCCCACTGCGATGCTTGCTGGGATGTGATCCTTGCCTGTTGTCATGACCTTGTTTTATTGGATGTTCTAATAGAAGCTGAAATGGATATTAGCTGTAATTACTCATTCCGTAAGATTCTGTAGGTCACTCTTTGTACCAGAGTTGAGAACCTTCATTGTCTACATTGCTTAAATTACTGAACATTGTGCCATCAGTTCTGAATTAGTGCTCATTAATGAGCCTGTGGTTCGAGAAATTCCCTATTTATTATTCAGAGGCCAAGTATAATTCAGGCAGCTGCAATGCAACACTACTTGCCTGACTTTTGATCTGTGATGGAAAGGCCTGGTTTTGGTTTTATGTTGGGTTTTATTTATGCAGGAGGGAGGCACATAGCAAGCAAAGAGGAATAGATTTTTTTCCCTCCTAGCCTGAAAGATCTCCAGTAAACCCTTTCTTTTCCTTTTGGATGTGCTAATATCTACTTGGTTACTGAGTGGATAATTCTAAGATCATATTAAATTTCTCTATAATCCTGGAGATGACTGGCCACTGTATTAACTCCTTGCATTAAATACTCTCTTCCTCTGTCTTTCACTTTTGCACCTGCTCCTTCTCTGCTTCTTCGCTCACTCTTTCTCTCCTGAGCACACAAATCCCAAGCATTGTCACATCGTTTCAGACTCCTAGTCTCCACTATTTTAAGCTATAATTACCTCCTTTATGTTTTCTAACACTTCTCCAAAAGGTTAAGTAGGACTGAATTCCATGTGCAGTGCAGCTAAGTCGTACCCTGCAAAACTGATGCTGGTAATGAGGTGGGCATATGGGTGGTGAAGGGACAGGCTTCACCTGCAGCAGCATACTTGGCCAGTCCTCAGCTGGGACACTTAGGCCCTTTTGCTTTGCACCCCATGGCCCCACCAGCAGTATGTTAGGCTGCAAACAACCTTACAGAGAAAAAAAATCATGTCATGTATTTTTGGGGGTGGAGAGTAATTTTCTGCAGGGGAGGATGGAGTACCTGAAGAGGTTCAGTGCTTTTTTAGGGGGTTGCTATTCGATATTGGCAGCACCCCCAGGCGAGGGAGCCAGGAAATAGCAGATACTGCTGTGACACTGCGACATTGCTGCTCAGCTCAATGCAGCAGAGCATTTACAGGGGTCCATGCTTTATCAGTGAGCATTTTCTTGTGTCAATAATTAACAAAAATATCAATATGATAAGAGCAGGGGTGGAGATAAAGCTGGGTCTAAGACTAAAATGACTTAAAGGAGCACATCCTGCGAGTATGGTAACAGACCGTGGGGCTGCTGTGTTTTCTAAGGAGAAAGCAAAATCAGCACTGGCTGCCTGGTATTGCTCTGCCTCTGAAGAGAGACTAAGTGCTATCGGGTTTTTGCCAAAACAAAACACCTAGCTCTGTGGATTTTGAAATCCAACTCATGAAATTTCTCCCTTACAAACTGTAAGAATATTTAATAAAATGGCCAAGATCTCCAGAGTTTTCTCTTGTCCTGTTCTGACAATACTAGTGTTATTGAGTTTTAGCTTGAAAATGGAGCATGATTGTTTTCTTGGCCAAATCACCGTTTTGTTTAGGCAACATTTCACACATAATTATCTATGGGGAATGGGGAACTTTCAGAGGGAAAGTCAAATTAGCAATTTTAATGCTAGAAAATTCTTGAAGAAGTGCAGCTTGGGTAATTGATAGAGACCTAATCTTTACAAGTTATAGCAGTCTTTGAAGAGTCCCCAGCATATTTAACTTTATTCTGTAATTGTACGCTCGGGCTCTGAAGATATCTTAAGACTTGCTATTTATCTGCCTGGTGAGGCACAACATTTTCTTATTAAAAACATATCTATCATGGTTAATGACTTGATTTTTTTCCTTTAATACAGTACAATGACAGGTGTAAAGAGAAGATGAGCATCAGATGCTTGAGCAATATGCTCACTGTTTCAAGACGCCTTGAACATCAGCATTCCTTCATGGTGCCAGAGGAAAAAAAACCCCACGCTACACAGATTACACGCTTGTGTTAGATAGAAAATAGTACCATTTGCAGTTTCAGTTAAAAGCATGTTGAAGTGCATATGGAAAACACCATTAGGAGGAACTCCAGAGCGCCTGAGTAAAATGGGTCATTAGGCTTTCGTTTGTTGGAGAGTGTCTCCCATCTGACAGTGCAGAATGGTAGCATTTTTAGCAGCTTATGTTCCCAGTTACATTAAACAGACAAACAGATTGACTATTTTGCATTTCTCATTTGACAACAGCTTGTCTTCATTTGCAGCACACTGGTGGCTGAGCTGAAAGCATGGCGGATGAGTGTATCCAAGGTCCTGGTTTTGAATAACAGCAGATGCCAACGTTTAACTTCAAAATCAATCAATTCTTTTTCCTGCGTACGGATAAAAGGTCTAGTGAAGTGCCTGAAGGGGGCTTTCTGCTGTTTACAGCTGAAAATATATTAAAAAAAAAGATTCATTACAAAATTTTCTGCCAGAGATGCAGACACTGATGATTTTATGAAAGTAGATAAGTGAGAAAATGTTTCTAACCGAGGGGTACCAAAAACATTATGCGAGGCCAAATGGAGCTTCTTTTAGACTCATCATACCTGGAAAGCACTTGGCTGCTGTCAGATCTTGGGCCAGACAACACTGAGCAGTCTCTGGGTGATCACCCACTTTCCTGCCTATTCTTCTCCACACTACCACCACCAAGTGCAGGAACTCATGATCTGCAACCACAGCAGGTTATAAATTAATTCACGTTCAGGTTCTTGGAATACTTCACCTGAAACCATGGTGGCCCACAAATGTTTCTCTTATGTGGGGTGGCTGGGTGGGGACGACTATGGTAAAATGTACATGAGGTGAAAAATGTCAAAAACATCTCATCCTGAAGGATTGCTGAAGCAGGTTTGAAGCCTCAGTTTCCCAGGACAGTTGAGATTCTGTCCTGTGCATGTGTAAAGCTCTGTGCTCTTGGGAGGTGCCAAGATGCTTAGTGTTTATTTATCTTCCAGTGATTTACAATCAAAATGCAGAATTAGAGGCTGACACCATGGTAGAAATGCAATGGCAGTCTGCACTTTCTTTTGAAACAGAGTGAGGGGATTGATTGGTTCCCCTCACTACACCTGGTAATACCCTCACAGATGAAACTGTAGAATGCTCTCAGGTGGGAGCAACATCCATTCCTTATCAGAAAGATTTAGCACTGTCCAGATAGTATGAAAGATTCACGAGGTAGTAAAATGTGAGTGGTATAAAGCTAATCCTGGTGTCTGGAACATTTGGCAGGGGAGATGTAGGTTCAATTACAATGTAAATTATAAATCCTTCTTCCTTTAAGTCAAATTCTTCTCCAATAAAAGGTGCATTATTTTCTGAGCAGTAGTAAAGACAATCAAACCCAGTACAGGGTGCTGGGCGAGTTCTGTCATCATCATGGTAAAACAAAGGAAGCAGCTTCTCTTGATGCTTTTTGACAGGTTTTGAAGACAGCTACGTAGGTCCACACCTTGAAGTGACAGTTGGGCGTACAAAGCCTGAACTGATGAGGTCCAGCCCAAGCAACTAAAAGCAAAATGCATAAGGCAAAGCAGTCTTCAGCTTTTCTTAAGTGACTGTCTACATAGTGCAGGGTTTGGATCCCAGGTTTCCTAAAGCACTGTATGTGAGCCTAGGGGCTTGGTTCCAGCTTCTGAATTCAGGGAGTGAAAGCTCAACCTGACAATGTGCAGCACTGAGCTTCTTCCTCTTATTTTTTTAAATTTAGCCCTAGGTCAATGATTTCCTGCAGCCTGAGGGTGAAAGGGAGAGTCTCCAGGGACTGATAGAACAGGGACATGCAAAGCACAACAGTGACATCCTCCAGCACTCCTGCTGAAATGGTCTCCCTCTGCCATGAGAGGTTCAAAGGTTTTGGCAGCCGCAAACAGCCATCAGTTAAGAAGCAACCCAAAAGGTGGTGAGGGGAAACTTTTACCACTGAAATATTTATTTCCGTCTCTCACCCATCTTCCCTGAAGATTTCCCTCTTTAGCAGCTCTGATCACATACACAGACCAAATGCTGTTCAGGACCCTGAAATAACACCTGCAGACAGAAATCCCTCATTAGAATAAATGGTAGGCTTTCATCCAGGTTTTTCTAGCTATAGTGGAGAAACAATTTCTTGATTTTCTTTTTATATAAAGATGCTGATGTAGAGCATTCCAAAATCCTTTGGATATAATGTTTATTTTCATGTCAGGTCAGTCATATCAGACTCATATTTGAAGATCTGGCTTAGCAGTGCAGGGAATACAACTATAAAAGCTAATTTTGAATCTCAAATATTTTTAGGAGAGTACATCTGGGAAAAGAACTGTTGATACCTAAAACTTATAGACAAACTCTTCTGCAGAGTAGGTAACATTTGCCATGCAGGCACATCTGGCATCTATAATGAGTCAAAAAGTCAATTCTATCTTGTAATTTTCTAAAACAGTTTCATTTTTAGCAGTTTAGTTCATCACATTTAAGCACGAGCTAAGGCTCATTGGATTGATCTCACCTGATGCTACCCTACTGCATCCACAGGGACTTTTTCTGAGCTACCTGTAATGATCACTCAGAATGCCATGTTCACCCCAGATGCTCTGGCTAAGGTCAAGACTTCCTTGAAGTCCCCCACTCACACAAGGTCTGAGCAGCAATGCCAAAGATTCTTTCTGCCCATAATATATCTGGTGCTGATTCACTGGAGTTTTCATGTGGGAAGGTAAATGCTGTAGATGCTTGGTGGCCTGAAAGATGCAGTGAGAGCTGACAGTCACTAACTAGCTCAAAAGGCTTGGGAATTACTGCAATGAGGGATTTTCCAAATGTCTGATTTCTCTAAGCTGTCAACAAGCACAACCAGAACAAGAGTCAGCATCAAAAAGGTCCCTTATGTTTCTCCTGCAGTGGAATTTTGCTTAATATACTCTAGTATGTGGTCTTTGATAATGGAGTCTCCCAGTCCATTCTGACAGATTAGTTTTAACCAGCCTAGCAGCCACCAGCATACAGCCAGCACGTGGCTGTGCAATGGGCTGGAGAATCATTCCCACTCGACTTCTGTGTAGAGAGAGGCACACATGGGGTTTAGTCTTACTCTCTGGAAAGTGAGGCTTTCTCTGTTGCTCTTCTTTGGAATATGTTTTGTTCCATCCACTTCAAATATCTTGAGATTCGTGCAGGATTGTTGTGACTGCATTTAATCCTCCCTGTTTCTGTGTGTTCAGAATTTGCTGCTGGTGTCTGCAGTCTATCATTAGTAAGCATATGCAGTGATTAGAAGGAAAGAACAGGAGATTAGAAGAAGCCAAGAGGTCTGTGAGGCACACAGAATAAGAAAAGAAGGGGAAAACACTTTCAAGGCCATTGGAGTAGGAGAGGTCTCAGCATGTGGTCAAAAGACATGAGCAAGTAAAAAATTTGACAGAGGCCATTGCTTGGGCTACTTGTATGATTGTTTCACAGTAGAAAGAGCATAATATTGATTCCAAAAGTGCTGTCTGTCCTTTTACCTAGAGCTATGTATTTTGATAGTCAAAAGTGTATAGCTTTTTTGACAAAAACATTAAGGAATAGCTATGGAAAGCACCACAGCTTAAATGACCGTATTTTCTTTCTTCTCACTCTTTAAAACAAAATTGTTGCTAGGACATGCATTTAGAGCTCTTTGTTGTCTTAATGGAGACTGAAAAGTGTAGAGTTTGGGGTTTGCTTTTTTTATTCAGTGGCTGAATAAAAAAGCCAAGCAGACAAAGCATTTGTAGTGCAAGAGAGGAGTGCAAATCCCTCCCTATAAGCTGAACAAAAAAGCTCATTAAGAGGAGGTGGGATTTCCTGGTCACAGCTTTTAACTAGAGGGCAAAGGTCTCCTGTTAAGTACCATACAGTCTAAACAGGGCTGCGTAAAATTATAAGGGGTGGGGGGGAAGTCAAATATTTGTTCTTAATTCTCAAGTTAGTTTATCCAGAGTGGCAACCAGGGAAGTGTTGGGAATGATTAAATGGCTGCATTGAGGCTACAAATTGCTGCTACTTGCTTTTGTAGCTGGACTTGTTGCAGTTGAGTGATGTCGCCCATCAGTGCATTGTGTGCACAGTAAAACAGTCGAGCAGTGACAGATAGACTGAAACTCGGAGCTACTCCATCACGGCTGAAGGATCCTGCTCACTGGGAATTGAGAATGAGCACAAGCCATGCACACTGCTCAGAAACAGCTGCTTTCACTCCAGCCCAGCTCCTCAGCTGGCCAGGACAAGCAGCAACTAGTAAATATGCTTTATCTCTGATCTCACTGGGAAGGAAAGCCAAACAAAACACAAGCAAAATAAATAATTTGGCAAAATGCTCTACTGGTAGGTCTAGATGCTCAGATTGTAAACTTCCCAGCCAGCAGTTTACGGTGTCAAGTAAGAAGATGACTTGCAAGGAGAGCCTGAGGTAGCATTGTTGGGCCCAGCTGGAAACGTGCACAAACTGCCTTGACAAATAGACACTGAGACAGCAGCTCAGTCCACACTGGCTGCAACTGCAGGAGCAGAGCAAATCCTGTGCTGTCAGGACTGCTCTGCGTACCAGTTTACAAATGCTGGGTCTCACATGCAAATGCTCCCACAAAACAAGTGAGAAAAGATGATCTTGGAGGCATGGCTGAGGGCAAGAGCAGTAAAGGCTTGGGAAAAGATGGGCATCCTTTGGGATAAAAATTAAGTGCTGGCCAAAGCATTTATTTCAATTTGTTTCCCTGCTGTGCTTAGCTTGGTCCTGGAGCACAGCTTCTTCAGAGCAAAGTTGCTTCTCCATAAGCAAGGCCTTATCAGTAGAATGGACTTGAGTGCTACCTGACACCTCTCACCCAGACATGCAGGAATAGGCAAAACTGCCTTGTAATGGGGACTCTGCACAAATTTGCTCACTCCTGTGTCCTGTGATCTCCCTCTGCCTGTACTCAAAAAGTCAGGTCCCTCCATTGTCACTGGGCCAAAGGAGTGAGAGGGAGAAACATCGGCAGAGTCTTCTCCCCACCCATCTGTTTCTGTGTGTTTCCTTCAGCGGTTTTGCACCTGTTCACTGCCAAATTGCTTGCTAGTTCATTGGGTTGCTGTTTTGATTGCTTTGTTGATCGGAAAAGACGACAGGCAAACTTAGCCATGTAGATATGAAGGTTTAGAAGCCTCAGTTCTGGGAATAGGTGTATTTTGGGCTGGAAACTAAATGGATTGTTCTCACTAACTGCAGAATCATCAAATTCTGTGTGTAGGTTCATCATGAAATTGAAATGGCTGAGGCTTAATACACATTGTGAACTCTAATTGAAAGCATTAATTAACATTAAAGCCAAATTCTTTCAGTAGTGTGCTAAACAGAAATCAGGGAGAAGAAGGTAAGCAGTGTGGATATCATTTGGCATTCTTTCTGAAGAACAGATTAGCATTTAGAGTCCAATCCTCTGCAAAAACTCATTAATGGGCAATTAATTATGCTTCATCATTTGCACCTACACTTAACTATGTGCAGAAGAGTAGCAGCTGCATTAAACATTGCTACAAAATCAAAATAAAATGAAACCACACCAAAGACAACAGTTGTGCCAGAGCTTGAACGTAGATCTCTGTACTGATGTCAGCTTCTTAGTAATTAGGATAATGAAATCTATCCCATGGCAGACCTAGAAGAACCTCAATATGAAGTCACAAACTCCCTCTTGTAATTGTTTCATTTTGAGCATGAATTTTGATGCTTCTATTTCTGTACATGCTCTGGTTTTAGTCATATGCAGAGATGGTTGATAACAGGTATGTGCACTAACGTCCTTGTGCTCTAGTATAACTGCTTTTAATAAGAACAGCCTAGTACCAGGACATTGAGCATTGAACAAACAAGAAACTGTCAAGTTAGAACTGATTCCATTTTAGAATTAAGAGCTTTTTTTAACTTAAAAAGAAAAGTGGTGTGGCTTTTGAGAAAACCTGGCTTGTTTTTTTTTTATGTTGTTGTTGTTGAGGTGGGTTTCTTTTTGCTTCAGGTGGAAAAAAAAGGCAGAAACCTGAACGTCAAAGAGAAACTCAGAAGGTGAAAGAACCCATGTGAACTGAAACCAGAAACAGCTCACACAAACCTGCTGAGAAACAAAACTGCCTTTCCTTAGCCATGTACCCTAACTCATTGTCAGGTTGGTTTTGAGTTTTTTTGGTAATTTATTTATTTATATCTAAGGAGGATCAGGAAGACCAAATCCTTTTGGTTTGTTGGGTGCGTGGAAGGCTGATTGCAAAGGAGGGACAGGTAAAGCCTATCAAGGAGTGATAGAGAGAGGTTGCAATGCAGCAGGCCAAGTGGAACAAATCATCTATTATGCTGTTGTAAACAGGAGGAGGCTGAGAGTGGCTATATGACCCAAGGGCATGCAGGATGTCTGTTAGGGTTGGAAAACAGATACAGGTCTACCTTGTTACCCTGCTGAAATTGGCTTTCAGACCTTGATACTAAAGAGAAAGAGTAAGGATATTAGATCAGTAGACCATGTAGAAACAAGTGTTGGTACAACTGTGTCACCAAGGAAGTTTTGATGAGAACTGGTAAGAAAACATGTATTTTTGAGGACAGGGGCTTTGATGAAAACCCTCTATTCCTGGGCAGCTAAATGAGTCACACTGAAGGTGTAGCACAACTGTCCTGGCAGTGGGAAGGAAAGGATGAGTAGCAGCAAAGTGGAGGCTGGGGGTGCACAGCAGGATGACAAGAACTTTATGTCCTCCATACCTTGAACTGAAGCTGAAGACTTCATCTTTTGTGTTCTCATTCTTGAGATAGGAAAGTGCAAATATCTGACCATCATTTGTCATGACTGATTTATGGGCACTAGAAAAAGTATCCAGTAATCCCTGTCTTTGGATCTAATGTGATTTATAACACTGAATCCATGTATTTTTGAGGAGCCATCCATGCCCACTGGTGCCAAGCAGAATGGCCAGCCTTGTAGACTTTACCTCCAGGAAATAACAAATCTGTATTGAGTCAAGTGCCATGACCACACCATCAGGCTCCATTTCAGGAACCTTTACAGAAGCTCCTGAGCTTCTTGAAGTGCTAGGTGGATGAGTTTAAGGGATAGAGGATGAAAATGTCTCACTTTGCTGTGTTCTACCACCATCTGAGTAATCAAAGTGCCCGACTTTGGGGGTATTCACAGAATCACAGAATCTTAAGGGCTGGAAAGGACCTCAAAAGATCATCCAGTCCAACTCCCCTGCTAGAGCAGGATCATCTAGAATAGGGCATACAAAAACTCATCCAGGTGGACTTTGAGTGTCCTCAGAGACTCCACAACCCATCTGGGCAGCCTGTTCCAGTGCTCCCTCACTCTCACATTGAAGAAGCTTTTCTTTGTGTTTCTTTGGAGCCTCTTATGTTCCAGCTTGTACCTGTTGCCCCTTGTCCTATCATTGGATACCACAGAGAACAGCCTGGCTCCATCCTCCTGACACCTGCCCTTTACGTATTTAAAAATTATGAGAACACCCCTCAATTTCCTCTTCTCCAAGCTAAACAACCCCAGCTCCCTCAGCTTTTCATCAGAAGGGAGACACTCCACTCCATCATCTTTGTGGCCGTGCGCTGAACTTGTCAGAGTCTCTCCAAGCGCAAGGGCAGCATGTGCTTTCATCTCTGATATGTTACACAGCAGGAGATGTATGTTTTGAACACCTTGCAAGGTTGTGAGCTGATATAGCTCAGGGGAAACCTAACCATCTAGTGCCAGTGATTCTTCTTAATAAATACAAATAATAATGAAAACTAGTTCACTGAATAAAGAAATCCACTAAGATGGGATAGATAATTTTTGGATATGAGAGAGAATTCCTGATGGCTCCCTCAGGTAATAATGAAGTAACTGAGAACATCAAAGGCTGTGCTGTCTTCTAGATCCAGAGCCAGTTATATCAACCTGCTGGAAAAACACAAAGTAGGTAATCAAGCATCCTTGAAGGAAAAAAAAAATCATTTTTACAGCATCCAACTACTGACTTATTTGTAAGAAAAGGACATTAAAAATTGGAAGAGAGGAAAGGTTTTGAAAATATTTTCATTACTTATTAACTGATCATTATATCACTAATGCAGGCCATATCTTGACGTATAACTGATTGATCATGCACGGGGACATTGAGTGTGTAACTGTCTTGGTTCTTTATAAGAAGGCAGCGACAGGCAACTTAAATGCAGGTAGCAACTTTCATCCTAACAGATGTTTTTTTAAGCTGCAAGTGAGATCATCCTCTGATGGAAAACAAAGGGTGTTTGTAGGGGACTTCCATAGAGAGTGTTTTTCACTACACATGTATTTCTGTCTTTAAGCTGGAGTGACAATATCATATTTTTATTTTTTACTAGTGACAAAGAGTTGTGCTGGATGGACATCTGTGTCTTGCCCATATTTGCTCATCACCTTTATGCAGCTGCATATGTCCAGTTGCCACCTCCACTACTTCCAGGAGCACAGCCTCACTGACTGGCTGACATCCTGGACAATCATTGCAGGGAGAGTCTGACCTGGTAAAAATACTAAGTGTAGTTTCATGCTACCTTTCTGCCTGCTATGTCTGGACTGCAGAACGGGTCTGAGCAGCTACTGAGGGCTGCCTGTAATCTCCTCCAAAGGCAAAATTTTGCAGAGCTAGAGAGATACCTACCAGCTTCCTGTCCTGGTAATGTTTGCCCAAGAAAATCAACACACACCTCTTTATGGTGATCTTGCATGGTGCCCTTGCAGAGTAGTTTATTCCTCAGCTACTGTTGAGTAGTCTTGTCATCTAGCTGTTATGAACAGGAACCACTTAGGGGCTAAACTATGCAATCATACTCCTTTTTTTCACAAGAATGCTGCTTCTTTTGGTACAGAATCGTCTCTCTCAACACTGTCTCTCCTGTTCTATTTCACCTCGTAGGAGTTTAGGATTGTAGGTAAAAAGAAACACACAGCATCTTAGAGAAACTGCAGTCACACAGGCTTTTAGTGCTCAATTAACCACCATCACAGATTTCTCAGTATACAAGGAAAGGAATAAATACCTTGAACTTTGGTGCCTTGAAGGGACAAGGTGAAAGAGATGATTATTCTAGGTTTCATTCTCATGCTTTCTTAAAAGTCTTCCCCAGTCATCTCAAATTGTACAGCCGATGAAGTGGTTTTCTGTGCTTCAAGTATTAAAGGTACTGGCTAATTTAGCTATCATGATAAATACCTGCTAGGAGCCTATTTTCTTGAAAGACCAAAGGAAAAAGAACACCTTTTTTGAAAAAGGATAAAAAGAACTGTATTTTTCTTTGTATGGAAAATATTTTGAGGGGAAATAACCTCAGATAATGTGGGGCAACATGGGCTAACGTGCTATTTAAGGAAAAGACATGAGATTCAACTTCTAAAATATGGTCAAGGGAAGAGGGTGGCAATACTGCAATACTATGTCCTTGTAAATCTGTCCGGTTGCTGGCACTTGGCTGCAGTAATTAGTGGAGCTATTGTAAAAGACAGTATGATCTTAGTGAGGAAACTATATTAAGATACACCAAGCTGCTTGACATGTCTCAGGCTACCTATGGCCCAGATGGGCTGTACAGATAGTCAGAGATTTGCCAGATATCAGAGATTGTTTTGCCCAGCAAAAACTCCTAAGTCCAAGGAGTAACAGGAGGAATGACAAGCCTATTTCCCAGTTATCCTACCTGAGGTATGGGTTAATAAGCGTGATTATACAGCAGAGGATAGCAGGGCTGACTGTGTTTCTGTTAATTGGCAAGCCCAAGGGGCTGGTCCTTTGTGTGATCCCACATTTACAGAGCATCCACTTACCTCCAAAGGTTTATCATGGAGAATTTTGGTACAGTTCAGTCTGAAGAATAACCTCTTAGAGCTAGGAATAGCAACTGCAGGAAAAAAAACAGGCACATAAAAACTCATCCAGGAGAGAAATGAGTTGGGGAAATAATTTCAGCAATTCCCTGTGCCTCATCTACTTATATGAATCAGAATTCTTAGGGTTGGAAGGAACCTCGAAAGATCATCTAGTCCAACTCCCCTGCCAGAGCAGGACCACCTAGAGTAGGTCACACGGGAACTCATCCATCTGGATTTGGAATGTCTCCAGAGAAGGAGACTCCACAACCCATCTGGGCAGCCCCTGCCAGTGCTCCCTCACACTCACATTGAAATTTTTCTTTATATTTCTTTGAAACTTCTTATGTTCTAGTTTGTACCTGTTGCCCCTTGTCCTATCAAGACAATATACATTGAGTATAAGCAGATGGGATACCCTCTGGGGGCAAAAGGAGAGCACGCCTTGGTTCTCCATTCAAGTTTTATCTCAGACTGCCATCTAAGTAGAAGAGAGGCCTGGTTTTGGCCTCTTTTCCCCTAGGTGGGAGTGTCACTGGCCCTAGGGATGCTAAGTCCCACTTATACCAGCCACTTGGAGGTCTCAAGTGTCTTACCAACACCAGGCATCTGAGCACAAGGCTTTGCATCACCTCCCTCCCCAGCTTCCTCTTTTACCATGCCAGAACTATATATAGATCTCTATGAAAATTATTATAAATCACCACTCTGAGAATGGATGAGTATAAAAGTTAACTCTTCAGCTGAGCCACTGAATCACAAGTTTTAGCCTCGAGCACATTTTTACAGTCCCTGCAAAAACAGAGGCATTAATGGAAAGTCTGACGCAGCGTTAACTCACACTGCACTGGGAGTGGCTGCTGAGTTTAAAATGGTCACCGAGTATTTTCTTCATCTTCTAAGCAAAGCCCCGTGTCTGAGAAAACTGCACATGCCACTTGCATTGCAGGCAACTCCACTCCTTTTTCCTTGACAAATTACTGTTTTAACTAGCAGCACTCCAGTGCCAGGCTTCAGGCTTTTAGCAGCTCAGCTACCCACAAGCCCTTTTTGTGGTTCCCTTGTCTAGCTCAATTTAAACCCAATGTGATTTTGGCTGAGAGAGGCGTTTTGCAATTGCCTACCACAAAGTGATAAGGGTCTACTGAGGCAGATGACTTGTATGCTTCCCCAAATGAGCCCTTCACATTTAGGAAGGTCGGCCGTGTCATTTCTCTAATTTTCTAACCACAGAAATGTATATTTAGAAAGGAGCAAGGAAACTTCCTTTACCCTAAGCAATATTGCATAATGATGGAAGAGGAGGAGGATTAGTGCAAAGGTTTTTCTTTGAGCAGAATTCTGAGAGATTGGGAGCTGGAAAGCCTGAATAATGACTTCTTTCAAAAATGCAAAGCCAGGGCTTTCTGTGTGTTTCAGATCCCTTTCTGTTTCAGGTTCATGTTTGGTACAGTAGCTGCAAGCTCTGTCGCTGTAGCCCATACCTTATCCTGAATCTTTTGGCCAGCGCTGCCCTCCTGGAGACCCTTAGCCCTTGTGCCATGCTCCTGCCTCACCATTTGCCAGCATAGCTTCCATTGTCACTGAACCCCTCCCAATCTTCTCCAGCCACTTTTCCTCTTGCTATCCTCCCCATCTCCCACTCCTTGCTAGGTTTTAAAGAGATTTAGGCATTGCTGTTATTACAGTTGCACTACCAGGCTCAGGAGTCTGAAGTGTTTAGACACAAATGCCAAGAATAATAACAAATGGTCCTAAGTGCCCATGGGCTGAAGCTGCAGCTGAGGTTTGAGCTTCCAGACCCGGTGATAGGTGAGGGAGAAGCTGAAGAGGAGATTCCACAAGGTCCTGGGCAGGAGATGCTGCCTGAGCAGGGAGAGAGATGCAGGCCAGGTGTGGCATGTCAAAGTCTTTGTGTGGGGGTTGCAGTCACTTCTCTTTCCCCACAGACTCATCCCTGTGAGATATGAGACATATGCCCGATTTTGGTGTGGGGGTCATCTGGGCCTCCACTGGGGATGGGTGCTGCCCTGGAAGAGACTGCAGCTTCCCAGGGATGCTGGGGAGCCCACTGCCACTGTTATTTCAAATACAGACACCATCTTCAGCACAAGAAGACAAGACATTTCGGCCACTTTTCAGTGTTTTCTGACAATTCCTTCCTCAGGGACCTTGCTCTCCTCAAAAAGTGCCCAGGAGACCACTTTAGGGGCGGAGACTAAATTGAGTGGTAGCTCCCTGGCAAGTTAGGTGTTGAACTATATCATAAACCTTAGCAATCTGTCCCTCTTGGCCTGTGATACTTTGGGAAATGTAGATGAAGCTCCCTGAAGTCTGTGATTTCAGCACACACATGAGGCCACTGAGACTCACCCATGTCTCTTCTGGTGATGTTTCTCAAACTTGACCTTGCCAAGTCCACCTCTATTCAAAGGAAAGCTTTTACCATGTTGCTAATCTGAATCTGAGAAACTTTTTTTAGGTGAAAGGCCGTGGCAATAAACAGCCACAAATAATCGTACGTGGTTGTACTCAATGCATGACGGCTGGGGATTTATGAGAAATATATGGTGGTTAGGCCTGGTTGGGAATTGAACCATCTTTCTGTCAAGAAAATTAAAATGGTTTGGAAGTTATCTGTTTTGCCTGGCCTAGCTCAGGGTATGAAGCAATCGTTGGAGGAGAGCAGACATGGATAGTTCTGTCTGTTAAACTTTTAGTGAAGGATGTTACCACTGCCTTGCACAACAGTCACAAAAAAAGTTACTTTGAGAATGACTAATTGTGGCAGTGGGAGTGTGATACGTGACAGCAGAGCCTTGGATCAGGAGCCTTGTTCCCAGTCCTTCTGATGGTAGTTTGTATTTAAACAGTAATACTGGCATCTTGTTTGCAAATAAGATTTTTTTAAAAAATACTGTTAAACTTCTCTATTTGGAAGCCTGACTTTCTCACAGTAACTCAGTGGTGGTTTGTCCCTGTGCACAGCCTAATGGATCAAAAGTTCCATTTCTGCATAGTCTATTACTTGCATACTCAATAAAATAGGATGCACCAATGGCTTAGCTTTTTTTTTTCCTTTTTTTCCCCACTAAATGCAATTTTTCTCCTCAAAGATTACCGAAAATTACTTTTGCAAGTCAGTATGAAGGCTTATCAGTCCAGTGGTGTTCAGATCCCATATTAACTGCCTCACATTACTGTGAACAAGAACTGCTGTAGAAACCAATGGACTAAGAATGTAAAGTACATACTGCTGATGTATGTCCCTGTAGTAACCCTTTCCCATCACAGGTCCCTGATAGACTCATCTTCCTCAAAACTACAGGAACTACAAAGCCAAAATCTTCCTGCTGCAGCAGGAGATGAGATGGTTACTGAAAGATCTCTTTGCCCTTAAGAAGGCTGCACCTATTTCATATATTATAAGAGTATCTGAGCTAAAAAAAAAAACCCCAAATGGGTCAAAAGAACATCAGTGTTGAAAACTGAAGGGCTTAAATACCTCAGTTTTGCCATGTATTTACGACAGTGAGTTGTCTGTCTTGTGTGCATCAGTTTGTGTTTGTATCATCACCAGTCACAGATTCATTCTTTCATGTGGGGCATATGTAGTCACTCAATAGTGCTTTTCATCCTTATCCTCCATCAAGTAGCCACAGACCTTATATAGAAAGGCTTCAGAAGCTGCAGTGTGCTCTGCATGATCTTCTTCTTCTTCAGTTATTGCTGCCCTGCCTTGTGCCCATCACGCACGGGCTCAGCAGACGTTAATGAGCACATCTGACGTTCTTATGAGAGGAGGAAACATCAGCCTCACTGCAGAGATGAGGAAATGAGGCAAATAGCAGTGAAGGTCAAAAGTTTCCATCTACTTTTAGTGCCCAGTTTGAGACACCTAAGCTTGGTTTCTCAGAGCTCAGGGTCACCTTTTGCAGCTGGGAAAGGGCAACATGTCTCTGGCAGGCTGTTGTCTCCCTGTCCCAAGGGTCAGGTAGGTGGGCTTGGCTACTTCCCCTTTTCATAACAGCATTGCTTCATGAGAATGACCCTACACTGCAGGAAAATAGCTGCAAAATGCCACAGCACCACTAAAATAACCCTGCTCTGCTCACGTGTGTATATCAGTGCACAATGGGGGTCTGGCTTCATGGCTGGTTCACCTGAGTTACAGGGACACCAGCAGCTTTCACATGCAGGGACTTCTTCTCTTTGGTGTGATCTGAGGAAGAAAAAACCCAAGTTTTCAAAGAGATAGATAGAGTCTTAAGTAAAAATACTCTACTATAGCCTAATCCCTTTGGATGCCATACCTTTTTTTTGTCATCACAGGATTTAGGCTGAGAAGAGACTCTTGTTCTTGCACATTAATTAGCACTCCAAACCTTGTATACTATTAATTTCCTATTATAGCTCCATGTTTAACATACAATATTGTAAATACACTTTTAGATTAGCTTGCTGAATGGAAAAAAAAGTCTATTCTTAAAAAGCTCCTCAAGGCCTGTTTTCCTAAAGGACTAACTGCATAGCATGTGGTTTAAGGGGAATTGCTCCAGTTCTCAGTTCGCTTCCTAACATATACTAGAATTTTTTCAAGCTTTCATAGGACATATATATATGAACCCACGTCCTCCCTGTGCTTGCACTGCCTCTGCCCATATGCTTATTTGAAATAAAAGTCACTAGAGAATGCTGCCAGGTTCAAAGGGGTAAATGAACCAGGTTCATTTTCCCCAAAGAGAAGTGATTACGTAGAGGGTAGAGAAGGGATAGACTGATTCCTCTTTTTAAATCACGTAGAGTGAACCTTTAGGTGTGAGTCAGTCAGTTCCTAGCTAGTGACCTATAAGTTGGTGGTCCCAGCCGACTGCCTGTGGCTTGCCATTTGCGGTGACGAGATTGGTAATTTGCAAGTCTGGGCAAATTACAGATGAGTGATGAGTCATCATGAAGGACACTCTCACTGATAGGCAGAAGGTAGGACAAATGTCAGACATTTAGAAATACCCAGAGATATTGCAGTGGCAATACTGGGAAGAAGGAGCTATTCTCCAGGGAGCTCTCCTTTTGTGTGGCTCCTGCCTCCAAGCTCAGAGGAAAACCAAGAGCTATTAGATCTTCTGCTGGAGTTACAGAATTATTAGGAGAAGACTTGAAAGCAAATTGAAACAAAAATCCAGAACTCATTTGTTTTCTTGCTGATATGTATATTGGGTTCCTGTAAATAAATTTAAAAGAAAAAATGGAGGAAGCAATTTTAACCTGTGCATTGGCACCGAAAGCCGTGGAAGCCAAGAGTATACACAGTTGAAAAATGAATTGATGAAATTCATACAGAATATTAAATGCAGTATGTAGCATGCTCTTCCTTTTGGAGGAAGAGCTGTTCCCTCCAGCTCTGCTCCTTGTGTCTCCTCCCTGCACACCCTCCCAGGGATTTGTACATGGCCCAGTCAGAAATCAGTGGCCTGACTGGATGAACCATGCAGATCCACACTTGCAGTTCCCATGGTCTTAAATTTGCTTGCACCAAAAGTGCACGTAGATCAGTTTGATAATGTTAGTTGCAGCCTGAACAAAAATACAAATAAGCCACACGGAGTGAGACATTGTGTATGCAAAGTAAATCAGTGTGCAGAAGCAACAAAATCAAAGACATGCTGCTGCCTGACAATAGTTTGCCCTAAAAGAAAAAGTAGGTCTGTCTGTGGGCACAAGAAACATACTTATTACCATCCCTCCATCCTGCAGAGCTTTTTAAGTGAGTAGATACTGGTCTCGCTCAGGCAATTTACATAAGCGGAAGTGTGACAAAGAGGGACAGTCCCTATCTTGAAGTAACAGGCCACAGAAGGGAAGTTTAGCAAAAATAGGAGTCATTAATAGTCATTCCATCTCTCTCTATGAAGTTCACTGAGGTTTAATTAAAGCACTGATATGTTTTCAACTGACCTTATTTTCATACCTGATAATCAGTAAACTCATTACCATTTTTTAAGCTTGGTTTTGAATGTAGCTAATTAGCACTCTGTGGGTCAGCATCTAAGTTAAACAAAGACAAGGAGGAAAACTCCAAGATCTGCATATTTCAGATGTTCCCTGCAAAGGCCATCAAGTAATGCCACCAGCAGAAGGCTGAACTGGCACTGATGGGTCATTTTGGGTGAGGTGCTGGGTGAGCACTTGTGATGCAGTGGGGACAAAATGTGTCTGAGCCTCTGGCTTTGACAACAAGGTTATCAAAAATGGCTCAAATATCAGATTTCTACAGCTGAATCCTTTGAACTCCTGACCTGTATCGAGCAGGTCTGGAAAAGAGAAGGACATGCAGTGGATTGCTCCTCACTGCACCTGCAGTTAGCATGTGGGGAATGGATAAAAGGACAAGAGAAACACCAGTTCCCAGCACTGGCATTTCCAGAAGGTAAACATCACTTTCTCTGTGTTCACTGGTGTTCAGTTGCTCATGGGACAGGCCTCGGGCCAGGATGGATGGACTTTTCCCTTGTACTCAGTATCCTTTCACTGGTCGACCCTCCTGGGCTTCTCCTCATTCTCTGAGCTTCCCCAAAGTTGCAGCTTAGTGGGCAGGAGAGGCCTAGGGAAGACTGTGCTTCAAAAAACACCATTGGCTCTTACTCCAGGAGACACAGCTTAAGGTGAGGGCGGCTGCAAATCTGCTGTGATTAGCTGGGATTTCCAACAAGAAAACTGGCAGGAGGAAAGGTGGACAAGCACTCCTGGGCAACAGTTGGAGGGGACTATTAAAGGCGGGGGGATCCCTTCTCTTAGAGGGGAAGAGTATCAGGCACATTGTACAGCAAGTGATGCTCCTGTTGTGGTCTTGTGGTCATATCTATCCTCATCATTCCCATGCAAAGCAAAGCGCTTACATCTCCCATCAGGAATTACCAGCAGTTTAAATACTGGGGAGGAAACAAATAATTATAATACTTAGCACCTGGCTTGCACTTTGCACATTGACAGTACTGCACAGCCATCAGCTAATGAATTGAATGAGGTGTTCAATTACACAACGATTGTTAACGCTCAGTTAAAACCTACAAAACTGAGCACCAAATGGTAGAGCTGCAATTTCAGCTGCCGGCTTGTAGACACTTCCTTTGTAATCACGAATGGTGCTTAGCAATACTTAAAACAAACTATTTCTTCTCTTCCTCCAGCTTTTCCTGATGTCTGTGTGTAATGGCCTGCTCTTAAATGAGCCTCTCCCTTTCTGGGAGCTTGTAAATCTTATGTTGTAAGACTCTGGGTACAGTATATGGGAGGTATATTAGGCAGGCTGTTGATTTTCTTAGGAGAAGGCAGAGGTGAAAGGCTTTGCCAAACCCATGCTTGACACCAAAAGAAAAAAGACTAGCCTGGAAAGCAACTAAAACATTCAGCAAACTCTTTCTATCTACCACAACTGAAACCTGACCAAGCCTTGAGTTTTCTTATAATTTGGAATTTGGTGAAACCCTCAGTACCCCCTTTATGCATGAAGGCACATGGTTACAACAGCTAACTAATGCCTGAAGCACGTGATAAATTGCATTTATTCTTCACCTTTAGCTGCTTCACCCATATGTTGGCCATCTCCTTTGCCCTACATGCAGTGATCCATCACCATGGAGCTACCTTTGCTGCCCTGCTTCTCCCTGCAAGAGCTGCTTTGTGCCTTTCAACAGCCAGACGTAAATCTGCTTCTTCCTTTTCATCCTGGCAAAATGACAGAAGCTCTCCACCCTCAAAGGCAGAAAATCTCCACTGCTGAAGATTCCTTCCCCTCAATTCCCTCTGTACTGCAACTGTTCCCAGCAGCAAGCTTTTATTTCATTACATGCATGGGGACAGGTGGGGCCATCCCTATAGCTTTAGCAAATACATGGGACTCCAGAGATTTCCTCAGCAGGAGGAATCTGGCAGCTCCCATGGTTGCCTAAATCCTGCCCACATTGTCCTGGGGTGGAGGGAGAGGCTACACATATGATTCACCATGAGTGTGCTGAGACAAATTACACTAATGCACTTTGTCCAAATACTGTTGTTTAAAGAAATTCATACTTCTGTGTCTGCAAGCATCATTTTATCCTCCATGTTATGATCCTTGATGATAAAACTGCTCAGAAGCATAGCTTGCTATTTCCTTCCCCTAATCCAGTTTGCACCAAACTGACATTTTCCCCTTTTTGCTCTTGTTGCAGAGCACTCAGAGTACAAGGTCACTGGGGGGAAGCATACCATTGTCTATTTATGTACAGAGGCTTTTTGATGTCATTAAGAAGCAAAATAAGATGGCTGATGCTATAAAGGTTAACAGGGGGACTTCACATCTGGGTGAAGGAGGACTCCCAAGCAGAGGCTGGATTCCTGTGGCCATCACTGCTGCCAGCAGCGTGGGACTGTCACCTGTCTCATATTAAATGACCTTTATTCAGATCAGCCCTTGCACTGCACCACGCACGAGTCTGGGCTTTCTTTCTGGACACGGTGTGGAATTTGTTAGGTGTTGCTTCAGCAGTTATCCTTAAGGGATTGAACAAATTTTACAGTCACAGGAAGGGAAAGGAGTAGGAGCTGCCAGGTTAGAGAGAGAAAGGAATTATTTCTAAACTTGAACTACCAAATTTGACAGCAGATGTAACAAAGTGCAAGTACCTTTTGCCTCACAGAGAGGCGTTAGCAATATTTATGCATCCCTAATTTTGCAGGCTCTGAAGGCACACAGTGCTGCAGTGTGACTGAAATACCCTGCAAGACTTCAAAATATTGCTGCTGTAGTGAAGTATTTACAGCACTTGGAGAAAGAGACTGGGACAAAAAACTCCAGGGGTCTAATCCTGACCCTGCTAGTGAATTACAGTGTGACTTTGGGCAATGCATTTACCTTGCCTTTCTATGGGAATTCAGCTTGTGTGACTGAAAAATGAGTAGTGCAAAACTTACCTGCTGCCCAGGTGAGCTGGCAGGGCTGATGCATTCATCCCCAGGCTGGTCCTCTTTGTGCTGCCCTTGGAGCAAAAGCCCAGAGCCTCAGCCCTGCACACATTAAGTAGTCTCCCAAGGCACTACAACCCTCCCATTCACCTCCAGCCCAGGGTCCCAGCCAGCCTCAGGCATTCACAAGGTTTCATTTGCTCCCTGAGATGAGGTTTCCCTCCCACACTCACCTGGCGCCAGGCTTCCCACACCAAGTTAAACCAGATGATGCTCCTACTTACTCACCAATCACAAAAAGCTGCCCTGCTGCTATGCATGCTGGGAAATCACTCATTAATTAGTTGAAATTGCATTACTATAATAATGGAAGTGTTGTGGGGTTTTTCTTTTTGGCTGTGGGAACAACCAGGAATACTGACAAGGGTCTTTTACAGAACAAAGCAATGGAAGCAGCAGAGGAGCCGGTGCTGTTAATGAAATGCGTGTATTTACTTGTAAAAATGCACTACGGATGCATATGCTGGGTAATAAACAAAGGGCTGAAAATCTGGCTGATCAGCAAATCTACAACTAGCTACTAATTAGGTGTATCTCATTTAGGAAAACCCACTCATCTGCCAGTTTTGTTTGGAGGGGGACAGGACATAGGGAGAAAGAAGTGTCTGTGCTAGAGAAGCAGCAACAGAGATGAAATAAAGCAAGTTTGAAGCAAATCCCTCTCATCTTCTATTCCAGATATGAAGGCCCAATATAAACTCTTTTGTAACTTTTCCCTTACCCATCCCAGAGTTTTCTTACTGTCTGCTGGTGCACCATAGGAAGAAACCCTTCTCAGAGCAGGGTGGATGACCAGGGACTCAGCTGGGCTCCCAAATGCAAATGCTGTGGCATCAAGGTCCAAACCTCCCCACAGGTCAAGGAACCAACAGGTGTTTTACATACAACTGGAGCAGTTGTAAGGAAAGCAGCTTTACTCTTGGCAGCTGTTAAGAAAAAGAGGGCAGTGTGGGTTTCAACCATGACATAAAGTAGACCTTTAAAAAAGGAAAACAAGTTATCCTCATTAATGAGACTTTCTTGGCTATGATTAGTAAAATAAATGGAGACAAAGAGATTAATAATGAAGTAACCCAAGCAAATCAGATGACATAGCCTGTCTCCCATTCATTTCAATCTGAAGCTCACTTTGGCTCATGCATCTGAGTCTGAGGGAGCCTTCCTGATTGATGGATGACAGCTCACATCCAGGTATTATTATTCTTCTTCTTTTTACACTCAAAGAGTTCTAGAAGGCATGGCTTTGGAAATACCCATTGTCTGAGCCCAAACAGATATAGGTAGTGTCTAAATTGATTTTTGTAGACAGGTGCTGTTTCCATTTCATTTCACTTGAGAAGTTATCTGTTCAGTTATCTTGCTGGCTGTGACAAACAACAGTAAAAATACCATAGTAAAAAAAAAAAAAAAGAAAAAAAACAAAAGAGAGTTTATGACAATTTTATACCTAGACAAACAGATAAAAATAAAGGCATCCACTTTCTCTTGTGCACCAAATTCAGTGTGAGACATCAAAGTCTCAGATGATGCTAAATATGAACAGCCCAGCCCTTGGTCTGGAGATGTGGCACCCTGGCTGCAAGCTCCGAGAGCAAGCTAGCCCTCAGCATAGCCTCCAAGACAACCCTGATAAAGACATAACTGTGAATAAATTAAATAAACAAGCTCTCATTAAGTGCTACGTGGTCTGTATGGCTGAGTGGGGAGCTAATACGTGACCCTTTTGTTGCACTGAGCAGCAGTGACCAGCTCGGCTCTGGCTGCTGGGGAAGGCAGAGGGTGGCTGGCAGCAAATTGTCCCCAGGGACAGGGTCAGAAGTAACCCATGCATGAGCATCTTCCAGCCCCTCTGCCAAAGATATCTGGTTTGGTGAGGGCTGTGGGGCTGCTTACCTGCTCAGCAAAGGGGAAGAAAGATGTTCCTGGAGGTGACTTGTTGATTGAATTCCTGCCCAGAGGCTTACGCTAATGCAGCTGGGACTGCATTACATTATTGCTGGTGAGCTGGGGCTTCTAGAGCCTTGTACAGGACTCTTTTTATTTATTATTTCATTCTAAATAAACCAAATAAATAAATCATATCACTTATATAATGGTAGGTGCAATGGAAAAAAAGCAGAGATGGATAACGTCACATTTTAGCCTAATAGCTGTACAGTTCCATGTTATCTTTACATTGTTTGATGTTTAGCTGTGTCAGGATCACACTATTAAAAGCATTTTAAAAAATCAATAATTAAACCTGAATTTCCTTATTAGTCAGAGCATACAAATTCATAGATCAGTTGTATCAAACATTATACAAATATCATACTGTGTGTAATTGTACTCACACTAATTGCACATTCTGGCACCTTCTAGGGTAACGATGCTTGAAGTTACCAAACAGTTCAAAGTTCAAAGACCACACAGGGAAAGATTTTAAAATAAAGCTCCTGATTTGTGAATTTATGATAATGTGGTAATTTTGACCTCTTTGCCCGTATAAGTAACTATATATAATTATATAATATTTAGCCTGTAGCCCCATAGCAATTACAGAGTTATTCCAGGGTTATCCGAGCCCTGATAAGGATGGTGATACCTGGCATCTTCCCCTACTTCTCACTCTAACTTTCCATCAGTTGCATGTGTGAAAACTTCCTAGGCTTTCCTGAGTCCCTTTTGCTGTGGATCTTTTATCTCTGGTTCCTAGTTCTGTTTAATTGGTAGTTTGCAGATAATAGAAACTGAGAGCAACATTATTCATTCATCTTCAAAGAGCTGGAAGCCAAGAGGGTCTGGTGAGGCACCCAGGATGCCTTGCAGAAGACTGAAATAGGAAGGCAGAATTTTTATCACTTTCCTCATTCAGAAAAGAGAGAGAGTAAGAACAAGCAAGGCCGCCTGACCAGAAGCCAAAAGGAAATGATTATGTGGTTATCCAGAGGGATTCTTTCTATTACTTGAAAAATCAGAGTGCAGATTTAGAGAGACAGGTTGATGTGCTCAGGAAGATCAATGAATATGAGAGGTTCATTGATGACATATGCTTGGGTTTAGACATAAGTTGCAGGCTCAGCGATAGTGACAGCAGAAGGGAAGGAAAAAGCCAATGGTCAGTGGAGCACCCCAAGGTCTGCATTGACAAACAGAGTATCCTTCCCAGCAAGTAGAAGTGGTCCTTGAAGCAGAGAAGGATATCAGCCATAAATGTCAAGGAGTGAAATTTTGTACAAAGCATCAGACAGCAGTACACCTGTGGTGGAGATGGAGATGTGCCAGTGGTGAGCAGTGCCCTCAGAGACATCTGCAAAGAGCAAATAAAAAACTCACCCAACAAAATACAGTTTCCTGAGCAGTGAGAAGTTTTTCAAGTGTAAATGTTTGCACACATGGTTCTTTAACTAAATCAGCTTGCAAGCCCCTGTCATGAATAGTTTTAAGATGCTTCCCTGTTCTCTGCAACTCTTCATTTATCCTGGTCTGCAATAATTTCCACACACTTATCCAGCCCATTGTCAACTGGCAGAAGGACTTGGTCCTGCTCTTCAACAGAAAAGATTCTCTGTCTGTTATGAGTTGATAGAGTGAGCTGCTGAAGATAGAAGAGCTAGAATTATTTTTGTTGGCACAGAGGAAAAAGCTTGGAGAGAAAGTGAGTTAGGGACAATAAAGATAGCCAGGAACTCTGGAGCAGTGACCTCCAGACGCATCCAGGGTCATCAGGGAAAATATATCAAATATGTTAACAGATATCAAGAGCCAAGAACTAATTTTAAGGAGGCCTGGAAGATATTCTTGCTAGTTCAGTGAAGATTTTAAAGCAACCAAGGCAGTTTCTAATACCATGGAGCTGCTTCTTGTTTGTTTCATCTTCTGTCTTTTGCAGAGGCATTCAGATTTCCAAAATTTAGAAAACTGACATCATTGTTTTTAACTTAAGGCAGTCAATATAATCTGAAAACTTATTTTCCTAATGGCTAGTGGTGTACATGAGTATCTCTCTGTATTTTATAAGCTGTGACGATATGAAATGTACACTTTGAAGCAGTTTGCAAATAACTTGTGTGACAGCCACCTGTGTCATTCCAGAAAGCTAACTGGGGTTGCAGATTTCACTGTGATTGGGTAATTTTAGGAATTCTTTAGGAGATCTATTTTTATGCATTTTTACTATCAAGTCCACAAATGCAAATGGATAACACAAAATCACAGAATGGTAGGGGTTGGAAGGGACCTCTAGAGATCATCCAGTAAAACCTTCAAAGCAAACAGGAGAAGATTCAGCACTGAGCATCTGACCTGATCTCTGCTCATCCTGAGGTGTGAATAAGTCCTTTTTTGCCTTGTTAGAATTGCTTAATTTTCAGGTTCTTCATGGCTTACATATAGAGGGCTGTTTGGAAAACTGCAAAGAGAAATACGTTTTAGATTTGCTGACTATGAGAGTCACATCTAAATTGTCAAACTGAAAAGTATATGTGATAAAAGCATATAAAGCTCTAAGCTAAATTTAATGTATAAAATAAATCAGGAATCCAATAAAAATATTAGTCTGGGAAAAATGGAGACAAAGGATGAAGAATTGAATTTAATTTGTTCCTTTCCTCATTTGAAGAAAAACAATGCTGGATTGGCTTCAGACAGAGGCCATAATGATGGTGGGGTACAGGAGGAAGCAGTAAAAGAGACGATACCCATGCCCAGATCCAGAATGAAAGCCCAAGCGAGTCAACAATACTTAAATTCAAGAGGATTCAAAATGCAGACACTGAGGGGAAACAAAAGTATGTTAAAGTAAAATGTATATTGAAATGTTGATGTAGGTATTGAATATATATAAACACATATTTGTATATGTATATACATATATTCATGGGAGTGTGTCTGTGAATGTGGATTTGTAGAAAAGGTGCCACTAACCTCATGTTCAGGAGTAACAGAATCCATGTGAACAACTGCTCTGCCATTCAGAAAGTATCTGAGGACTGTAAATTGCCAAAGGGTTAAAAAAGCAGGGGGCTGATATAAAAAAACCAGGAAATTAGCATTAATCAACTTATTCAAATGGAACTATTGTATTTCATTCAAACTGCAGTAAACATATGGATTTATCAGCCACTAAGACCACTGAGGCAAAGACTGTGGCTTGTGTTCTGGAAAAAAAAATAGTTCTTCAATCTTTTTTAAAAATTTCTACTTATTCATGGATGCAAAATGAATATTTAGATGACTGCCTGACCAATTTGCTGCTAAAAGTTTGAAGTGTAGTTCAATTGATCATTATAGGTGGATTTTTCACTCCATTCTTTGTTTCAAAGACAAATTGTGATGGTTATTTTCTGTGTTTTTTAAAGCCTGCTTGCTTCAAGCCCTCCATATGCAATTTACAGATAAATAAGCTTCTGTAAAGACTTCTTATTTTAGAGCCAAAGCCCTGGTCAGCTCCCTTCATGGCATGCCACTTAGTCCAGCATGAGTTCTGAAGTAAGCATGGTCAGTGCCTTTGACCGCAGGGCTTAAGTGTGAGTGCTTATTTGTGCAATGGCATTTTTAGCTCAGGTTTTGGGGACTTGACCTCACCATCCTGGTTTCAGCTTCTGGGAGGTTTTGTCCACCGAGTATAAAAGCAGACATAGGAGACAGACAGAGAGAGAGAGAGAGAGAGAGAGAGACAATAGTTCATATAAGGTGTTGGTAGCTCCCAAGAACATTTGGGAACCCTTATACTTTGCTCTGCTGACCCAGCTGCTATAGGGGTTCAGGAAGGATTACTGCTCTACCTCAGCCATGCTTGGTCACAGTCTGATTTACATGGGCTCTTGATGAAGAGAGGTTTTCCCTGGAAACTGCCTGCCATGACCTATAGAAAGAGATGACAAACTCTGATGAGGTGCTCTTGAGATTATCCTACAGTGGCACGATGGGATTTAGCTCTGAGTTGTTCAAATGAAAGTGAGAAAAA
Organism: Colius striatus; assembly: GCF_028858725.1. Lineage (NCBI taxonomy): Eukaryota > Metazoa > Chordata > Aves > Coliiformes > Coliidae > Colius > Colius striatus. Next base: position 16,825,757 of record NC_084772.1, on the reverse strand, counting down.
TCCAGGATAACTCTTAAGTGGCCAAGATGGTATAGAAGTGCTGGAAAAGCAATTAAAAAGCCCTGTTCTCTGGGTCATCTGTGGTGGTGTAGTAATGCACTCACAAATGTGAAACTGTTGGTGAGGACACAGCAAGCTGACATTTGTAGGCATTGGTGTGCAATGAAGTTGCTGCAGAACAAGCCTCATTTGTTTACCAGCACAACCCCAAACCCAAAGGCACAGAGGTGATGGCAGAAAACATGGGTCTCAGCATTGCCTGTATTTACATAAGGAAATTTCACTTTAGTTAAAGCTTCCTTGGGAATACATGGGAGGGGGTAGCTCTTCAGCTGAGGATGCTGTCTCAGCCTTATATAAATACCTGTAGAATTGCTCAAATAGTTCATTAGTAGCTTATGAGTTTGTATGCTTGCATTCCTTGCTAGCTCTAATTGCGAGGATGTTGATTCGTACTGCATCCGACCGGAGCAGGCTAACAGATTCTCTGCTCTATTGCCCCATTAAATGAGATGTTACTGTATTCAGCTCCAGCTGAAAAGGATCCCATCCCATTTAGTAAAGAGGCTGGCTCGGGCTGACCTAGCTGGGGACAGATTTCCTTCCAAATCTCAAAGAAGTCCTCTTGAATATGAGATGTTAATTGTGGCAGGAATTAAGGATTAAACAGTCATGGCTTCAGGTTACTATTGGGAACTGAAATCAGGATTACAAAGGAAACTGGGCCATGCCCTCACAATGCTATTACCCCAGTTCTTGAATCTAAAAAACCTTAGAAACTCATCCTTGGTGACCAATAAAAACCAGTCTAAATTGTGCTTACTGAGGCCTGAGGAAAAGAGTCATAATTGTGCAGCCATAGTTTGGACACCTTTCAAAGCAGAAGACAACATCAAGGACAAGAGAGTGAAACCTGGCCCTGATTTATACTCTCTGCAACCTTTATCACCATCAAAGCTCCAGCACTGGCCATACGTCAGGCCCCAGCCTCATCTCCTGCCTGGGAGAGACAGACCCCATGCCAGAGGTTAGTTGCTGTGCCTCCAGTCACTGCAAAGAGAGCAAACAGATTACAAAAGCATTTCCCCCTGGGCAGAGAATCAGATGGAGCCCTTCTGCCTCCAACCTGGGTAACCATTAACCTCAATGTCTGCATTCCCTGTGGCAGGTACATGGCTGAATTCTATTCCCAGGGAGGTGAAATCCAGGTCTTGCTCCCCCATAGCACCTACTGAGGGGCTCAATTTTAGGGTGATGCCCCCCATTCAAGTTCTTGGGGGACACTCAGATGGGCTACATATTTATGTCAGGGTGAAACCCTGTACCTGACTCCAGAATACAAAATCACAGAGATGAATGGGAACAAAAAGAAATTCTGTGGTGGAAATTTATGACATGGTAGCACATACTTAATAACCAATTAAAGCCAAGATTTATTGGGAGCTAAATTACGTTTGTATTATAAATAGAACTAGAATATACTGTTACAGAACAAAAGCAAAACATCTTAGCATTTAATATTGTAAAAGACAAAGTAATCTAATGGACCCTAAATGTTAATGGGTATAAAGATTTACACTTTAATTGCATTTTTAAGTCATCTTATTTTACAGTGCTCTTTTTTCTAGGTACATAGAAATCAACAATGTGCTGCAACATTATACTTAGTAGTGGTGAGACCAACTTAAGGAAACCTGTTATTATAGGCAAGATGGGTTTATTACTTATAAATCCTTGCAAACATTTTAATTGAAATGAGCAGTGGACTTTCACTGACCTTGGCTGTACGTATACGAGACCTTCATAGCAAATTAAGCCGGTGAAAAGTGTGTGTTGGAAGCCAAGAAGCGAGGGAGCGGTAACGACAATTTCTATTTGTAAAGCCAACAAATAAACTCTATTAGATTTAGGAATTTGCTTTATGGCAGGGAAAAAAAAGCAACCAAAACCAAAAACCCTAGCAAATAGTGAAACATGAAATTACAGCTGATGAAATGATCAAATAAAATTATTGTATTTATCTCAGTATTATGAGCTGTAACCTAAGTTGGGGATATCTCAGGTTGGCATTTTAGGACCTGCTTTTGTTGTGTATATAAATGCTACAAACATCCCAGAAACTGATTCTAGCGTTCATAAAATTTCTCTTCCAGTTTGTGTTACCACTTCAAGATTCATAAGTCGAGTTACAGTTATAGATGAACCTAACTCACATTACATGTGAAAAAATAAATGTGCACTAAAAGTAGTTAAAGCATGTTGGTTCATGAATAATACACCATTTTACTACTATTTGCGGAGTATAATGAGACAAGCTACTAAACTGACAATGAATGCTCTATTATGGGATTGCCAACTGTTTTATAAGATATTGAACAGATTCATTTATTCTATCATCACGCGCATTATCAAGCCATTGCTTTTTAATAAATTAATTTCTCCTCTGTCTCCAGAGCCTGCCTTACTTTGAAATCTGGCTGAAGGCATAAATGAAATTAATTCTGTGGTCTGAGCTTAAGAACCCGTGCCGGGTGACTTACAAACACTGTGTGGCAGTTGGCAGCAGCCGCCGCAGAGGGGGATCTGTGCCGGGCGGCCGCAGCAGCGCCGCGCAGGCCCTGGCACACGGCCGTCATTGCCACACCAAAGGACACTTTTTAATAGCCAGCTGACAGAAGCACTCGCCCCTACAGGGTAGGGGCTCTCTGACAGCTCTTGTTTATCAGGGGCCTCTCCTTGCCAGTCATCCCCCTGCCCTTCACCCCCTGCCCACTAACACGCGGTAAATTGACCCTTTAATTGTTTAGCAGCCTAAACCTGGTGACACCATTCATTGACTGTAAAGCAGCGCTTAATCCCTGGTTGGGTGATAGTGTCATTAGGAAAGTAATGCAATTGCAGGGAAGCATCTCCCATCTCTGCTGCACGCTGTGTTGGAGGAGAGGATTATCTATGAGCCCTCGGCTGGGGCTGAAACAACACGCAAGGTCCACACAGCCTTGATGCTGCAGAGCTATTTCGCTCGATGGTAAACAACTTCTAATTGCGGCTGTTGACAGGACTCACCGTGTTATAACTAACCTTGCTGCAATGTTATTATTTCTGAAGGGAGCCTCTCTCCATATTTTTAACAATAAGTCTGACAGGTGTCATATTAAAAACAGGGCTTAATTCTAATGCAACTATTCCCACCCACCCTTCCCTTTTCATTTTCGTGCCTCTGTAATGCATGAATTTCTCCTGCTCATAAAGATTAAAGGAACAGCTTCGCTGGAAGGAAAATACTTTTGGTTTGTTTGTAGTCCAAGTACATTTGAGATGGTCTCAATACTGGCTCTCTTTCTCCTCTCTTCTCCAGCCACACGGGCTCAATGCTGGGAGGGAAAGAGAGGGAGAGAAATAAAGCCTTCCCTGGGATGAGAGGTAATTCAGGATCTATTGAAGCGAAATTTCAGGCTTCTTTTGAACTGTGACCCGTGGCCGCCGGCCGGGCGCTCCATGGGCTGTGCAGCCTGTGATGCATTGCTGACTGCTGTTCACCAGAGACCGAGCCCAGGCCAGCAGTTCACTTACAAGTTTACACTGGATTTAAGTCAAAATGCTAAAATGCTGGTGTTCAATCACTGCTAACTGTGTGCTCGGCAGACAGCTCCCTGCAGACTCTGTGCTTGTAAAATCCAATACGCCACATAAAGTAAGGGTTTATGGAGGTGTAAGGGGTTTAGAAGACCTCCCCCCCCCCCCCCCCGCCCCTTCTCTCCTGACTGGTTTCTTTTGATGCTGCTTTTCAGGCACTGGGACGGCTTCAGCCACATGCTGCAGCAGCAGAAAGTGCAGAGGGCTGCAGACAGCAAGGTGCTGCCCACTTCCATAACCTTTCCCCATCTCACCTGCCTTTCCTCTCCAGCTGCCTGAAAAAGGCAAAGTCCATTTTAGGGCCAATTGTTATGTGTTGATGTGATGATCAGAGTAAGGACCAGTGTGGCTCCTGTGCACTTGCTCCCTGTCTCCTCTCTCTGTAAAAACCTTGTCCGTTTCCCGCCTGCAAGCATCACACACCTTTCTTAATCCCCGCTAAGAACATGACAGAGCTGGGCAAACCACCACTGTTAAAGGCTAACGCCGACTCAAGGGAAAGGGCATCTGCGTTGCCAGGAGGGATTGTGTAAATCCAATGTACAAAGACCCTAATTTAGCCTGTGCTCACATACCCACAGGCACTGCACCAGCCCTGTGTGAGCTTTCTGTATGAACAACACACACGGTGCAAACTTCAGTCCCAAATCGTTGGCTAATGTTCAGTTTTTATAACAATTCTTCTAAAAGAGTGAAGATAAGCAGCTCAAATGGTCTCACCAGGGATTTGGCAATTTGTTCTCTACCCCCTTAAGGTAGATAATCTTTGGGACTCAAAAATAATACATTATTTCTTCCTCTTTTTTTTTTTAAATATATTTTTTTTCCATAAGCAACTGCCCAGCAAATTGATAAGAGCCCTTTTTAATTAGATAGTGAAGTTGTATGGGTAATGTTCCATATAAAAGGTCTATAAAACACAGCAGAATTAATAAAATGACTGCTTCTCATTTAATTCAGGTCCTCCGAAGGGATCCGTATGTCTTGCTTTGGTCTGTTTGTAGTACTTCCCTCCACCACCCAGCCACGAATTGATTAAAATCACATTCCTCACTTAAAGCTGGAGCCCAGTTGGTAAGAGATGCTGGATAGTAATTAAGGTCTGTGCACAGACACATGAACCCTCATAAAAAAAAAAAACCCAAAAGGAGTCATTGTGCATCGCTTGGATTATATGCAAACACAGCTCATGTTGACAGCTACCTCTGGATGACTCCATCAGTACACACTTTATCTCCAGCTGTCCAAGTAATTTTCCCAGGATTTCGCCCCTCTTTTTCACTCCTCTCCACGCAGATGGATTAGAGCAACAAACGGTTTACATGCTGCACATCATTAGCTATCCTCCCTCACTACCCAGCAGATAACAACTGGGCTCTATCATCAGGACATTCATAACACCTTGACACTTTTACAACTATGCTGTTCTCTGCCAGAGCAATCTTCTCTTTTAAAGCATGAAGCTAATTCATGAAACACCCGTTGGAAAGTGCTCTGCAACAGGGACGGGAGAGAGAAGAAAAAGCACAGCCCAGAAAAGGCATCTAGTAAATAACATAGTTAGCACTGTTAAGAAAAAAAAAAGGAGAGAAAAGTGGCAGATTCTTTCTGTTTTCCCATTACCTCTGTCCCATGGTGAACGACATCAGCAAACAGCCATGCATCTGTTGGCTCTATTTCAATGCTTTCATCCTGTGACATCCAGACACCTTTGGTGCTGCTCTGCAACTGCAGGCTGGAGTGGGCACACAGGTCAGCTGCAGGCTCCCTCTTTGAGTGCTGTGCTGTGGCGATAGCCTGACTGCTTCCCCTGGGCTGGCAACAGCTTTAAAAAGGGACCAGGTGAAGGCCTTCAGTCAGTATGGTGTTTACCATTGGGTATTACCAACAGCTGTTCTGGTTTTGCTAAACTGCCCCCACTCTCAGGGCATCTCAAGTCTGAAAGATTTGTTAATAAAACAAGGTATTCCCTGGGTAGGTTGAGATCCTGCTTCAGAGACTATGCATGCTCAGACATGGGCTTACATTTAGAATAAAAGTCAATCCTACACCTACAGCCACTGTGGATGGAAAGAAATACATTTTAGCAGCATTTTCCAAGGTTCTCAGTGTGCCTCAACCGTACATTTTAATGTATAGTACACGCTTGTTTAAAAAAGAAATACATAAGGAGAAAGAGTAATTACCGTAACTTAAATTCAGCCTGATAAGAAGGGCTTGCAGAGCCTGAGCAGCTGTTCCACTGCCATTCAGATTATGGAAATATAATCCTAGAGAACCTTGTCAAGATAAATACAGAGCATGAAATGTATAGGCAATTTTTCCCCAGCCACATATAATGATCAATTCCAAAGCCACAAGTGATACCAAAGGACAAAATAAGATCTGTCTAGACTTTCTCACTTACAAGATATTGATCATTCCAATGGTAAACTGGTTAGTATAAGTGTGTTTGGCTTGAAAGGTCATGAGCTTAACACCTGACAAGGAGTTATTCAACCTTGATATAAGTCAAATTATTGCAGTGTTGCTGGAAAGACTTTCTCTAATAAAAATCCCTACCTGCTTTGAGAATATCTGAAAATTGTCTTCCAGGTGTCAGAAGAAAAACCAAGGGGGGAAATAAAAGTCAAGGCTTTGCATGGGTTTCAGCTGGATCACCTCTATCCGATTTTGAAAGTAGAGGTCCCAACACTCAGTTACTTTCTGGACAGATTGTGAGCAACTTCTGTTGCATGGATAGCAGTGGAAGCTGTTGCCGACTGAAATGGCACCTCCATTCCCCTAAGAGCCTCTGGTGGCTCTTCATTCTCAGCAAGGGAGGTTGCTCGCTCACCCACATGGACTTACAGATCCAGGGCACTCATACAGGGGCAAAACCCATCACCATTAAAATGGGAAATGTTGACTTTGGAAGGAAAACAGAGGGGAAAGAGTCAAGCAACACCCTTCAGCATGTGGGTGGGAAGTGCTCTCCAGCATCGCCCACCAACATTTCTCCTTCAGAAAGTCCTGTGGGGCTGCAGCAATGCATCAGAAAAACAGGCCTTGCCCAGCCTCCTTTTTTTTATGAGGATAACTAGCAAGTGCTTATTAGGACTATTAGGAGCTTGATGTAAGTTTGCTGGATCTTTTCCAAGAACTATAAATACCCAATCTATTTTGCTTTATTCAGTTCTTTTTGTTTTGCTGATATGATACTAGTTAAGGTTAATGGGGTTTGCTTTAATATTAGACACAGTATCACTTAACTACCTTTAATGAACACTGGAGTCAATGCATTGTGGAGTAATTCACACAGACATTGCCTCAGGTAAATCAACCGGAAAAATGTAAGCCAGTGAAATAAATAAATCTGACTGGCTGTAAATGTGCCAAATTTTACACCAAAATATATTTGAAAGCCAATGACTTAGGCACATCTAGGATATTAAAAGGGAGGGTTTGGAGTCTGTTTCATTTCTATTGCTTTTCCTTTTATAATGTCCCTTGCACATCCTTCCTCCGTTGAAACTAAGCCAAGGAGTGCAAGAAAAATTATTTTCACAAGTGTTTCTAATAGAAGCAAATGCTTCACAGCTATGTGCCTTTTTTATTATTTATTTGGAATGAAAATGGTAAAAAAAAAAGGTAGAAGGTTTTTTGTGCTGGCTATCTCAACACAGGAGAGTGAGAGACTAAGAGGATAGAGAGGGAGAGGAAAGCTGGAGACAAAGAAAGAGGAGAGAAAAAGAGAATGAAAGTAAGAGAAAGAATGAAAGAAAAGGTAAGAAAGAAGCAGATAGCAAGTCATTTTATCTGAGTTTGAGACAATTGTGACAGTGAGATTCTAGACAGAGTACTATATTAGTGTCAATAAATATTTATTAACCAGAAATAGGAAACACAGGAACCCAAGCAACTCAATGAAGTTAGGCAAGTAGCTTACCTCATAGTAATCCAAAACTATGCTAACATTAAAAATGCTTTTACCAAAACAGTGAGACATGTTACAGAGGAGAAACACCTCCCAGATATTCTTTGAAGGAAGGCAGGCAATCTCTTTAAGTACTGAATTCTCATAAAAGCATGCAATATTTCAGCTATAAGGAATGACAGGGTGTTCATTATTGGTTATTAATGTTTGCCTAAATGGAGCGTACGGCCCAGGCCTTCGGGGGCGTGTAGAGCTCCTAGCATTGCTTAATTACTACCCACTCTTAATCCAGCAATGCCAAGCTCTGATACAAAGCTCTGCTGTCATAGACTGGCTGTATTATTATGAGAGTAATTCTCTTTGGCTGTGAAAAGGAAAAATAATGCATTTGTGAAGGCTGTTGCACAGGTGACAGAAGTTAATCATTTTTTCTCCCCAGATAAACTCCAGACAATACAAGGAATTTGACTGCAACCATCGCCTCAACTTGCAAACACTTTGACCCATGCCATCAGTTTTCAGACATTACGCTATGCCACCATCTGATCCATGCAGCACAGACTGGACAAAACTTCTAGGAGACAGATTATTTATCTGCTCTTCTCTTTCCTTTTCCCTTTTTTTTTGCTTTCCCAAAAAGGCTGAAAAGAGTTGTTTTTTTCCCTGGAACAGCCCCCTTGATTTCTTTATTCCACCAAAAGTCTCAGTGCAGGAGCAAGCTCATTGGGATGTGCTGGCCTTTGGGGGAAGAGGCTTGCTGCAGACAGTAGAGGCATGATTGCTTATTTACTGAAGGCTGTTGTAACACAGGAGGCACAGTAGATGTAAGCAAGGCCATATATTCTTCACTGCTGCTTTAGGAAAGATTGTGGCATCAGGTAAGGAACTGGCCAAGTAGGGAGTGGCTGAGGTTGCACTTGGGCAGAAGCTTGAAGGATGTCAAGAGCTTTGGGGAGAAGAAAATGCCCTAATTTTCTCTGTATAAATCCAGGTCAGCTAATTCACCCTAGATCTGAGGGCAGGGGAACCCAGGTTCCTCCTGTCCACTCAGAAGAAATTTACTTTCACAGATTAAAACTTTACTTACAGATATTTCAACCCCTATGTGCAGAGGAGACTGAACACCTGAAAAGAGCAATAGGCTCTAGATTCAAACAAATAAAGAGTCAAACCAAGCTGTAATATACAACTGTAAGGTGCAGCTGTTACATGGCAGTATCATAATTCCTTACATAAAAGTGGTCTGTTTTTGGATGGGAGGATGCTATTGCTACTTCTTCCAGGTGAGTGTGTGCCTTGACTTTAAAGCTTACTCAACAGCTAATCAAATGCATTATGATTACAGACAAGAAAAGTCATGGAAGGTAGACTATTAGCAATAAATCACAAATAATAAGGGGGTCAAATAAGCTGCTATTAACAATGTGTCCTTCTATTTATTTGTTTATATTCTGCCTACAGAAAATATGATGCTGGACTGTGGATGGCTTATGACAACCTTCTGGCATGAAGACAGCTACAAAGCACAAAATACAAAAAATGAACTCAAAGAAACAAGAAACAAAACAACGTTTTCTTGGCATCAACAAGAAGCTCTTTATTTTTCCTCAAGTTTTCTTTTCTAAAAAAAAAACAAAATTAAAACCCACCAAACTTGGAACTAAGACATTTGCAGAAATGAGAAAACTTTCTCTTCAGGTGACAATATTCAAGCAAGCATGTTGTTTTATTGAATTTAATTGAAAGGGAAAAAAGAGAAGATATTTGGAATGGGATACAGAACCAGGAGAACTGAGAAACTGAACTTTCAAAGAAAAAACCCCTCCTTAAAACTGTGAACTGAGAAATGGATGGAACTACCATTTAAACCCCTGATTATGTTCTCTGTGTGTTCTTAAGGAGACAGTATCATCTTTCCTAACTCAATGGTATTTAGGGAACGGTTTACAATGTATCTTTTCTTGTAATCTTTTAAGAAGGAAACAGAAATATTTAATTAGCTGTGACTTTACCCTTTCTGTTCAGATGTTTTCTTGCACCTTCTTTTTCTAGACAGCGCAGATGTATTTGCAGCCAGCAGTCAAGGGCAGGAAAGATTTCTTTCCTTAATAATCTTTTTTATTTGCCACACCCAATAAAATCCTTGTAGGGAAAAAGAATCAACACAACTACCATCTCCCAATCAATACCTAAAGCCTAACGGACAGTAATTATCAAAATAAAGAGGAAATCCCATATTGGGCTACATACCTACCCATTAATCAAAACAACAGAAAATATCTGCAGCATTGCTTTTCTGAAATAAGACAAAAGATGCCTCCTTGGGTTACACTTTGAACAGGCTATAATCAAAAGAAAGAGAACCAAGACTAACTAAGCCCCAGGAAGCCGCATTGTCCCTTTAACCCACAGTATTCCCCATTTCCCATTAGTACTTAACATTTTTCACTATGTTGTGACTGCTATTATTTCATTTAACACTGGTTAATCTGTATCTGAGGTATATGGAAACCCTCTAGATGATAAGATTGGACAGGTTCCAGTGTTGGCAGTTTTCAAGCGTGCACACACTCGTGTGTTTTGATCCTTCCAGGAGCTCCCTGTTATTTGGACTGCCTGCCAATTCGTTCTTGGATCAGCCTCTCGCTCAGCTCCCAGAGGGCTGCGGCCGTGGCTTCGCCCTGGGCCTCCTGCGATGGCAGGCAGCGGCAGCAGTTGTTGAAGTACATCCCTCCCAGGCCCTCCAGCTCTGCAGCCGTGGCACAGTAGACAGTTGTGGCAGCTCCTTGTTGCTGGAATTAAAAGAAAAAAAGAAAGAAAGAAAGAAAGAAAAAGAGATTAAAAATAACTATATAAATATATATAGAGATATTTTATCGTTGTAATTTTGAATGCAGCCCTTTGAAGCTGTGTCTTATGAAAGCATTGTGGCTGACAGGGTAACCTGCCTGGTGGTAAGGCTCAAACTCTGCTGAAGGTGATGCCTGCCTGCTGGCCACTTATTTACAAAACACCTTTTTGAGTTCCCCAGTGAGGACTCATTTTCCTTTCCTCTTAAAGCAAAACAAAAGAAAAAGACAATCTTGGTCCACAGCTCCCAGCCTCAGAGCTTTTCCCCTTTTCAATAAACACCTGGATTGGTGGCAGACAAGGTCTGGCCTGAGCAGAGAGGTAGAGTCTTCCCAGGCAATCTTGCTGCCCCCCCCCCCCCCCCCCCCCCTTCCCTAATTGTGAGCAGCAATGCAGGCTGATATATGCATTTTGTTTGTTTGGAATTTTTAAACCCCTTGTACAAAATTAACCTGGGCACTCCAATTAAGACCTATCATGTAAAGTGCAATCGGGATCAGTGCCAAACCTGCCCATACATCTTTCATCAACAGTTTCACTGTGGCAATTGTTAACAATGCCTTGTAAGAATGTTTATCTGCTGCAGGCAGAGAGGTTTTGGTTTTGCAGACACTCAAGGCTTTCCAGGTTGGTGTCTTTTTTTCATTCTGTAACAACAGTTCCTCATGTCTTATAATGCTTTAAGAAACAGAGCCGGTAGATTAGAGGCTTTTGTGGATCAAGAGGGTTTTTTTTCCTTTTTAAATACCAAGTGAACTTATGTTCAAACAGGAAGAATGGGTTTTTCCAAACTTCTCTGACAGAAATCTGGAGACTGAGGTCACAGGGTGACAACAAGCACAGTGCCACTGGTGACTGGCACAGATTAAAAGCAGTGCAGTGCCAGAGTAGCTGTAAAGAGGGCAAGAAGCTATCTTGCTTTGTAAACTATAATTAAAAATAATAGGTGAGAGTGCATAGCAAGACAAAACACTCATTTAAAACCAATACAGTTTATCTGGCATATTATGATTATTTATGTACATCTCAGTCCTTTCTGTGGTAACTAATTATAAGCTGATAGGAATCAGGATAAAGAGCTTGCCAAGTATGATTGAAAAAGTAAATGAAGAGAAATTAGATGTTATCACATTAGGATAATTTAATGGGGAAAGAGGATAGGCTTCAATCTCTTGTGATTTTCCCCAAGCCCGTTTATTCTGGCCTTGTGTTGTCACAACCAAGGAAACTCAGGGTGCTGTTAGGCGGTCAACCTGCAGAAGGCCTCTAGTTTGAAGACTTTTTTCTCATCCTTCAAAGGCAGTAAGCAGTCTAAAAAGCCCCATTTCTCCCTAATTGAGGCAGAATCTCAATTTTGTAACAGCAAAGGAAGGCCTTTTGTTTGCAAGACATGCATTTTTCTCAGAAGATGGGATTAAACTGATAATGATGACTCCACAGCTAAGAAATGATCTCCCATCACAAGGTAAACCAAAACTGGCTATATTAGGTATTTTGAAAGGCATATATTTATCAACAGATCAAAATATTTTTAAAGTTAATATAATACATAGTAATCCTCTTATTAAACCAATACCTTTTTTATTTTTAAAGAGGAAATATTTTAAAGGCAGTAGCGGAAATGGAAGAGTTCTTCAAAAAATAATAGAGAACAATAAAATTCTTTTGCTCATTTGAACTATCCTATAAAGCTCCACAGCACAGGTGTGATCACTGTATTTAGCTGTTTAGAAAAATTCAAACCCCCTAAAGTGTGTTATTAGCTTTTTGCAAGCAATTCAAACTGGACTTTTATTAGAAAGGTAGAATTAAATGAAACATTTTAATGCAGAGTGAGAGCCCTTAAGCTGTTGCTGAAAAGCATCCGTCCAGCCAAGCTAAACTCAGGCTTGCTCCAATAGAACCCAGCTAATTCATAAAATGGAAGTTTGTCAGAGCAGTTTAAAATCCAAACCAAACAATAATTTATCTTTTCAAATGAGTCAAATATGACGACTCTTAAACAAAATTCTCAGCAGGCAGAAAAGCACCCCACAGTATAACAGCAGTGCTTTACACCTCGAACATTGACACCAACTAGACTCCAAAAGAAGAGAATATTTTTCCCCGTGTGAGTGTAGGATATTTACTTTAAACGATAAAAGATTGTGTGGCTGGAAGCCCAAAGCACTTTATCTTGCGCCGCATCCAGTGTTTCACTGAGAACTGGATGTGAGCAATGTGCCATTTGCTTTTTGGCTGTGTGTATCTTTACTTTTTTTCTAAACGTTTCAATCGTGTTGGCTGTTTTGGAAAAAGAAATTTCAATGGTTCTATCATTGAAAGAAAAGTACCTTTCTTATTACTTAAGAGAAATGCAGTCATATTTATCCCTTCGTTGACAGAGGGTAAAGCTTTAATATCAGAGTAATGAACAAACATGAACTCATCAAGCCTAGGAGCTTCCTTCAAACTGCAAAACTACAAAACAGGAGGTAAATCCCAGATTCTCAAAGCCATTTAAGCATCTAATTTCCTTTGATGAATGTGAGCTAGTTGCATTCAGACACTAGAGGATCTCCCTAAGCAGACTTGCCCAAAGACAGAAGGGAACGAGCCTCACAGGAATCAAATCCCAGTCTGGGTTGGGAGGGATGTCAGAAGGTCCAGCCTCTTGTCCAAAGTGGGATGCCTAGGAGCCCTGTGTATACCATGCTGAACAGGAAGGTCCTCAAGGGACAAATACCTCCTTTGCATCTCCGACTCAGATACCACCAACCTCTGAGAAGAGCCAGAGCTGCGGATAACTGCAAAATGCCTGCACTGCCAGTCATGCTTAGCCAGGCTGAGAAACTACTGAGTTTCTCAGTAAATACTGTTTATCCCTCATGAACACAATCTTTGGAATGACATCTTTATATGTTGGGCCTTATGATAGTTTAATAACAAGTTTTAATTTTTTGCTCATCAGCTTTCCTGTTCACATATCATCAGCATACGACAGCAGAGGATGTTAGGGAATCTAATTAGTAAACAATTCCATACTGCTGATACAAGATGAAACATTCTTAAACCGATAAAAAGAGCACTTTAATCACTGTTGAATGACTTTCAATGCCAAGCGGTTTGTGCCATGTCAGAACATAATTTGAAGAAGATTAGAGCACTATATAAAAGAATTAATGTTAACAACTTCGTTAAAAAATGTCTTAAACAATGAGCCTGTCAGTTGTCACAGACTCTCCCTGATCTATTGTGATTAACGCCCCTCCTCCCAACAATTTCAACTGATAAACAATGCTAAAAGCCCTGGGCAACCTAAACAATTGTTTTCTTCCACCCCTGTCAGTTGTACAGGGTGCTAATCACCAGAGCTGGGGGTCAGCCTTCTTTAACCTGCAACAAAGGCAGTGGGTTGCAATGATGAATACACAGGATAAAGAATTTGCCAGAAGCCCAACTGAATCTTTAATCATGCCTCAATGCCATTTCCGATCTGGCCAAACATTTGAAAGCTGCTAGGCAAGCACCCTGCTATCAATCTTTCCAGCGTAGGTAAAATTACCCAGGAATCTTGTTTTGGATTAAGTTGAAGAGTGTCTTAGTAATAAGGGTTCATCATTCTCTTCTGCAAATCATTTGTCAGTTTTGTAATACAATCTTCAACTGCAGCAGGGTGGGATTTATAGAGCAGTTGCTGTTTATTTATAGTTGAGTCTCAAAGATCTGAATTATCCATCCTTCCAAAATCCTTTTGTTGAGATGAAAATAGTAAGTAGCTACTAGTTCATAGGCACTTATTTCATAACTGCTAGCTGTCAATTTGTAACTGGTGGCACTGAATGCAAATTAATATTGAATATCTTAACAGTAAAAGAAAAGGCGTTCTTGAGATATAGGACGCAGTACAACCCTCATTAATATATGTAATGCATCCGTTAGTATTCTAAGATACTGTTTATGTTCCTGATAAGAAAACATATTACACACTTAATATTTAGTTTTCTGATTTGTCTACTTTCAAATGCATGTTTATTTTCTAAAATTAGATTCCTGCTCTGAAGCAAGTTTGCATACCAAGCATATAAATAATAGAAACAAAGCCATAACTTATCTGTATATTTAGCAACTACAAATGAGTAAGATGCACTCTAAACAGATAGCACTAAACGTTGTTTGCCAGTAAGATGGGATCAGCTCTTTTGAAAAGGAGGTCTTAATTCTCTTATGAAAAATTAAGAATAAAGGTCAGTTATCTTGGTAGCCTGAGGTTAAGTTTAGCACAGTGCATTTTAAAAGACAGCCAGTGGAAAGAGGTGAATTTAAAATGACATGAGAGGTATTTGCGACAAGGACTAGATTCAAAGCAGAAAGCTCAAGTGAAATAAAAAGGTAAGTGCTTCCTTAAAACTCTTCAGGCCATTACTATTACTCATCTCAGGACTATTAGACAAAGCCAACACATCCCTAACACAAAAATACCAGTTCCAAACAATGGCATGGTGGACATACCACTCATAGTGGAATAACTCATTGTACATACAGTGAAGATGAGGTTGCATGAACATATTCCAGATCACAAAACCAATGGGGTCTCCCATACCTTCTTTGTCCTCTGAAAAGCACTCTGAAGATTTCAAAACCATTCTGCTAGAGAGGGAAAAAACTCCACCAGCTAGCTTCAGCAATGCTCATTTCCTGACTTGATGTGAACTATAAAATCTCCTTGGAAAAACAAAGAAGTTGATATGAAGCCTATTTCCGCAATGATCAGCTCCAAATTGTCCAAACCCTAAAGTTACAGTTGTAATTTCATATTTCCCGAGTCTCATCCTCACCTGGTGTAAATCAGCAAAGGCCCGCTGCCTTCTCTGAGGCTCCACAGAATTGCAGTTGTTGAGGATTTGCTCCATTGCTTGTTTCAACACTGGCATTGTTATTCAGGGCAAGTGGCTGCAGGGACATGTTGCCTGGCTGCTGGAGCATGTGCCCGTTTGCCTAATCGAGTTCCAGGTTGCAGCTCAGCATCTGAGCTTTGCCTTCAGGATGGGTTTGTTTCCTTTGGGGATTGCTAGAAACCCTCAGCTGTGATTGTTGTGCAGAGTTTTCTCAAAATATACTGATTCCTTTCTCTGTAATGTTAAAATATCTCAGCAGCTGACTTGAATTGGTATTTTTTACCATCAAGCCCAAGTCTCTGCAAACAACTGAGAGTGCAATGCCCTCTTCTGAAAAAGTCCTAAATCCTCATGTCTTCATTAAACCTTCAGGATTCTCTACTGTCTGAAGTGCTTTTAGGTGCAGTCTTAAGAGCTGTTTGGTGGTATCAGCCACTGCTGAGGACAGCTGAAGTTGATAGAGACACTTCTCAATGCCAGGCGTCACTTTGCTCTATTTCTTACCAAGGTAACTCAGAGCTGTGAGGGACAGTCACTTTTCATACAACCCAGTGAAAAAGTTTTAGTCTCACATGAGACGACAGAAGAACTATTCCTGCTGCAGTCCTCTTACTCTAAGCAATCCCAGATACACAGTTATCTTATGAGTAATACTCAGAATATGTATGTATCAGTCTCCTGTAAAAAAAAATAGGATTCCCTGATTGCTTTTTCAGCAAGGAAATATGAAAATGAGACCTGCCTTTGCTATTTTGGGTGACTATGATAAACTGAAATTGTATCTGCAGCTAAAAATATAAAACTTTGGAGCTGCCAAATACAATCTAAGAAACAAATCGGGCTCAGCTGCCTTCAGGTCCCATCTCCACCCAAGTGCCAGCAGGAAAACGTGACCTGAACTGACTCTATACTTACAGTCTTTTCAAAGGTCTCACCGAACCACATCTAAACCATTCTCAACCACCTCTCCTTCCCCCATCACCACATTTAAACCAACAAATTGTCTCTTAGAAGATAATACAACGGATAAACCAAAATCTATAAGGTCTCCTTTTTTTTCCTCTGATGTATTCCTTTTTCAATTAATTCCCAACTACAGAGACTCAAAACTCCATCAGCTTCTCTCCTTGCAAAGCATGATTGGTTTCAAGTTGTAATTTTTCATAGTGTCATTAAAACCTTTACACATTTACAGTATTCTTTACATACATTATAGAAGATAAGTGTGCTATGTTCTTAGAGTAAGGAAACTGCAGTAGTTCATGAAAGAGGATTTGTTTTCAACTGGTGAGGCATTAAGACCTAGCGATTATTTCAACTATTCAGTATATGCAACTATATTTAACTGACATTCTGGGTTTTAACTTTGCAAAAGAAAACGTGTTGATTGTACTAAATGTGTTTTGATAATGCACCATGTTGTCTGTGTTATGCAACACCCCATGTGTTCTCAATTATGGCAATGATAGTGCTTGAAAACTTCCAACCTCCAACATCCATTGTCAAACAGATTTTTTGCAACCATTCCACAGGAGAAAAAAAAACCCCAACAAGATGTCAAGTCAGGAGAACTGGGTTGGTTTTCTTTTTTAAGCTTTTACTTCCATAGTGAACTTGGAGAAGTCTCTTCTACTCCACGTACCTCACTTTTCCCATCTGTATAATGGGGAGAGTACGATTACTGACCCACCTCACAGGGGTGTTGTGAGGACTAGTTCAGATTATGGGGTGCTTTCATACTTACTGTTGAAAAGCACCGAGTAACTATAAAGTGTTCTATTATAAAGCATTGTTAAAATGTGTAGAAGATGTAGAACAAGGTTGGCAAAATAGCTGACAAAAATGTAATTAACTTTTAAAATCATGCTTGTTTTTCTCTATTGTATAAATGCGATTCTTTAACCTGTGAAACTGTCTACTACACCGGTCCTATTCCAGTCTTTTCCTTCTCTCTTCCTCTTTCTTTTTGCCCAGCTCACAGTTAAAACTCTTACAAGCCAAAACATCATTCATTCTCCAAAAATGAATCCCCTGAAAGAGTCATCCATGAGTTCATCTCTCCTACCCTTTGCATAACGCTAGAAAGAGCCACCGTGGCATACTAGAGGTGGGATTTAGTTGATTAACATGGGTCTTAAGACATCTGAGCTGCTTTAGGAGGGCCCACAGGCTCTACAGATGTCCTTCAGAAGAGTAGGTTTCCCATAGATCGGGTATTGTATTTGTTAGCCTTTCACAGATATCTCAGATAAAACAATATAATGTTTAAGACATCACCAGACATGTGTCCATGCAACGTAAATGCTCTTACTACAGAACTCAGAAGAGAGATGGTTCCCAGAGGCAGCACCATATTCCCTCCTTTTCCCAGTATCCTATTAAAGTCCACAATCAGCTTCCAAAATTTGTTTGAAGCCTGACACAGGCTTAAGCTTCAAAAACTTGAATGAAGCATATGGCTTTATGTTGTCCAACCAGCCTGCCAGTAGCAAGAGCTGCAGCACGCCCCGCAGGCTGCTCACCCTGCCCTTTTTACCCACATCACATTTCCACAGGCATTGCCTCTGCATTTCCTTCTTCTACCCACTGAACTCCCCATTCACACCTGATTTACACTTTTAAGACATCATTGCTCCAGCGAAGGGGCAGTTTTGAAGTTTCTCTTCTCACAGGCTAGTATGGAGCAGTGATGTTGACCATATTATGTTGCTGTCCATTACTTGCCTTCTGCCCTGTGCACCAACACAGACCAGTGGAGTGAGAAGCAAAGAGCATGTAAAAGACAGTCCTTGAGCACCACAGCAGCACTACTGGGAGCTGATCACTCCTGAAAACCTCTGCCATTCACTTCCTGAGATTTTGTGATATGCACTTAGATAAACATGAGTCCTATCAAGAGTCGATGGCCACTATTAAAAATGGAAATCCTATGGAGGATGTCAGGAACTCTCCTCAAACACATAACCTGCCAGCTGAGGGCAGATTCTTCCGGGCAAAGGTAATTTCAAGAGTTGAGCAAACAGCTTTTTGACAATAAACATATCCTGCCAAAAAGATAGATTAGATATGCTGCTGCAACTAAATCATCAGAATAGGGCTGGCTGGTGTTTGGGCATACACAGAGGAGAATTTGTTGAAATCAGTTCTGTTATTAACTTATGCTGACTTGAAATGTTTTATGTTTTTGCCGTACCTAACTTTAATTATATATATACTTTATATAAATGTATGTATACATACAGTACTGTATATGCTGTATATATTTATATAGCTTTTTAATACTATTACTAATCAAAATTTAGACTTTTTCATACACAGTATTGCAAAGAATGTCATCACAATACTGATATTTGGCTTCCTCCCTCATTGCACAGATAATTTTTTGGACTGTCTTTCATTTTAGATACCAGAGGAAAAAAAAAAAGCAACCCACATAACACAATGCTTTTTAAGCAAGTGATCTTTTGGGACAAATATCTAATGAGCTGGTTTTTTTAGGTTGTAAAGACAAAGACTGATTTTCATTTGTTGATACATATGCACATACACAAACAGACACACAGAGATTTCAGTAATATAATGCATTGAAAAAACACAGGGTGTTATGATGGAAACATACCATGGTAAGAAATTAGCTACTAACTCTGTCTTCCAGAAACTAATTAAGGGAATGTATTTTGCAATAATACAGATCTAGCAAACAGGCCTCTAAAGTCTAGGCTTGGAGCTGCAAGCCAGGCACTCCTGTATTATGTATGTGTGATTTTCATAGATAGCCTGCTGTAAAGTGTGCCCTGTTAGTGCATCTTTCAGGCTCAAAGACACTGGCCTTGTTAATATTTCATTTAGTACATATTGTAGAGTCTCATTTATATTACTTCTATAATTAATGGTGATAGCTTAGGCACTGCCTTTACAAGGAGAGATCCCTGTATGTTGGTCGATGGATAATGAGAAACAATAGATATTTCATTCACCAGCAGCTTGTTGCTAGTTAGTAGGAAATTATCGTGTGTACTGTTGCTTTAATTGCCAGGGTAAATAATGCTGCCGCCGTGTTAGTGAACATTTTAAAGCACTTGATGCAAATAGACTAGAAACAAAACACACACAAAAAAATTACCTTTATTATGCTATACCTTAGCATAGGGAGTTAAAAAAGGTATGTCTTAAAACATTTGAGTTCTATCATGCAAATAAATCTTAATATGCATGTGCTGACTATTCAACTACTGTATTTTAGGAAATACAATTATGCTGCCTTTCTCTTCTCCTATGTAGACTGTAAATAACTGTAGATCTTTCTCTTGTTTTCCTATGTAAATATATGTAAATACTAACAAGCTATGCATGCTGATATTCTAGGCAATTTCAGGTACTTTTATAATCTGGAAGGCATGTACTTGAACTGGTTTGTTAAAAAAAAATCAACTCTCTCAAATCCTTTAAAGCTCATTAGAAATTAAAGATTTCTTACTAGACTGGTTCCTTCAATCTCAGTGGCTTTTTTGTTTATTTTTTCCTCTGTTTTGCCATCAAGGATGCACACTCCAAGACTGCTTTCTCCTGTCTCATCTCAGAACGCAATTCACTCCCCGATCGAGGATGTACACCATTTAGATTCAACATCATCTCCATTTGTAAAACTCAACAGAGACTTGGAGAGGGGGAAGTGTATCCCCTTTGCTCTGACCTCTCCTTCTGTTTAATGATGTTTTCTATTTCATTTTCTCAGCCCATAATCCATCAAGTAAGGGTCTAATACCACTAGCGCCAAGATTCGGTTTGAGGGCAGATGCCGTCGCAGCCAAGAGCAGTCCCCATGTCTTTGGCTATGTCTTTGCTCGTTGGCTGTGCTGCAGTCTGGCTGCTCACTCAGACAAGCTGCTCTGTTTGAACATGCTCTTTATGTTTCTTTTCTAGCATGCTTATGAGTTTGACAGACTGTGAAAATAATTTGATAAATAGCTTGATAAATTTCCCCATCTCTTCCCTTCAGTGCTGTAACACTGTTTGTGGAAGCCTTTCAATTGAAGGAATGTGAACAAAAATGAAATTACCTAAGCTTATAAATCAAGTCACCTCCTGCATACAGATTTGGAGGCAAGGTTTCAATTTAGCTTTCTTCTTCCCTCTTTTTTTTTTTGTTCTTCATGCAATATATGAAGATTCCTATGAGGAAAATGGCATGAACTAAAAAGAGATGCATTTATCCCCCAATCTGGTAAGGGGGAAAAAAAAAAATCCCTTCTGCGTTACGTATGGAAAACAAATGCAATGACAACTTTTTAATCGAAAGAAAACAGCTTTCATGTCTGAAGATGCTTTTTCCAGAGTAGATGTATAGGAATAAACACATTAATTGACAGGATCTTCATGACTTTTTAAGTTCCTCAAACTTGGCTTGGTGTCTGGGGAAGATCTCTTTCCAGTCCTTGAAGACTCTTTTAAGATGAATGTTTAAAAAGCTGAGCTGACATGGGCATTATGTTCAAGTGCAAGCTGTACTATTCTTTAATAGAGGGCGTAGAAATGGTTCATAGGATTATTATCTTTCTACAGACAAAACCCATTACCTTCACACTAGGAGGCAAAAGCTAGTTTTTAACTTATATAAAATGGAATCAATTATCAATATCTTTGCATGGTTTCCCGGCTCTGCTGGAGAGCAGTCACAGAACTAAACACACAGAGCCATTTGGCAAAAGGGCTCCTTCCTATGCTGGGCTTCTTGTTACACCTTTCATTTAATAAAATCACATCTGCAGAGCAAAAATAAGTAGCAGTGATTTGTATGCAGCACTTCCACCCTGAATGTCACAAGAGGAGACAGGAATCACATTTGCAGACCTATCACCAGGCTACTGTTACTTTAGACTTCTTCCCAGTAAAAAGTGAACAAGCGAATAAAAAGCAGTCATCAATGCAAAGTCAAATGCAGTGGCAAACAGCAGTACAGGTCAGAGCATCCATACAGTGTATTGTCTTTGGTGTGGAAGAAAAGAGCTCCTTCAGCAACCTCTGCCATATAACCCCTGCCATCCAGTCTCTGAATAACCCTTTTGTTGGCTTTACCAGTAGCTTTTCATAAATGCTTATGTTTCCAGTGAGAAAAAGAAAGCTGGAAGGTTAGCAGTGGCATTTCATGGTGAAAAAGCTCACACGTGCCCATCACTTCTTAATCTGCTACAAATAAAAGTCTTATGTCTTCAGTAGACAACATCTAATCTACTTCAACTCTGTGTCCCTCAGCAGAGAGATCAATAAGTGCATTAGCCATGGTTTAGAAAAACCTTGTCCCCAGCTACTTCGGTAGCACATGCAAACTCAGAAGTATATAGGTGAAGTATGTGCAATGTATATAAAACATAATACTCTAGAAGCTGGTAATGGTATTTGGGTAGGAAATGTTCATTATTAGCCTCTTATCTGTTTATCCCATTCACAAGATCTGCTGCTACAAAGCGCATAATGATAAATGGCACATTTGCAAATTATCTTCTGAGTGCTGATGAGAAATCAGCAACCTGCGAGTTACCGTGACTTTGAATGAGTACACTCCACTGCAAGTCTCGTTTGCTGAGATGCCTGCCAAATGAGTGCATTAGTATATTAGGAATCTAATAAATTGACTAACAAGCATTTGATGAAAAATAGCTGTACCATCCGTTACAGTTATCATCACAACCAACAAGGCAACTGGGGTTGGGATTTTGAAAGCAACAGCTGCTGATAAAAGAGATGTGGCTGCGCTGTGCCATGCTCTCAGTGGCATCTCCCTGCTAACTGTGCATCGTAACAAACCCTCAGCAAGACATAGAACCTCCCTTAAGCTTTTTTGTGCTTCCTCGTGACACTTCTGAGGACTGAAGCCACTGCAGCCTTACATAGTCTTGTCTTTTCCCTTTTTACTGCAGAAAGTAGGATGCTGGGTGGTGGAGAAAACTCTTCTGACAATCCAGCAGTGAATGAGCATGTCTGCCCAGGAAGGAACTGGAGGACACTCTTTCTGTAACACGGCTCAGCACTGTTCAAACATCTGAGATTATGTTCATGTTCACAATCTGTAAACTTTAATCTTGTTAATTATGATCACAAACATGAGACTAAAGGACCAAGAGGGCTCTGTTTACGTTCACACTCAGCAGATAGGCACAGTGCTATTTAATGTCATACAATCAAATTAGTTTCAGGAGTGGCTTAGAGCCCTACTTCTAGCTCAGGGTCCTAGAGGAGAAACTAAAAGTCAGGAAATAAATTTTCATACAGCACTCCACCTGTGTCGTTCACTGCTTTGCTGGGTATTTAACAAGCCCATCTCTACTTATGAGTAAAACCTTCCCGCACAAATGCTCTCCCTGCCTGGGAAGGAGCAAGCACCCTTGGGTTCACAAACACACAGAAGCTGCACATCTAAAGCAGCATAATTAAAGCCCAGGGTTGACTATGTCCAGAGCCCCGAGGGAAGGTTTGGCCACTGTCCTCAGCAAGCCACACACAGCCCACCCAATGCGCTGTGGGTGCTCGCACTCCTCCCACTAGCACTGGGAAGAGAATGGCACATGGCAGCTCACAGCCACTCTCTGTCCTGGCAAAGCTTGTGTGAGTAAAGTATATCTTTTCACGCTAATTAATTCTAAAGCAATATACCCTTGCATTCAAGTTACAGAAACGTTCTGTATGCTACTTAATTTGTTTAAAGTAGAGAGAAACCCAATTCATTGTAAGTGCCCATTTATTGTCCGCTGACAAATCCCACCCAGCAAACACTTTAAAACTACACGCCCGTAAGAAAAGCTCCTTCTAGACCTTCCCAAATTGCATTTCTGCTTTTACCTGAGACATTTGCAAGATCCCCCAACTCTGTCAACAGTTGCTCTCCAGTTTTGTTTAGCTTATCATCAACAGACTCTGCTTTTGTGAGTGGACAAGTCATTTGAGTGTGCACCACAGTTATAATGGCCTGACTGACAGCTCAGCCAGATAAACACGAGAGAATAACAGACGTAGGAACAATCTGGGTATTCATTTTGTCCGTTCAACCGGGTTGAAAGGATTTGCCAGCCAAGGGCACAACACTTCAGGCTAATTTGCTCAGCCAAAGCACTGCCGGAGTGTAAGACTGCAAGCAGATGACTGATGTTGGGGAGATCGGCATCCCCAGATGAGGTACTTATTATTCACCTCTGCCTCACGGGAAATGAAAGTACTATTTATTCAAAGCATCCATTTGAAAGAGGAAAACATATAGAAATGAACTTTGCTACAAAAGTTGAATCCTTCTCATCACTTCCCCGCTTCTGCAATAATTCCAGGTCCTTGGCCCCATCCACATCGTCGTGCATATTGCAGCACTTTCTTTTTCTTTCCTTCTCCTTCCCCTCTCAGATACTTTCCTTAGTTTTGTCTCCTGTCTCATAGTTTTGCATCTTCCATTTTAATACTATACCCACTCAGCTTTGCAAACCTCAGGGGCTCAACACTATTTCACAACATCTGGTACAGAAGTGGGTGCTAAGGATATCCTGCCTGTGTCTCACACACTAAATGCACTCTGCAATCTTTTGGCCAATATTAGCTCCATACTCCAACAGGACACACATGTTGGCAATGAGCTGCATCAGCCACCTCACCGTTACGGAGTCAAACAATGCTGGACCAGTGAAACGACAATGCTGCCCTTGTTAAGGGACATTTTAAGTATCCTGTGTTTGGAGTGACAGAGCCACAAGTCCACCTGCTAATCATGTAAAAATAAACAATGGATAGAACAGCCAAGCTTGTAGTAGGAAAAGGTAAACACAGCTCTGACATAGTCTCTCTAGCAAGCAAACAAAACAATAATGGTTTAGAGTGGAGGCTTGCAAGTTTGGTCCCGTTAACTAAGTTCCATCTTCCAGCATTTTGTGTTTTGAATCTCCAGGACTGATTTCAACAACTTTCTCCTACCCAAATGCCAAAACCTGCTCTCAGTGAGCACGACTCTACCAGCTCCAGAAAATCTGTGGAGCTGAGACACAGGGTGTAGCAGTGCTGGAGTAAATCAGGAGGTAAATTCAGGAGGCAGCAGTCCCAGAACAGTGCCCACTGCCTGAGCATGGCAGGTTGGGAACATCGGCCCTCACAGAGGTAACGCATCAACAGCTTCAGACACATCATGGGAGAAATGTAAAATGCACCCGACATCTCTTTTGATCTACTCCTTAGAAGCATTAAAAGGCACATTAATGTGCTGCTTTAGTGAGTGTTCAGTGTGATAGTTCAAGACATAACTGAGCCTTTCACTAAAGTCTAATTGGGGAGAAGAATAAACTTATTGTTTCCTCCTCTGGACACGCACCCTCAACCACTGGCAGAGTTGATGTTTGCATGAAGTATTTTTCTGTTTTGTATTTTAAGTCCAGGCATGCTAAATGTAGGTGGAATGATCACTTTTGACTATTGCTAGGAAATCAGTACATGTCCAACAGTAATTCTACAGATGCAGTAACTGATATGGCCCAGAAGCAGGTTATCTTTCTTCAATGCTACCAAACACTGAATCATAGAATTACAGCACAGTCAGGGTTGGAAGGGCTTTCTAGAGACCATCCAGCTCAACCCTCTGCTCAAGCAGGTTCCCCTCGATCAGGGAGCACAGAAACACATCCAGGCGAGCTTGGAAACCTCCAGAAAAGGAGACTCCCTGGGCAGCCTGTGTGACACTCCCTTACCTGAACAACAAAGAAGTTTCTCCTAAAGTGGAGTTTCCTGTGTTCCAGCTTGTGCCTGTTACTCCTGGTCCTGTCACTGAGCACTACAGAAAACAGACTGTCTCCATCCTCTCAACATCTGGCCTTTAGATATAAATATCTAGAAGTGTTGATAAGGTCCCCCGTCAGTCATAAGTTCAAATATACAAGTGTGTATGTGTACATTTACATCCACGTATAGATAAATTACTCGCTCTAAAGTATCAAGTGAATGCTAATAAAGTCTCTATGCATACAGTTCCAACAACTGCCTTTCATGCAATTGTTTTGTATTGCTCATGGAGACCCTCACACCCAAATCATACTCATATTTAGTAACAGAGTTCTGAGCATTGAGGTAATGATATCTCTCAACCTCATCAGACTATGAACCACTTTTGTATCTCTGTGTTTCCTATTGCCACATTAAATTTCCTTTGCTCTTTTAAGACAACCAGACAATGAACAAACTGCACCAACCATCCATGTAACAAAGAGGAAAAAGGAATGTAAGAGAACATTCCTACCTAGGTTAATCAATAGCAGAATAAAGGGAGCAAAGAAAGTCAGTTGTAAGTTCCATAGTAGAGGCAAGGTGAGGAATGACTACTGGGGCATCCTAGATTTTGCTGAAGACTACTTCCTCCTTGTCTGTATTTCTATCAGCTTAGGTCTATGTTTGTACATCTGGCCAGACCTATACTCATCTGAACTCTATTTTCTTCTCTGTGCAATGCTCTTTCTTACATCTGTTATGCTGATAATTCATGTGTCCCTGATTAGCTTTAAGCAACACCCTCAATGCTTTATCTCTGCAAGGATTAGAGGGTTTATGCTGCCTTCTTCATTTGTTTGCAGCAACTCTTTCCAGCCTCAGTGAGGCTCCTTGGATAGCATTCTGTGCTGCAGTACTAATGATGCCAATACTGTTATACTAAGTCATGCACCTCTTAAACTCTTTTGGCAAAAGACAGTCTAATCTGTAAGAGATATTAACTTCCTTTTTTTGAAGCTCTCACTCAATCTAGCTACAGAAATTGCAAGACAAAAGAAAGAGAGGCTGAAAAATGGGAGCCCAGAGAGCCCTGCTGTCCAGCTCACTAACCAAAAAGCATGAACCTGTGCTGCCAACACACACCAAGTCCACTTCAAGGAAAAAAATCTGTCTTGATCAAACTAGGCAGGTAGATAGAAAAGAAGAAAAAAAGTAGGGAAGGCAATCGCTCTGGGTACATAATGGATGGATGCAGAAGTCTTCTGCATCTGCAGGCGGAAACATACGCAATTCCATCTTTTTTTTTTGTACAATATTTACAAAACACTGTCAGTTCTAGCTGGTTCCAACTGAGGATTAAAGGAACTCCATTTCCCAGTCCACACATGCCACTCAATGCTTCAGAACCACTTTGAAGCTCTTCCTATCCTAGCTTCAAGGATGTCTGCATTTTTTTTCTGGACAGTAGCATGATTTTCTTCTTATAAACTAGCTAACATCACACCCACCACAAAGATGAATGACAGTTTTTCTCTGGGCTACTCTTCTGGCTGATGGTCAAGATGATTTCTGATGAATCATTTTGAAAAGTGGTGAAAGGAGGGAAACCCACTTCAATAGATTGTTTGTCCTACATGAAAAAAACTGAAATAAAACAAACATATAGAAAATTCCAGGATTACAGCTGGAGTACACAAAGGTTTCATATGCCTGTCTTTTAAACTGTCTCCTTAAATAGATCTTTAAGAAGCCACCAATGTTGGAAATGTAACTTTTGCAATATTTGGATTTGTATTCTTTTCCAAAAACACAGCCAAGGCTTTCCTGAGGGAACACCTAAGATGCTCAATCCAGAGGCCAAGGCAGAGGAGGGAGCTGAGCATGGTATCTCATTCACTGCCCAGCTGTGGCTGCAAGGAGAAAGGGGTTGTTCCTATACTGAGCTTGGGGAGCATCTGGGCTGGAGAGCTGGAGCTGCACACCTCCACAGGGCAAATGTTCATGTGTGCTGTCACTCAAACAGAAACACATTATTTCAAGAGGATACATATCTCTCCTGCTCCCTCTCTCTTGTAGGAGGAACAGAAATGTGTCTGCCTTCCCAGCAAATGCACAGAAGATCATATTCAGTAGATACCTGACAGTTGACTCTATCTCAGTATTTTTCCATTTGCTTCATACAAGTAAAAATTACGGTCTGTAACAAGATCTCTATCCCCTGTTTTGCCACAATACCATATCCTTCTAGGAGAAGACTCTTTTGACAATAAATTTCTATTAAAGTGCAATATGCTCCTAAGTGGCATAATCTTTCTCAGTGGCAACATGTGAAATATATTTATGTTCTGTCGAAATGCTGTATTGGAGCTGTACTATCTAACTCTCCTTACATACTTCTGATCACTTTTTTTTAGCCCAGTTAGATTATAGAGGGGAAAAAAAAAACCCACTCAGTGGCATAAGTGATACATACCTAAAGGATTTTCTGACAAGTCCAAAAATGAATTTGCTGCAAAATAATGAACTTAAGTGACCCCTGCTGACTTCTCAAGGAATGACATTCCATAGGGAGTCCCATCCATGAAACGAACAGCTCAGGTACAAAATTAATCCATTTGTCTCAGCTCTTTGAACATTTTGTTGGAAAAGAATCATTATTCGGAAAGTTACTGGTCATCTAAAATACTCCAGTCTATAGTTTGGGATGATCCATCTAACCATGAAAAAGAAAGGATAAAGGGTCAGTTTTGAACCCTTGCAGGAGCCTGACACAGTTAATTTGTTTTTCGGGAGTATTATCAGTTAAGCGTAGCTGGAACCTGAAGATACCTGCCCACATATCTGGCTGGTGCCTTCTGCATGATGTAAGGGGCTAATAAAAGGTGGCAGCACTTGATGTCAGATAGTTTGTCTCTGCCTCGTTTAATCATTCTGAATGGAGTGATGCTCAAGCCCAACCTGCATTCACTCTTGGTCTGCAAGAGGGCTGCTGAGAGCTACTTCTAAGCAATCAGCTTGAACCCTTGGTGAGACATCTGTCAAGTACACTTTAGCACCCTCACAACCTTGAAGTAAGAGAAAGGGTCTTCTCAATTTAGATGCAGCATTAAAGACAGTTGACAGAAATCTCACATCCTGCTGCCTTTTCTCGCTAGGTTTGCAATCCTGATCACATTAAAGTCAGTGGGAGTCTTGCCGTTGACTTCAATAGACGCAACATTACAAACATAGTGTTCAAGATGGAATAAACACAACTAGATTACTCTCAAACTCATTGAAAACCTAAAATCCTATTAAGTTATCGAGGTATCTTAATACTCAAGAGGCACTTGAAACTGCAGAGTCTCAGGCATTTCACACAAAACCCAGGATGTGTCCAAATGAGGTGGCAGCATCGCTATTGTGCTTGTTAAACTCTTAAAACACGAGGTAGGCTTTCAGCACAAATCATGTTGTTAGGTCCAGTTGACTGCAATACAAACTTGATCAGAACATCTACACTTCAAACAAAAGAACTGCCAGTTCAGATGAACCTTCTCAGAAATCTCATGACCTCATTTGCAGTGGAGTGGACTACGGGTTGACAGGACTTAATGGCAAATGGAAATGTTTATCCAATAAGAGAACTTACTTAAAAAACTGAAAAAGTTATGGTCCAGCTGTATTTTCTGTGTTGGTGTTTATACAGACTGAGATACCATGTGTTGAAAATAATTGGAGAATGTGTCATAAAATGCATAAAACAATCCACTCACG
This sequence comes from Colius striatus, assembly GCF_028858725.1. Classification (NCBI taxonomy): domain Eukaryota; kingdom Metazoa; phylum Chordata; class Aves; order Coliiformes; family Coliidae; genus Colius; species Colius striatus. The sequence continues at coordinate 16,796,996 of NC_084772.1, read as the reverse complement.
TAAACATATGCTACAAACAGCTCAATAGCATCCAGGTATTCTTGTAAAATCCAATAGCAGAGAAGCTCCATTTTAAATTTTTCTTAGATGAGGTGTTAGTGCAAGTTATGACCAAGAATTTAGCACATCCATTCAAATTATACCTAAAGCACTAAATCCAGCACAGCAGTAATTTTCTAGCCTTTCATACTTTCCAACTTAATGAAAAGAGACATTAATGTCCCAACCATAGATTAATTAGATAGAATCATTAAGAATTATTTCCCAGGTATACACATATTATCATTGAACACTACCAACCCTGTTTGGAAGGTTAATATTATTTTGGAAGACTATTTACTGTAACAGTGATAGCAAATCCAATACCTAAAAAAATATTTTCCACCTGCAGCTATCTGTCATCCATCCCACACAAGCTTTGAAAGCTTTCCACTATCTGTCAAAACACAGGTTTTGATGCAATAAAGACTGTAATTATTGAGCATTTACAAGAAATAATATTTTCCCTCTGGTACGTGTTATAACAGTTGTTAACATGCAAGTATGAATACTAATGCTCCAAGCCCACCTATACTCTGCACGAATGATAAGGATTTTTTTGAATACTGATATAAAGGCAAGTATAATAAAAGAGCAAGATAAGACTCAATACAGGTCTTGAAAAGTAAATGTCAATCAGAATAAGGTTTTTAGAGGCATAAGAAGTTGATTTGAAGTAGAGTTTGGAAATAAAGCTGGCAATTAGATCCAGGGATATAAACAGCACTTCTTTTGTGCTGGGAAAAAAAAAATAAAGAGATCCTTTTGCAACTGAAATACAAGGCTACAAGATGCGTGAAGGAAACAACACTGAGTATGCATCAAAACAACCCTGCAGATGCCACGCTAGCAGATGGCTTAAGCCGACTGAATTACTGTATAAACATTTAACTGAAAGTTTGATTTTATAAGTGTGGAAATTATACCAAACAAAAAGAAAATGATTCTAAGAAGCACTTAAATTAGTAATTTGTAATTTTCTCTGCTAAGATGGCATAGCTCTGCTGCTTTGCAAGAGTCCTTTGAAGGGAGAATTCTGGAAATCTCTAAAGGAATTGTGCACTGTAAAAGGCAGCCCATATGAACACACAAAACTAAGTGAGACACTTAAAGGTAAAAATATACCTTTACACTGCTGTTGCAGCTTGAATCCATTTCAACTGCAAGTTAATAAAAATCTACACTCCTCCCCGCTCTCCATTTCCTCCTCCGTTTCTAGATAACAAAGGCTGCATCTCTATTTCTCAGTAACTTCTCTGCTTGTTGTGTCACTTGGACTCAATTGCAATATGTGGGCAGGAAGGGCACAAGACAAAAATGTTATTTGTACATAGATATCTTCAACAAATGCCAACCAGAAGGCAGAAAGACAAAAATATACAGGAAAAGGGAGAAAAACTAATACAGAGATAATGTTGCTTCTTGCTACAATCTACAGTCTGGATAAAATAGAGTATCACTGTTGAATTGATGGTTTTGGCCTGATTAATGCTTAGACACGTGTCTCAGATGAATGTTTTCTATCCCTTTGCAAAGAAACAATGGTGCAAAACAGGTGTCTGCTGATGGGCACACAGTCTTATTCTGCTTTACTTATCAAAGAAATATGTCCTCAACCTTTCCCAAAACAATGTGACATTTTTTTCTTCTGCTTTACTGGTGAGCAACCAGACTTTAAACAGTTCTAGCAATGAGTACTTTGAAGGTGTCAAACCTGACTCTTTAAACATGGTGTTACTGCAGCACCATTGGTATTAGTCTGCACAACATCCTCTGCAGACTGCTCCACAGCAAACATAACCACGACTGCTGCTTATGCTGTGTATATTTAGACTCCACCACTCAGAACACTAACTATTTTACATTCTCTGCTTCTGTAAAGCCATTACTTGCTGTTCCAGCACTGAGATAGCAATTACATCGGGTGCAGATAGTACTAATAAAAGAATAAGTCAGCTTCATCCTCAATACCTCTGTTTTCCCAGCTGTCTGCATTCCAAATTCCCCATTTGGTATAACGACCAAGCACAGCTAATAACTCCTCCCTTTAAGCAGTTTTGTTGTGCCAGGAACAAAATAAATTATCATCCCGCTTACACTCTAATACAGAACAGCTTCTCATAAGTCTTTTCTCCTGATCTTCCCTCTTTCCATTCATTTCCTTGCTCGTAATTCCTCTCCTCCCAGACCATGCATTGCAAACCAACCACTTCTCTGCTTGGGATTCCCTGATAGCACAGCACAGGAGAATCTGGAAATGAAATTGATTTAAGAATTACCCTGGTGGCTTAAATCCACCTCATTCTGCTGCACAGGGGTTTTGAACCTTACAATTAAAATTGTTAGTCACTCTAACTTATACCTGGTAATGATCTCAGCCAGGCAAAGGTGAGAAAGCTCCTTGTTGACTTCAGTTCATGGGCGGCTCCAGATTCTGATCCCATGGGTGTTTTACTAATTAATAGATCCACTTTGTCTAGATTCCCTCTTCACTTTCCTTTCTGTTTCCATTTTCCCTACAGTGTTTCCAACTTTTGCCTCTCAGATTTTATGAACCCACCAAGTCCAACTCCAGAACTGGATTCAGAATTTGTATTTCTGTAACGTTTTACTATGAAATGCAAAAGCTGGGGTTTGTTTTAAATGTCCTGGTACTCGAAAAATGAATCAACCACCTTATTTTAAATAAAATAAAGTCCAACACTTCAATTCAAGAAACAAAAAGATCTATATTAAAATGCAAAGAAAATTCGTTTTGCTTAAAGTGAGCCTTAGACAAAGAAGTGACACAGTGGACAAAACAGGTATAACCTCCAATGGCAAACATTGTGACAGAGTGATGAAGTTCCACAGCATTGTCCATATGATTGAAACTCTAATTAATATTTGATAAGAAATATATTTGATAATGGGATGGACTTACAGTAATCAAACTATAACTGATCCACAAACACACTACTAACAGAAACCGTTCTCGTGTGATCTTTGCCTGCTTAAGCAAATTATCTCTAAATAAACTAGTACAAAGACCTAAAGAAAATGATAACCTGTAAATTGTCTCTCTACCTCTTCTCTCCTTGAATGTTGTTCAAATTGTAGAGCAGACAACTCAGGTCATAGAATCATAATATAAAAAGAATATTTAACTGGAAGTGAAAGGGCTCTGCTATGAAGAGCTTAACTCAACAGACTACAAATTTCTATTCTGAATGACTTTAAACACATTCTGTGGGTACTTTTTACCTGTTGGTGTATTGGAAGTAAATTATTCTACTTGCCATCCCTGGCCTCTCATCATTGGGGAAGGAACATCTGCGGGTGCCATTGCCACCATGGAGTGTCTCCAGCACCCCACCATCAGCTGCTGCTGCAGAGAAACTGTCTCATTTCACCATGGTCAGGAAGCCCATCGTTGCTCTGCTCATCCTTTCTACAAGAAAGCTGTATGTAGAACCAAGCTGTATGTCCTGAGGGGGACAATGCTTGCTTGCAGCATGTGTGGGGATCACCCATGGGAGCCAGGGGCCGGATCAGCTGGACAAGATGCCATCTGCAATGCATGGCCATACCCAAAGCATGCCAGCACTTAGCCTAGCCCTGAACTTTCATGACATGCAGGTTCACAGGTAGCACACATGAGACCACACAAGTGTAACTACAGGCTTATGTGCAGTGACACTGGTGTCATTTACATGTCACGTATACTTAAAAACCTCTCTTGGCAATTGAGAGCGATGAAATCCTGTTGTACAAGGTATACTGCCTGTGACAACTGAAATTACAAACAGCATCACCAAGCTATGGTTTGAAAAGCTTCTGTAATTCATATCTGATTGACAGATTTTTACAGAAAAGACATGCATTATTCTTACAATATGAACATACAGGGTAGAAAACAAAGCCCTCACATTTCCAAACAGTCCAGGCCATGGTTTAACAGTAAAATGGATGTTGATTACAGAGTGCAGGCAATCCTAACTTATGTTGGTTTGCCACCCATGCTAAGCTGAGTCATTCCAGTGGCTCTGCATGAGTCAACGCTTACCAACATGAAGACTGCGATGAATTCCTCCCCAGTTCAGAGCTCAAATTCAACTTATTCCGAAACCAACAACTATGACAGGATGGGAGAAAACAGGATGCCCACCTCTCTGCCTTCCATATATCAAGAGATAAAGGAGAAAACTGATGAAATTATGTATGTTTCTCATTAAGAAAAGTTGCAATAGCAAAGACTTTTTAAAGTCTACTAGAAGGAAGACAGAGTCTTGACCCAGATAAAATTCAGCTAGTTCTGAACCTGAAGACTTCTCAGCAGCAAGTTATGGATGGGGTAGTCTCCTAACTATGCCCAAATTTCTCTGGGGCAAGGGCCAGGCTGTTATCCTTCTGCTCAGTGTCAAGCTCCCAAGGCATCTTGCTGTTTTGTGTATGCACATGTTACGTACTGCCATGTAATCAGGAATAATTGCCATGCTAAGAAGGGTACATTTCTGTGGATGGATGGTCTGGCTGAAGTTGTTTTTGGGAGCCAAGCATGATCCTGTACAGTATATTCAGAAGCCCTTTATTGGCTGCTTTCATGTCAAGTACAGATGTTAGCACCTCTGTCCCACATCTTGCTGCTCAGCCTTACCTGTCTGCCCACAGTTAAAATGCTACACTATCTACAGCCACAGCTGTTCACCTAATCACTCCAGATTTGTTTCAGTTAAAGATTGCCTTAGAAGAGGCCTATTATTTAAGCTGCTTGAAGATACCAGGCTTATTTTGCAAAACCTATGTTAGGGCAACACTCTGCCAGAGCGATCGCGACGTGCAGCTTGACGTGAGCTGGGGGCAATAAGCTTTTTGGCAGACACAACCCCCATCAGATCACGATGCATGAACATAGCCTTAGAGCTTGCTCAGACACCTCTGCAGCATTAATGACAGTATCCAAAAATCACCCTGGTGCAATTGAGCACGTGTGAAAGCTCTGGGAAGTTGAAAGGATAGCAGCAAAATTCTGGTTCAAAAAAAAGGAAAAATGAGGGCACTCCAATACAAAGTACTGTAAGAACAACAAATTTAAAAGACACTGGGCAAACTCCTGCATTGAAGAACTCCTGCAATAAGTTGATGTATTATCTTCAGCACTCTAAAATTATCAAATGCTTATACTATCTACACTACAGAAATGACACACAGGCAAGTAGAAGGGATGGAACTTCCAGGAGGCAACAACAGGCCATTTTCTGTTGTTGTTAGCTTGGGCTGGCAGAGCACAGATAAAAGTTCAAACTGCTCTATAGCTCAGAAGTCACTTAAAGAGTCAATTGAAGCCATGGCAGAAGCATCATCACCTTCTGTGAATGCTGGGCAAACTGCACTGGAGTGGTTTGAAGTTGATTTCTCATCCTTTCAAATAAAATAGGTTGTGAATTGATTAGAGGTAATAGAAACATTGGATGTTAGCAAGGAAGTGGATTTAAGGAAGATGTAATGACACCATCAAAGCTTTGTTGGGTTGCTTTTATTAGTCTGAATCAGCTTAGAGCAGTCCTGACACTAAGAGGTTAGAGGAAGTCTGTTACAGGCTTGCCTGTGGGATGAATGAATAACAAAATCCTTTTGTAAGGGGAAAAAAAAAAATCCGAAAAAAAAATCCCAGAGACATGCACCAAAAAAGAACGACAAGTACAGTACTTTAACAGGGAAAATTTCCTCAGAAAGGAAGCAAGCAATGAGGCTAGGAGAGGAATAAATGGTGTAGAAATGACAATCGCTCTTCAGTCAGGGCCCATGACTGCACTCACTGCTGATAAGATCCAGCATGTGTCAGTTGTCAAGTGTCTCTTGTCACACTTCAATGTGAACTTTACAGCGAAAGGGGGACAAGAGGCAGTGAAGGGGAAAATGGCACGGCTCAGAAGGACTTGTGCACTCAGTGTGAAGTCATTTCAATTTTATATTCTAAAGGACTTTGTAGGTGATCCCATGAATGCAATTATTCTCACCTAATAAAAGCAACATATGCTAAGACAATTAAAAGATTTTATTATACATCTATTCATTGTATTTAGTTTTAGACAGCAGATAAACCTAATTTGAAACAAGATGTTTGCAAGGCAGGAAGCAGAAATAATTGTGGTCTGTATCTATAAGAATGTTAGTGATTCATTATATTCTTTATATAAAAAGGTGAATTAATAAAATCTTCCCCTACTAATGACAATTTCACCCTGCAAGTGAATAATCTAATTACAAAGCTCTCATTAAAATAGCATAACTTTTGACTTACGGTGTCCCGTTTGCGTGAGTGTACATTTAAGTGACTTTATTACCCATCAGGAATGTCTATTTGGAGACATATTCCTAGTCTAACATAAACCTCACACACTCACCTCTCCACCAAGGCATAAAGGTTACTCCATCTCAAATTAACTCCTCAGCTTCGGGTAGGGATATGGGATGGTCCTGGTTGTCAAGAACCTGAGTTTCTCTAGACTTGAATTACTGAAAACAGGGCAGTCTGTAGTTTGCAAAGTACAGGAGATTTTTGTGCTATCAGACTAAACAAGGTCTTAGAGTTGCTTCAGAACAAACTTTTGGAGAGCAAAAGCAACAGTTCTGGGTAGAGGATAAGCTCAGGGGTGATGTTTCCTAGCAGAGCTGGAGTGGAAGCCCTGGTGCAGCCAGTCAGTGTGGAAGTGAGAGTCATGGGTAATTATGGCAAGATTTGCATATGACCGCAGTGACTCCCCTCATTGAGGCAAATGAAAGGTAAAAAGGGACTGCTGCTGCAAGCCTATCGGAATGCAGCAGAAATCTAACACTTCATGCATAACTACTATTATTACTGTGTCCCCTAAAAATCTCATATACACAGCCAACAGCACTTTGTGGATGGGTTCAGTCTCAATCATCCCCCTCACAGCCAGGAGTACCAAAGGCGGATAATGCACACGACAAAAAAAATCACCAAGAACTTGTCCCTTATTTTCCCCTCCCAAATGAGCAACTTTAGAAGATAGTCCCTATACCATGCTCTGCCTGAAACCACAGTCATGGTATGAAGATAAACCGCAGATAAACTCCACATTTGCAGAATGGATTTTAGATCATCTAAACAATCTTAAAATGAGGGAAACAGTCAAAGTGACCAGTTGCAAACTATCTAGCAGCAACCAAAACTTCATTATGGCTCCCTTCTGGATCTCTCAAGCAGTACAGAAAAATGTTTTGAAATATACATTTCTCTGGTCTCCTATTGAGTCCTTAACCAGGTTCAAGTTTGGTGAAGCCCATCACCAGAACACAGAGATGTTCTGTTTGTCTGGTTCTGGTGGAGTAGATTGAAAGATTTATTCTGGCATGACAGAAGAGAAGCAGATTTAAGGAGTCTGCTTTATAATGTGGGAAATAAGCCAGCTTCTGGTACTTCTCCTACAAGCTATGGACAACTACATTAAAGCACTACTGCTCTACCAGCTCATAGCACACCTTGCATAACTGCACTGACACAACTGAGTTTTTTGGCATGAAATTAAGCAGGACATACTTGAACCTTTGCCACAGTGCCTGATCTTTGTCAGAGTTACTTTTTTTTTCCTTTGGGTGAGGACAGAAAAAGAAGTATCAGTGTCAGTCACCTGCAGGCACTCCAACCTGGGTACTAGCTACTCTAACTGGGGCTTGCTATTGAGATGTTTTAAATTCTGAAGTCCTTCAAATAATTCCTCCTCATTAATGGAGCTACAATACAGTTTAACTGTACACAGCATCATACACCTGAATCCACCACAGGAACTTTCTCTGAGCTGGTTACTGTTCACATATGGGGACATTGGTAAACAGTGCTATAGGTTTTACATTATGTAAGTTGGTTATTCTGACTTGCCTTCAGCAAGAATGGGAAACTACAGAACAGAGTCAGGAGGGTGTCCTGACTTGTTGAAGTATCAGATGAAAGCTTCATCTTGAGAAAAGTGCCATAACTGCTGAGTGCAGGTTTATAAATACTATTTGACTAATGATTAGAAAAGCAAAGCAAATGGAAGGTGTACCTAAACCTGACAATCATCAGCTGTTTTCCCACTGGTACTTAAATACCTACGAAGTAAAAATATCACCAGAGATCTGGCTAGCATGAACCATGACTCATTAATAATACAGATATATATCAGCATCCTGTCATAGATACTCTTAAAAAATGACTATGAATCCCTTGTAGCACAGATCCTTTGCTTGGATACTGGTACTGAAAAGTATATGCTATTTAAACTTATGCTATTTAAACTTGGAACTATGATACAACACAGGAACTTGCTGTTTTACCTTCCTGTCCCACAGAGTAACCGCAGGGGATCTCACTAAATGAAGCCATCCTTTCTTTACTCCAAGGACCTTTAAAGAATACCAAAAGCCAGATTTTCTTCAAAGGTTGTAAACACTTCTTGGAAGCATCTCAAGTGTGCACATTCAACTTGCCTTTGTTTTTATTTTCTTGATGCTGGCAGATCTTTTTTGCCTTTTCTTAAAACCACAGTCCTCTACCCTCCTCCCTTGCAGGAAGGAATACTTTAATAAAGCTTGCATCATTATTCTCTTATCTTCTCCCCTCCCCATCAGATCATAGTTCTCTCTGCTTCTTTTAAAGACAAAATGTGCATAAAAAGCTTGATGCAGAGTGTAAAGTACTTTAAAGGAAACAAAAAACTCCATGCAAGCTGACTTTACACTGAGTGAGGAAATAACAAGTTTGGTGTTAATGTTTCACCTAGGTCTTTCATTGAACATAGGTTTGGAAAGGAAATATATGGATGTCTCATTTAAATGAGTAAAATCTCTTTTTTGACTTGGCACCTCTTTATGATTATAAAATGGAGATGAGATTGCAATGATATTTATTGAGGGGACATAATGCTAGTATTTAGATTTAGTCATATAGCTGTTGTATGCAGCATTTCATCCTGTAAGCATCTTACACAATTGAAATCTATACACAAATAGATTTGCCTGGTGCATTACAGTATGCATAGATTATAAACATACATTTGATTTCCAAATGCTGCATGTATTTCTGTAAAATCTAAGAGCATTGCACAATATCACTGTCTTTCTAGTATGGCTATATTACCTCAGTGTGAACCAGCTATTTATAATGTCCCACATCTACAAACTTTGAACTATCCTGTTAATATAGCATCAGTGTAAAAAGGCAACAACAACAGGCATTTTGCATATTGGTTCAGGTTTTCTTTTAATTACTGTGATACTTTGCAAAAGCTTGATGTTCTGCAGGGCAAAAAAAAAGAAATAATCACCTGATCTTGATGTTGGAAAGGTGCCAAACCCATCTGAGGTCCAAATCTATATGTACATAAAAAAGCAGGAAGCAGTCTTAAAAGCAAATGCTAATTAGCTTCCTGGGATTTCAAATTTTAAAAGCTTCTGTGATTGAATTTATTTTAGCAATTCTTTCTTTAAGGAATGTGAAAATTGGCCCTACAGTTGAGACTTCAAACAAACAGGATGAAGAAGCAAAATTCCTAGTAATATTGCTTATTGCACTCAATGTGATTATAGTCATACATTGAAGATTGATCGATAAAAGAGAATTATACATCAGTACACTGACTATAAAAGTAAAATGACTTCTGGTCAACTCTATCAAAATACTTAGAAAAGTTGGAAGAGTATTAGCAATATTAAATACAGAACAACCAGCAGTCTGAATTAGGGGACAGAAATGGGCTCTCAGTGGGCAGAGTGCTGTGATTTTTACATTGGATGGAGCATAAATTAAAATCTTCTGCATTATTAACAACAGTGAACATGTCCTTTGGGGCACAGATAGTAATGAAAGTTCACATTTGAATTAAAGCATGGATGCTGCTGAATAGAGACAAAAATTAAAGCAGAAAAACATGCAGAACATTTATGAAGGGCAAGGTAAGGCAAACACACTAATTTGTGTTATTTTTGTCAATATCATTATCACATCTACACAATGTAGCTCTGAACAAGTTTGGTTTGAACATTATTGCATTCTACAAAACTTTAAGTAATGTGTTCAATAAACCCTGGGTCCAGGACCCAGCCCCTTCAGTACTTCATGCAATAAGCCCTCATGTATACAGAACATGGTGCTGAAAAGTTAGCTATATGCAGAGGAGCTTTGATTAATGCAGGCATCTGTGGGCTCATCTTTTAATCACTTCCTAACAATCCTTTTAGTTCTCTACTGCTTCTCCAGGAGAGAAGTTTTTCTGTTTTCCTGGAGTCAGACATCTTGCCAAATGCTAACATGAAGGCAGAACAAAAGAGTATTTACTACAGATTGGTTTTCAAGCTGCTACAATATCAATTGAACATTCCTGGAACCTGGGCTTCACAGTTCAGTGCATGGGACATCACATATATTAAAATTTCAACTAGCTAATATTCTTCTGGCTGTTGGACCAGGCCAGTAGCCTTATGCAAACTGCCTGACAGCCTCTCACCTTGCTCTTATTATGAAAATTATGCTTTGTGTCATGATTATGCAGAAGGGCTGCTTTCAGTTAGGGGCTCAGAAATGCCTATTTCAAACACTTTAATTTTTAATGCAGGTCTTGTTTTATAAGGGTGGCAAATGCCAGTTACAATTGCGCATTTTCAGTTTTTGGAGCAGAGCAAAGTCAGTTTGCTTCCTTGAACTTTTAGAGTGTATGAACCAGTCAAATCGCTTCTCACAGAAATGGGTTTAGCCTAATGAGGATGGATGAGACCCCTTCTAAGTGCATGGTCAGGACCATCAGCTGTGTTTGTATTTACCCTCTCTCTTACCCCAGGATCCATCATGGGAGCTGAGGGTGCTTCTGAGCTGGTGAAAGCAAGACAGGACATGGCTCGGAATAACATACATCGCCCGTAAGTTCACTGAGCGTATTGCAAAATTAGTTAATGGGATCTAGAGTCAATTGAAAGCGTTTCTGTGAGGGGTTACAGGAGACTCAGATCTAAGGGAAAGATATCTGTACCCAATGGAACCATGTAAGGGAGTGACTTCAGAGCTGATTCTCAATAACTCCCACAGAGACTTAGGAGGAATTAAAAGCTCCTTGTTTATTCCACTGAACACTAAAGCCCTGAAGATAAACCAAATTAATTTCTCCAGTGGGAAAATCTGCCTAAGGGTACAATTTAGCCCTTAAAAAATAGAAATTAATAAAAAATTAGTACCTCCTGCATGTCTTGCCTGATGACAGACAAATACTTTGTGGAGGCTTTAAAAGATGTGGCTGTGCAAATATTAGGAATTTCCAAATGAAATATTTAGGCACTTATATTTTTACTAAAATCCTTTATAGAGAGCATATTCAAGAATAAAATTCAGAGAAACATAAAATTAGGGAGACAAGCTTGCATTGAGAAAATATTTAGAGAAATATATCCTGAGATTTCCTTTGCATTTGAGGCATCAAATGTGGCATTTAAAGGATTTTCCAAAAATTAAGCGACACATAAGATCAAGCCTCCTTCTCAGCCTTCCTGTGTGAACTGCAATCACATTCTTAGAAGTTGCAGTAATGTAGTTTATTCTTGATTTCCAACATGTGCATCTTCATTTTAAGGTATGTTTAAACTTGTTTTCCCAATAAAGGAAGTCAGGATAGGGATATTGCTCAATATTCGTGTTGTTCTAACATTTGGCTGGTATTTAAAGCTAGTATTTGCTGCCATGAAGCCGCCTTTTGAAAGATGATCACTGTACCTGAAATGTGGATAGTTATAAAAATGGCATTAATTTGCTTAGACCGGGAGATTTTCACAGGAGAGCAACTAGCAGAAAACATTATGAAAATGTCCAAGAGGACTGGTAATTGAGTTGATTAGTATGACCTTGGTTATGAAGGTAATAGAAGAGTGAATGGTGCTTAGACTGAGTTATAACCCTGCTACCTTGCTCAGAGATGTAGTGAGGTATGTAATTTGTTCAGGGTGAATCTGAGTAGCCTCGCCTCTCCCTGACAGGGTAATACACTCTGACTAGCAGAGCTTGGCCGGCCACTTCTCCTACCCCAACAGAGTAAACAGTGCAGGGTCAGGCGAGGGATGATGAACTGTGTGCTTCGCCCAGTTCAATATGGTAATTTTCTGCTGGCAGACACTTTCTGTTAAATGTTTCTTTTAAAATTAGGCAAATTAAAAATCATTTTAGAAAACTTGGAGAATGGAAACTTTCCAGTTTTGGAGCAGAGAATCTACAACCCTTTGAATTAAACTGCAGACAAAACGTATCTCGATTTATCTTCTCACCTGTCCACATAGTTCTGGTGTTGCATTTTAACCCATCATGTTTCAACCCTGCAATAACTCTAGAAAGGCTTTAAAAAAAGTCAAAGTTTGCCTCACAGAATGAGAGCTTTATGTGCCCAGAAACTGATTCAGCTAAAGACCTGAATGCACAAGTGCTTTGATTGCCTTTCTTTCACTAGACTGACTGATTGCTTAAAGAGATTTTAGGTGGCCTTCCTTCACACGGGGAAAGAGAGGCACCCAAAACAATTAGACAAATTAGACAATTAGACAGAGAAGGTGAGGAAACACAATGTTAATTGCCATACTTTGTATTCATGCCCCCTCAGATAACCTAGATGTGATATAAATCCACAAAATATGTGCTTTGAAAAAAAAAAATGTAGTCACAGAAAGGAATTTTCAAAGTTCTGAGAGTAATCTTGAAACAGTAAACATCAGAACATATATTTTCTTTTTCAAAAATCAGGAACAGACCAAAAGCAAGGTCTTCCAAGTCAGCATAATTTCAAAATTACCCCTTTGCTTCTATCTCTGACGAGCTGTCTTGCTATTTTATTGCAAGTTTCACAAACGAATAACTGTCCAAGGTTCCCTGGAAGCAAAATGCCTACATAAAAGATTCAATTAAATTAAAATTACTCAGTTCAGTCTGTGTGTGTCCAATGCAAACTCTGCTTTACTAGGAAGCCAGGCACAGATATTCAGCTAAAAATTGCCTACACATTAGACATGTAATTTCAGAGCAGATTTCCCAACAAAGTACAAATCAGCGCTCTTGGTTTCATAGCTATCAGGATGTCATCATTTTCTTTTTTCTGAGGACATCTGAGAGGATGAAAGGAGGTGCTTAGGAACTAATTTTGCATTTTCTCTTAGAAATTAAAAATCTTTCATTTCTTCTCATTTATTTAAGTACCAGCGAGGAATGGGGTTAGAAATGGATTTAGAATATAATCCAAGACATCTAAAGAAAACTGTAATCTCAATAACCAAATATAATAATTTCAGGGGCAGAGGAGCAAAAGCACTTTCTGTGTGTCCATGTATTTTAGAGACTTGTAAAAACACAAGACTCTCTGAAATCAGGTGTTATATATTCAGCTCTCACTTCACAGAGCTAAAATCAAACTGAATATTTAATTCTAAGTATAAACTAATGACCTGATCCTGAATCATGTAGCATGAAGATAGATTACTGTTGACATGCAGAGTCCCAGTGAAATCCCTGGGATATTGTGTGAGCAGAGCAGTCTGCTGGCAAGCTACACAATGCTCAAAACACTAATGCTGAAATGAAGTTTGGGATATTAATTCATGCTTACCCTATTTTACACCACGTTTTTAATGTCATTCCTCCTGTTGGTTTGAAGGTCAGTAGATCTAAATGAAATTTCCCACACTCAAAACAATCTGCATGGTATTAAAGCCATAACAGACTTTCACTTTAAAGTTCTGCTGTTGAAGGTCTGTGTCTCATAGTAAAATTAAAACAACTTCAGCCAAGCCTCAAGCTGTTTGTAAAAGTTTGCAAGCTACAAGCAGGACAGATTTACTTGTGTATTACCAGTACTGAGCTGACACTAATTATCCCACTGTGAACTTTGGATGAAATCCTCGTCCCGCTGAACTGATGGGAGTTTTGCCACTGACTCCAATAGCAACGGGAGTTCACCCTCTGGCTTAGGCTCCCTGCCACAGCCTAATACTTTCTGCATAATGAGGCCTACAAAGTTTATCTTGAAAGCCAAAAAATATTAGGTCAACTCATAATCACTCTGATTTTTCTGTTTTCAGAGGGACAGCTTGTTTTAGTCAACACTGCAGTTTCCCTGTTCAGTGCTGCCGATGGAAGCTGCTCAGCCATCCTTGAGGGAGCTCTGCTGGAACGAGCGTCCTCTGCGTGGCTTCAGCTGGCATATTTAGTCACTGCTGATGTTAATTTATTAGTATGCACTACCCAAATTCAAAGACTTTCCAAGGAAGTTTGACTGCAGTGGTAGCATTCTGATTTATGAGGCTTGGTTATCATTTTTAAACCACAGCCCTATCTCCATCCTGACTCGACTGACAAAGACATATATCCACTGTCTTTGTCAAGCCTCACAGGCTGACTCCTTATCCCTGCAACAGCTCTTCCCTGCGCTGGAACCAGTTATACCCCACCTCTGTGCAGGTGAGTCAACAGGGCACTTTGACACCTGTCCATAACTGACTCCAGTCATAGGTATTGGTGCAAATCTCTGCCCATAAGTGATTCATTCCAAAATAAACAAATCCAGCCTGCAAAACCAACTCTGTGTAACTGAAGCTTGCACTGCATGCACTACTGCAGAGTTAGAGATTTCCAGACAAATCAGGCTTGCAAAAAAAATATGAAAACCTCAAAAAGAAAAACAGAAATCTAATACCAGTCATATGATTATATATGCACACTGGCATGCCAGCATAGATATTTGTTTGCTACTGCTAAATATGGACATTAAATTCTCCCTCTCTCTCTACACCAGACCATCAAAATTTCAATAAACCACTTCAGAACATATTTGAACATGCCTACTTAATAGGAGCAAAATGTCATACAACCAAAACATGCTTCCCATGTGCAGAGAAAACGTTCCCCATTACAAACATACAGCAAACGTAACTAGAGGACGTATAGGTGGTTATGGAGATCTAAGCAACGGAAACATGCCTGTCTGGAGTCCAAAAGAATTACATTAAAAACACTCAAGTGTCATTTTAAGAGTCTGTATCTTGACATCAAGCAGCCAAAGACGCTTTCATGGTCTTTCTTCAAACAAGAAGGCAGAAACACAAGTAAGAGATTTTCTTTTATGCACAGGAAGATAAAAAATGAGTATAAACACTGAAGTATTTATTCTCTCATCAGTCTCATGGAATGCACTGTTATTCCCATTTTACAGATGAGGAACTGAGTCACAGAAAGACTACCTGGCACATGGTTTTAAAGGTGCTTTAAAAAAAATATAAGCTGAGGACACTGGGTTCACAGCCAGTGTTTGAGCCTCAAAACCAGCATTCATCCTTCATAATAAGGTCAACTTTTCATTCAATAACTATGAAGGAGTTGAATGAATTCAGTAAATCCTTCTTCTGTAAAAGCTGCTAAAAGCTACATGACATTCAGATGAAAACTAGTAAACCTGAGCTCTAGTAACATACCCACTCGAGCAGGCTCCAAAGAAAACGGGGGAAATGGGTGTTTCATAGTTGAGGCAAGAAAGAGAAAAACAAAATGTCTTTGCAAATTACTTTGTTTGTGTGAGCAATGTGCTTTTGCTGAAAGACTGGTGTGTGCAAAAAAAAGGGTAGATTTTTGGTATGTCAGCTTCAATTACCAGCAATCTAAGAGTGAAAAGCGACAGCCTTCTCCCAACAACCTCCTCCAAAGGAGATGCCCATCAGCCAAAAGCCCTGCTCCCTAGTGTGACCTTTCTTGCTTTATGACTGGGCACAAGGCACAGAGTCACTTTATTTAAACTTGTTTTGAGAAAACTGATTGTTAGATGCAGATTTCCAGGAGCCACTGCCCTCTGAAAAGAATATTCATGGCTGACGTTTCACTTCAAATGCAAACAGGATCAATTTGAACCCCCCTACACTCTATATCTCTGACTTGTTTCATACATATTCATGGCCACATATATAATTTTACAGAAAAAATGTTTATGAGTAAGGATGCACTTTATACTGACTGTTGCTGGGTTTATTCATAATGTGCATGGTAGAGAAGAAAGGAGAAAATGGTCCCAGCAGGCATGCTGGCTCCTAAAAGAGGTAACCCAGGAATAAAAACCACAGAGCCTAGAGCCCACTGCACTGCCACACAAAGCAGTTCCGCCAAAAATTTCAGCGTTACATCCAACATTTTTTCTCAGGCAGCTAATAAGAGCACTTCACAGCCTGCTCCTCTCCTTGCCATTGCGTTTTCTCTGTTTAAACAAAAATTACAGTCTCTCATTTCACTCGCGTGGCTAAAGGGCCCCGTAATCCAGTGTATCCTTGGCTCTGTCACTGTGCTTGCTGACCCTACAGTGAGCAGGCTCTGACCACCAAATGCGAGCGGAATAAATTATCGCTGACACTCCAATATTTAATTATGCAGCTGTCAGAGCGGCCCTTTCGAAATTCATTTTAATAAAGTGGGAACTTTTTCCTTTCAAGGTTAGAGTCAGGGGAGTCACCTTCTGTGTCAGGCTGAGGTCTCCACCATGAGCTTTGCATTCTTCCCCGAGAAGCCTGTCACTTGGCCTGATAGAAGGACCAGATAACGGCACCGATGTCTATTGGCCTCCCCCCACCCTGCCTGAATGAACATCCTTCATTTAAACCCACAATAATGAGGACCTCAAAGTCAGGCAGGCAGCCACAAGGGCAGCTCGTCAGGAAACAAAAAAAGAAAAAGAGAGAAAAGGTTTCTTATTATAAAATTCACTCGATGTTATAGCAGCAATCTTAAAGCAATCATGTTCCTCTCACCGTTTTAACTGGTTAACCAGAAATATTTAACATGTTAAAACATGTGAATGGAAACCAAATGTATGAAGCCACAGCAGCCTGTATTTATCTGCACTGAACTCAGATGAGTAGAGGAATATTGCTTCACGTTTTGCCATCAGCAAAGTATCCTGCTAGACCTTTTTGCCAAATACTTAGGAAACAAAGCTATACAATGAAACTCTTCATAAACAAGTACAGATGCCACAATGTGCACAGTATAGCAGATCAAATGTGCTTTCTAAGACACTCAAAGGAAGAGCTGCTGTGTGTATACATAGCTATGCATATACACACATACACATATAAACACAGGCTAGCAAGGCGTATACAAAACAAATAATATGCTGGCCATAAGAAACCCTGCTTTCGTGAAAACAGAGACGATTTGAAACGTGGCCATCTCTCATGGAATCTTCATATTTGCAGATCCCTGCTTTCTAAAGTTTTGGTTTTTGTAGTGTGCAGCTGGGACAAAAACAGATACAAGTTTACCATGGATGGCCCAAAAATATGTGAGCATGAATTTAGTCAAAGCAGGAGGGAAAAGAAAAGCAAGGAAAAAAAAAAGGTAACCTACATATATTCCAAATCTTCTTGGTTCTACGTGAAAACATTTTTAATTTCCAAGTAGCAATGTTAATAACAACTTTGACTTACAAGCTATAGTTCTTCCCCAGATTTCTATGGTGCTAAATAAGTGCAAGGGATTTAGCTGCACAACGTTTTCCCAAGTGCGACTATACATCTTCTACAAATGGGGAAGAGATAAACACATACATTTTGTGTGGGCTGTGAATTAAAGCTCTTAGGGAAGTCCCCCATCTTCCAGTTAATATCAAAAGAGGTTTTGCTAAGGAGAAACAAGTTAAAGGGATACCATCTCATATCCCATAGGCTCTAAGTGACCTCTCCCAAGACACAAAGTGTCTCAGGAAACAAAATAAAACTTTTTACAAAAATGGTTTTTGACTGAATTTGATCCACAGTGAAGTCACAGCCCAGAGAGAACAACATGACTCACTAGTACAAAATGTTTTATTTTCTGGATTCATTAGTACTAATGAAGACCAGGTGTGAGGTATCAGGGAAATGCTGTGCATAGCAGCTCTCCAGCACATTCTCCTGCCCAAGTCATGCCTCAACATTTGGTCTTTTGCTCTTTCCCTGCAAGGGGGTACACTTTGTATCTTCCAAATAACGTACAAATAAATCACTATCTGCAAAGCTAGCAGGAAAACAACAACAAAAAAAACCCCATGTAGTGCACAAAAGAGGGATAAGAGTTCATTCCACCTTCACAGTTTTACCACACATGCTGGGCTGCGGTATGGAACTTCATATTAAAAAATTAGATTAAAATAGGTCGCTCATTGGCTGTTTTCAATGTGAGATCAGAACTTCCCACCAAAAATCTAACATCTTTTTAACCATTGTTTCCTTCTGATTCACATGTTTGTCTCATACCCATCTAAAATGGCTAATAACCTACGTCAGGGCTTATCCCATCCAACATCAGGTACCTGAACAAGAACCTTTGAGTAAATGGGGTTGCTCTTGTACTCCTTTTGTCAGTGGAGTTATCTGATACCTTCAGAGGCTAAGATAGAAGTTAATAGAGTTGAATGACCCTTTTGTGGTAGCCTCTACACTAGATTTGTGTACAACACCAAGGGTGACATCTTGTAGCTTAGAAGCCTTGATTAAGTAGTGGGAATCTGGGTCTTGGACAGTTATTTATTAGGTGCACATGAAATACATAGCCAATGGGACCCTGCTTCCCAGTGATCCACACAGGTTTCTCTACTATAGATTATAATTACCAACCTTTTTTATACAATGTATGCTAAGATTCTCTCACACTGCTTCTTGTTTTAGGTCATCTTGCTTTATTTTTGGTTGTGTGATTTAATTTTGGTAGACACAAATATTATGACACATTGCTGGTGTTTTGATCTCAGCATGTACAAAGCTGCCTGCATCTCCTCATTGGCTCGGAGTTCACCATAGACCCTTACCATATGGAGGCTATGCGCCAGGTACTGAAAGTAAACCCTTAAAGCACAAAGAAAATGTATCTACAATTTATTATGAACCCAGGGAAATAATACCTTAAAATATCATTGTTTTCTGTGTGTTTTAACTGGACAACTTTCACTTCAAACAAGCACAATACTTTTGGAGGTTTCTGATGAACACTTCACTCCAAGCAACACAGTTCGCCTTCTGGTACTAATCCAAACAGATTTGCTGCATCTTACCAGACAGTAATTTTTGCAGTGGAAAAATAATTACAGAATAAAACATCACAAAAAAAATAATCATCACAGAATCACAAGGACTGGAAGGGACCTCAAAAGATCATCTGGTTCAACTCCCCTGCCAGAGCAGGGACACCTAAAGTAAGTCACCAGGTGGGTTTTGAATGTCTCCAGAGAAGGAGACTCCACAACTCATCTGGGCAGCCCCTTCCAGTGCTCCCTCACCTGAACAGTAAAATAGTTTCTCCTTATGCTTCTTTGGAACCTCTTATGTTCTAATTTGTACCCGTTGCCCCTTGTCCTATCAACCTGGTGTGACATGCACACATAAACATGCCAAATATCCCAGCTGAGCAACTGACAAAAATGAACAATTGTTGAACATATAGAACGGCAAAGGCCATGATTCCTGTGTGATAACAGGGGGAGTGCAAATAAATTCAGAGTCAACGAGTAGGTTTAAACTAGCCTGGCATTGGAAGAGTTTTCAGTCCACAAATTCCTTCACAACTGAGTAAATTTAAAGAAATAAAACTAGATTGAGCATTGCTTTAATACCTGTTGGTGTAGTTTCCCACACTGTTCACTGGCTTGTTAAATATGAAAAAGATTTTCCTTGCAAAGCCACAGTGAGAAATACAGTCACAGATGGGTTAATTGTTCTCTTCTTGGACCTTACCATTTTTATTTTGGTTTAAATATAACCTGTTGTTATAACAAGAAAACTCCCTGGCCTTGTGTACAAGACTCAAATATAATCAGCGATATCACACCGTCCCTTAATAGAAGGTGCAATATAAAAAAAGATCATTTAAGATGCCAGTAGCTTCCCTCCTGACCCTGCCTGGCTGAGAGGCAAATTGCATTAGAAAATGACATGCCATTCATCTCACGAGTAGTTGCAGGAACATTTAGCTAATTAAATGATTAATAAATTTAACACTGCTTTATAATTTCATTTAGCCGTGTTGGAAATCACACGGTGCACTGCGTGTGCACCGAATGAGATTAGGTGGGAGTTGTGGGTTTCACCAGCTGCCCTGGTAATTGAGATTAGTCTATTACTACAGTGACCTTTTTAACTTTTATATTCTCTTGTTAAAGTGAAATAAAATTTTATTCACTTTTAAGGCATATTTACTTAGTGAAATTTACGTGAAATTAAAGAAATACCAAGGTAAGAAGCATCCTTGGTACCCGTTCATTCTCTTTTTTTTGCCTTTATCTCTATTTTGCACTTTTTAATGAATTGTTGCTTTAATTTGGCAGCTCAGCACCACCACAGTATACCCTGAAGCAAATTCCCTTTATCATGCAAGAAAAAAAACCCCTAACAACTCCAAATGTGGCAAACCCAAATGGTAGTGAACACAACCAACATCATGATGATGAGTCTGGAGCGGGAGATTTGGTACACACAAAAAAGCCATACCTAGATATACCTATATAATTTGCATCTGTTTACTGTAGCTTTATCTAGAAACTACCTCGGGAATTGTAATGAAATGGTGATTCTGTCTGTTCTAGCACAGTCAGCTAAACAATCAGGATGCTGTTGCTGTAGTTGGCTGCAGACAGGTGTAATATTTATGTTAGAGCACATCCTCTCACATCCATCGTTACATACAACTTTAGACAAAGAGACTCAGCTTACTTGCAAGCATCACAATTCACTATGTAATTCTTTATCTGTGTTAATCAGTGCTTAAAAGTGGTTTCCAAGGAAAAAGACAGCTTGCTCTTGTTTTATCCAGCTTATGGTTAGAATTAGAGCTTGCTGCAGGTTGTGTGGCACACTCCAATTTGGTACATTACCTCAAAGAAAAAAAAACCAGTTCACGTTTTTGTTGTGATTAATACTGAAAATCATAACATTTTTGTATAACAATTATGGATACTGTGTCTTTAGATAGTGAGCACAGGGTTATAAGGTCAATACCCATGTAGTTAAACCAGCCAAATAAACTCAGCATCCCTATTAGAAATAACTTTTGTCTATTCAGGTACAGCTTGTAGTTATCTTAGAGTTAAAAGCATAAATATCTATCCACATAAAATTCATTTCAGCACTACAAGGACTCATTTTATCCGTTCTTGGAAAACGTGTCAAGATTACTGACACTTAAGCCAACTCAGAATAACTTTTCAATCAATATGTCTAATACTAGTAGAGATGTTTAATGTGTTGCATTTTCTAATAGATGTGTGTTTAGAATGTAGAAAAAAAATAGAATTAAAATGCATATCTATCAAAAGTTGATTTATATCTGAATCACACAGTAAACCATTTCAGAAAGTATGTTTGAAAAGGAAGGACACGTCAAAGCAGTGTTGACCTTTTCCTGAGATCCTGATCACTCAAGAAAGGGATAAACCACTTGATAGACTGTTCATACAATATGGATACAAAATCCATGGTGGCTGTAGTGAAATGAGGTAGTGGAAATGGGATCTGACAAGAGTAAGTAATGGTTCTGTTACTCTGGTAAAATAAAATTCCAATATAGATGGGTTCAACATGTGGGAGAAAGAATCTTTTACCAGCAAATACATTAAATATGGCAACTACAGAAACAATTTCATCTTGGAGGCAATAAAGGCCAAAGAAATTACAGATGATTATTTTATAACAGATATTTACTGTGATAATTTGAAGGGAAAATTATTCTTGGATTTGCAAACAGTGCTGAGAGCACAGATGTGAAGACTCATCAACAGATTGCAGAGGTATATCAGTATCTTGATGTAGTGAAACTAATTCCTGTTCTTTTGATTCAGGTACAGAAGGCCACCTGGATTCAGAGAGACTGAATTTCCACTCAACACTGTGGGGACGTTTTCTTGTCCTCAGGGTAGTAAAAGCCAAGCTCAAGGCCATGAAGGACCAGTAATGCAAAGGAAGTATCATCTCCCCTATTTTTAGATGTGACTAATGTGGGTGTTTATATCTCAGCTTAACATCAGCACTTCCTTTACACTTTTTGAGAACTATTCATCTGACCTAATTTAGTCATTCCACTAAGGTGCATGTTTTTGAAAATACACAAAAAATAGTAAATCCAGAACTAAGTTCTTTCTTTTGCACTAGACGTAGGATCAAGAACTACTAAAATGTCCCTGTGACAAATGCATAACATTCAATGTATTCAGAAATTTAGCAGCCTTGACTTAGGAAGTCCTTGAAATCTAGCTCTTTTACTCAGGACTTTCCCAGGAATGATGGGTTATGGCATTTTTGTTCTCATAATTTTTTTCTTACGGGAGTGGTCACTGGCATTTGGATGGATACATTATTTCTGCCAGAGAAGATAATATATGAAGTTGATGATCTGATGACACGTGCTCTATAGACAATATCTTAAAAATGTCAGAAGGAATACTGTTTTCTGTAAAAACAATGACATATGTATAACAGAAGCTCTGTCTCTAAAAATACAGCTTGTACATTGGGCTTTCTAGAACTGAAAGTGTACTGTGAATTTATTTCTTGGAAGCAGAGATTATTTATGATGGCAACCACAGACATGACAGGATCTAAATAGCCATTATCCACTCACAACAAGAAGCAGGAAAATCCAGCCAGTTTTGTCAGGAACCTATGTCCCCTAATGTTTCCCTAAGTCATGACTCACATTCCTTCAGATGAGATCAACTGAAGGTTTTATTAAAAGAGAAGTAACCTGTAAAAAAACCTGTTGCAAACAAACAAGTAAGTCCTGGCAAGAAGGTTGCTAGAACTCCCATTAATAAGACATCATGTCTATGGGAAAATGTGACAAACTTTAAGTAGATTTATTTATTTATTTAACTTTTTTTTCTTTTTTGCTTCCTTTTCTGGTAATAAAGTTAAAACTTTTGAGAACCTGATAGCACTCAGCTTTCAAGAGTGAAAATGGTCATTATTAAAATAAACATCTTTTAAACATGAGTAGTTTTCTCTACTACTACTTGTGTAGTGTACACTTTTGCATCAAGATAAGCTGGCATTTATATTCAGTTTTATCTTAAATATAGCTTAAAAGCTACCTCTATGAGTTCTAATAGTGTGCACTGATGTGGAACTATGGTCATGGTTTCTTATCATTCACACTGGGAAACTGTGTAAGGTCAGGCTTGTGTTTCAGTAAGTAGCCTTTGCTTTTAATTATCTCATAAAGGCAATATGAATTTTGACATTGGCTTGAGGAAAGCTATGATATCATCCTAGGTTACTGAACTCACAGTTGTGTATGCACCTACCTGTATATATAGTCAAGGCTCTGTAGTCTAGGATTTCATATTGCCTCTTGTCAAGTGGAAAACAAAACCATTATAAATGTCTTGTTCAAATGGAGTATGAAAGGTCTGCATATAAGCATGATATCAATCATCTTTCTTACAATCGTTTTATATTAAAAATTAGTTTATCTATTTATTAGTTTTACTGTGTCATTACTGGGGGCAAGAATTATGTGGGTCAAAGCCACACTTAGCCACTTGGTCATATGAGGTTTTCAGTACAAGATCAGAAGTATTAATAGGAATTTATTTTCTTCTTCTGGAAACTGTTAAAGCCACATTAATTATCCATTGTCAGCAACAAATCAATTGCTACAAAGGTGTCATGGTTATAGGACAGCCTTCACAGACTGCAACACATCTGCTGCCTTGATTCCAGATGAGCTACCCAATCCCATCATATGCAGACACTCTCTGGGAAGCAAACATGCAAATAACTCCCACATTTCTTCTAAAACTTTATCTGATTTAACTGATTCAAAACAATACTCATAAAAAGCAACTAAACCAACAACAAGACTAATTCCACCTGACTTTAAACTCACTTTGGTCTTCTGAATTACATCTAAATTAGATATCTAAGGTTGTCTAAATCAGACAGTATGGGTATCACCCATAAGGAAATTTTGATTATAGTTCCTTGGCCATGGAAAAATAGCTGTGAAAGTTGTGTTGGAGCTTGGGAATGGCTCTTCCCCAGTTACTTGCCAGGTCAGCGTCCCCTAACTACAGGTTTCACCACAATTCTTTTCCCGTTTCCCAGTACCTTCTTTCAATTTAATTAAATGTTCTCATATTAAAAAAATCAGGTAAACAGAAGAAAAAACTGTATTTTTATAAAGTAATCCATCTACTGCTCCTCTATAAGTATTTAACTAGTAGTGACAAAGCAGCTTTCCTTTTTCACTTGAAGAAACATAGTAATATCTCAGTTCAAGAAGTGGCAAATGAAAGTATTGTCAGCAGTTGGATTAAAAACCTTGTTTCATTTCTAATGGTGATTTAGCAGCCCAGAAATAACAAATTCATTATGAGCATGATCTGACTTTCTGGCTATTGAAAGCAGGACATATTTAGCAAAAGTTAATATAACACACCCAAGTATGCTGAGGAGAAAGCATCCTTAAACATGGTCCCGAGTTACTTGCTGGTGTCCACAGTAGATTGGGAGCTTTGCATAGCAGTCTGCTATTGCCTATGGGCATTCCTGAAGTTCTAAGAGGAATCCACGTGTTGGCTGAACTAATTCTTCTGGCTCAATTAGACAATGGTAGTCTTGCAGGTCTCACTGCTACTTCCCCCTTCCAAAGAGTACACTGGAATGCATCTTGAATGGCTGCTTCAGTAAAATTACTGGATACATGGTTCAAGTAATGCTATTAAATGTGAAGAAACAGACCTTGTTACTTCTGTTTGGGGAACTCTGGTAAAACTTGTAGCTTACAATAATGTGAATTTAGCTGGTTTATTTTCTTAGGTTGTTTAATTTTAATTGGAATATTGATTCCCAAACTACTTTTTGTGCCATCAGTGTCAAATCCCCGCCTTGTAACCACTACGATCAACCTAGATACATTGAGCTCTGACAGGTCTGACTCTACCCCAGCCTGACATATCTTTCAGGGTTATAACTCTCACTAATGGTCTATAATCAAGGCTGCAATCTCTGTGAAGCCCCAACACAGTGGTTTGCAGCCAATGGACCTGCATCAACTTGCAGATCTACATCATATGCCTCTACTGGCTCAAGCTCAAACCACCCTTCGACTCGGCATGTAACCTGGCTGCACCACACAGAGGATGCAGATACTCCCACACAATCTGCCATCACTGGTTCCACACTCCTGGTTGTGATGGATGATTTTCACTGCTAATGAGGAAGAGAAAGAGAAACTGAATGCGTGTTGGTTCCTTTCCAACAGCCTGCCCTCACTGACAGCTCAGCCGGCGCCTATCCACTCAAAAAGAAGTCTGAACTGGAGATGGATTAGCAATCATGTAAACTCTCCAAAACATGGGTTTCCATGAAGGTTGACTCTCTGCCTCTGGGTTCATGAGCATCAAACTGGGGTTTTTTTGCAGCTGGAAAGAAATTATGTGCATAGCTTACAGGCTGGTGCATTCATGTCTTTGGTTGCAGAAGTGGATCTGCAGGGCTACCACTGCAACCCTTGAAAAAAGTGTCAACAGTACTAAGCAAATTACTATAAGTAGTAGAGAAATAATCAAGGGTGGAAGATTTGCTGGGTGTAAAGTTCAATTCTTCACACAAGATGTGCTCCTTAATATAGATATAGCATTGTTTAGTGTGATCTGTTGTAATTACTCAGAATTTGAACCATTTGACCTTACTACATTAAGCCTCAGTGTTTCCTAAATCCTGTTAACAAAAAAGCTAATGGCTAGGCTCTTACTCTCTGGAACAAGCACAGGCCTATGTGAGGGAATTCAAAGTGCAAATCTTTATAAAGCTACCCAGGGTTTAGCAAAGCAGTTCGCTGGGAGATGCTCTCTCACCCCAACTCAGCACAGGTGTAAGGCTGCATGCGCATCACTGCCGCTTCGGTACAAACAGGCTGTGCATTGTACTCTGCTCATCCATCACCCGCTCTGTCAACACAGGTCAACTAATCCTGCTCTTCCTGACCTCTGACCAGCACGCCGAAGGGAGGCAACAAAAATTCAAATGCACTGCTGAGGGAGACAGAATTGTTAAAGCTGCCTTTTCTTCTCACCGAGACAGGGTAAAACAAACTTCTAAATGCTATTAGAGAGTAAACCTCCGTAAATGAGGAGAAGCGGCACTCTGAGTACTCGCCTTTATCATAAATAAGTTGTCAGGTCCTTCAAGTGTTTTCCCATAATGTAGACATATTTTTCGGCTTTGCTCTTAAAGCCTCCTGCTTCAATTCATTCATTTTTTTCCCCCCTCCATATTTGAAGGTTAAAAAAAATAACAACAAAGGCAAGCAGAGGCACAGCCCAAACCAGACAAAAGGGGACTGTAGATGCACCAGATCAAAGCTGCTAATTCCACAGAGAGAGCTAATTCCTCAGTTTGCTGGGACAAAACAATAAAAAATGTTGCTGCCTGAGTTAAATGTAGGTGCTCCGAGATAAGAAATACATGAAAGTTAAAGAAGGTAGGTCAAACTCTCAGACTGGTTTGTCTGGAGCAGGGTTTTCACATAGGTGTTTAATTCTAGGTCTGGAGGCAACTCAAGAGAAGAAACTAGGCCAAAAAGGCTTTCATACTTGCAATAACAGTAATCTTGTTCAAAATAATGGCATTAGTCCTCATTCAGAGAAGTTTCAGTACTAGAATGGCTAAGCTAAATGTATTTTCAGACCTCAACATTTCTTATTTATCTCCAGGACAATGAGTTCTCAATATTTTGAAAGGCTGAACAGAAAAAATTGCACAACTCATAAACAAACCAAGTGAAGAATTTTCCTGCCTTATCTGTAAAGGTAGTCACACATATAATGTTTTTAATGAAAAACTAAAACAGGTATTTAAAGCAAATTCAAAACACCTTCCCACTTCCTCCAGTTACTAACAATATAGCGGAAAAATATACACATTCACTTGTATGTTTTTGCTTGTGGGATCTGTGATCATTTCTGTAAACAGAAGGTAAGATGTGGAAATTCCTTTGCATTGAAGAGAAACTGAGCACATTAAACACAGGATAAACCTTGCACATCAAGTATAACAGTGAGTAACGTGTTTGCAAGAGTCCTCCCAAGAGAGTCAAAGTAGCGACCGGTGGTGATGAGGCAGGGTGATGTGATTTTACAGAAAAGCTTCCCAGGCAAGTAAAATTGAACCCCAAATGCAGGAGGAGAGAAGCTAAGCAGGGCGAACTGTTTTTACTGCAGCTGGTTCAATACTCTATCACACTCTCAAAAACTGTGTTTATGACGACTTCTTTTGGAAGCTCTACAATTTCAGTAACTTTATCTCTTAGCAACTTTGCTTTTCAGATTGTTAAGAGGGATTTGTTTTTCAAATGCAACTGGCAGCCTGTTACCCGCAGAATGCACATGTAAAAATTAAAGTAAAGCCAAAAGAGTGTCATCATAAAACATAAAAATGCAGAAAAAACTGAATCTAAATCTTTGATGCTAAACCTCAAACCATTTAAAAAAAACCTGAGGCCTTCCCACTCAACCATTTTCTCAGGTTTGAGTTGTGGTTTTTTAAAGGACAAAACTGACAATCCTCCACACTGGCACACTTTTTGGACCACTGATGTCAATTGAAATGCAATCTTTAGACACAGCCACAAGCTGCTACCAAAATGGTAACTCGGGATACATAGCACAGAGACAGAAAACCCATGTACTAACTGAACTTTTGTTACTAATATGTGTAATTTTCTGATCTATCATCTGATGTTTCTCTAAGACATTTGATATGAAAAACTGGTAGAAATGCCATCCTTAGGCACAGTTCTAGCTCACATATGTGCACACAGCTTGCCACTGATTTCAACAGGAGTCACATTTAAACAAATTTAAACTAAATGTTCAGTTTCTGGTAGTTCCCAAGATAAACATGAGCAGGTCCCTGTGGTGTGATAGCCGTTAATGCAAATGCACAGCTTTGTTGATATGTAAAACCTTCTAAGAGCCAGAAGCTGGTTATTCTTAGTCATCAAGATGAGATTTGAATCTTTGGGATGTTTGCCTAACCCTGTAGGCTTAATCCATTCTGAGTTACAAATTATAATACTCCAGCAATCAGTTAGAATTGAATCTGGATCACTGCAACACGCAAAGATGCTGATCAGATTAAAAGCTGACCCTAGATTTGAAAAATCATCAATAATATAATTACAAAAAATAATACCAGAATCCTGAATAGAAGTAGTTAGATGGCCACAAAGCTTTATATACAAAGGGTGAAAAGGCAGGAATTGATTAGCTTCACGCTAGAAAATTGAGTTCAAAGTCATCAGACGTGCTCAGAACTGGAGGGGTTTTATTGCCAAGGCAGGAACACGTGAGGAGCTGCTGAATGAAGCTGATATTCCATTGATAGCTAAGTAGGAGACATCCTTATAAAGCTGCTGAAAAGAAATTTAAATAGGTCTTCACAATTCAGGCTGAAAAGCAATATCATGTATAAACCACATCTAGTTTTGTTCAATGGCTCTTTTTCAGCTGATGGGTTGAGATCTTCCACTTGCGTTTTCTTTTGTTGTTGTTTTTCGTAGGACACTTCCTGTTTAGGAAGTGAAATGATATTCAAAACTGGGGGTTTACTGTAAATGATTTCAACAATGTACTTCTCCTCCTGCCACAACCACAACTCTAGTCTCTCTCTCTCCAAAAACAATACTAATAATGAATGGTGAGTTCATGACATGTTACCTCGTGATGCAACTTGGCAGCAAGAAGGAAGAAACAGGAAGGTTGGCTCAACGCTATTATGGAGCTAAAGCCTGTTTGAACATTTGTTTTATCACTTGAAACAACTATAAAATACTTGCTTTTATTCCTAAATCATTCTCACACAAACAACATAATTAGAAGCTTGAATTTTGTCTAAGTGTTCTTTTGAGACAATGCATAGCTCTGACACCACTACCGGGAAGGCATGCAGACATGGCCTTTGATTGCTGGAATGCAACATAACATTTGACAATGTGTCACATTGTGCATTTTTTCACCATTGTCGTCTTTTCACCCTGTAATTTACATTATATTCTTAACTCCTTCTTACAGCACTAACATAACCAGAATCCAAAAAGTGTTTTCAGTCACTTGTAGATTCCTAACTGAAGTATCATCGTTTTGAGAAAGATGATCTTATTTTCCAGATGTGAGGGTTTTAATTTAACCCAATTTGAGCTCATTGTAAACAGAGCACACATAGATACGATGAATTATGAACTAACTTCAACAACATAAAGTGTAAAGAAATGTGACAGAAAGGCTGCAAACCCACAAAGAACTGTTGGCGTGATCATGCACTGGTGTGAAAAGGAAAGAAAAGCAAAGACAGTGTAAAGAAATGCTGTTGCAAATGCCTGATCTACCTCTACCTTATGGCTTTACTTTGGTATTAAAGTCAGACCCTAGTACATACCGAAGTAACTTGGGAATAATATTTTCTTACATAGTATAAGTGATCAAGAATTCAGAAAAGAAAGAAAAAATTGATAAGTCATCCATTCCAAGGATCAATGTACAGCTGGAAGTACTCATCATCTCAAGATAAACAGACACCAATAATCCCTGGTTGTTAAGAGTCTCAAGGTAAATTTTCTTAAGCATAAGGTTGTAGACACTGTAGACCTGGGGAAAGTCCAGCTCAGAAAACTCCCCTAGGTCTGGATGTTTCCACTGCATACAGCATTGCTCCCCACTACCTTTAAAAAGCTTGGGAGAGCTGTTATACACTGTTAACCACCACTTTTCTGAGCAATTGTGGATGGTTTTTATTAATGGTTGGAGTGACTTTATCCCACTGCATTCACTGGGGTTTGGTCTATCATGGTGCTGACTTTATCATAAAGAGTCCAAGCTGAAGGCAGTGGTATTTTTCTGGTGTTCAGCACCTCTGAATATCAAATCATTTCAGGGAATTTCTTGAAATAAAAAGGAGGATTTTTCTACTACAAAATACAACTTAGTGACACCAACCCCTCCTCTTTTAATTAGTGGGATTTAAAAATTAATTTTGGGTTTAATACCCATTTCTGGTAACTGATTTTGTTACTGAGATTTTACACAACTTGAAAGGAAAATGAGAATCAAATTTTAAAATTTCAATCTTTTAGATTTTTTTTCTGCTTTAGCCTTTTGACCTCTAAAAACGATTTGAAAGAGAAATGATTTTTTAAATGACCACAGAATTTACAGGACCTATTCTTTTTTTCCGTCTTTTCTCAATGTCTGTAAAATACTTACAGACTCTTTTGGAGGATGATAACTGTAGAAATTCACATAATTTGTGTAAAAAAGTAAAAAAAAGAAAAAAAGACCCAATGTATTTTTAATCAAATTGCCTGGATTCCTTTTTTTCGCCTAACTTACTCATTTTATAACATGAAAATAATGGGGAACTGAATGATCAAGCAACTCCCCATTAAAAAAATGCAAATAATCCATTTTTAATTTAAAAGATAAGCTAATTAAAAATAATAGCTGTGGACAGTTCCTGACAAAGCACTTCAAAAACAAGAACCATGTATTTCATGAGACTTTAGTGGTTTTTAATTAAGATGATTTTTCACTTCTCCTCTTCTTGGCCTGTGATAATAAAAAGCCGCAATTGGAAATCAAGCAGATTTTTCCTATTGAGAAGTATAAAGAAGTAAGAAGTTGCCTCTAAACAGGAAGAGAAGAAAAATCCCAGACAGTTCCACTTGGCATTAAAAGTTGGACAAATATTTTTGATTGTGGAAGCAAAGAGGAAATCTGAGTGCTCATCATCTATCAGTAAAGCTGTCCATTGGTGTTATCTCCCTCCCCAACGGCTGGGTACTGCAGCCTCCTTGTCAGTGGCACTCACAGCTCTGTCTGCCATTCACTTTTCCTTTTGCTCATCATTAGTTATTTGACCCTCCTCTCTTCTCTCTGATGTCATCTTCTGATTGCAATTCTTTGTGAACACAAGAGCTGCCACCAGCTCTGATGCCAACAGTGGAGATACCTCATCAAAATACAGAAGTACAGACACTTCTAAGTTTCATTACTGACTACGTACGGCTAATTTATCCTGTCATTAGAGCATACCTTAATCTTTATTACTGGTATAGAAACAATTCGAGCTTAGCTAGAGCAGGCCTATGAGTGGGACAGCAAAATAAAGACTGGCTTGCTTTGGAAGCCTCAAAATGA
Source organism: Colius striatus (assembly GCF_028858725.1). Lineage (NCBI taxonomy): Eukaryota > Metazoa > Chordata > Aves > Coliiformes > Coliidae > Colius > Colius striatus. Next base: position 16,765,758 of record NC_084772.1, on the reverse strand, counting down.
AGACGCAAGAAATAAACATAGGAAGTTGGCTCTCATGGCCTAAATGAAGAATGAGCAATATTATTTGGGCATGGATTTGCCATTGGAAGTGTAACAGGATACCAGTGCATCCTGCCTTGTGCCATTAGCACTGCCATCACACCAAGGCTTGGTGCAACAGGACTCCAGTCCCTTCTCCGCTCCTCCACCAATTCAGGCTGCATCCGGCTGCATGCAGCAGCATCCGTCTCTGTTATTCACAAAACCAGTGCTCAAACTGGAGATAGCAATATGCTATGGCTCTATGTGATACTTTGGAGATGTGAACCAGTGCAAATGGCCATCTGTTTTCTGCCAGCACAGTGGTGCAAAGCAGATAAAGTAGGCTAATCTGGACCCTTGTATTCACCATGCTGCTTTCCAAAGATAGCAGGCAAGAACAGGAGACACAAGTTACAGCAAACAGACATAAACACAGGAACATAACATTCACCTGACCAGTGGAGGATTAGAAGATACACAAGATATTTGTTGTGAAATATTGTGTTAATGGTAATACTCTTATCAAGAGAAGGCTGTGTGTGAGACTGCAGGACACTGATGTAGCTTATGACTGGGAAAAGCTAGCAGGTATTAGGGAAGGAGCACGCAGAGACCCAAAAGTGCAAAGGAGCACTCAGATAGTGATTCCACATATTCCTGGCCTAAATGGTTTTGGGATTCAATGCTTCACCTTCCCTGTGCATCTCTGCAGTCCACCAGCATTATTTTACAGTTATTTTGACTGTTTAAACTATATGCTATTAATTGTAAAACCACACTGAGAAGCCATTGCCTTTTTCTAATGCAGACCTACCCAGAAGCTTTCCCACTTATGGACACGATGTAGAAACTCAGAGAGCCTGAAAAAAAATCAGACTTTGCTTGCCATCTACCCTCCTTGACTCTGTTCACTCTGGGGCTTATAACCACAGGGTGAGAAAGACCTCCTCATGCATGGGAAAGGTGGGGTTCATAAGCAATCAAGAAACCTTTGTAGGCTTGTAAAATGTGCAAGGCATACCTTTGCAGCTCATAGGTCATATATTATGAATAGAGCCCACAGTCATTATACAATCAAATTTTATGGACTTTAATTGACTCCTTGAAAGCAACCTAAGGCTTTTAAAATGTGAGGCCTCCAAGAAAAACAATTCTAGATTATCTGAAGATGCTTGTAGGGCTTCTAAGGAATTTATTCAAGTTGTATTTCTTCCTGCAAAATTTATCAACTTGAGAGAAATAGTTGCCTTAGGTTTTCTGTTGGAGTAGTCAGTGGTGTTAACAGTTTTCCAACACTAATATGGAATCTACAGAAAAAGGCTGACAAAACCATTTCCCCTTCTTGGAATGCAAGAAGAGCTGACTTATTTAAGTTTACTTTTACCAATTTAATCTTTAAAACTTCAAAGTTTGTTTTCTGTTGTATTTTTTTTTAAGGCAGAAATCCAGTCCCTGCAGGATTACAGCCAAATATGTGCAATATCAGGGTACACCTGGAAGTCATTAAGACCTGCATTTCAAATCCTCCTGCACGAGAGGTGTGGAAGATTCCATCCTCCCCCTTCTCAATGTTGACACCCTGTTTCTATTAGGGTAACCTTGAGCCAAAGGTGTTCAAAATAAGGAGTCAAACTGCAAACAAACACATTATAAAGAACTCTGCAGTACTGCTACAGGGTAGGGTCAGAGGCCAATTATATCAGGCTGAGATAGAGAAAGACAGAAACCTCATAAAGGACCAGAAAGTTCCCAAAGAATGATACAAAAGCTTTCTGGGATGTTTAAGTATGTGAATATTTAACCTGAAAATGCACAGGAATAATTTTTCTTTTCTTAATCATGTTCTCTTAAGAATCTTTGCTTGAAATTAAAACAGAATCAACTATTTATTCTTCCACAGTCATTTTCTAGAAACTTGGGCTCAATTCCATGGCTTGTTTGGATTTCTTTTTTAAAAAACAAAAAATGCTAACATGATTTAGAACTCCTTTTTCTATATTTTTTTTTTCTGGTAAATTGTGACTTGAGATAGATATGAGATGCCAGATTGTTGGAAGCAAAACAGAAATTGCACTGTGAACTGCCATACCAGCTGGTAACCACATTTTCTAGAAAATCTGTGGGCAGGCTGTCTTGGGAAAACAGAATGAGAGCTAAAATTGTTGCTATTTTTGTGTGATAAGTAGATAACTGAAAAGGCAAAACACAACAATTTCACTTCAGAAGTGTTAGTTTTCTAACTATTCATATTCTTCTATCTCTTTACAGTGGCTTTGCAGCAGAATGCTTTGTTCACCCTTTATATATTACATATATATGTCTATGAAATCGACTTCTATTCTATTTCTCACATTTCAAGCCAGGCACAGTACCCCCAACACAATATCGTAAAGAAAAGAAGAGATGGCTGCTGAGCTCAACTTTTGTACTTGCAAGACAGCATCTTTTTTTGGAAATCCTACTGATTTTAACGAGAAGCACCATAGCACTGCTGCCACGCTTGACTTACGTGTGTTTATTTTATGAACAACTTGACTACTCTTTTTTTTTTAGCATAAAGTCCTGATTTTTCCATTCACAGAGCAAGCAGCCCTTTGTTTCTAGATCTGAATAGAGTCTAAAAAAAGATGGTATGGGACCTGCAAGAAATCCTCAACTAACTAATCTGTAAATCATGCACGTGAAACTATAAGGTGGGAGACTGTCCTTTTTACCCAGGATGAGGAAAGATTTTAAGAAGTTGGGGACATGAAACAGATTGAAGGGCACCAGGCAATGTCATACAAGGAAACAAGAGTTATTTTTTTGCATCCTCACAGATTCATGCCAGGACTATGAATGGCAGTGCAAACATCCCTGCTCCTGTCTTTCCCCCACAGGAGGATGGAAGGGTTTGTTTCTGCTCCCTACGAGCAGAGACCGTCACTATTCGTCCTCCCTGGGCTCTGACCTCTGCCCTGGGGGAGCACTCCCAATATGGCAAACATGGGATAAAAAAACAAGTCTGGGCTCTAAGCAGCTGTCTAGCCACTGCTCCTGGGTCACTTCCAGGTAAACAGCAACAGACTTTTTGCACTTGATGGAAGGTGGGGGAGACTGTGATAAACCTTATTTGTCCAGGTGCAAAGCTAGATGGGGGGTTTGCTGTTTTTCTTCAGAAAATTGTGAGGCAGTACTATGGGCTCTCCCTCTCACCTGGCTGCAGGGCTTTTACACCATCCCCACCATCCAGCCCATCACTGGGGGCCTTTGAAGCTTTAAATGTGTTGGGGAAAAGCCTTTTTCAGTCTAAACAACATAAAGAAAAGTCAACATTAATCCTGTGCCTTAATTCTGGTAACAGACCAGATTTGCTGGGAGTAATTCTACCCCAGCAAAGCCAGAGGGATGAACGGGGTGGGAGAGCAGTGTTTGCCTCTTAAGCATGATTTCATTATTATTACATCTTAAAGAACTGATTGTTAAAAGCACAAGTTTCAAGGCTAAGACCATATGCAGCCACTGTTGGAGGCACTGTGAAAAAGTGATAAAGTATGAACCAGAGCAGAACTTGTTGTAAGGCAGAGACAAATCAAGGTTACAACTGATACGGTTGTGCCCTGGAAGTGTAAATAAATATGAAATGCAAAGAAATTTCATTCCCGAAGTCTTACAAAGACTTTGCAAATTAAGAGAGGAAGAGAACATTTTCTTTGCTGCTCCATACACAGAGAAATGATCCACTCCATGAAACTGCATTCAATTTATGAATTTTCTCTCTTTGCAACACATAACCCTGTTGACACATAGCACCTTGTCTGGGTACCAAACATGAGTGCAAATTATTTCAGAGTGAAGTGTTTCCTTGCCATGCTTGCATGGGGAATAATGGGAACACAAAGCAATGTCTATAGACGGGACTGGGTGTCTCTCCTAACTCCCCAAATGTGTCCAGAAAGAGCAAAGCCATCTGTTTTGGTAGGAGATGGACCTCTTGTTGAAGACGGGAGCCAGGGCCAAATGAAGTTCTGCCTCTTCTTGGAGTGGTTTGGTTTTGTGTTTCTCTCATCCTACATTTAAACATAAGGAAAAACTATTTCACTGTGAGGGTGAGGGAGCCCTGGCACAGGCTGCCCACGGAGGGTGTGGAGGCTCCTTCTCTGGAGGTCTTCAAAACCCACCTGGGCACATTTCCATGTGATCTGATCTAGATGGGACCTGCTTTAGTGGGGGGATTGGACTAGATGATCTCTAAAGGTCCCTTCCAATCCCTACCATTCTATGATTCTGTAAATTATGATTTAGATTTTGAGGAAAACAGCAAAAAATGGAGTGTACCGATTTGTATACTGCAAAGCTGAGCTGTTTCTGAGGACAGCTTCAGCAGGCAGAGGTTTTACACTCGGTTAAGCAAAAGAAAGATACTTTAAAAGTAAAATCTTTGAAGAGGATCAGAAAATTGTGTTTAACACTGACCTCTGGGACACATGAACACTGTAAATAACTGCAGAAGCATTATCCAGTGATCTCAAGGAGCTGGAAAGCACTTAAGCAAGCACTGGACTTCTGCCTTGACTCTGTTTTCCCAGATCTGCAGCTCCAAAAATCAAACTAAACCAATGTGAAAAGCCAGGCAAATATAAACTCACGTCATTTCACGTTTAACTCCCTATATTTAATTACATATAGAGTTAGCGAGCTAGTGTGTTTCAGTTAAAATTACATTGACAGGCAAAACTCTCTGTAGCATTTAATACAATTGAGCAAATATTTTCCTCCTGAAAGTGCCCTGGGAGGTAGGTTAACTAAGGTACTTAAAATGTGAAAAGCACGTGTAGTGTATCACCAAATATACTTTGCATAAAAGACATGCCTTGTTCTAACAGCCGACTCTTAAACTCTTAGAAATGAGAAACACCTGCACAGTGTGTCTCAATGCTATATTTATTTGCCTGTGAATATTTATAAGCATTTAAAATACTAATGTTGTTGGCATTGTTAAATCTTGATTGTGAAGTTTGTAAATATTCAAAAGAAGCAGATGTTTACTAATCCCATTTACCTTTAAGGGAAAAAAATGTAAAACTGGAATGAAAGCAGATTGTTAAACTGTTTTCCCAACAGAAACAACCAAAATAAATTACTGTAATCTGAAGACTATAAAGAGTGACTTCAAAGGTCAAAGGATTAAAGACAGTCTAAACCATGAAACGCATTTTATTAGATTAATAAAACATATGATTTTGCTAACTTAATTATATGAACAAATTAGCTGGAAAAGAACTTCAGAGCTTGCCATCCCAAATTAACGCCGGCTACGGTGAAGGTGCAGTAGTGACTGACCCGCTCTCAGCTGCCTAACAGCTTTCCTCTCCACACAGAACCACTCTGAAAGTGAGCCTAAAGGAGAGAGTGAGGAGGGAGCCCGGGAGCAGGGGGTGAGAGGCAGCAATGTGAGCCCAGAGCCCTGTGCTGAACGCCTGCCAGGGCTCTTCACACTCTTCAAAGCGCTCGCTATGGCTCTGGGACCCGAGCTATAGAGCAGGCGCTGCCGCTGCCAAGGAGGCCTACACTTGGCTCTGCTGAGGAACCAAAACACTAATTCAGTTCTCTGTTCATCTGTTTTAAATCATGCTTTTAAGTGTATTTATGTGATAAAGAATTGAAGCTGTTTCTTTTGGCTATCTAAATAATTGGGATACTCTCCTTTTCAAATAGATTGACATTTAAGTACAACAAGCACATTGAAAAGTGAATTTTGGCTCACAGGGCCTTGGATTTGCTTAACTCTTTCAGAGCTTAATAGTGGGGGTTTTTTTTAAGACAGGTTTCTCAGGGAAATATAAGCTTTACAGGGCCTAATCTTGTTCCCGCAGAAGTCAGGGAAAGCTTGATTTAAAATGATCACAAAGGATGTTGCAGCATAGACCATTTTACTCAAGCAAATAAACTATTTTTCAATAAAAGACTGCATTACCCAATTTGTAAAGAAACTCCACCCTGGACTAAAATACTGAAAAAGTTATCACATAGTCTGACCAGAACGTCAGAGATTAAAAAAATCTAGTGGAAAAAAGTACACCTTTAAAATAGGGTGGTAATGTCTCAGGAGACAGCAGCAGAGAGAAATGCTATAGTGCCATGCTTTGCAAGATCGCTCTCATTAGCTTTATGAAAGTTTAGATTCACGTTAATTCACCCACGTGGATACAGCTGGAAGGAACAGTGACTCACCAGCTCCTTCTGCTGTGACATTAAACGTGGCAAGGTTATCATTTAATAAACTGTCACTGAAGAATTGATTTATGGCCTTGGAGAGGGAGTGGGTCTCTCTTTCCCAATACTGTACAATTTGCTTGGACAACACTGGAAACAAACCCTTAACATTTCTTAAGTAGAAAAACTCAATAACGCTAACCCCAGTAAAAGAGACTTCTCTTCCTCCTTAAGTACAGTTCAGTACAGAGACATGCTTTACAGATCCGTTTCCCCACTCACTATTTTGGGGTTTACATACTGGATTGAAAAGAAATATGAAGCCTTTCCCATTTTTACTTCTTTTTCATCCCTCAAACCACCATGATCTTGTGACAGTGAAATAACCCAACTGGATGTGTTCCTGTGCAATCTGATCTAGGTGAATCTGCTTTAGGAGTGAGGTTAGACTAGATGGCCTTTAGAAGTCCCTTCTAACCCCTACCATTCTGTGATTCTGTGAAACAGCATTTCACTTCAATAGCATAACCACCATGTGCTCACCCCATTACTAAGCCTCCCTCAGAATCCGTTAAGTTTCAGTCTAGCGAGGTGTGATGAAGTGATGCATCGTCCACTAAAAACTAGGGATTAGGGCTGTTTCCAGATGACAGAATGCTTTGAAAGGTCTTCCTGGTTACTATTTTAGTCCACATATAGGCTAAAGCAGCCTTTTTTCTCTTTCTTTCTGTCTTTTAAAAAAAAACCTCCTAATGTGTCATCAGCTTTGGATAGAAAAAGAGATGTACATGATTCCAACATTTTTAATTTTCAAGGTCATATAGCCCAAATCATAAACAAAAAGCTCTCTTGGGTCTGTGTAGCAGTGGCTGAATATGCAAACAAACAGCTAGATCTGGAAACAATTGCAATCTGATTTGTTTGGGTTAACTATACACGAACTTGGGATTTTTTTTGTATTATTAGAAGGAAAGCAGAAAAAACCAAAAACCAAAACCTTCCCTTTTTGAGACTGATGATACAAAGTAATTTCTTACTTTTGCAGTGTCATCTGGCTCTACTTTCCCCCAAGGAGTAGTTGGGCCAGCTATGTCCTGAGCTAGGAAGACCTTTCCAGATTGTCTCCTGGCTACAATGGGGTACCACATCATGATGACAGGCCATGAGAGCCACTCCTTCACAGCATGGTCTGGGTATGCAGATTTCCCTCCTTAATGTTTAACCCCATCTTTAGTTGTCCTTACCAACCCCTGCTTCTGTCCTCAGCCATCCCTGAGTCAGCTGTTTGCACAAGTCCAGACTGACAGGTGGCCACTAAAAACTAGACGTTTTGCTGCCCTACACCACAGCACGTAGCAATATCTACTTTTGCTAACGGTTGCCTTTAGGGGACTGAGAAGACCATATTAATAGTAATGCATGTTGGGATGCTCTGAATCAGCAAGACTCATAACAAAATGAAAATAGCAGCAGCTTTGCATCATTACAACTCTACCCCTTGTGGATTTTCTGCTAGTGGCAATCTCCCTGAGCTGGCATAGACTAAAATATTCTCCTCTTAATACTTCTCCCCAACTCCTACACTCAAAGAAAGCTGAGTTTACTAAGTGGCACTACTTTCTTATTTTAATGAATGCATGCAAAGCATATTTATATGAGTACCAGCACACAAAGGTATCATGCTTTCCCATTGTAGATCCTGCACCCTGCTTACTATGGATACAGTTTTTATTGAAAAGAATCTCCAAACTACATGTGCAGATGACAACAAAAGCAAAAAAAACCAATCCCTACTATTTACTGCATTAGCTCTACCAACAATTTTCTTGTTAACTCTGAAGGTCAAATATTGGGATAACAGCCACTGATAAGACACAAAACATCATTAGCACTTCACCCAAGAACAACTTCAAGATCTTCACTCGAATAGAAACTCTTTGGTATAAAACATGAAAATGCAAAGGTTTCTTTGTCAAGCCAGTGAGATGCTAACGTTGTTTATCTGTGAATGCAAAACAACACTCCCCATCTAGTAGTGTCACTCTGACCTTTGTGTGGAACCTCAGTTCTCCCCATGCAGCATAACAATGCCCCTTTTGTGCAGCTAGTGTAAGGCCATGGGAGTCAGGATTTACTGCTCTGGCAATTTAATCATAACCTTCATACTTTGTGGCTTATTCAGTTCACATTCTAAAACAACATACATAAAATGCCAGAACTTTTTTTGTGCTTCTCATATCTGCTAACTGATATTCATTATCACTCACTTTCCAAAGACTCCTTTTTACTACAAACACAAGAAGGAAAACCTGAGAACCATAATGCAAAAAATGCTTGCTTTGGTAACACAAAGTGAAGGATACAGTTTTAAAGGCTTTCACTGAATTGCCTTTTGGTGAATCATGTGAGAAAAAACTGCTGTACTTAATATCCTAAGTATTTCTATGCCCACATTCAATCAATCTACAGAGAGAAAAAGTTAGAAACCTTTTAACATTTGAAAATAAGTATTAGAACAGTAATTCTCTAATCTTTATTCATTGCAGGTGCAGGCCTTATGTGTATTTAATATGCATTTTAAAAGCAGATTTACAAATAGCTAAAGCAGCGTCTCTGATCTATAGGCAGCCGTAACACGGGAAAGACAATATGCAAGTGCAGAGTGAATATTACAGATCTGTTCCTGAACTGAGTTGAAAACTTATGATCCAATGAAATCAATAGAAAACACAGCTGCTCGAGTACTCTAGGGCCCAAGCTGTAAATCTGAGCATTGAGCACAAACGTTAGGGTTTTTTTTCCCTAAGGAGGTTACCTGCTTATCCGGGAGCAGGGCTCATGGCAGGTTCTGTGGGCATCGGGGCAGCTCCCACAGACGTGTTGTCAGTGGTGCTCAGCCTGGCAGTTCTGGCTTGGGGGGGATCCTGTGAATGCCTCCTTTCAGTTTCAGTCCCATGTGGTTTCACACTTCGACCCCACAAGTTCACTTTGAACTTCAGGTTCAAATGAATGCAAAATCCCAACACAAAAGACAGTCAAAACCACTGCTTATTGTGGGAGAATCAAGGCTAACTGTGTATCAGATGGTTTTAAACAAAAAAAAAGAAAAATATTTAATCTCATCATTTCAATTAATGTTTCTTTACAGTTTGCTATGAAAACAGAATACTGTTACTCCTTCCTTGGCTTCAATATGAACATCTCTTAATAATACCATTGTGTTTTTCCCTGTACTGGCTTCTAAGTACACATATCTAATGATTAAGTTCCATATCATGACTGTTTACTGGGCTACTATGTACAACTGCAGGAAGATTAATTTCTAATTTCATATGACTACAAATAGTACATTTTTACTGGATTTACAGAAAAAAATAAGTCAATGTTATGATAGGTCAGTCCTTAAATTGCTTGTGTTCTTACATTTACATCTGTGAGACAGGAAAACGAATGAGATTCATAAGTAATTAACTAGTTTAATGAACATCTGTCCAAGGATGAAAATCAAGTTTAAATTCATGTCTATCCTTTGCTCTCAACGCCAAGTGAAACTTTGTAATCGTTTTGTTTTTCCAGCAAAACACATAGGCAATGACTGATAACAACTATTTACTCTATCTCAGGTTACTATGCAAGTATTTGGCTAGGACTTAACCCTGCTGAATTCCAAGTAGTTTTTGAATTTTACCATCGGAAGTTTTAAACTCTCTCACAGACAGACAGTTGTATTCCAGCACTTTTAATGTTGCTTTGATAATGGCAAAGCACTGGGCTGCTTTTTTTCCATATACTTCAGAATAACAAAACACATTAGCAAGTTATAAATGAATACACAGCTTTAATTTAGAGCCTTGTATGCTGTATTTCTGCATCTAATTGACACATTCTGTTTGGGGATGGTGTGACAAAAAAGTCAGGCACTTGAATATACAAACTGTCACATGATGTGCAGCCAGTCATTGTCAGGCAAAAAAGACAAAATTCTGTTCAGAATCAAAGTCAACTCATCAGCAAAAAGCAAGACAGGTAGCTACACCTATATTTGTTGTGCTAAACTGTAAAAATAAAACTAAAAATCTAGCTCTCCTCTCATATAGAGTTGCCATTGGAGAATTAGTTTCAGCCTTTGCATTCGATATCTACTTGCCACATATTGATTTTTTTTTCCTTCAAAGCTAATCTTTTGACTTTCCAACTGCAAAGAAGAAACATTGTCAGACTGATTATGAGGAAGCTCACTAACAGTTCATGCATTTGATGCTCTAGCTATAATGTTGTACAAATCTAATGTCATAAGTCCTGGATCATGTACAAATACAGAAAACAGCATCAAAGATGCAGCTTTTCCCCAGGTATCAGTCTTGCAGCTTGCAGAAGACTCATTCATTTCAAAACACACTAGAATAACCGACTGGCTGCACTAAGCCTACAATTGCCTTTATATATAAGCATTTGTATAACATTATTGAATGCCTTAAAACATTTTAAAGTTTTATTATAGTGTTTGAAATCAACGAGGCAATTAGTGAGAACTGAGATTGTACACTGGTCAAACAGAACTGCCATCAATAGTACAATAGTAAAAGTCAATGGATGTCTTGGTTTTATGGGCCAAGTATAAGTGTGTGTCCATAGGCACACCTTTTTGTTTTTAAAACTCTAGCTTAGGCTTCAAGGAAAAGTCTATATTCCCCAAATCAACCTTTATCACCACTTTTTCTGATATAAATTACAACAGAGGAGAGAGAGAATGATTAGACCTGACACTAATATGGGTAGAGGAGTGGAGTACATACAGGAGATACCTGTAATCAATGCTACCACCACATGTAGTTAGCTGGCTTTTGGTAGATTACATATGTTCCTAATTTGTTTCCTGCGTAACCAGAAAGTGTGTTTACTGCTATGAAATCAAGTTAACATTTAAAAATCATCATTATCTTTTAAAAATTACTTGGTTGAAACTTTCAGCAAACTCAAAATAGACTGGAAAAGAAACAAGGACCGCTGTATCTTATTAAGGTTAACATTTTATGGAGCAGGTGGAAACAGAAGTCAGCTGTCTGTTCTCAGTTTCTTTCATCTCTGACCTCTCCTGGGAAAGGATGTATTCTAACAACTGAATAACAAGTTTATTCTTTTTGGTTTTATCCTGCTGTAACTCTGGTTAAAAGTTTTGATTCACAATATTCAAGATCAAAACCAGAAACACGTAGGTGCCTTACAAGCTATAAAACTCCCTTACTTAGGTTTCTATCCAAACTTTATAAAACCAAGCTGAGGCTGAAGCATATCAGAACTGCAGGACATTAAATGTGAAATTAAGTGACATATAAGCAAACTAACAAGACAATCACAACGACAAGAGTTTACTCACCTCTGCTTTTCAGAGTCACATCTACCTATAATTTATGGCATACATATTTTCACAATTTGATGCAACATTTACATTAGTTTAATCAAACACTTTCAGAGTGCCTGGTTCATTACTTGCACGGCACTATATCAATTGCACTTCACTTACTTCCCTAATCAAAGAATATCTGAATTCTTTGGACTGGACAAATGGATATAGATTTTACAGGAACCAAACACACTAAATGCACATGCATTATTTTAACTGTGAGGCATTTATATTCCCTCATAGCTGTGATTTCTAATCCAACTGGCTAATATTATTCACTGAAAAAATCACATTACAGTCCAGTAATTTAAAGGGATAATAAACACATAACACAATAAATAGTAACGTTCTAAGCTCCTGCCATTCCAATAAAGCTGTAATTCAGTCAAGTTCAACCATGGATATGGAAACAAGCCATAAAAAAAAAAAAAATCATATTAAGAGCCATTGATTTCGGTGGGATTTAAACACAAGTTTAGGTTCTGGATGGATTAAAGGTAAGCACACTCCTGAACCAGAGCCCAAGGACATAGACAGTAAATGATGCCAAAACTCCAGCATTACTCTAACTATTCTCTGTTTGAAGTTCTTTCAATGAAACCCTATAATTTCTCCCCGTGCAAATCGTTTGTGCATATCACCCATGGCAAAGGATTGCAGATCATGTTACTGCTTCACTTATGTTCAAGACTTTCTTATTGTTTTATCTTGTCAAAAACCTATAGTTATACATCATAACATTCATTCTACATTCTATTATCCTACCTAATGAGTAGTATGCTGTAGCATCAGAAAACCTTTACAACTGCCATTAAGTTCATCTAGACAGAGATTTTTTGTCTTATTTATTTTCATCACAGAAATGTCCTTTATTTTCCTTTAATGACAGATTATAAACTCCCTTTAGAAGGAGACGTGCACACTGTGGTTGACACACATCACACAAACTACTGGTGAAATTGTTGACTCTGAGGCATGCTTACATACAGTTAGAAAGTATGTTTCTTGGCTACTTAAAGTCTTGAGTTTTTTCCTCCTCTTTTCCAATATTCAGTGAAAATCTATGAAGTCTACTGCAGCTAGTCATGTAAGGGTCTGCTCTGCATCCCAAATACAAGCTCAGTGTGAGACCTTACCATGCACTAAGCAGGAGACACTAGACATGAGACATACAGCAGTGCTGTCTTTCCATCCATGAATCCTTTCCAAATCTGCAGTGTGGGAGAACTGCCTAACAGCATTCACCAGACTAACGCCAAAAGAAGTTCCCAAGTCAGGCTCTTTAACATTAAGGGGCTTCTAAATTAGATACTAATATTTTGTACCTAAAAAGAAACAAACCAAACATTTTAAGGGTTCTTCTGGTTCACACACCCAACTGGTCTTTGTAATGAGGCTCTAACAAGCCTGTGTACCTGCTTGGACACTCATACTATGTTTTTTATCCTTTCCTTGCACCTTAGAAGGACAGAGATTTTGATACACTAGGGACTTGACAACTGTACTGATGGTGGTGGTAAAACTCTGCTCCTAAGGGTAGTCAGCCATCCTCAAGGATGTGTAGTTGGTGGGCAGATGGCCATGGCATGTGAGTGTAGACTCAACAAGAGCAAGGGTTTCCAGACCAGCCAGCACAGCCAGCTCTGTCCACAGTCACAGGAAACGTCTGCCTTTCTAATGCTGGCAAGAATTGTTCTCCACAGAATTTTTCCCATGGTAAAGTGACCATAGAAGTTCAAAAATTAAAGAGGCCAAGATAGATGAAATTCAGGCTATTTTACTCCACATCTTAGCATCATAATAATTTGCACTTTAAACCTTTTTGAAACACATGTAATCCTGTGTCAAAGTAGTTATTTTTCGCATACACCAGCAAATAAGTTCTGAAGAAAACACAAGAAGCAGGGGGCAGGAGAGGCTGGGTAGATTTTACCCTCAAAATGAAATATTAATTTTCATTAATGAATTAGTAAAAATCAATATTAAATAAAAAAGGGGGTTTTTTTTGTAGCTCCATGTGGCATCTTTTCTCTTAATACTAGAGTTTTTTATGTGGCATTTAGAAGCTTTACTGTTTCAACAGCAAAGGTAAAGAGGTTAATTCCTCTTTAACAAGGGGCTCTCCCTCCCCACCACCCTTTTCCTCCCCCCTCCTTTTTGGCTCGGCCCAAATTTCTAACACTACCTTACGAAATGTAGTATACAGCTTTTAATTGTGCCCAGAGGCAGTACAACTTCAGAGAGGGTTTGGAGCAACTGGCAGAGGATTTGCAGAACAGCTGTGTTCCGGGAACATGTGCAGCACAGTGCAACAGCCCCGTCAGCACCTGCACCCGCTTAACGCGCCCGCCCCCACTGCTCCATGCACGCTCCACATCTGGGATTAATCACTTCTTTTAAAGGAATTAATACTCTTAACATTTTTATTTTATTATACCTGTAGGAACATGATGCTATATTAAAACCTGCAGCTTATAAGTAGTATTTTGTTCAAGCCAGAGTTACTGAGGGGAATAAAACCTCCCTGTGCTTTGCCAAGAATGAATTGTTTTAATATCCCAACATTCAATATTATTTATTATTAAAGTCGAGCGCTGCTTTGGTGAGTAAATGGCTTTCTCGTGTTTTAACCTTCTTTTCCCCACTGAACTCTACTTCACAGTTTCAACATTGGCTGGAAATAAGCCCCCATAGTTCTTCCTCCTCATCACTTGCTCAGTGTACTCTATTCATGTTGGGAGGTTCAAAAAAAGAAAGTCCTTTAAAAATGTGATATTATTTAAATGTCATTCAGTTCCACCAGCGGTGTTTGCTTACATAGTTTAGACAGCACAGAACTCTATTCATGCATGAGTTATGCCACATTAACCATTTACGATAGATTTTCATGTTAATTCTACAGGGGAGGAATCCTATTAGATTTGCCCATTTGGTGTAACTTATAATGGCATTCAGCAACATGAGTTCTGCTCATTATAATGATGGGGACTAGAGCTGAAAAGGAGGGAAATCAGCTCTGTTATTAATTCATTAGAACATACACATTTCCCAAAAGTCAGACACCCGAGTGAACACTTTTAAGGCAAAGTCACAAAGATTTGCCACTACTGCTGGCCTTTGGGAGTGCACTAGAATTCAGTTTTAATAATTTCCCAGGATCAACAGTTTATCCCAAAATCTGATGCACCAAAATCCACAAACAATAGAAAAATATAATGCTAATACTTTCTGCATTATTCTAGAGCCAGAAAGGCATAGTGTTAAACCTTGTCTTGCAATATTTCACACTAAGAATGCTTTAGTTGGTAAGTATGAAAGGTTTTTGTCTTGAAATCCACCATTTATCCAAGAGCTGGAACAGAAATATTTATCCCTCAAACCTTTAGGTAGATATCATCCCAGGTTTCCCAAAACTTGTTTAACTTAATTTGAAAATTTAATCTGCAACAGTATTTATGGCATGAAATATTCTGAAATATTAAGCACAACATTCGAAAGTGGTGCAAACATTTTTGCTTTAGGTTTTATTTTCCTAGCAGTAGCTGCAATATAGTAGTTTTGCTTTCCATCCTTCGGTCACTCAAATTTGTTCTACTGAGCTGCAATTTTTCAGCACCAAAATAATGGTCATGGTCACTCCTAATGGCCACTTTTTCTTGTAACTGAGAACTAGCCCACCTCAGCAGCCTTCTAGTCCTATTTATGTGTTGGGTACCTTCTTCTTGAAGCAGTCAGGCTGCAGCACAAGACTAATAGGTTTTGTGCTCTCTGTGCCTGATGCCTTTACTGACTTTGCTCAGTTGTTCCTCCTTCTGAGAAGATTTCCCTATTTCTGTCATAGTGCACACTATATTAATAGTGACTGTAGCCTAAAAATCTAAGTACTTAATTAAATACGTGCAGTTCTATTTTGAGAATTACCATCCTCTGCTTGAATATTATGCACATTACATATTTTAACAAGAAAGAGGGAAGAAGGGAAAATCTTGCTGCTCCAGCCCATGCTGGCAGAGAAGCCTTCCTGACTCACCCGATTTCTCACTCCCCCGCATCTCGGGAACAGCCTCCCAGGAAAAATCCACTCAGCTCCACAGGATCCCGCAGCACCTTTTGTTGGGACTTATCCCTTTTAATGGAGGTGCTGAATGTGTGTTTAAATTTACTTGTTATTTCTTTATTATTCTATCATGGTTTTGTCATGAGGGCATGACAGCAGTGTGTTAATTTGAGCTTTAGCTAGTTGCTGTCACCCTGATTTTAATGGAGCTGAACAAGTTCATACATCACTATCTAACTCATTGAGAAACTGCAATCAGTGTGGTTTATGCAATGGGCAAATCCACGTCTCTCACTGAACTTGAAGTCCAGACTTAACAAAAATGGAAACACATGCATATATACTTGCCCACATAAGCCAGACAGTGGAGAAAAAAGAAGACTCAATTAAATCAGTAAAGCTAATGGGCATTTGCCCAATTTTCATTTTGGAGCCACAGTACATGGTCTGTCCTGAATAGTAATTTCCTATTTGTTACCAGAAAACCAAACCTGAAGGGCAGAGGCTAGGTGTAATTTTAAGCACTGATTACTGATGATCAAGCATTCTTCTGTTTCCCAAATTCTACTGAGGTTTGGGGGTGGGAGTGGTTAGGTTTTGTTCTTTAAATAGGATGCAGAGGGAGGAAGCTGGCCCTGTTCTGAGCAGGAGCGTGGACTAGGTGACCTCCAAAGGTCCCCTCCAGTCTAAATTTTTCTATGACTCTAATCAAAACCCTCAAGAGATGATGAATCTGGCAAAGCCAAACCTACCCAGGAAGTGTAAAATTAGAACTGATTACCAAGACGTTTGTAAACTAGAACCCTGGTCATCTAATACTTGGACTGAAGCCTTTGCTGCCTGAAAAATGTTGGATGGAGCAGACTTATTTCAAAACACTATTTGCTACACTGCCAGCTTTTCCCTATGGAAAATAAAATCATAGAGATCTTTGGAACTGGTACATTTGTCAAGCTGGAAGTCAGGTTATGAATTTAGAAAATATTTTTTAAAGATCAGCAATTAGATGGTAAATTGAGAAGAAAAACTACATCTCAGAACTACAGGACTAAATTACAACAGAAGCAATGTCTTCAAAAGTACTAAAGTGAAGCAGAAGCCTATATCTTGCTACTAAAAATAAGAATTCTGGTCCTCACAGCCTAAAAATAGCTCTACATGAGAAATTTATGCCAGAGTGACAAAAAAAATGTCTTTGGACATGATCCTTTCAACATATCTCTGCCATCAAAAATCCCAGTATGTATACACATCATAGGGAAAAGTGCTTGCACTAGTCAAGGAACTCCTGAAGGCCCTTTTCTGTCATTAGAAGCTGTATCTAAAGCAAAAGGGCTTGCCATATGTGCACATTATTGCTGCAGACTCTTTTGTACAGCCTAATGTTTAGGCTAAGTCATCCTTAAGAACTAGGCATTTTGGTGCTTTAGGAAATTTTACCATAGGATAAGATGAGTACAGATTGCTTAATAAAATACTTTAAAAAGCCTTTATGTTTTGCTACTTTCAAGCAACAACAACTTTTATTAACAGTCCAGTCCCTTCCATTTTTTATCTGGCAGAAGACAGTCACCCTTGATGAGAAGTCATATGTATTCTGACTAGACACAGTGAGATTCACTTAACACTAATGAAGATGCTGCTTAAAGCCAGGTCTATGGAAGCAGAAAAAAAAACCCAAAACCAAAAGACTGTTGAAAAAGACTGATAGTGTGAAGAATTTACCTTTTATTTAAAACCACAGTGGAAGAGCCATGTGCCCTGTGTGCTGTTAGTCAACACATTTATGTACAGTAAGTCCTTGTTACACATTACCAGAGGCATCTCCCAAAAAGCTTTCCATGCTGCACAAAATGGGGAGAGGCAAGGCAATATGGAAAGAAGTAAGCTTTGCAGGAACACGTGTTCAGTCCTGACTCAGGTATTTTTCTCTGTATCTTAACTGCAACATGCTGACTCATCATAATTTCTTCTTTGTACTCTAGCTGTTATTTATCCAAACTGAGATATTTGTCGTTGTTTTAGATTCTACTTACTTTGTCTGATCTTGTAATTACTAAAAGGATGGACACTATTTATGATTAAGACAAATTTTGTGGAATACTCATGTTCCTGGATGTCTAGTAATCTCTGCTTCAGAGCCATCCCATAACGCCATGATTTTTTTCAACTCTAGAAAAATGATTTTACAAAAACACTCATCCTCTGCATGATTGTCATCATTTCTGCCAGAGAGAGCCCAGAGCTGGTAAAGTGCCAAGCAGGGCTTAAGCATACTCAAAAGCTTCAAAGAGAAATGCATACAATGCTATTGATGTCAGTCTCTCACTTTAATACGTGCTTAAATTCACAGCATGAAAAATAACCAATCAAGGGGTTTTCTTTGCCATCCTCACTCTTACAGCGATCCTGAAATCTGTGTTTAAAAAGGCCACTACAACTATTTCTTCTCAATACACTCAAAGTCACAACATGACTTTCATTAGAGGGAGAAATGTTTGGAAAATTGTTATATGAAGTACATAAATCTGAAGACAAATAATGAAACTTCCCATGAAATGCCCCAGTGTTCATTTTATTTAATACTCTCCATTGGTGAAAATAAATTAAAAATGAACAAGACTTGTTTATGCCTGCCTTACACTATTCTCTGTGTTTGAATAGCAACTGCATATTAATTCATCAGGATCCCATAAATTATAATTAGCCAGGAGGATTAACAACATAAATCCTTGAATTTAAAACCAACCTGCCCTGCTCTCTCTTCCCTTAGCCCTAAAGTGAAAAAGAGCCATAAAACCCATCACCACTGTTTGATCCATTAAACTCATGAGACACTCTTATTTCAGCTGAGCTACTGGAGGTAGATGGTTTGCAAAATCTTTTTTAAAGTTACAGCAGCCTTCCTGGAAGCAAGAGAGACTGTGCACAGGAAAGGCCCAGCATGAACATGGCAGATGACTCTTGCTCTTTCCACTGCATCACTAGCTGACACCAGAGAGGCTTCTCAGTATGCAGGAAATGAGCAAAAGAACTTACTAGTAAAATAGGTGAGGCACAGAGGTATCATTTCCTAAGCACACCTTTGTGAAGATAAAAGGAAAATCTAACTAAAGTGGCTAGAGATGTCACTGTATATGCAGACCTAGTAACAGCAAGGATATCTTGTAAGAGTAGCAGACACATTGGAATCAGGACATATCCCTTTCACTGTGACTTTAATATCCTTAAGCATCAGTTAAAGGCAAAACAAGTAATGTCCCTACGTACTTATAAATCAATTAGAATATTGTAGTGATACTAGTTATCCTTAATAAAGTACTTTGACAGAAATGCACAAACTCTACGTGTAATCAGGAACTTCAATCACAAATAAACACTTTAAAACCCACTTCCTTCCCCCTCACCCCTGAAAGACTTTTGTGACAGATGTGAAACACTGGAAAGCAGCAAAGCTAAAACCTGTCAGTCCTCCTGAACTTTCAGGTCTTATCTAGCTAAGCAAGGTGCTACTGATCTGCAGTCCTGGGACAAAAAGCCCACACCAATGCACAATGAGTCTTTCAAAAAGCACATTTTATGTTGGAATATCTGTTAGTTTAATATATTAGGTAAAATATCCAAGGAAACCCAAACTAACTAACCAAACAAAAAACCCACAGACAAAAGTGTTCTTGATAGGCTTTCTTTTAGTAACAGAGTGCTTTGCAAGGATCAGACTGCAATGTGAGTGACCCCCAAAACAATTCTTTAACAGGTTTAGCAATTTATATTAACTACTTGTTCATTTTTATTTGCTGCTTTAAGGAGTTCAAGTGCTTTTAAAGCCACCAAACCCTTATGATCAGTATCTCAGTGCTGCACACAGGACATGGGGATGACAGTGTGGAGCTGGAAGAACTGTCACTTTGCTCCTCCCTACCCCAGCAATAGCACTGAGAAAAGACAAGAGGCCACTTCCCAATACAGCCACAATCTGCTCCCCCTCATGATCTCAGGAAACCACCAGAGATGTGGATGTGGCATCAAGGCTTTGGCTGGCCAAATTCCCAAATGGTCTATGGAAACAATGCCACTCCCTCCCCGATGGCCTGAGCTGATGTGTACCAGCCTTGGGTTCCTGGCCTTGCAGAACAGTGCAGAGCTGCAAAGTGAGAAAGCCAAGAAAACAGTCACTGAGAGAAGAGTGAGCAGGGAGAGGAATAGCAATATACACTAGTGACAGCCCACATCTCTGAGGGGTGGGTTTAGGAACAGCTAAAGCTGGTAAGCTTCAAAGCCAGAGGCTGGCACTGATGTTAATAGGTTACCACCTTGGATTTTACTCTGTTGATAGCACACAGGTCTCCTGAGCTGCGGAAAACCTGTGACCTGAACACACAGAACAAATCTTTGCAATGCTGTTGACTGAGACTATTTTTTCCTGCTCATGATTAATGTTTCAGGGTTTGACAAAATACAGGGGCAGCATTTTTTGAGCTCGATATGAGTTATCCAGGGAAAGGCCGCGTCAGGCACACATACAATATGTGCAGATAAGGTGGCTCAGATCAGCGTGTGATATACCTACACGTGCTGCATACATTAGGTGAGCAGAACATGACATGGAGTATTTCTGCTCACTTCACACAGCTGATATTTATCACAGCTCCTTTCAAAAGCTTATCTCCATCCTTTGGAGTTCACTCATACCATGAACAAGGTGAACTCCCAGGTGGAACACAGGCCCAGAGGTGTCGGGGGAGGTTTCCATTCACAGTAAAAACAGAATATCACCTGGTTTAGAGAGATACAGGATACACATCCTGACAAAACATGTTTCTGCATGATTCTTATATGTGTAAGTAGCATAAATATACACAGTATGAGATGCATAAACAAAGGAAAAAAACAAACCTTTTTCATTATACATACACACACTATAAATACACATATTAGGATTTTCTAAACATACGTGCATAGACACTGCCTGGCTCCTCTGTTTGCATTTAATAGCAAAGGTAGAGTGAAACAGCTTGGGTTTTTTTTTTTTGTATTTCTCTTTCCTTCTCAGTAAGAGAAATGAGATCTAGTAATTTAGGCAGCTATGCTTAGTGGTCCTTGCTAAGCACCAAACTGAATGATTCAACTAAGATAATGCAGCCAAAGGGTTATTCACCTCTCTTAATCAAAAGAAATCACAGCTGGAATATAAAGTATTTGTCCCTTTGTATTTAAGGGGGGGAATAAAAAAAGAAATTGGGTTGTATACAAGAAGAGAAAGGAGTAGTTAGGCATAAATGCAAACAGCTTGGCAAGTAGAGGCTGGAAAAAAGCATCTTAAAAAATTTCACTGCAGCATATTGTAAAGGAAGCTCCTGTATTCATTCCATGAGGGAATAGGAAAGTGCACTCTCTGTACAAGGCTGCAGAAGACGGAAAGCTCTGTAAGCCCATCCCAACTCCCTTAATTATTTTAATTGCAGCAGTGTGATGCCAAGGTGCTGAATTACCCCCTCAGGCTCTGGCTGCTTAGCCAGGAGGTACTGAATTAAACTGTCAGAACATGCAGAAAAATTGCAATGGTGCCTGTCAACGGTATTTGTTAAGAGACACGGGTGAGGCTAGTGACTTGTATAGAAAAAGAGCTGCCAATGCAAAGTCGTCAAAGCACAGCACTGGAACTAATGGGGTATTCAGAGGTCTTGTTCTACTTCATTGGTTAAAGCCAACAAAACTCCTGTAATATTTGGGGCGGTTTGCTATTTATGGCTATGGTAATAAAGGCCAGTTAAAGCTGCAAAGCCAGCCACAGTTAGTGGTCCCCACCGCTTTATTTCTAGATGGCTGAGGGGGCACTATTCCGTGTCAAGCTCTGGCTTTAACAGACACAAAAATTTATAAAAACAATTGAGTACTTAAAAGATGAAAAAATTAAGTGCAGTGGGATACAGTTTTACAATACACTGTTCTAGTTAAAAATAACTTCATTTTGGATGCCTTACCCAGATGATTTTGATTCAGTTATGTCTTAGCTACAAAGAATTGTCATACAGTTGACAATGTGGCCCAGGTTTAGCATCCTCTCTTCTTCACACATGGTAGTTTCTTTCCAGAGACACTTACCAAAGCCGAAGGTATGTTTGATACCAAAACCTACCTTGTAACTTCTAAACCCACACAACTGCAGATAGTGATCAAAGAGATGTAAAGAAATCCTATCTGCTGTGGCTCTACACGGCTTTTTTTTTAGCTATTTTTAGGAGTCAAATCCTGTCCTTGTGAAATTGAAAGGAAGATAACAATGGTTAAGAGTCAGTGTGTAGGCAGGTGCCATGCAAATATCTCACAGCTCAACACATGTGCATTGGCTCCAATTTTCTCGGTTCCCAGTGAAGTTGGGTCTCTTTGGGGCAGATAAAGCCAGTTGGTTTTTGAGTTTGGTTCTAGAATCCACAGAGGGGCACACAAAGAGCTGCCAACTAGATGAAAGTGAAAAAAGATATTTCATAGGCTCACTAAGGCCTAATACACCAATTTGCAGGTTTTTTAAAGAGCTAGTGAATAAACCTATCTGACTTTTTAGCCATTCCATTCTGGAGGAGTAGAGCACAGCTCATTTAAAGGCTATAAAGCATGAACGGTAGACAGAAAAGAAGAATTTCTAAGCACGTGTATGTGGTAGTCAAAGCACATGTTTAGCATGTGACACATGTGGCAGTGAAGGGGAGACAGAGAAAATAGGTATTTTCTCATTTCCTGTAGATCCTTGTCCCTGTCAGTGGCCACCCAACCAGCTCTCTGCACAGCAGAAGCAGCATCTCAGTTCCCCACTCAGTCTGTAGAGCTTTAAGAAGTGCTACATGTCCCGTCTGGATTTCTTACTGCAATATCTCCCAGCTCAGCATACTTACTGGGATTCTTTCTTAACAGGTCTATATTGTCATAATCCTATGCTCACTTAATGTGATTTTCACTAAGAATAAAAGTTCAAGAGAGGTTAATGATCCATTAGTGTACATTTTTAACTAGCTCATTTACATATTGAATAGCCTGTATTTACTTTATTAAAACCAGCTCACTATATTCAGCTGACTGAATTGGGTGAGATATCACATGGATTTCACCAGAATTCTTCACTAATTAATTTTTCCCAGACATGATATGTAGTTATTAACTATATTTCTAAACAATTAAATCTGTGAAATTGTCTCTCAATGAAACTGAAACCTTGGCTGTTATAAAGCCTTTACAACTGCAGTTCTCTCTGAGCTTAAGGGTTCATTTCTGCAGTTCCTTTTTAATAAAACACATGCTATTCCTAGCATGTAATGCAGTGCACTAGACCTCAGGATCTACCGTTCAGGTAAGCAAATGCTGCTTCTAAGCTGTGTTTGTAGCTAAATAGAAATGGCCATGCAAAGGTGCACAATCACGAACTCATATTACTTTCTTGCCATCTGGGAACTAAAGGACAATCTTAATTAACTTTCATTAAAGCAGTCCTTCCTTTCAGATGAGGGTGACAATCCAATTGTATATTAAGCAGCTCAACCTGTGTATTTCCCCCAAGCATTTACCCATGGTTCTGTTCCCTTGGTCCCCAAATTTGACATACTGTATCACATATGATGTAGTCAAAGTGATGGCTCCATGGCTCTGAAGACGCTGCAGATGCTCCACCTCCATCTATCCATCTCAGTGGGTTCAGAATTCATCATTAAACCACTTTGCTACTTTCCTGGCACTGAGTTTACTATAGTTCCATAGCCTGATGCTAATTTGAGTATCTGAAGAATGAGATACAAGAAATGTGAGACATAGGAACTGTACCCTAAAGCCTTCATGATCCCAGTCATGCAAATATGTCTGGGAGAGTCTGATCGTTCTCCATTTGTCAGAGCACAAGTCTGAACAGGATTTATTCTCTTGCATCCAGGACAAATAAGCCAATTCGCATTTACAAATAGCCAAATTGCTCAAATCTTTTAAAAGGTGAGCCATTTGTTGATTACCTTATGCACAGAAAATGCCTTCAGATAGTTTTAAACACTTCTGAACAAGTTTCCAGGATTAGCACTACTTCTTTAAGATTGGGATAGTGGTGGCACATTGTGAACTGCCTCTTCCATGTTCCCTGCCAACATCAAAGTCTCTCCACGCTGCATTTCTGAATGTCATGTTCAGAAGAACACAAGAGGATTTCTGGTTCTCAGTGAGAGGGTGTTATGTTTTTCCAAATGCAAACAAAGGATATTAAAAAGCCTGTAGTGTCATTATACCACTGCAGCCCATCGGAAACAAAAGTATGGATCCAATTTTCCACCACATAATAACTATATCATGTACTGGACTGGATGAACTAACTTATTACTTTGGAGTCGCACTAATTGCTGGGCCCTTCTGCCTTTGGTTGCAGTGGCATATGCAGAGAAAGATCAGCTCTAGGGCTAGATACAAATAAGATCTTTTGTAAAGGAATGCTGTTATATTATTCCTTAGTTCAGCATTAGCAACAAAGAGTATAAACTTAAGACCAGCATCAACAATTAAGATATTGTTCTGCAAGAACAGAAGAAAAATACTATCAATGTTTCTTGGAATTCAATTTGCCTGAAGCTTTGTTTTCAGTGCCAAATTTTTTTGTTGTTTTCCAGGGTAAAGAGAACCTTGTCTCTGACAGGATTAAAAATCAAAGTAGTCGAGTTGAACCAGCTACCTAATGATTAACAAGAGAAACACCTTTTTTTGCACTGAAGATATGTAAATGTGAAGGAGACCTCCTGGGCCATCAAGACTCATATCCATGTAACTGCAAACAGCATATCGTACAATTCTTTTCACAAACGTATCAAGCCTATCATAATCTGGTGTAATTTCTACAAGGATGTTTTCAGTATGATAATATCAGTGATGTGGACAGGAAAATAAAGAGGCAAAATTTCCTTGACGTAAATACTATTTCGTAGGAAATTTGCAGTCATTTTAGCACAGAATTTCTGGGAAAAAAATATGGTTTTGTTTCCAAAACAACATTTAAAGATTAACAAAGCCCTAAGATATATGACATTGACAAAAATATAACGTGCAAAACATTGCAAAGAGCTATATATTTAAATAAAACCCCCAAAGCATCTTCCTACTAACATGGCTTCACCTTACTGATTAAAGAATAAAAAGTAATAAAAAGTTGCATTTAATGTGAGCTCTGTTGCTTTGTATGGCCTGAGAGCCTGGTGTTGCACTGAAGCACTCTTTCTCTTTCTATTTGTGTTAAGAAGATGATCTTTTGCTCAAAAATCCAATTACCTCTTCCTAAAAGTACTGTAAGACATTTGCATGAGCGTGCAAACTCAATCAAAAGTAAAACTTGAGTTCTGGGCCTTTATATCCTGGGCTTGCCTGAATGAAGTAGTATTAAGTTTCTCACTAAGACTCAGATTTGTAAAGATATTTAGATGCAGATAAGGTGCTTAGTGGTGCATTCAAAAAAAAGCCTAGGCCTTTTCTGTTTTGATGATTCATTCTAATATACATTTAATTTACAAGTCAGCTGTGCAATGTTGTGGAAAAAGATAAAACACAAGGAAAAACAAGAGGGTAGAAATCTGGGCACAGTGAAGGTTACTGTGATGGTCCCAGGGGCTTTAACAGTCAGATTTGTACACAATGTTTCATCCAAATTCCTTTTTCTCAAAGACTTCTAAAGCCATCCTAAGAGCAATGGAAGAATTATTATCTTTAAACACAGGCCACAGGACAGTTGTGTTTAGAAGGAAGTCCCAGGCTGATTTCCCTTCCCTCAGTTGTGTTTTGCAGCACCAATCTACACTCTAGTGAAAATGAATCTCAAATCAACTCGAGGAGAAGTTATCTCCTGAAGTTTGATTCAAATCTACTGTCTTCTCGTATTTTAAGCTGATTTGGATAGACCACAGCATGTCTCAGCACTAAAGCTACTTTTTGCAGATTGCAGCTGTAGGGGGAAATACGTCCATGTATGAAGAGAAGTGATGGAGTGAATTAAACTCCAAACAGAGCCTCCAGCTAATTTTTTAATAATCTGAGCACAAAACAGGGCCTTGAGGGTAGGCAGAGCTTTTCAGCAAACCAATCAGAACTGGATTTTATTTAAACAACAGTAAAGTCAGCCCCAGAGAGCTCAGACACTTGTATACAAAGCAGTCTTATCTCACTGAGAGTCTGTACAGTAGCTCAGCATCTCAATTTCAATCACAGTTCATTCCCTGCTGGTAGTTTTTGTCTGCAAACAAGTTGAATGTGAGCTGACAAGGGCCCCCAGAGCAAATAATATGAGCACTGGAGGAAGAAACTCACCCGGACATGATGCTGACAGTTGTGCAGCCAATTCAGAAAAACATTGCAAAACGAGCCCCAGCAACAGTGTCCTCTGCTGCAGCAGCTCCACACAACACCAGTAACAAATAGATCAAACTTGACTTAAGGAGTTTCATCTTCTGAACCCCAACTTTGCTTGGCAAAATGGGTATGTTACCTAGCATAAGGCAAGGCCTTAGGTCTTTCAATGAGGTCAGAGAAAGAGGACTATTCGGTGAGGTATTCTATGCAAAGTTTCTTCTGCATCCCTCCATCAAGGGACTGGGTTGATACAAGGATGCCTAGCCTGCAAATCCAGCCTGCTCTGTAGGCCTGTGATGGATATGTAGATGTGCCCAACCTACAAACACTTTGCAAATCCAGATATTTTCCATTCTTAATCTGTGGCCAAAGACCAGTAAAAGAACGGCGCTTCTGGCCCCAGTTTCTCCCAGGGATGCTGATTTCACCTGAGATCCTGGGATACCAGGATGTCTTTATTCTCCATGTCTCCTACCTACATTTCTTTACATGAGTAGCCAGAAGCTGGAAATACCCTCAGGAAAGACCAAGATCATTATGCTACACCATGGGATGGATGGGTATCAAGTTAAAAGAAATGCTGGAAATACATCACTGCGTGTAGGAAAGGTGCATTTGAGATAATAATCCTGATAACTGTACTGTGCTAATTATACTCATGAGTTAAACACATACACACTCCTCAGCACACGGTTTTAGAATGGGTGTTCATTCTGTAAAAGACTTTGAGACAAAATCTGCTACATAAATGGAAGCCACCACAATTACCAACTATAGCTGTTATAATAGACTCACCTAAATTGCTTGATGTGGAGATGATAGAGATTATTTCTTTAGAATCTCCAGCTTTCCAACATCATTACCAGCTTTAAATAGACTTTTAATATGATCATATTCACTAGTAGTGACATCTCTCCCTTACAGGCAGAACACGGCATCTAACTGGAATATAACAGCTGGTTATTTATTGAAAATAAACCTAAAATTCTTAACACTGCATTTGGCTTGCTCAGAGAACAATTTGTTTTTCCAGATAAATCTCAAAAAAAATATTTGTGACCTTCAAGTCCAATTATTGGACTCCTGCTCATGTAGAAGTTATTGGATTTTTAATCTGAGCAAGAGAAAAACAGGATAGACAACAGCCTGCTGGTTTAGATTTAATTTCTTCTAAGAGGTCTGATTTTTAAAGAGCATGGATAGACACAGAAAATAAATGTTCCCATCTCATTTTCACTAGCAGGACACATAACATAGACATTGTCCTTATAAATACACCTTCTTCTTCTTCATGCCATTTAAAATATACTTCTGTAGCCAGCATCACTCACAGTGGAAAGGAATACAAGGCTTTTTTTTTCTGCACTTAGTCAATACCTGTCACAGGAGCTCAAAAATCAGTGTACAGAAGCTGTCTTTGGAGATGAGCTAATGGTCTCTTTACTTTGTACCATTCAGCCAAACCAGAGTTTATAAAACAACAACTCTTTATGAGATTTCCAGTAACATTAATTGTTGGTCGCAAAACTTCAAAGAAAAACAGATATTTATAGCTCAATTCATGTTTCTTTCTTTTTTCTTTTCTTTTTTTGTTCCACACACTTTTACCACAACACTTTCCAATTGGGTTCCCATGAGCACACTGAAAACAGAGCTATACCCGCTTCCTGCTGCAGCAACCTCCTTAACCACTTCACTCCTGGTGTTTCTTGCTCTTTTTTCTCTTTTTTTTTTCCAGTGTTCATGTCTTTTTATTGTTTTCCCCAGTGTGACACATTTGCACTTTCCCACATCACTTTATCATTCATCTTCGCTCTATTCAGCCACCCTCACAGCAATTAAAATTGCGGGGCAAATCAACTATCAATACAAAAATACAGCGATATATACAAACACACATATGCCTGTGTGTATAGAGATATATACAGAAACAAACTGCACTGGAAAAACTTTTTTTCTAAAATTAAAAACTACTTTTCAATAGAAAAATTGCTTGCTAAACCTACCCTTTATTATAACACGGAAGAGGGAAATGGAGGTTTTTCAGATATGCATATTAAATATTTCCCTATTCCACTGAAGAACTGATATTAATAAACATTTATTTATAACAATGTAATCAGCATATTGATTATATGAAGCAATCCCTGTAAATCTCTATAAGCTGAGGTTAACAATGGCTTTTCAAATGCCATTAACCATCACCTTGCAGCTTTCTCTCTATTATATACCATAAAGTTAATCATGTGCAAGACAGTTTTTCAAGAGAAAAATCTGCTATACAGTGCAATGATCACCTTGATATTTTCCTAGAACAAAGAAAAGGTCTTTCTTAAATAGAAAAAAGTCCATGCCATCAAAGACTGAGTACTGGGCAAGATAAATCCTGGGCTTCCTGCAAAATTTCTCAGGTTATCTCATTTAAAGCTAAACTCTCCAGACTGCTCTTTGAGCATTAAAATCCCTCTGCCTGTTAGCAAGAAATCAGCCAAGATTTGTTTTTTGTAGTATATAAGCTGTACTGGTGTGAAGGTAGACACAATGGTTGAATGAATGAGTCTTGTAGAGGAAAGGCTGAACCCTTCCATGCTTCTCTATAGCAGCCACCTCAAAGCAAGGTGATCTTCCCCAACAAGATCAAAAATCTTCAAGTTTTAATATCTGGAAATCAAATGTCAAAGAATCACAGAATAGTAGGAGTTAGAAGGGACCTTTAGAGATCATCTAGTCCAACAGGATTTTCTCTCTTGGTTCCACTGAGATGTGTGTGTCCTGCTCAGACAACAGCCAAGCAGAAAGGTCCTTTGCTCAGTACTCACGAGGCTCCATATTAATTTCTCACATAGTAGGAAATAAGATATAATGTCATAGGCCACCGGCATGTACAAGAGGAGGTTTCTTATGTAAATGAAAAGATATATTCATAAATCATGCCATGTAAAGCTACTGACTATACTTTACACAGTGATAAACTTCTACAGGAGATGATCCATTAACAGAGTCAACTATTTCATTACATGTAACAGCGATGGTGTCATTCTGCAAGAAATTCAGACTGTCTATAACATTTTTTCATTTGCTTATCAAATCAATATTTATCTCCCCCTATAGTAAATTAGATAAATTCATTTAATCTGGAAAAGTAATCATGTAGCTAACATGAAGCATAAACTTACTAAAGTACCGTACGCTGCACATGATATTCAGGAGTTTAAGTCCTGCAAAGCATTTCACAGGGAAAGCATTCAGAAACACATTTCAATTGATCTTTCTTTTCCCACATCAGGTTCCTTTGGCAACTGATTTGAAACATAGGTGCCAAATCAGGGTAGCTCTAAGGATTCTATTACTATTTGGCACACTAAGGAGCCAGTGATTTAAGACAATATGAGATGTCCATTAGCTGTAACAATGAATTCAAATGCTTAGAAGCCAGGCTATAAATCTACCCTCTTGGAAAGATTAACCACTGTTTGCCTAAAGTTAGCAACTCCATCTTTGATTCTATCTTTTACAATAAAAAACAATGATGGTCCCTCTTGCTAGTTCATTCTCTCTACTGAGAGCATCCCATAAGCTGCATCCCACAGGAGCAGCAGCCAGGACACGAGAGCACAGGCAAAGCTGTTGGGAAATTCAGCCTTTGGATCTCAGAGGATTAAGTGAGCATGGAGGTCAGGTGGCCCCCAGTTGTCCTCAACTCCCTGCTGCACCTCCCTGGGGCCACCTTACCAGGAGACCTACCTAAAAACTTCTTGAGTTTAGCAGTCAGGGCAGGCTCTGAAGAAAAACAATTTCAGCAGAAAATCTCCAATAAATTCCCTCTCCCACCACCACAAAAAAAGAAAATCCCTCAGGGCTTCTAGGACTCTGCAAACAGTCCTGAGAGAAGAAGTGCTTCTGTGTAAGTCTGAAAACAACCGTTTACAAAGAGTTCCTGATCTGGCCTCACGTACATTACTTGAATATTGCTTATGTCTTTCCACTCTTAGGCCAAATGTAGCTTCTAGTTCTGATTTTTGCTGAACTCATGCATAAATAAATTCTATGCCACAGGTAATGGTGAGATGGAGTTGCTCTGTACCTTTGTAGTCTAGGATGCCTGAAGTTTATCAGCACAGGATGCTGAACATGTGGCAAATAGTATCTCAGTTGATAAGTAGTAGATTGCTGCCCCATGTGCTAGAGATGGCAGAGAAGTGAGAAATAGGAATGGATAAACAGAAAAGTGGGTTTAAAAAAAAAAGATATTTTGTCTTCCTAACGTGCCTAGATTGACAGTACATCATTCATTTATCCACTGGACAGCTACACCATGGCCAACAGCAAAAACCAGCAAGGAGCAAGAATTTATTACTTCCATTCAAATTTTGTATCAGGGTTTGGCAAGCTGCTAAAGCTGCTAATATAACAACTGTGTTGATGGCCATAAACTCATTTATAATACCATAAAACAAATTTGTATGATATCTACAAATCAGCTGCTCCATTTAGATGTTATTTCTGAAACAAACAAGTAACTGTTTGTGGTCTTGGATAAGAGATATGTCAGAGTCAAAACAGAGAGAAATCATCAAGGACAAAAGAAAAGGATACAACACTCTCAGCAGTGTTCTCACATCCTCTCTTCCTCCTTCCACAAATTTCTACTCCCATGGTCATTGAAAGTAGGGTCAAAAGGAGTGATCAAAATGCAGTTTTGCTGGATGGTGTAGGCGGGGCTTTGGATATCACTGGTCTCAAGAAACAGATGTTTACAACAGCCAAGAGAGGACAGAAAAAGAAACAGTAGTGCTCAACCATGGAAAAAGAAGAAACCCACAGTACAAGGCCAAAAACACACAACCACTTCCTGTGAAAAGCTGCTACTCTCCTGTTTGTGTTAGAGTTGATGTTTAGGGCACCCTTACCACAATAGCCATGCTCACAGCAAATCTTTCAAGGCTTCAGGAAAAAAGAAAGAAAAGATAATTTTAAATAAAAGCAGCTAATAAAACAGCATTAGCTCCAAGAGACAACACTGCATGTTACTTTCAATGCCCAGCTTCTAATTATTTGCTGGAGCATATACATGCAGGTGTTTAACCTCCTGGTTTGCAAACATGAGGAAAAGATGCCGACACAAATAAAATGGTCTGAATGCAAACAACGCCCACATCCCTCATGCTGGCTATGAAAACTCAGGAGTGCACTGTTTGCTGTTTTCTTTTAAACATTAATTGTTATGCTATAAAGAAAAATAATGGTACAGAATTTCCAAGGTTGGAAGACAATGACATGCCACCTTCTAAATCCACATTTTACAATCACTCCCTGTGTTTGTCTCACATTCTCCCACCACAAAGTAGCTCACAAATGATGATGTTCTAGATGTGGTGTTTTAAAACAGCAGCAAGTGGTTAACCAACGTAAATCCCACAGAGAGAACAAGGGTGGGCTCTCAGGGTAAGGTTTACTTAGGGTGTAGTGCTTCTTTCTATGGAAATGCAGATCAAAAGCAACTGAAACCCATCCAATTACAATATGGAAGAAATTTACTGTCAGCTTACACAGAAATGAAACACAGAAACATTGGTGATTTATACACGAAGGCCAGAACAGAGACCTTGCAAAGATGATAAACAAATAACAGCGCTACTTTTTGCAATATTCTTACTCAGCTCCCAAAGACATCTACATGAAGAAGGATTACATTCTTCCACCTTATTTTTAGTTAAACAAATCCTAGTTTGCAATAATCCTAATTTTAAAACATATGTATGTAGCAAGTAGTAGATATCCCTCTCAGAAACATTGAAAAAACCCTAAAGATCATCTTCCTTCTACAATAACTGTGGTTTTCACAGGGACATTTAGCAGAGACATCACACACTGTTTTTAATGAAGTCAAGCATAACCTTTAAGTTCTGAGTGGAAGGTTTACATCAACATTGAATGATTTGGGCCAACTCTAGCTTATGGATTTTTTTTCTTTTAATTAATTTCTCAGATGAAAGAGTTTGGAGATCTGATTAAATTTCCTGGTCGGATTTGTTGATACTATTGCAAGAAAAAAAGGGCATTCAAACTCCTATGCACAACAGTAGTGCTATGCTAGTAACTGCAGAGCAGTCATGCACTTCTACACACTAAAAGGCTAGTGGAAAATACCCTCTCTTACTAAAAATGAGAAAACAGGATAAAAAACTGCTCCAAACAGACAAAAATAGGAATAAAGCATAACCAAATAGTCGGGAAAAAAAAATACGTGATCTAAGACCTGGCCATGTGGATGGATGGTTAAAGCACAGAAAGCGAGCTGTGGGCAGACTGCAGTCCCACACCCACAAGTCTCCACCTTCTCACTGTGGTTTAGAACATGACTGAGGGAAAGGCAGCGAGCAGAACAGAATTGTAAATATAGGGAGAAAGAGGAGTGCAAACTCAGCTCCAACACCCTACTAAAGCTGGGAAGAGTGCTGGAGTCAGCCTGCTGCATCTCCCTCAACCCAAGAGGACTCTACAGTGGGGCAGGACAGGGATGGGGCTGCACTGAGGACGTGATTTGATCATGAGAGCTACAACCCCATGGCTGCGTGGCCCAGTCAAGAGGGGCAGGATGAGGCTCAAGGTGAGCCCTGCTGTCCCATAATAGGGCTGGCATGGGGGAGCAGAGGGCCTGGTGAACTAGGATGGCTTTTTAGTTCCTAAATAGAAAGTTTTATAATTTATTAAATCTACTTTGCTAGTTATCTCAAACTATTAATGCGATTGTTAAAATTCACAGCTTCCAGTTACTAAAGAAATATGATTGTTTTATCTGGATTTCTATTATATGAATAAAATGTAACACTTTGTCTGGATAAAATGGCCCCAGAGTTTCATTAAAAAAATAACAGCCTAATTCCCTAATATGAAGTTATTTTAAGTGTTTTATTAATATTGTCTTCTAAATGCACATAAGTGTGATCCCCCTTTAAGTGTAATATCTTTAGGGCTAGTTGTAATTGTATTTTTCTTATCAGTTGCTTGCGCCTGCATTTCAAATGTTCATTGCTTACTTCAGGCACTTCACTCAGACAAGAAAGAGTTCAGTAAAAAACTATTTAATCTGGACACTACTTGAATATGGAACTTTTCAGTCCCAATACAATGGTTCCTGTCCCTTTTAAGCCACTCAAACTACCACTGACAAAACTAATATGGTGACTATTTGTCTTCCCGTGAGTTTCAGCTGTTAAAACAAAACTATAAATAAAACTGAATGTGTAAAAGACAACCTGACATGTGGAACGAAATCCTTATCCCAATTAAGTCCACAGCAAATTAAATTACATATCAAGGCTATGACTTGTCTCATCTAACTTTAAGCATCTCCCAGGGGTGCCTGGTTTCATACATACCCCAGAGGCCCTCAGTGCAGAAAGGAAAGAAGCACCTCTAGTGGGCAATTCAAATTTGATCAGGTGTCTGGAGGCATGTCCTGCTTTCCCTTGGTTGGAGGGTGCCAAGAAGACCAGCCCTAACCTTAGATACATTGGTATCTAAAATTAAATGGAAGTATCTAGGCTGGAGCCATTAGTTAAAAGAATCACATCTATTTCACTTGTTTTAAAAGAGAAAAGGATGCTTTTTTGAGAAGGAAAGGAATGGTTCACCATTATTGTTGGCCAGTTATTAATGACAAGGAAGGGAGAGAGTCACTGAACAACTTTGGAGAAGTGATCAGTTTTTTGTTGGTGTTGAATAAAGGGCAGAGCAAAAGGCAGCACAAACTGCACATCTTCACAGTTTCCAAGCCTGGCAACAGGCATCACATTACATGATGTCTTTGAATGTGTCTTTGCAGGGTCACACATATACAGCTGGGAAACCACAGGAGGGTGTTGTGATAATTTAAAAGCAAAATTATAAAGTGGAGATGTGTAGCAAACATAATTTTTCTTTCACTATCCAAATGCAGCTATATTTATACCTTATTTTTCCACATTGACTCCTCAGTGGATCCTGTGAGAAATTTTGCCCTCCTCACTACTCTCATGCTCAGGGGTTATTGAGAACATGATGGGTTGAGGAGCCAGGGATTTTATATCTATCCCTTTATACAAACCTTCTTGTATCTTGGTATTGCTTCAGGAATGCAAAATGGGGCCAAGCACATCTGAACAGAGAAGCTACGCAAAGTAGTTTTAAAATTGTACTTTCTATTTTGCAAAGTTTTATCTTTGGATGAGTACAGCAAAAGGCTTGATTGATTATTGCTGAGTAGAGTTTTCCCTTTGCAGGGAGAATCCCAAAATCAAATTCACTAGGGAGAGGTGGGAAAAGTGCAGATCAGCATTCAGACAATCCGCTGCAGTTATTTATATCAGGGCCCAGGCTCCTGCCAGCAGACCTCTGGTCTGGATGCCACAGCACAACCATGGTCACCTAGTCAGACTACCTGGAGCCCTCTAGGTAAATCTATACACTGCAGCTGATTGGGATAAGCTTTTGTTACAGGGCCTATGATTTAATATACCCTGAGCACCAGGTATCCCTGGAACAGAGGACAAAAAGACAGGGTTACATCACTTTCCTGACCGCATCTGCATCAGGGGAAGGACTTTTGGCTTCTTGTTTCAGAGTTCCTGTGACTGTACCTAACAGCAGACTTTAGAGACTAATGTGGAGGCTAATTTTGAGATTAATATTGACAAAAGTTCAGTTAAATGCAGTTTTTCCTGGTTTTACTTCACAGGAAAATGGTTTTAAGCAAATAATAATGAGAAAAAAGAGCTCAAAATTTTTACCAACACAAAATGTCTTTGTCCTTTACATACACATTAGCCAAAGATGGTGATCCACAAATAGCCCAGAACTACTTATTTTTTAATCTTTTCCTGTGTTATTTCCTGAAAACACTTTGCTACACTTGCTTTATGTTTCCTGCCTATTTTCTACAACTTACTGAGCAAGACTGACATGCAGACGACTTCTAATTGATTTTTCTCCAAAGTTAAGTGGGTTTGGTAGCATTTTTCTCTCAGCTGATAGTGCGACTGTTCTTGTTAGTGCAATGTAGCTTTCACCTGCAATGTGCTCATCCTGGATGGCTTATCCCACTCCCCTAGTAAAACAGACAAGATTGCTCTTCCATGAGATTGTATTTTCCAGAAAGTACTTCAGGAAATTCCCAGCGAGATCAATAGTGTGGCTTTCTAATGTGCTCTTCATATGCTTCCCAGAGGAAAACATACTTTCTGTAACACTTAAAAATTCAAGTAAAACGCCTCCATATTTGCACTGACAAAACAGGAGGGACTCTATTATAGCAGCCACAGGCTTGGCTGTTTAGAGTAGGTTGTAATATGCAGTTACACAGAGAAACCTAAATATGTAGCTTAAGAGGAATCCAAGACAAAAGGTTTTGCAGCACTTCCCATCTTTGCAGAAACTGTTGTTATTCCATTAGCCATATTGTATGGGCAGCTCTCTTCAACCTGAGGGACTTCCAGGCTTCCTAGTTAGCATTATCCAGCCTCAGTCATTTTCTCTTAATCCTTCTCTTGAAATGGTACTCATTATTGACACATTTTTCTAATAGTCTGCAATGTTTTCTAACAACTTTACAAACGTCAATCTCGCATCATTCCAGAAGCCCTATTGATTTCCTCACTTGCACTGTTGTATCTGGGCTACTTTAAAGATATTCCACATCACATCTAGGGTATGATCCCTGTGCTATGGGGTTCTACTTCTTGAGAAGAACACAAGCCCTTCCTTCCCTATGTGAGAGTGCAGTCTTTATCCTGATATCAAGCAATAACTGTGGAGTTCAGATTACAGATGACTTAGTATGTGTAATATATACACAAAAAATACTTAGTTCTATGTGAAAGCTTTATAGAGAGATTATTGTTGTGGATTGAATACTGTATTAGGAAAAACTCTGAGCAAATAGAGCACTTGATAAATTAGTGTCTAAAATTAAGACTTCCCATGGCTGCTGAAGAAATACACATTCTCCTCAATAAAAATGAGTACTTGATTTGTAATTGATTTTAACATCCTTGGACAAAAGCCAAACATCCTTCAGTAAGAATCTGTATGGTAACAGTCGTACCTAGAACTATGTTGCACACAGATAATTGCTGAGGACATTTCAAAATACTGGAAGCTATCTTTCAGTCCATCTCTAAACCTTTATTCCTAATCTGTATCTCAACTATAGAAGTTGTTGTCTTTATTTATTTCCTTTTCAATTATACTTACTCATTTGCGGAATTCTTAGTGGAAAATTTCACATCTAATCTGGGAAAGGGAAAACCAGTTTTCCAACTGATGCTACTTAAAATGCCCCACAAAACTACATTTAAAAATGTATCATGCATATATGTTGTGGCAATGAAAAATGCCACAATGTCAGAGCTGAAAGCAACTGCTTCACAGGTACAGGTTGTTTATTTTTCCAAACTAAAGTCCAGTACGTATAATGACACCTTGTGCATATGTGTGATTTTTGACAAATTACTTGCCTTGAGTCTGAGAGGAAAACTAATTTTCATTTTGAGATGTTTGTTCTTTTACCAGAATGAAATTAGATTTCTTTTTTTGGATTTTTTTTTTCCCTGAGATCAGTGTGATTTAAAATAGATGAGCTACCAACCAGACACTGGAGTTTATAATTGGATTGCTAGCAACTCTCACCATAATGACAGCACAACGCTGAACATAAAGATACTATGATTCACTGCACTGCAAGAGTTAAATTTACAATGTCTTCCCCATCACCAGTACTTTAAGGAAAAGTAGAGGGTTTTTGTTTTTTTGTCTGGAGAGAAAACTGTCACTTTGTGTTTTCAGGTTTGTAGAAAAGCCTTTTTTAATGTAAACATTCATTAAACTAATTTGAAGTTGTCATTACTCTCCTCCCCTGCTGCTTTATATCAGATTATTCCTAAGTGCTTGGTGAAGAGCCCCATAAACACACAGTCTATTTCCCTGCAGGGTATAATCACACAGTTTGCACTGTGATTTATGCTGTATGGCACTGGTGAGTGTCCTAAACTTTGAAAGGGCTTAGTTCTTCAGCAGATGCACTACTCCCTTTATATTTAAACAAAGTTCAGCTAACCCTCCCAGTCTATTACAGACATTGTTTAGCTCTTTCGCTTCACAATAAGGCTTGTTAAGAACTGATTAAATACAAATCAGTGACACTTTTAATTAAGGAAATGGGAATTCAGAAATAATTGCCTTTAAGTTTCAACAAAAACATTTTACAACTGTTGTCTTCCCTTCCCCCTTCTCACACCATCAAGAAAGGCCTCTAATTTGGAAAGGAACAGACTAGAAATATGATTTGGGTTTTGGTGGAAATACTAATTCTGACTCTAGAGGATCTTTTCTGATGTCTTTTATAAAAGTCAGAACCCAGAGGATGTTCTGTGATGTTGTCTTGAGCAGAGAAAGCAAGATCATTTTGCTCTGGAGACTACAAATCTGAGGACAGCTGATGTTATCTGCATCTGCTGTGTTCATGAATATCAGAAAGATAAAATTTCCCTCACATGAGATAACTGATGATGATTTCAGTCTAATCCACTAACAAATGTTAATCTAGAAAATACAGCAATTATTTTGATAATAAAACACTCTTTAGGCATTCCATTTATTCACTTTAGATAGTTCATGTGTATGGCATGCCAATAATGAGCTGCAAATGTAACACTTCTCCTGCCAGGAGTCCCAGTGGAGCGCACCACATCAGGACGGGAGCTACAGCCACTTGCGTACCCAAAGAATGTCTCCAGAAGCAAGACTCCTCGAGCTGCTACTCAAACCACAATCATTTGCCTCTATTTTACCCACTCCTGTCATCAAAGTGAACATGCACTCTAAGTCAATTCCTTTGCATACTCTAGATATACAGCACCATCAAGCTGCGTGGCATACAAATGTGAGAAGCAAGAGACAGAAGCAGCCTCTCTTCCACCACCGTGTGCTCACCCTGTGTGTATAAAGTTATCTTCCGTCCAGCCTGTGCCATCAGTAGGTAAAGATTTCCGTTGTCTGATAAAGCACTGTACTTTTTTTTTTGTTCAGGATCAACAGCCAACAAGCTGAAGCAAAGAGGACGCACTGAGAAAGCGGAGCCAAGATCCCATTGCTGTGCTGCTGGCAGAATCACCATTGCAGTATGCTGTGCTCTCCAGAACTATTTTTGGCTATTACTGCAGATGTAATCCTGTGAAGCTCAGGAAAAGTAGCAGAAGCACAATTCATATGACTAATTTAAAATAAAATTTAAAACCCTTTCCTTCACCTTTTAGATCTCTTCTTCCATCCCTCCCCTTCTCTGTTACAACAGCAGCTAAATCCAGGTCTGTGCTACAGGGAGAGCACAGAGAAGAAACAATTCTTTTTAATTAATTTGAACCTTGGTGGTACCTAGTTAAGGTAATTAAGGTAAATCATGAATTTTGTTGAAGTGTAATTTATGCTACATACATAGGACATACAACAGTAAATTCTAATAGGACATTTAAAGAGAGCAAAATGTAGGACACACCCTTAGTATAAAAAGTATTCCTTGCAATTAAAATCAGAATATGCTGTTCTATTTACCTGCTTGTGACTAATGGATTCAGCTAAGATAAATTTCACATTAATATCACATTGTATTTTCTAAACAGCAAATCTGTTAACATATTTATAGGTTAGCATTAGTAAATACCTGTACTTGCATGTAAAAAGTAAAAGAAATATTTGTCAGAATACCAGGAACAGCTATTCAAACAAATTAAGCCTAAAAGCTGAAAAGAGCTAGTGACAAATTCAGAAGTGCCTGAGTGGCACTTTAAGTTCCACAATATCAGCGTAAATTGATGTAAACCTATCCACCCAGGGAAAGGAAAGGTGAGAAAATAGCAGAAAAAGCAACTAACAGAAAGGTGTAAAATAGATGGTGCGTGGTGGGAAACTTTTATCTGACATTTCTTAGATGCTTTTCCTCTTACCACACCTTTCCTCTCTTCTCCTTACGAATTATGCCAACTCACACTATGCAGAAATGATGAGCAACACATCATTTAATTTGGCATTTTCATTTCTAGTAAACTTAAAGAAAAAAAACAACCCTAAATTGTACCTGTTTAAAGGCAGCTCCTCTAGTCACACAATGCCATAAACATTTATCAGTCTGACATGGCAAGGCTGGGCCCCTATTATTATCCTTTTGTGACCTGCACAGCTGGTCCAAAAAACAGTTGTCTCCAATTATGCCCACAGATAATGGTGGGTAAATTCAGCTGTGCAGTATTAGCTCAACCTAAATATGATCCCATTTGACTAATTTCCTAATTCTTAGCAGGGTGCTTAAAGAACCTATTATCATGCAGACTCAAGGAACACAGAAGTCTGGTTATTTGCATCTGTTCTGTGAAAGGCATTTATCAACTGTGCCACAAATTAGAAGTTTGCAGCTAACAGACTAATTTGTTACCTACGTATACCAATCACAGCCACTCGGTGCCTAAAATAATTGCATCTGGAATTTGTTTAAACTTTTAATGTTGCATAAATAGGTGTTTGTTTCCAACCAATATATCTTATAATTAAACAGCTTGAAATAGGAAAGGTTGAAATTGGGTCAAAAAAGATATATTCCTTCATGAAATCATGTGTGTATTCATTAACCCAGCTGGGATGCTGTTATTGGCACGATTGCTGCTACTTGACTGAACTGTGATCATAAAGGTTATTAAATGGGTTAAAAATAAGGCAGCAGAAAAAAGGAAATTACTTGCATCTATAACCATGCTTTTTGCAAAAGAGCAAATTGTGTAGCTTGGTTGGTGTGCTGTGGAGTACAATCTGCCATGCATTACACCGTTTGAGGTTTTTGAAATCTGATTAATCTTCTCAGTAGCCTAACAAAAACTCCTAGAGCTGCAGGCATATTGATATTTGGATTTTCTTCCTAAATTCGCATCTCGCTAATCTTCTTCCTGAACACATCTGTTACTAAATCGATCTCCAGCGTTGTTTCTCTGCAAACTTTGCACGTTCATTTGGACTTTCTTTGACTTTCTCGTGCTTCAGCCTAACACACTGTAGCAGCCCTCATCCCATGTCTTCTGTGGGGTCTGAATCAAATTTGGACTCAGTTTTCAAGGTCTTTCACAGATATCCCTGGTTTTAGACAGAATTATATACAAATAAGATGTATAAATATGTGCTTCCTCATATCTTGCCATACTTGTCACCTTTCCTTTCCCTCTCAGACATTTCCTGCATTTCTCAGCAATACAAACTTTTTTGTCTCCTTTCCTCACCTCTGTCATTATTTCACGAATCTTTCCATGTTCAAGCACTTAATTATACTCTTACTTTATGAACTGCTTGAATCTTCATACCTCTTGACTGACTTGGCATTGTTCTGCATCACGCTATTTGTGCTAAGGTGACAAGAAAGTGATACCAGCACTTGAAAAGTCTCATGTGAAAGGTTTACTGTGCTTGACTACTTGAAGGGTAATTACTTTCTAGATTTCTCCAAAGTGGATCAGATGTTTAGGAATAAAATTTTGTGCTATTACAAAAAGAGAAACTATAAGTAAAAACTCTGAAGGCATTGCAGAGACAGAGGAAATTTCCCAGGCAACAGAAAGGCAGGATAGGCTCGTATTGAAGCATTTATAAAGGAAGACCACAAGAAACTGAAAGTGATGGGAAATTGTAGTGTTCTGGAAAGAAGCTATATATACAAAAAGGGAACCTAGATCAAATGGTCTGTGATCAGATCCTCAAGAATAATCAATAGTGGTGTGGAAAGTGATGCAGAGGTGTTGCATGGGCATCTTGTAATGCATGGACATGCACTATCTAAAATGAAGGTTATACATTTTGGCAAGGTACTGCCTTCTTCAAACGTCACTGGCCTTAAGGGCCAAAAGCTGTAGCCAGAGGACCTTTAAAGCCAGACCTCTGGGAAAATATGCACTCCAGCTTGTTTTTCACAGGGAGAGAGAAAAAGGAGGAGAAATCCTAAAACAGTACACTGAGATTCAGTGTCCAGATAGGATGATAAAGACATCAAAGACCTACCCATACCTACCCACAGCAGGGGAAATGGATGATAAAGACACAAGACATAAATGCAGCAGCCTAGAAAGGAAGCTGGGAGACGATGACATTTTCACACAGGCCTCTATCAAACCAGAGCAGTTATCAATTTGAGTAGCTCCTTGGTTTCTTTATTCCAACCTAGCACCCTAATTCTTCAAATCTCCCATCTCTTTTTTTGTTTGTTTGTTTCCCCCAGCCTGTGGTTCTTATCCTTTTCTACACTGTAAGTAACCAAAACTTTACTGCTTGACCTCCAGCTCTACAGTCCTCAGTTTCAGTCTCTGTAACTTGATCACTGAACCAGACTTCACCCCTGCCTTCCTGATATGGTAGGCTTCATCTTATTCCTGTGCAGGGAAAGCTTGCAATCAGATATGAAACAATCTGTTTATTACTTTATTTTAATAAATACATTGACTCTCAGTGCAGCTTGGCAAACCTACTGACTCAATTGTCCTTTTCAGAGCAGAGCTGTATCAAAACCAAGCTCAAAGAAAACTTTCATATTTATTCAGACATTCCCTTGTACATGGGCACATTTCTCAGAGGTTTCCATCCTGACTTGGCATGGAGATTAATTTTGCTTTGGTGACAATTTAGCCTTTGATCCCCTATTGAGCTCTAGGACAAACTGATAGTTGTGAGATGGTTACTGGGATATGAATTATTTGCTATTAGGGGACTGACTGACATCTCATCCTTCTTTCACATAAATCCTGCTCTCAATATTGATAATAGCTTTCAATTCCTGCTAGCATGAGCAGGAGCTAACTGGATAACCAGGAAATGAAAGCCATAACCAGCCCTTCGAGTGATCTTACCCCTTGAAAAAAACAAAAAGATGAATGACACAAATCAAATACTACATTGCATCAGAGAGACAATTACCACTGAAACCTCAAAACAATTAGAGATATATCCAGTATGCATGGGAGAAACTGCATTTTCCAGTTAGGCAATACTAAACTGTTTTTAGCAGTCATTTTCTGTTCCACCAGTAATTTGCTTGCTACTGCACAGGACAAAGAAAGAGTAAAATCTAAGTTGCTGGGAGCGAAAGAGACTGCTGGACAGCAAAGGGTATCGTGGCCACACAGTTATGGCTGTTACATAGGAATGTAATAAAACCTTGGGTATGATGACTGCCAATAAAACAGAAGTGAACTGGCCCCCACAGAAATTCTGCAGTGACCTTGTCCTGCCGGGCACTGTGAGCAAAATAGGACACACACAAACACTGACTGTCTAAACCCTGGGTGTCTGTACAGCAGCTCGTAGCAGCTTTCTTTGTGGAAGATCCAGCATTCACAATATGAAGTATGATCCTCATAGTACAAGTGCCACTGAAGCTGGGGATAAATAGGATGGAGCATATCAGAACTAAGTGCAAGCTTTGAGGAATTTGTTTAGGTTAAATTCCACAAATTTTAGGATGGTGATAATAATGGTCATCATGGACCAAGCATTTTCCTCAGAAAGTGCCTTGAAATTGAAAACTCACTAAACTAATGCTTAGTGAGAGCAGTTGGTAAAGTGTTACTTCTAGTGAATTACAGTTGTCTTCTTTCTTCTCTGATAATTTGCGACAATTGCATCCTAATGCTATTTCATTGATTTCTACTCCACTTCAGCCCCCATGCTGGGTTCAGTCAGGGTGACAATACACAAATATTAACCTACTATAGGGAAACCTACTACACATACTTCATAGAAAACTCCTACAGAATTTAAAAGGACTGGACTTTAACATAGCTCTACAGACATGCTTTTAGAAATCCATAGAAATGAATCACAAGTCATATCAGTCATATAGGTTACCTTTTACTTAAGCTTTCATGAAAATTCTGATGTATTCATTTAAAAAGATGATGCAGAAAATTTGTTGACATGTTGAAGCTGTTACTTCACTAAATGCTATACCTCTGCTTTTCCTGATAAGGTCTTTAGCATTAATTTACCAGACCAGAGACAATAGATAGTGTTAATCTGAACTAATGCACTTTGACTGAATGGCTGCTATGATGAAGTTAAGAACTATTTTTCTCTGCAGGGAACTTAATTTGGAGAGTGGGAAATTCCGAGGCACAAAACAATGATGCCAGGTATTGGAAAAGGGAAATGTAACTCTGGGAAGGCAGAGAGTATCATAGAATCATGCAAAGAGAGGGGAGATGAAAGAAGAAACCCCCCTACACTGAGACAAGAGCCAGATAAACAATGATAGTAAGGGTAATAGAACAATTTCAGCTATGGTATCAGCTGATTTCACTAATGGCCAATTAAACTGGGAGGACTCCCTGGTTCAGAGCAAGCAGTGAGTTACAGAAGGATCCTGGCCCAGCAGACCTTAGGTATAACATTTACAAAATGGTGGAATTATGCAAAAATAATGCAAATAAGCATAGAATTAATTTTTTCCTATATCTGTATATCTCACAATTCAAAAGAAACAACAGTCATGTCTTAGAATCCTCTGCAAACCCCACGATATTACAGAGACAGACTACAAAAGCAAAACTGTCAAACTCTAGAAAAAATAAAGACCTGTGGGAGAGAGGAAGCACTGGAACTTCCAACAGTGCTTCTAGCTCTTTGCGTAAATATTTGCTAAGTTTGGTGTCCTCATGGATCAAACCATAGAAATACCCAGAGTTTCTATAAGAAGTTTCAGAATCAGTGTTTGTGCAGAAAACTTCTGTGTCATCATGGGCCTGTGCTCTGGCATATCCTCAGAGACTTGCTTCTCCCTCCAAATCTTGGTATGGACAATTCCCACCAAGCTACATGGAGCAGAAACAAATCCACCACCCACAAGGAGTTTGGACATCCTCCTTCACAAGTTGTTGTGTGCAAATCAAGCTCCCA
Source organism: Colius striatus (assembly GCF_028858725.1). Taxonomy (NCBI): domain Eukaryota; kingdom Metazoa; phylum Chordata; class Aves; order Coliiformes; family Coliidae; genus Colius; species Colius striatus. The sequence continues at coordinate 16,721,767 of NC_084772.1, read as the reverse complement.
GGTTCCAACCTGACTGAGGTTGCAGGGAGGCTGTGTTGTACACTTTGGAAATAGTCAAAGAGGTGTATTCTCCTTTCATCTCTATTTGTCAGTATCCAGATTCTACAGCAGCCTTTCAACTGTCTTCTGGAATCAGGTCTCATTTCTACCATGAAGGTCTATACTATAGAGATGCCCTGAACCCATGAAGGGAAAGACAAACCAAAACATTTGTACAGCTTCAACAAGATGTATGTTCCCAGGCCTCTAAACTTAGACTAGTGCCTACCTTGTCACTTTATGCCTGATGTCACAGCCATGACCAGAGAAGTGGGGTGACAAAAAGGTATTCCTGTTTGAGAAGTGGGCATGTATTTTGTTTCAGTCTGTCCAGCTGGGTTGGCCATAACACATTTGGTACTTCTCTACTAGTCAAGCATGGATGCTTTAACTTAAATAGCACAGGACAGAAAGTCTACATTTGTCCTTGTCAATGACAAATTCCTTGTCACTAGGACACTAAACTAGGTAAGACATGGAAATCTCATGCACAGGAAGATGAACATTTATACTAGTTTGTATTTATATACAAATTTTCTGTACTTATTGTGTCCTTTTTCCTAAGCAATGACATATAAATACATCATGAAACAGCGAAGCATTGTGCAGGAAAATAAGTTTCTAGGACCAATGACCTTTCCTGAAAGCTCAATGGCAAACTACCCAAAATGAAAAAATCAACAACGTGATTTCAATTACTACTTTATGCAGACACAAGGGAAAGATTCTGAAAAAAAGAGATACAAACCCAGAATGAGGTTTTCACAGATGTTACCTTACTAGGGTTCCCACTATATTTGACAGGATAAGCCGGAAGAGAGCCTATTTTTGTATCTCAAGCTAAGCTGTTAGAAGCTATTTTTAATTCTACTGTAATGATCAGTACTTTCATTTCCCTTAGCAAACCAAGAAAAAAAAAAAACCAACCCAGAAGACAAAGTCATATAATAGGGAATAGCAAGCTGCAGAGAAAGAGCCAAGGAGTTAGCTCAAAGCTGCTAATTCTACAAACAGAGGATGATACATATAATAAAGGAGAAAAAGAGGAAATATTGCAAAACATGAAGGAATTTGAAGTGTTTATGGATGTTACCAAAAATAGCCAACCATAATAGGACAGATACAAACTCCTACACTTGTGATGATCTGTACAAGGCTTATATTTTCCACAAGTTAAGCAGTCAGCACTCCATATGCACGTCGTGCTCAGATGTATGCAAACGTGATAGCTCTCAATTTATATTCAAGATCGTACTGTATATAATTATGAGTTACACTTAAGACTTATCATAGATACAATGTCCTTCTGTCCTAGGCCCTACAAGATGCATTTCTCCACTTTTTGTTGTCTTCCAGTCCTTCACATCACAGACAAGCAGATTACTGCTTGTTTACATTTCCCATTGCTAGACTTCAGTATTCTGAAGCAATTTGGTTGCTCATTGTCCTTAACTGGCAAATCTCAGCTCTTGAACTCAAGCCATAAATTCATGAAGCACACCTTTAGAATCTGGTCACCAGAGCTCCCGGATTAACTGTGCCATTTGCATAACAGTAAACTAATGTTGCACTTCCAGAACTTGTATCCTCTAAATTGCACTTACTGATGAAATACAAAATCCTCTAAATGGGCTTTCCAACCTAAACCAATTTTAGAATTGGGTCTTTTTCATCTAAAACATTAAAGAAATTAAAGTGATCGGCACATAATTAGATTAATTATTCATATCTTCCAAGTTGCTTTAGTTCTAATATATAAAAAAAGATTAAATATCCACTCAAAGGATTAAGCAAAAAGTCAAGCAGCACCAACACATTTACATTACCTTACTGTGCAAATCATAAAACTAATTAGTCTAAAGTTTCGCAAAAATGAATTGGATCTTGATTCACACGCTGACACAACTTTACATATTCAAAAGTGACACCCATATTCATTTTCTTGTGTTTGTAGTACAAGTCAGCCTCCTGCCTCTGCAACTGCCATTATGCTAGAACAGCTCTGCTTTTGTTCCAACTAGTGAAAATTAAAACTCGACCTAAATCTATAAAAAGCTAAAAATGTTTCAGTCAACTACATGAAAATGAAAAGTCCAGAAGAGCCTCATTATCATCTTACACTGATACTGTTGAAATAGTCTGAAATAATTCTTCATGAAAATCAAAAGATTGGTTTAGTTGCTTTTTTGATGCTGCCTTCTGATCTAGATTTCTTTCTTCTGACAATGCCTGTAATTTCCAGTGTGCTGCATACTGTTTTTTCCTCACCTCAAATCATGTGAATGTTCATTAAAACTCCAAGGCTACTACAAACAACTACACCTTCATTCCTTGAATGTTGTTCTTTTCTGAATCAAAAGAGATTTCAGAGGAATACAATGAGAACCTGAAAAAATATTTTCCTATCTTTAGTTTTTGCCTGAGATGGTGCAGCAGAGCAATTTCTATGGGGTAATGAGTACTCTTAAATATCTTTAACACTCTCTATGGTCAGATAGTCTTGTTCTGAGTAGAAAAAACTATTAAAGAATAATAATAATTCCATTAGCTCATCCACCACTGAAAAAAAAAATGAACAATGTTCATATCTCAAAGATAATGTCTGTTTTGATCTTGTGGGCAAAAAAACAGATTGTTCTAGTTTCTTAAGGTTGTTACTCACCCTTATCTAAGGTAAAATGAAACCCATTGCTTTTAACAGTTTTCCAAAGAATTGCTCTGCCTATTTTTAGCCATGTGAGCTATGCAACATTTCAAAAGCAGACTGCACTCTATCAAAGAGCACTTGTTCATTACACAAGGCCCGTAGGAAGTTAAGCAAATCAGCTTGAGAAAATGAGGATTTTCATGTCTGAGATGTCCGGTAAAACCTGAAGACAAAAGTAAATATTTTCAAAATGAAACTCTCTATCAAACGACTGTTAGAAACATTCCTTGGACTTTAATCCTGTTGTGCCGCGCTTTCAAATAGCTGGACCCTCATCCAACTATTTAGGTCTGCAGAGCAGGTGATTGAATTTCAAGAGCCAAAGATGAAGGGGGTTATGGGCTGGGAGAGTTTTGCTTGTACACCTGGATTTTGTGAAACATTTGCTGACTGTTGGCCATAACTGCGAACCCACTCAGTGATGGCTGACAAAGCAAAAGTTCAGAGCTACAGTCAGGCTAGCACAGATGCTAACGGCACTCCAGCAAAATGGGAAGGCAGGCTTTTTCAAAACACTTCTCTGCACAGCTCTGCAACATGCATCATGCAATTAACTCCTTGATGGGGTTAGGAAGCAATATTTTGTTCCGACTGATGGAAGCATCTTTACGTGATCTGAAAGCAATCATCATGGATGGACTATTATAGTACATTTCAACACCAAGTAGCCAGCTATTAGGCAGCTGGAAGTTCTGATGATAATAGAAAAGATAATTAGGCTAGTTCACTGACAGCAGAAGGAGCACTTGCCCTGCCACGAAGGTGGTGAAAAGTTTGAAGAAATTAGAAAAACTAGAAGGAAGGTAAATTCACTAGAATAAGCAGTTGGTGCTTTAGAGCATAATTATCAGAAGGAAAACACGTTGTTTAGCATACTTTATGTTAATGGGGGGCTAGCATGGCCCAGTGTGCATAATTTAGCTGAACAATTGATAAGAAACTTTAATACAAATATATATATGATTACGGCTACAGGAAAAAAAAGACAAAACACAAGAGAGATCATAATAGGCGCACATGAACTCTGAAGGCCTAATTACATCACGGGGGAGGGTAAGCAGTTACTGCTGAATCAAGCAGAAAATTGGGGTAATTTGTTAACAGGTAGAGCTGTTATCCAGGTGCACCAGCATGTGCGTGGGGGCTGGCAGTGGGGCTCCGAACTGAGGACTTCCATCTGCGTTACAGAGCGAGCAGCACAGCTGAATGCTTCCCTCAGCTTAAGCAAAGGAAATTAAATACAGGAAAAGGGCCAAATAGCCACCCCCAGCCTCAGCCCCCTCCCCAGCTCTCAGCCAAGGGCTGGATAACCCAACGCAGTGGGATGTTTGCGGGAAAAGAAATATCGTCTGTGGGTGAAATCTGAAGTTGGTGCTTGTGTGTGTGAAACTCAGAGATAAAGCTAACTGACTTGGTGTTCTGCCATTAGTACACTCCCTACTCCACTGAAAGCAAAATATTTCATATGTGGCTCCTCGACAGTAGAAAGAACCACGCACAGGGAAGCTGGCAAGGGCATGGCCTCTTCCCTGCCAGAGCAGACAGGAGTTTCTTTAGGTGGTCAGTTATGGAAGAAAGACAAATCAAGCTGCTGAGACTTCTGGCAAGAAATACACCAAAGGTATTTATTTCTAAGATGGATGGACAAGAGAAGCTGCCTTGCACTGGTCAAGTATCATAGAAAAATGCTTGAAACTATTTTTAAACAAAAATATGTAACAGATCATGATATTATTATAACCATGTGCCTATTGCTTTCTCTTGAGGTGGGCTGGCAGAGCAGTTAAACTGTCTCCTGGTGTCTTAGAAAGTAGGAGTCTAAGTCTCACTCTGACCTCTGCCAACAAGAGAAAGCAAATTGAGGTGGTAGGTGCATGACTAGATGCCACTTAGAGCAGTATTGCAGCCACATACTAACCTGCTTCAGGACAATTTTACTGTACAGCCAAGTGCCTAGGCTCTGATACATTAAAAATGTAGGGAGAAAAAAATACTTTGGAAATCCTTGCATCTCAGATTAAGCCCTCACACACGTAGACTTTACAGCCTGGAGGTTTAAGCAGAAGCTCATAAAATAGCTCCTGACAGCACTGCGTGTGAAAGAGTCTTAATGTTTTTGGAGGGGCCATTTCCAGTTGTATTGCTACGGTAGATACTGAGCAGACTTTATGAAAAAGAGCAAGCACATTAGCTCCTCCCATGCAAACCTGCCTTGCATGCACAGCAATTCTGGCGGCCCAGGATGGGGTTTTTTTTCCCCCATCAGATTAATTCATCTTGCTAGCAACACGCATAACAACAATAAAATAGACCAATCTCTTTAGAAACTGTACTGGTGGCAAGTGATGCCTCCACAGTCACAGAACCACAGAATCTCGAGGGCAGACCTGCCAGCACCATGGCCCTGCAGAAACCCAGCCATTGCTACCAGCTGTGGAAGCATCCCAGGATTGATCAAGCAGGTATTCCCAGACCCTGTTCACAGATGTGGATCCCAAGGGAAACACTCTAAGGTGCATGAACTGTTAGACTTCATGCATAATTACATTGCATCTTTGCTCTGTATATATAGAAATTTTTCAAAGAATCTCCAGAATGACCAGCCAGCCCCAGCTATCAAATCCCAGCTGAAGCTTGCAATGGAATTTAAGGATGAGGAATGGGCATTACAAACTGCAGAAAGCTAGGACTGTTTTCTGATGATTTCTTTTGCATTAAACCTCCCTCCATCTGTGCCTTTTTGTGCCAGACAAACCAGTAATTATCAGGAAATCCCTTCACTTTTAATCTACATCAGTATGAATGCAATCTCAGAGCAACCCACAGTGACTGGAAGCTATTATTTTCATAGGAAATAATAGTGACTGGAAGTGATAACTCACAGTGCTCAGTGTGTGTGTCATCATCTGATAACATGCAAGGCTGTACATCCCACCACATCATTCTGTTGCAGGGCTACGATAGCCTTCATTAAAGGAAAACGATTGAACCGGGAACCTTGTCAAACCTGCAGGGGAGGCTGTGGGGGCTGTATCAATATGGAACTTCCATTCATTATTTATAGCCATAAAAATTTGGGGCCTTGAAATTGGTAGCATGAAAAGCTGTTTTAATTTGAGCTATAATTCTCTTTTGTACTTTCATTGACTATGTCTCAGATAAACATTCATTTGGGAGACCAAGATTATGGCACGGAAAAAAAACCCAAAACAACCCAAGGATATTTAGCTCTCCTCCCACAAATTCTTCCTGGAAATATTCTTGCAAAATCTTCTGCCCACTTGAACAGTACGCTTATGATTAACTGCAGATGAGCCCAGCAGCTTGCATATGTAGTTAATTTGCTCTAAATTTCCATGCTGTATTATAACACTAATGATCACTAATAATAGACAAACTCACAGTTTATTGAGTAAGTAATTTGAGACATTATGTTTTTATCATGTGAATAGGATCAGGCTGACCAATTTAAACCGGGCAGAAAAAGATAAATAACGTGTAAATCAATCACAACACCAGCACGCTCTGTTTCTTTGCAAAATGATATGGATTGACTGGTGAAAAGAAAGCCCTGCTAGTGACTACTGCTAGGAAATACAGTCAATAAACTTCCATGCTCAAGAGTAAAAGGTCAGATGTGGAAGGAAGTTTATACCTAAACTGCAAAAGTTTTGTCACCCAACTACCTGGGCTCAGATGAGTTTGCATTTTGTCCTGATGGATAATCTGTGCTTTTGAAGAATAACAAAGACAGATAACATATCACGAAGCAAATAAAAAGGAAACCATGCTAAACGCAGACAGAACTATGTGGAAAAACAGTTGCACTTTGGCTTGTGGTCAAAGCTATCTTCTAAAATCACATAAATAAGATGGCCATCACATGCTGCCTAAGAGAGGGCCGCTTCAGGACTAAAACAGATACTTCTATTTATTTTTCTTTCACAGGAATTTTAGTTTGAATTAAAAAATCCTATCTAGCACATTTTTAATTAATTGCTTTAAAGAATAGTCAAAAATAGAAAATAACTGAAGTACATTTAATAACTTCATGAATGATTAGTGTACTTGAATAATGAGTACCTGCCTGTGGCAGTGGGACTTGCAAGGTAGTTTGAATATTTTGAATGAAGTTTTGTTTAATATAAATCAGTCTTTATTTTTAGAGAACAAAGGAAAGTAGAGGAAGAAATTTCTTGGGCTCATCTTTCTTTAGGCTATGCTATATAAGCCTCAGATACAGACTTAACTCCAGCAGAAGGCAGCTGTACATACATCTCTCCAGAGCCTGGGTAATAATGCTCAGAGGTATAGACAGAGGAGAAAGCTTTAATATAATGTCTCCACAGTACTCTTCTGGGAATAAGAGTTAGCATGTGAATTGAACTTGCACCCAGTTATCTCGTGACTGCAGCTTACTCTCAATCACAAGACAAAAATACTACAAAATATACTGTGGGGAACAATTCTTGATTGTTTCCAGGGCATGGATTAAGTGTAGCCAAATGACTCTTTCTTTCAAACACCCAGTCTTTTTACAGCAGGCCAGTCAAATCCTTCATATTTAAATAGAAAACCTGGAAATGGATCACAACATATTTCACTTTTTCTTACACATTTTTACTTCACCGTGTTCAAAATACAACTTTATTTATTTATTTAAATGCAACTAATTTCATGCATGGGTGTGTAGTGTCATGTCCTGGAGTGATTTTGTAGTGACAAGTCTAGCATATCAGAATCCATGAAATCTTGGAATAAAAATATCTCAGCATTGCCCATTCTGCCTCTCAGGGAAAAGTTTTGTTAAACATTGCAAATTCCCTTCATTGAAGCAATGAGACATTTTCTGAAAAAAGGATAGCAAAGATAAGATGAATACTAAGCAAAAAGGAATGAAAATAATAAAGAGACCAAAAGATGCTGAAACAAGACTACTCTGAGCCTCCTACTTCTTCACCTGTGTTTAAAGTCATCTCTAGCATCCTTGGGAAAGATTGACACAGTGAGCTCCCAGCTCTAACACTTTAAGAGAGTATTGAACACAGATGGCCCTCTATGAAAATGGCTGATTTAGTATCCCCCCCTGATTTTTCCCTAAAAGCCCAGACTGATTGGACAACTAAGATATTTATTTGCTTTTGTTACACTAAAGCAAACGGGAAGGCAGAAGAGCCTGTGCTGAAAGCTCTGCTGATGTTCCCAAAACAGAGGAAACTTCTCCTCATTGCAGCTGCTTTCGAAGAAAATGAGGATTCCCCCCAGCAGCAGAGGAGGGCAGGCTCATTGCTTCAGTACTGATTTCAAACCAAAGGCAAAAAACCTGAACAAATCAAGTATGAGACATAGTAAGGAGAATCAGAGCAGACACTTCACTATTACCCAGCCCAAAGCAACTAACTGCTGCAGCCAAGTGCTGTTCAAAACATGACATTTTGCCCATTAGCTATCAGGCTGTAGATTCAACTGCACCACTGTTGAACTATGTGATAAGCTAGTGATGCTCCCTTCACACTGTTTGCTCTGAAGGTGGCTGCACTTACAACACTCCCTTTATTCATTTGCAGAGTGCTGCTTCTGATAGGCAGCCAGGTTTAAAGTAGCCACTTTCATCTTCAAGTGCAATTCTCTCTCTTCATACATTGAGAGAAACACTTCGCACCTTGTAAACTTTTAGATAGCACTACTGAGCCAAAATGGACTCAATATTTTTAAGGACTCATGGACCACACGTGACTTAAGTCTGTATGAATCATCTGCATTCAAGCCATAGCACTGGCCATGAAATATCTACTCAGTGCATTGTCAGCAGAATATGCTTAAGCATACCCTTTCTCTCTTTTTTAATTAAGACATTTTTAACACCAACTTTAAAACTTCAGGATGAAAAAAGTTTCTAACTCAAAAGTATCCTCCTATTTTATTAAAAATAATTAATTGATCCCCTGGTAATTCATAGCATCCATACTAGGTTTCTTGTGTCTATTTTATATCTGTAAACATAGACACAGACAATAGAACTGACTTGCTAGAACCCATGTTTTCCTAGGCCAGGTCAGTTTTTTTTACTTTCCTTCCCCTAGCTGTGATAAAATATCTTTTAGGTGTAGTGTTCAATCTCTGTCCTCAATGGAGATGAATGGGGACAATCGTCATGGACTTTGGCTACTCTGGTGATCACTGTATGGAGAAGAAGATCATCCACATCAGTCTCTTAGAGGGGTTGGCTATGCTATATCCACTGAAGTAAAGAGGAGCAATCATTTTATTTCAGCATGAAAATGAGAAGAGATCACCAGGAGCTCACACTGGCTAAGCTACAATTTTACACTTCTAAGAATAAAAGTCTTGTTGAAATAATGATGTGGAGCATAAGTGGTGGTTCAAGGCCTGCAAGAATACCTCTTGGGCTGAATACAGTTTCGGAAAGAGACAATAGATTTCATTTCTGTGTAAGAACTGTTCATGATACTCATTTGGAGAGTCAAAGTATCAGTCTCCTGAGATCTCAGCTTTGCAAACATCTATGGAAACAATTTTTCATTCCTCCTCCTTTTAGCACAGCTTCCCCTCTCTTTATAGATATTTATCAAGCTTGGGTAAGAGCTGTATCTACAGAACACAAAAAAATAGATCTTTAAAAAAAACCCCAACAAAGTAGCAATTTAAAATCTGGTTTAAACCTAATAATTCTTAAAATGTTCATGAATTTCAGCTTGGTGTGTCCACCTTAAAACTCCAAGGTCTACATCCAGAAACTTAATACCAGCAATATAATTTTAAAGCTGCTAAATAATCCCTTTATGGCAGGTAAAAGTACTGTCGGACTTGAAAAATGGAATTAAAATTAACTGGATTTTTAGCAATGTGAAGGTTTTAGAATTAGAGTTGTGAAGGCAGTTAATTATATTAGTAGGATGGATAATCAAAAATTACTTTCCCAATAGAGGGAATCCCATCTATTACATATTTCTCAAAATTTCAGGTTGGGCAAGTGATATCACAACCTAATTCCCGTTCTCTTCATATTTCTGCAGTGGTCTGTGAGGTGCCACGTGTCAGAAACTTGCACAATGTGTCAGAACATAAGCATGCAACACTAAAAGTAAGGATATTTTTTAACTGGATGTTTCAATACTTAATCTGAATTTATTGTGGTGGATGGAAGCAAAGAGAATGCTAAAGAGGACTTGGCATCACTGAACTGGCAGATACTGCAATTCATTTGCCATCTCATGTTAATTAGCTTTCCTTGTTATTCAGGGAACAGAGCACACTAGGAAAAAGTGGCACATTTCATGCTTTCTAGACCTGATTGAGATTGCATCTTTTCAGCAGCAGCTGGCATTTCCATGGGTACAGTCAACCAGAGCAGGATGTAGCTGCGCTGAATTTCCAACCAAAAGTGCTTGGCTCTCTGCAGAGGAGCAACAGCAGCAACGTATAAAGGCCTCTGCAAACTGATCTGCAGTGCTACAAGAAGCAACCTCAGAAGTGTGAACCAAGTCTCTATGACCAATTATTTTCAAAATGAGTATTTGCTGTAAGGCGATTTTAAAAAACTCTTTGATGGAAGACATTCAAAACAATAAGACTAAGAAAAGTGATAGGTAAAAGAACCAGACAGACATTCAAGAGGCCTGAATCTGTTCTGCATCTAGCCCTGTCTCTGTTTCACCTGCAATCACTTAGTTTTCCTGTGCCTCATCTGACCCTTAACAAGAATAACATTCATGCATCTTTTCTCAAATCATTTGATATTTATAGGGAAGAAACTCTACCAAAAGGTTAGGTACTGTCTCACAAGCCATGCAATTCCCTTTGTTTTCAGCTAGTCCCTCAATAGAAAACAGATTATGCACCCCTAAATTCAAAAGGAAATATGAGCCTTGTATTGGAAAGATTAGCTCTATCTTCCTTGTGGAACTAAAATAACAGAGCAGTGCAGAACTCTGCTAGCAGCAAGAAAAATCACAAAATATCAAGCTAGTATTGCAAAAAGTGGATAGAATTAAGGTGATCTGGTCTATTTGCATCAGAAATAGCAGCTCCTGTGTTTCCAATATATTAGTTTTTCTAACTTCAGCAACATTGCACACAGTCTGCTTACTGGTGTTTGCAATTGCAACTTCATTTAAATGAAGTCAGTGCGTGAATTATGAAGTTACTGTTTATATCCACCCCCAATCATGACATTAACTCATTACTGCTACTTTCTGTGTGTGCAACAAAACATTCTGTCAAACACAGTTGCCAATACAAGAATGTGTGATCTGTCTCTAAATGGGAGGGGATTCTGGAGGTTTATTACATCAATATATAATTTACAGCTTTTAATGACATCTCCATCATGAGGATCTGTGAGGTTCATTCTCAGTAACACTAATGGACACGTTCAGACACAACCCTCCTGCAAGATCTTCTAATCTGGAATATGAATCCCACCAAGCATGTGGCAACATTTGGCAAGAGGTCAAATAAGTCTGATGCTCACTTAGAAATGCTGGAGAGGACCGATTAGTTACTTGGTCAGCAGTACAAAGATATGCAGAAAGCACAGGTTGGCTCATATTGCTTGTGGAGTTTCCACAATTGCTGAAATCTTTAATTAGCATATTGTGTCGTTCATCTACAAGCACTCTCGAAACCTATAACAATAATATATGTGATAAAAGATCTGCTGAGTGGCTGAAGAAAGTCCTTGTTGCCTATGGCTTAATGAACCATGGTATAGCCAGGACTGACAAATACATTGTCAAGAAACTAAGAATATTCTTCAGAGTAGCTATCCCCACAGGATCTAAAAGTTAAGAGCAGAGTTATAGATCTGGCCTTCTTCTGAGAGATGGTGTGGCACATTGTAAGGAATAATGGTTGGCACTGACTCAGTTCCTTTGTGGTGAAGCCTGCAGAGGAGTCTTAACCTGTCACAGCTAATGGCTTTTGCTACGGATGCCAAAGCATAACATGGTGAAAGCATTTCAAGAAAGAAGCATAAAAATATCCAAAGCATTGATAGTCTCTGGGGCAATTGATAAAAAAAGGGGTTGTTTTTTGGTCCATTTGGTTTTCAGAAGCCCTACAAACACTGGAGGAGAGCAAAGTTAATGAAGAAATAATGAAATAACTGAAGGGAAAAAAAGAGCTGTAAAAGTTTTTTTAAGTAATACAAAAATCATTACAAAATCCTGGCTAGACATGCATTTTTAAACAATGGCTGTAATAACGGAAAATTAGGCTCCATGACTTATTCATAGGCTACTGGTTAACACTGTTCTCCATTTCAGGCAGTTCACTTTATAAATAGCATCTTTAGGTGAGATGTTGCTGTTTTGGCCATGTAACATCAAAAATAACTACCTGTTCTTGGGAATTAGAGATCATTTCTCTGCGTTCCGCAACCACATCTGAAGATATGGATTTCAGTGCAGATCATGGAGGAATTGCTTCTGTTTGGCAAGGTAGAGAGGACTCCAGGCAATAAATATTCCAAGTCTAAAACTGCAGTTGCCTATTTGATATAGAAATCGTAAAAATTTAAAGGAAGAAAACAGTATTTGATGAGTCTACAATCTTTATACTGAAGGGATATTCAGAGGACCTATAAATCCTCAGTGGAATTAATAATTGAGACTCTTGAAAGCTCTAAGAGGAAATATTAAATATGCAAAATCTTGGTGAAAAGCATAATTAAGGCCATAAATGCCTAAAAGTTTAAAGGGCAGGCTACCTCTCCCAAAGATTTCCCAGTAGAACATTTATATGTAAGTATAACACAATGCAGTTTTAAGCAGCATTCTATATTAAGATTTTCACATCAGTTTTTATCTTTTCCTTCCAGTGTTAAACAGTATATTTTAGAACACAATTTCCAAGACGCCCTGAATTAAATGGATGATATGAAGGCCCAAACTCTTGTTTTCTGTTATTAAAAGATTAAAAATTTCACTCCTCCAACTTCTCAAAGTTAATAGTGTCTTCTGTGCAGAGCAAATGGCATTTACTTATAGGGCTGAGGTTTTCCCTTCTCCTTTATAATTTATTTTTTTTCTCTTCTAATAGTCTCAGGTTGGCTCTTCTCCAATTTTTAAGGACAGTTTTTAGTTGAGGAAGAAACCTCCAGCCCTGACACAAAAGTTCTAAGACCTACAATCGAGTTAGCCCAGCTGTCAATGGGACAAAGTCTTCCCTCCTTGGCTTACAGGTGTGTCTATGAGACCTATCTCTTGCTCTCTCTCTCTATATATATAAATATATATACACACCATGTGAGGTCTCTTGAAACAGACATAGCAATATTTCATTGATCTTCTACTGGAAAAGAATCAAGGTGTCAAGGTGTGGGGTTTTTTTTCTTCTTGCATTAACTTCTAGAAAGAAAATATTTTCACTTTGTATGAAGTGACTTGCAGAAAGACAGCCATTCATTACATGACAGCCCACAAACAGCTTCCCCCTCAAACTGGCACTTTTTCCTCATACAAACTCCATCCCATGTACTTGGAACACCTCCCCTTTTGGCAAGGAATAGTTTGTTTATACATCTATGCCTTTCTGCTCACAGAATATTGTGAAGTAATGGAAGTTCATGTCACGCAATTCTGATAACCATCTTGCTTGTTCTTTCTCAGTTCCATTGTGACATGGATTTATCAGCTAAAATGTAAAAAAAATAACCCCAGCAGATTTAAAGATTAGTTTTGTATCATTTGAAAGAAGTGATTCCAGTTTTCTCTTATGTGGTTTTATTGCTTTGTAACTCAAGAGCCTGACAGTGGGGCAAGTGAGGCAGAATAGAGATGATATTCACATGACATAACTCCAGCAAATTATCTCAGGATCCTTCCAATGCTATCAAGTCCAAAGCCATGATTTTTCTCTTGATATGATTACTCACTTGCTAGCCCAGCCCATACTTCTTGCCAGAATCCTGGAATTGATCAAGTTAGAGACTTCAGTTCAAAAGCATTCTTACTCTTTCACTCTTTACCATTTGCATTGAAGAGTAAATTTCTAGGTAAAAAGAGAAGAAATAAGACTATCCCAGCTCAAAGGTATTTATAGACATTAATTTCCATGCACATTCAGATTACTCACAGTGTTTTCTGAACACAACATTGTAGCCTATAAAAACAAAAATTGAGGTATCAGCAATAAGGCAATTTTGAGATGCATTCTTTCAGAGTAGTTTTGTTGCGAGCATCACTAAGCAGCCTGCACTCTGCCAAGACAGAAAAGATGACATATTGGTTGATAATAGCTTTGTAAGAATGTGAGTCCTCTAACTACATGTTTTGTTGTCATAAAGGCTCAGCTATAAGTATTACATATAAATGGCAATCAAACTCTTAAGAACTAATTTAGCCACATAGGCACAGATGCCTAGGTAATACAGGAGTATATAGCTATGTCTGGATTAGGATTGAAAAAGATAATAATAGTACCAGATATCATCAGAAGATCAGGGAAGCGGTCCCCTATGACCTTCCTAGAGATGGGAAGAATTTTATGTTGCCACAGGGAGGTATTTCACGTTACACTGTAGTTAACGATAACCAAGTGCTGGACTCTCACAACTATTTAATGCCAACAGGAGTCTGATTATCAGGTTGTTATTTTTCTTTGCACAGCTGCTGTTCTCTATATTTTATACATTCATCCACCAAGTAGTGAAACAGGACTCCCTGGAAAACTTTTCAACAACTAGGTTGTAAGCTTGTTTGCTGCCTCATGACACCTGTTATTTGGGCATTTAGCTACCATAGTTTCTTTCAGCTGTCTTCAAGCTTTGGTTTGTTTTTGGTCTGATTCAAAGCCTAACTTAAAATGATAACCCTGGTAGCTCAGTTTCCTTGTTAATGGATGGTTGTTCACATTTTAAATCACCCACCTTACTGAAGTATATCATGTCAGCTCCAGCACGGCTGACAGATAAGGCACAGAGATATGGCAGGCCACCCTGGGCCACGGGTTTAGAGCATGTATGGGAAATACAGTATTTCTGACAGTCTTTTAAAAAAGGAAAAGAAATATGTGGAACTGAGGATTTTTTGACACCCTTTAAAAGTAAATATAAAGGCAATGAAATATCTAAACTGCCTCAAACATGGCTCTGAAGACTACAATGTAATGAAACATGGGATGTCTCCCAGCAAAGTCAACTCAACAGTGTGTCAAGACGGGCTGGCAAAGATATGATATATGAAGCTATTTTTTTGCTTTTTCATATTTAATCTTTTTTAAAAGAAGCCATTGTAAAGCACGTGGTAAATATTTTTGACCAGGTATTCCTAACAAAAGTCACTGAATTCTCAGCTCAACTTTACCACCTGCAGCAAACCATGCCAAACAAGAATGATGTTTGTAACATAGAACACAGAAATGTTAAAATGTTTGTGCATAGAAAACCCCCAAATCCAAAACATTTACCAAAAATCCAACCACTGTAAACCAAGCTATACATTGTTAATTTACTATTTTACCTTATTCTTATTTTTCTGAGAGACGCAACAGAAAAATCCCTATCCTGACTGGATTCACAAGTAGGTGATAATGACATCCTTCCCACACAAAATCCAACTAACCAGAATTTCTTCAGGGAAAAAAAACAAAAAAATGTATACTTCCACTTCAGTCCATAGGTATTCTGCAGTTATTCCAGAAACTAAAGAAGCAAATGTTACCATCCGTAACACACATATAAACTCATGGACCACAGATGTGTCTGTGCCCGTACTCCATGCTCCTCTTTTGGTCTGCCCAAATGTCCCCACCAGCTCTTCTGGAAAGGCAGTATGGTGCCAAATGAAGAAAGCTTTCATCTCACCACCTGCACACAATTTCTACCATTGTGTAACCTACTAACCTACTCAACTCCCATTTCAGAACCGGTTTAAGTTAATGGCAGCAATGAAAAAAGGTTCAAAAATGTGTATTACATACCTTTGTACAGTTAAATTTTAGTTATATAGATAAAAGTTACATGAAAATATAGCTTTGCCACAGACAGATCATCACTAGCCCCATGCATCATATGAAGGTCAGAGACTTTTCCTTTGCAAAACTTTTGGGACCTGATACCAACAGATCTCCAAAGGCAGGCACTAGTGTCATCATCCCTTACAAAGCTACCAGTTCAGTCATATCTCTGTTTAAAATTGCCTTTTTTTTTCTTTCCTCTGACACTCTCAGAGGGAAGAAGATCACCTGATCAGGAAGGAACATTTTGTTGTTTACAGAAAAGCAACCCATACTAACCACAAATTAGTCCTCAGCTTACAAAATTATTTGTACTGTCCAGCATGGAAAAGGTTGGAGATGCACTTTTAATTTTCATGTACCAAGACAAAAATAAACCTAAAAATGAGAAGCAACAAATATATGATGTATTTTCCCTCCTTAGGGAGCACTGATGAAACAGACAATATGCTTTGGAGAAATGTCTATATTGAACTGTTGCAGAATAAATATCTTCTTGTGTACAAGTAATACTTCATAAATCCATTGTAGGAGTAAGTAACGTAACAGGCCATCATAGGGCAATTGCTGGTAAAGGATTACTGTGGAAGCTGCTGAAAATCTCTCATGCTTGACATAGCCCAGTGATTCACTAACCCTGAGAATGCTTTCCCAGATAGAGACCTATACCTTTGCCAGCCAGGAACCTCAAATGCTCAGAGCAGCACATCAGATGATTGCTTCATCCCCAGTGACCACTGTAGAACTGACAGTCTCTAAATTACGGCCTGAAAAGCATATCACATGGCATCTGACAAAAGAATGAGAAGGGAAGGAAAAAACCCCCTACAGATTGTGTAACATCATCCGTTCCTCTGAGGGGATGGTATGCTTCAGTCTTTCATTACTTTAACCCACGGAACTAAATGAAAAATACATGACAACAAACAACCTGCAAACAGTTCCACATCTATTATACAACCGAAATCATAAGAATTGAGCTTGTTGAAATAACAAATGAACTTGCAATTGCTTTGCTTCACATAACTCCCATACGTTTTTAGGTATGTTTTGAAAGACAACTTTTTTAGATTAATAACTGCCACGTGATACACTCAGTTCTTGTCCACTGAGGACTGGGCCCAATCACAGCTAAAAGCTTTTACCACTTAGAATATGAATGGAGAACATCATGGTATAAACAGAGGAAAAAAAATTGTTCATGGTTATGAGAATATGCAAATATGCTGTCTGGTCTCCATAATGTCCTTCCCATGCTCATAGAAGATTTGAATTTCTCACATGGGCTTGAGTTTTACAGAGTAGACAGGGATTGGGGGAAGGAAGCTGAAATTGCTTCCATGGGGAAGGCAATGACACTCCTTACCTACTCCCCCTAACTCAAAGTTAAGATCTACCTAATTGTTTCATTGCCTATTTCATAATACAGCCTGTTATTGAACACTCAACACTGAATATTGTTGTTTGGGTATTGGAAAGGGACTTCTCAAAAACAAACAAAAACCCCATTCCCCTTCAGTTGAAGGGAATATGAATTTTCTTCCAGCATGAGGAGGGCTTGCACTTTGTTTTCTGCACCACATGAGTCAACCCAGAGGTGAATGGGCTGGAAACTGAAATGCCTTTTAAAATTGCATTCTGCTGTAAAGGTGACCCATTTCAAAGCAAATACAATGACCAGGGTTGCAAATGCGTGGACATTTTCTCTTGAAATCTGTGCCCTCACACTAAGAGCTTTGACTCATAAATATGATTCTTTATCAGTTGTTCCCTTTATTGCCAAATGCATCAGAAGAATGAAATCAAAGGGACCAGACTGCCACAGCAAAGTTACTGGTGGGAAAGAACAACTGGATTATCGGTCAACTCAGAACTCACTAAAGCTGTTTCTAATAGCTACCTGGAAGTCTACAGGATGGGAGGTCTCCATGTAATTCTTCATGGACTGCAAAACTCATCACCATAAACACCAGTGCTGTTTGAGAACAGAGGTTATGAGCTTCCCACAGCCAGGAGAGTCTTCCCTCTGCTCAGGGTGCAGGTTGTCTAAACACTGAGGCAGAAGCCTGCTCTTAAGCCTGCTTAAACCCTGATTTGGGAGAAAAAGCAAGATCTCTAATGCTCAGACCTGTTAGACTGTTGCCTCGCATGATCACTAATTGCACTGGCTGAACAAAACCAAGCAGTGTAACACAATCTAACTTCTAGGACTATAGACTTCCCCAGAGGTTTAAGAACACTTAACTATCAAACTAAGGAAATAATACTAACAAAGGCTTTACTGAACAGAATTTCCAGATGTATCTTTTCTTAGGAGTTTATTCTGTTTTATTTCTATGCCTGCTTACAGCAGGTAGCACCATCTTAAAAGACAGTATTTTCTATGAAGTAGTTAACAGTGTAGTCTCTAATAAATTCAATATGAACTTCTAATGTAAGTTTGAAAAGCGAAGTTAATAGAAGTGAAACAGATATGATAGACACAATAGGTGTGAGGGATGGAGACATTTATTTAACATCCACACTGAGTTTATTTGTGACAATCACTCTTTCCTTATTAAATGTCACTGCCATGGATGACTGGTCCGATCTATGTGATCCAGTTGAAGCACTGTATTAAACACATGTGTGCTCATCACACAGCACGAAAGCCTGCATGGATACTCTTAAGTTTGTTTTCCTTGTCATTATTGAATTGCATGGGCATAACAGTTTTTATGTGGGTTTGTTTGTTTTAATAAATCTGAAAATACCATTCACATTCTGCATGCAATGCATGAGTAAACACTTAATGAGGGTTAGGGAATACTCTGCTTGGCCTGCAATGCAGCATGATCTGGGATACAGATCACACCCTTGCCAAAAAAAAATGTCATTGGTGTAGGATTATGAAACAGATTGGGGTGGGGCGGGGGAATGCTATATGACTGGAGAAAGAAGTCTTAGTATCTCTCATGCACTTGCTTTTGAATTTTCATAATCTTTGAAAAAGACTTTTTGAAAGAGATAGTATGTTTTTAAGATTATTTTACTGCCAAGTCACCAGCATCTGCAGTAACATAGCAAAAATAGGAGCAGATGATATCAGACACACTTTACTCCATAGAAACTGGAAAACACAAAGATTAAATTCTACACTAAAGTTACACACAATATTTGTAGTGTATATAACACGCTCAGTTCCAAATGATGTAGTTTGTTTTATGAACACTAAATACAATATTGCTCTGCAAATCTACCTAGTTACCAAAGTGCTTCAAAATCTCCTAGCTTTGCATGAGAACCTCTTCTGTACTCATCAAGTATCAGCTGAGTGTTGTAGAGAAGTCTGAATTTTTCAAAGACCATCAGAGAAAAAGAAGTGGCTGAAGGAAATAACCACCACATCCAAACCATCTATTAGAAAAAAAGAATGACTCAAACCAAAACTATGTGAACAAGTGGAGACTGAAACAACCAAAATTATATAACTTTTCACTAGCACTTCTCTAAAACCCTAAAAGCAGCAATTTGAGCTGCAGTAAACATATAAAGAAATAAGCAATCTGATTGCTTATTTTTAGACCACAAAAATTAATAAATAAATGTCTTCTCTGTGGCAGACTTAAATGCAGTAAGCTCTGAAAAATAAACTAACTCCACATTAAAAAGATTTCTTCAAATCTATTGAGATCTGTGGAGATCACTTTTTCTCCTTTTTTTATTGCAATTTTTTTTCAATGCTAAAGAAGTGAATGAATGGAAAACTACCTAAGATTACAGAAAGAGAGGGAGGTGGTGTAGAGGGGCTCCCCACAGGAAAACAACTAGTTTTGAAAAGGACTGAACTCCCAGGTGCTCAGTGAGCACAGGAACAAACCAGAGACTATAATTTTAAGGCTGATCCCATGTTATATGCCAATTTCTATTTCATACAGGAAGCATCAACTACTACAAAAACTGTTAACATCTGAGCAGCTGATCCTGTACTTGTAGGACTTTTAAGTAGGGAAATAAGGGTGAAAAAGAGGTTAAGAGACTTGTTAAACTCCACATTTAAGTAGCCACAGAAAGCATGGAGGCAAGGAAGAACCTACTTGGAACCAAGACTCATGCCCTGCAAGAGGTTCAGTAGTAAATTATCACTTTGCATATTGGGTATAAACGGAAATGAAACAATGCAGAGAAGAAAAAGCAGACATTCATGAACAAGTAGCAAATGATACGATGTACAAAAGGCACTACTGAAAATTTCCACTTTCTCCTAACTAACTATCTCATGCTTTAAAAATTTGCTTCCGGTTCTTAAATGAGTTTGCAAATGACAAATTGACTTCATGGCTTCACAAAGCTGGAAGTCACAAGTGAATGAAATCCCTTTGGGTCTCATCTCTGGAGTCAAAGAAAAACAAATGTCTAGGGGAAAAGGTTATTCTGGAAATCAGGTCTGTTGAAAGGAGCTGACATATTTTAGAGCAGTGCAGCTTGATTGGTTGTAGCTGTCATTTTATTATATCATATAAAGGAATACAGAACTGTATCTTGGCTATGGCAGTCAAAATAGGACTTCTTAAAAATAAATGGTCTTGAAAACCATTTGGCCAATTTATACGGCAATTAGGCAAGACTCTTTTCCACTGTACAATTCTTATTTCACTGGTAAATAGGAGCTAGAATAACTTGGCTGAAGACTGATAACTAACTTGTGAAAGATGAAGTATCAGAACACCATCCTTCCTCCATGTCCAAAAATGGCTTCCCTAACGACCGCGCTAGTTTTGTTTCATAACATCTCTGCATGGACATTCTTGATGTATTTTTACAATTTTTCCCTTCAGAGAGAACATCACCATTCATTTTAGCAAGCTGAGAAACAGTTCAGATGGATGGTTTTAGTTACTCTCCAGTGATATCCATGCAGTTTATTACATAAGTAGTTTACTGCAGTGAAGTCATTATGTTGAGTCCAGCTACAGAACAACTTCTATTTGTTAGGCTCCTCAGCTACTGTTTAACCACTTTCCTCCAAACATGTAAGTATCCTTCCTTGCTATTAGACACTTTTTCCTTTTACTATTTGTTTTTGGTTGACATTTGTTTTTTCTTTCTTTAAAATTTTAGCTAATATACTGTAGATTATTACATAAGTGATTTATTACTGGAACCTTACTGTATGAGGGACAAAACTTGTTTAAAATAAATCCAACAGCTACAGTAATCCCTTAGGGCAAAATGTACTTCTACTTAATTTCTCTACTGTGTATTACACACCATATAATTGCTTAAAACAGAAGCTACACATACAAATTTTGCTTGGCACCAAATACCTGGTTTCAGAGAGCACACTCAAGTTACATGCTGTGTTTTGCTACAAATCCATTGCACCACCTAAAGCAATTCAAAGAGATCACTAATAGAAATATTTTGAACTACCTAAAATAAATCAGCAAGTAAGCAAGCCACAGTGTTTTGCTAAAGGTTACATTAAAATAAGCCACAGTGTTGCTGAAGGATATTCTATCTGTGCATGGCTTCAGCATCCCTTATGCCCTTTTTCCAATGCACTAAATAAAATCATGAGACAAACTTCAGAGATGGAAAATATCTGCTAGATCATTTAGACCATCCCAACGCTGGTTCGGGGTTGTTTCCTTTATTTTCTAGTGTTTTGTCAAACCTACTTTTAAATATGCTGTATGTTCCAAGTAATGAGATTTCCACTGCTTTCCCCTGGGAAATACATTTATATAACAACTTTCTTCCCCAAGGATCCCAAAGTGTTTTATAAAAATATACATACAAATCACTTCCCCACTGGAGTACAATCACTTATGAGGTATAGGGTGGCAGCCAGGGGCGAAATGATACATAGTACTCTGCAAATTTATAGCAGGAGGGAAATTCCTGCCCAAGGACAGAGGGGCAAAACCCTATACTTATGACAAATGCTAGCAACTCATAAACGTCTGCAGATAGCAAATAGAAGCATGATTTCAACATACACATGCAGAAATAATCTTGAGTATCTTAAAAGGCAAAGGCCATTTCAGACAGAATTTGAACACATGGTCCCAAAGACCTGGGGTAACTTATTAAGCCAGTCTGTCCCTTAATCCTTGGCCACTTACATCTAGCCCAAGTCCACCAGCTGTTCTTCCCCCTCATAGCCCACAGGTGTCATTTATACAGTGCTCATTATTGGCAAAGCAGAGTCCATCCATAAATGCTTTGACCCATGGGCAGCCGGGGAAGGGGAAACAAGTATCCAGGCAGCAGGGACGATGGCTTGGTGCAGGTAGTGTCTGGGCCCGAGTGCCATCATATATTAAAAGATCAGAGAATTGCAAGAGCTAGGAAGCAAATAATAGCCAGAAACTACATAATATTTAGAAGGTCAACAGTTTCCAAGTTCAAAGCCCTTGGGTGGAGTTCAGGGATTTTCAGTGCAGATGGTTTGTAGGCAGAGGTTGAGGTCTTCAATAATAATAGGAAGGTCAAACCTCATTATCAACATTGTTTTAGCAACCTTTGCTCATTTTAGGGGGAGAATGAGAGGAAACAGGACAGCCTGTGAATCTTCCTTCTGTTAGGTTTTTGGCATAAGAATTGTTTTCAAATCTCCAGTCTTCCTTGCTCATTGCAAGTGCTCAGCTAGGGACTAGTCTTATGTATAGGACATAGGTAATATTTACATGTAATTAGAGTATTTTCTCTCACTAGCAATGCCAGACCTAGCTTCTTAGATCCTCTTCCCATGGAAGAAGAGTATTGATAAAACTGGACTAACATTCTTTGAAATAAACCATGTTAGATAGATCTGGATCACAATCGTTAAGCATATTTTTAAGACAGGTGAACAAAAGAAGTATTTTCCATTTAATTTTAAAAAAAGAGGATCTTTTCTGCATTCTCCCAATCGGTCATTATACCAAGCTATTTACTCTTAACCAAGGAACTAACACTGCAAAGTCTTCTGACTTGCTCCATGCATGCTACTCACCTGAAAATCTGACTTGTCTGCTGTGCAGGAACACTCCAATTTGCCCAGGCTCCAGTACAAAGTGTCATGGCAAACATACCAGCTACCCCTTGCCTTCAGTAACCATGAAACAGACGTGTCATTCCCCTTTCTTCACTTCTGAGTACGTTACTTAAAATTCACAAATGAGGTCTTATCCTAGCAAGATAATTTCTAGGATAAGACCCAGCTCTGTATTAATGCTCCCTCGTTAAGGAATCACTGTCACCATTTGCACCTGCAGTTGTACAGGCAGTGATAAGCCATTTGATTCTGTGCTGCTCAGTGCCTTTGCACAGAGGTGAGTCTTTGATCCTTTCTGGTGTTGAAGGAACATAAATGTGATTTCTGAGGGTTCTGCATAAGTCTCAAGCTTGTGAGATTATGGATACATAGTACAGTTCCTAAACATCTACATTTGTTGCCAAGATGGCATTGATAATGGATGTATTAGCAATGCAAACCTGGAGAGGTGAGTCATTTTCCTGGGGATTAGCCCAGCTCTTCCAAAGCCTGCTCTAAACAAGATGATACCGTCAGATAAAAACGAGTATGGAATATTACTGAAAAGCAAAACATGTTCCTGCCCTCTCCAAAATTCTGGTGTCAAAAACTGGTCCAGCATTCACTCACAACATTTAGCAAATTCACAGCTTTCTCCCCTTAACTTTACACACACGCAGCAGACACTACAGACAGAGAAACATGGTCATGGGGCTGATTCTAGATCAGAACTCCTCAACACAAGGTGCTGATCACTAGAAACACACGGCACAAGCAAGTCTGAAACAGCAGGTGAGGCAGCAAGCACTCCAAAGGCAGAGAAGAGTTCATTTTTCTGAAAACACTGGATTACAACATTTTTAATCCTGTCAAGCAATGATATCTACCTTTTAAATTCAGTTACAAAAATGATATCTAGACAAATGGCTGCAGGAACGGTAGAGTGCTTCAGTGGTTTTGTGTGACAACAAAATGAGCAGTAATACAATTCAGGGCGCTATTGAGTTGTAAAATATGACTGCTTTATTTAGGGGCTAGAAAGTCTCCAATGTGATACAGCCAAGCAATATTATTTTCCACAGGAGGAGTCATGCAAATGCCCACACCCTCTAGATTTGTTTATTTACATAGCTTTGGTTCCAAAGATCCTCAATTGAATGTATGCTGAGAAGCTGCCCAGGCCAGACAACCAGATGTTGTTCTGACTTTGGAGGCTGACAGCCCATTCTCCAACCATTTCTGAGAGATAAATGCAGCCAAGGCAGCATATTTAACTTAATGGTTGCCAAAATCAGATACTCATACCTTTTCTCTTAAGGAGCAAGGATTTGGAAACCAGGAGAAATATCACTAGCAGTGGATGATGATACAGTTACAGGCTATGTGCTATGCTTTCTCATACACAGCATGAATATTGTGAGCTCATCGTGGTTATTTATGCCATTAAATTAAACAGAAGCGAGGAAGTAAGCCGTGTAAGATTCTAAGCTATGCAAACAACTGTAAGGTTTCAAGCATATCCATTCATTTCCCATACTGTCTCAATAAATACTTAAGAAAATAAAATTAATTTGGTGACAATGACGTTATCCAAATGCAGAAAACTGTGGATTTTAGCTAAAAAAAACCAAACAAATCCTCAAAATTTACCAATGAATGAAGCAAAAGCAGAATGCAACCTATCAACTGAAGAAAAGTCCTCTTCTAATGCCTAATTTGTATGGATTAAATCTGCTTCCACAAAGAGGAATATTTTCTAGATAAAGTGCAAATTATTTCATTTGAATTGGAGAAAGCATTGCACAGGAAAGATGATTCCCTCTCCAATCAACTTGCACTTCATTAGTGGTGGGCTGAGGGATGCTGAAGCGTTTATCCAGCAACTGGTCACATTCATTTCTGCTATTTAGGAATTTCACAGTAGATGACTGCATGGAGAAGCTGGGAAGAGTCACAAAATCTTTGCTACTTTACCAATATTTTGTTAGACAAGATCACTGCTTTCTACATTTCTGAACCCCCGTGGCCTTGCATACTGCTTGTACACGAACAAACTTCACTCCCCTGCCTGCCAAATCAAACTGCAACTCCTTGCAAGCCCCTGTGAACAGCTTCTGTGAAGCCTAGTGCTCATAAACACCTTCCTGCAATTCAGAGATCTCTTTAATAAATTAACAAAGCTGTCACAGAAGTATAAATGGGAAGTCATTTTTTAAAATAGAACCATTTAAGATCACACAATTTCAGAAGCCTTTTGCAACATTTTATAATTCCTTTAGGCCACTGCAGGTCTCCTTTACACTTGCGACAATGCCCCTTTCAATTTGCATTTAAAAGACAGTAAATTGCAGGGTTCATAAACATTTTTATAGTGATTTATTGAAGACTAGAATGTCACTCCTGTTCTTCACACTTTAGCAGTCCTGGGAATCGGCTGCAGGGCTGTATGTGTAATCTTGCTTTACCCATAAACTATACAAGAACGAGCCAATTCTGAAACCTATTATTTATTTCTTTTTCTTGCTTAAAAGACGGTTGTGGCACTGTTTTACATCTATATTTATCTTTCAGTTATAAGATGACCCATTTTATTCAGCCTTCAAGTTACAACCAGGTTTCCACAATTTACAAAAGTACTTGGTTTGCAAATTAGAACTGTTCAGAGACAGGATTGCATTATGCCAATGAACAAAGGATTCTTTCTCTTCTCTTTTTAATAACACATACAAAATCCACAGACTATTGGATTTATTATCACCACTAGATAACTTTACCATACAGGAATGTACTGAGATTATTATTATTATTATTTAAAATCCAAATCACAGAAAGGCACTGCAAAACTTCAGCTAGAGAATATTCTAAAGGTTCTGCCTCTTGAAAGACAAAAGCAGGGTAAATGTTCACTGCAATTGGGCCTCTGATACTCCTATCCTCCTTCGCAGGCAGCAAAGTCACAAAAGAAGGTAAACAGTGCCAAGAAGTGTTGTTTATAAGGGCACTGTGATCTTTCCTGCATCCCAGTGGAGCTTTACCAGGGGGAATCTAGAAACCTCCCTGCACAAATAGTGTAGGGGAGAAGCAAAAAAAAAAAAAAAAAAAGGGGAAAAAAAAAGCACCTGCTCCTCATTTGCCCTTCCAGTGACCAGGAGGGAGTATTTCTTTCTACTTTTTTCACATTACAATAATGGCTTCACAGCTCTTGAAAAGAGCGCTAGTGCAACAGCAAATGGTGCATGACACGCTGAAGCCCTGGTCTTTGTCGCAACAGCTCCGCTCCAAAGAAAGTCCTTCCTTGCCTTCTTTTCCTTGCCATTAACTGTGATGAAATGAGTTTTTCCCCCTTTTGATTCCACCCCCCGTTGTCTATTACAGTCTGACCTGATTGCACTTATGCACAGATTATTTCATAGAGACATCCTTTTATTCAGGTTTGCGAGTTCATGCCTGCAAGGTTATCTGTTCACAAAGCAACGCCTCATTCCTCCTATGCATTTTTTTTTTTCCCCTGAAATCTGATCTCATTGATAAGAACAAGACCATTCGCATTGCATTCGTCAGATAAGTAGCTCCATGCCGGAGTAATAATTTTTTGTGACTATTGTCAGGGCTCCAGTTAAAATACATCAACCGATAAAAATGCAAGTATTGTAAAAATAACCTTGCATCGAAAGTGTTGGCCCTCCAGTTTCTCCAAGGCACATTATGTCCCTTTCCTTAATAACAATTTATTATAGGCAGAGCAGCTTCTCTTTTTCACAAGATTTCTTTTTTTAATAATTATTTCTAAACAGTCCTATTCCAACTCTGCCATTGGTAGCACTGAACTTGAAATGAAATAAATACGGGATCAATATGGCACTGATTGGTTGAATTGGGTTTTGATTAATTTTAATCAAATAGTTTACTCAATTCTGATATGCAACCGTTCCCAGCAATAATAAACAGATGAATCATGTCACCAGAACACTCTGAGCAGAAGCATGAGGAGGAAACGGTTAGAGCTGCAGTTTAGCGTATGTGATCCAACATTAATGAGACTCCGGGATCACCAGGAAGCTGATTGTCTTCAAGTTTGTTTGTGAGATAAAGCTCTACCCCAGTGCAGCTGAGCTAAAGCTAAAGGTGCAGCAGCAGAAACAAACACACTTGCACCCACACACATAGAGGTCAAAGCCACAGGAAGGAGAATTAAAAAGCCCTAGAGAGGAGCCTGGCTTTTTACAACACCTTCTCATAGAAAGCCGTAAAGGCGCAAATGCACCTTCTCACCTGGAGAGTGGGACAAGGTTTTACATAAATATTAGCAGGAGGCAAATGCAAGCAGCACTGCTTTTCCCTTTATTCCTTCCTCCCCACCGCCTTCCCCTGCCCGTGGCAGCTGCACAAAGCAGCCAGTGACGAACTGGAAGCCGATGAAGGTCTGGCAGGCAGGGAGCTGCATTGAGCAGCCCAGGGCCCTGTCTCGGTCTCAGCGCGAGGCTGCCGTACACCCGGGCCTGCAGCTGATAACACTGTAATAGTCCTCCTTTGAGGACTGGGGCTCCTGTGTGCTGATTACTCATTTATCACACCTGGCAGCCCTGCTGAACTATAATTACTCTTCTCTTATCCTGCTGCACTGTCATGTCCGAGAGGAGACGAGAGGCAAAGGCTCCTGCTAATGACACATTACCCTCTTGACAAGCACTTGAAGGTTTTATTGTAAATATTCAAGATATAAAACATCTGAGATTCCCTTTTTAATTATAAAAAGCAATTTTCCATGCCTCCCATTCGCCCCCTCCACCGCCACCAATAGTAAAGTTTAGGCACTGTTATCCTCCACTTCCTGCAAACAAACCCATTTTCCTTTGTCGTGTTAACTCGTGGCTAGGAGGTAACTCCTGTATCTCTGTGAAATTATCAAATGTAATGCCTGGAAAATGTGTCATTTGAACGCACATCACTCTCCTAACAAAAGTTACATTTCTACCCCAAAAGGAAGAGAAAATGTGCATTTATATTAAAAAATTAGGAAGGAAAGAGGAGAAAAAAAATCATGAGCAAATGGCTGGCGATCAAGCTGCACATTGGGTGATTCTCAGGAGATGTGTTATACTGAAAGGAACCAGCTAAAAATTAAAAATACTCAAGTTGTTATTGCAAAACCAGCTCTAATATTTGTGAGTGTCCAGATGGAGAGCTACAAAGCCCAAGGCCTTCTGTCCACCCCCTGCTCTCTCTCACTATCAGTTCTGCGTCACAGAGGTTACAGAAGCCACGGATTCTCCCAAAAGAGTTAGGGATCCCAAATACTATGTGATGTGAAGGACTAAGAACCTGAAAGAATCTTTAATCTGAGATTTTTTAGTCTAGAGAAGAGGAGACTGAGGGGGGGATCTTGTTTATACTTACAAATCTATAAATGGTTGGTGTCAGGAGGTTGGGGCATTCCTTTTTTCGACAGTAGCTAGCAACAGGACAAGGGGTAATGGGATGAAACTGGAACACAAAAAGTTCCATTTAAACATAAGAAAAAACCATTTCACTGTGAGGGTGAGGGAGCAGTGGCAGAGGCTGCCCAGGGGGGTTGTGGAGGCTCCTTCCTTGGAGGTCTAAGACCTGCCTGGACACATTCCTATGTGACCTGATCTAGGTGACCCTGCTTCTGCAGGGGAGTGGGACGAGATGAAGGTCCCTTCCAACCCTACCATTCTGTGATCTTATTTCATATATTCCAACTCCTATAATGACAATACTGAGCTCTTTTTTCCTAAGACTCTAGCACATAGAGACATGTTTCTAAGGCCTTCATTCTGAGCCTCTTCCACTTAACTTTTCTACCTGCATAGCAAGAGGTTGGAGTAAGGACACTGGGTGCCCTTCTGTAACATTCAGCAGCAGCAGCGTGGGAAGACTCACCAAAAAATTTTAGAAAAGGCTAGCAGCCAAATATCTAATAATTTGTTTAAAACCTCCAGAAAAAGACAATCTAAATATATAATTGACAGAGAAGAGCACCTTGGAATAAGAATACTAAAAGCACAGATCTGCCACCTAAACCTTGACAACTGCACTTTCTCGGGTTCACCTCCAATTTCCCTGTGGGGCTGAATCACTAGATCCCAATTCTTGGATTTCAGTATGCCAAGACCTGGCTTTAGAGGCCTTCCTACTTGATTATGTGATTTTTATAGATACTGTTATTACATGGGACATAATGCCTGTTTTCGTATTTAGCAAAAGTCCAACTCATTCAAGAAAGACTCTACAACTTTATAAAGGGATGAAACAGAAGACTGCTGCACTTTTAAAAATTTTCAAACTAGAAACTGGTAAAAGAATTAATGTGTTAAGGTCCATATGAGGTTAAGGACATTTCAGGAATAGCTTTAAGTCTAATGGCCTAAAATTCTACAGGGTCCCCAAGAATTTTGAAAACAACAGCATGAAAGAAAATCTTCAGCGTAAACATAGGTTTCAATTCAGGAGACTTTGGGTTTTAAACTAAGACCAAAATGTTTGCAGTTGATTCAAGCCTTTCAGACATGGGGGTCCTTCTATCATGATCTGTAGGAGAAACATATTGATACCTGGTTTCAGATGAAAGTATTGATTTCATATATCCTATAAATGGCTTTCTGTTACAGTACTGAAAATACGGTTATCCAGTGACAACTGCATTTTAGTGGTTTGAAGTTACAGTCTGTTTATTGCCTACACACCTACTGGTACACAGTGCTCTCGAAAACAAGTACAGCAGAATTCCTGGAAATCTTGGAACTTGCTTAGCCTATACTTTTTTGCTCAAGAACCTTGATAGCTAGGCTGATTTCACTTGCAATTAAAAAACAGATAGCAGAAGAAGCTATAGAAAAAAAAGTTATAAGCATCCACAGTGCACTTAAATCACCAAACTGTAGTGTTTAACAAGGGGTCTGGAAGCATTTCAGATGGACCCTACTGAAGATAGGGCACTGTGCAAAGGGGATCAGTGGTGATCATGTCCCACATCTCTGCATGACACTCTGAGGAGGTGCAGTCTGCTACATGCTTGGCTTATTTACTTATTCTTCCTGAATTCTAAGAATTGCCCACAGTGGGAGGAAAGATTATGTGACAGTTACAGAAACTATCCATCAGAAATTGGTGCTCCAGTTTCTTGCCTAATTTGTTTAACAAGTATAGTGGCTTTGATGGCCATCCTGACAAGACAAGACAGGGGTTCCTTGTCAGGAGCAAAGTAACACATTGGTGATGGCTAGGAAGCAGTAGTACATTACACACTGCTGTGGAAACTGCAAATATTTAATCAACATAAACGCCCTGACAAATTGACATACACAAGGACAGAAAACGGCACTAATAAAAGTCACTCAGGCTCACATATAACTCAAGGCTGTGCTTGGAGCATGCACGTGATTTTAAGTAGTGGATATAGGAACTATTTTCTAACAAATCACATGGATTGTGTAAACCATTTACTGCTGCATAAGGTACTTTGAAGTAATGAGTTATTCAGTGCTCTTAGAGGTGAATGTTTCAAATTAGAATTAGGCTACAAATTACTGAGCCCCCAAATATCCCATCTCAGTACACCGGTTCCTACTTTGGGGTGAAACAGTCACTAGCATTTCATGTGCTCTAAACAGAAGAAATCACAGCAGTCAGGCTTCAAATGACCATTTTCTCCATCTTTTCACAATGATTTTAGGTTCCTAGACTGAAATATTAACAGCCTTGCTGAACCAGAATTATTCCACTTCTCTCACTTTCTGCCTGCTTCTGTCAGAAAGCCACAGAGCATACAACTGCAGTGCACAGCTAACCATATAATTGATAACTCCCTAGTCTATTCACTGTGGGAATCTGTCAGTTAAAGTCTAAAGACACATACACACACACACACTATGAAAATGAACTTACATAAGTCTTCCTGTGAACTGAATGCAGCCAACATTTTGATGTTTAATTGGCTGGGTCCAGTTTACCAGCACACACATGTATTTCAGCAGCAGCATACTGTACTCTGGCTTTTTCTGACAGAACTATTTAGTCAAAAGGAGGTGTATTTTCCCAAGGTAATTGCTCAGAATCATGCTTCCAAAGTCAAACTGATTCAAACTTTGCTTATTTGCTCTTTGCAGACACACAAGTAGGACTATTTGAAAGCAAATGAAAAATCCATAGATCAATGTACGGAGTCTTTCCTACACAGTGCCACAGAGGGAGTCTATTTCAAACAGGGCTGGTTGTCAGTGGCAGTTACTGCCAGCATCTTTTTAAATATACATCTTTCAGTGTAATACACGTCTTTGAGATAATGAAAGATTTGCAACTACTATATTATCCACCATGAAGAAATACATATACTTGAGCTGGGTATACTCCCACGCATAGGAATGTTCTTGTTAAGTATGAGGAAACAATAATTGACAGTCATTCAACTATTGTGAATATTTTTTCCCAGACTTATTCCTCTAACTAATAAGGTATATATCTGATAAAGTGCAATTTTTAGAGACTGTTTTTTCACTGGATGTGAAATCATGTCCTTATACATGACATGGAGTACACAACCCCAGATTACTCATTCTGCCCCTCTATGGCTCAAAGTCAATGACTTCAGAAAGGTTTAGACTGTCTCATCATATATGCCACAAAGATGAGAGGTTATATTCACGTTTTACTTGTCTGCACAGCAGCATAGATTCTAGGTCTTTCTATTGCCAAGGGTAATGGTTACTCAGAATTTCCTAAAGTCTGACATGAGTTTCACCAATTTGGACAATCCAGGTACATTTGGTTTCTTTGCCCCCACCCAACACTATAAAGAAATTGAACTATTTCCAGAGCTTTCAGTCTTTTTCCAAGTCATGATTCAAAATCATTTTGGTAAAGAGTTAGCCTCAGAAAGCTTTAGCACCTAAACCACTCAAGGAAGGATGTCAGCTTATGAAAAATTTTCATCACAGTTAAAAATTTTGTTGTGGGGTGAACTGAATGGGAGAACTAAAGACCACCAGCATCCTGATTAGCACTGGCCAGCATGGGCTCATGCTCCTATGTCACACTGTTTGCACCACAACATCCACAAGCATCTTCCTCGACCCACCCACTTCAATCAGGACTCCCTGATCCCCCTGTGGTGATAATAATTATATAAGTGCCAATTTTTAGAAGTAGTAAAACCTGGACAGAGAACACCTTCAACTGGAATGGAGAAAGAAAACACTCATCATCTCTTCTTCACTTCCTGGTTTACAATCGTTTATGATATCTTGGTTGCAGATGTTACTGTCAAATTTTCCTGCCATACCCTTTACCGACCCTGGGACTTTGTCTTTATTCATCCAAGATTTTAAAGAGATACCACTGACACATCTGGAGTGACCATACCTTGACTATAGGGGAAGATCATCTGTGTGTTCCCAGAATTAAAGCATGGCTTCCTGACACCATTCTCAGAGTGTCCCTTCAAACCCTTCATTTTCAAAGATGACACACAAAGAACTGACTGGGACACTCACAGCTAGTGCCACAAGCCTTCATCTCCTTAAAGACTATCCCCTTTAAACCTGCAAGACTTGCTTACAGTTAAGTAAACATTGGGGTATTTTTCCCATTTATTTCATATGTTTCTCTCCTAAAAACATAAGGTAATGAAAAAATATTTTTACAAGGTATTACTACACATCAATGATAAAACCAGTGAGCATTAGTTCCAGAAGGGCACATTTTCAGTAATGATGAAAAAGGACATATAAATTACCACTACAGAGCTGCACAGGTCCATTTCTGGGCCAGCCATGATTAAATTAACTACAAAAAGGCACTTGACACCACCAGTGTAACACTTGACTGAATTTGGGAGTCATGTAGGGATCTCACTGAACACCAAGATGTTAAACAAACCTGTCTTACAATACTGACCACATTCATGTATATTATTTAATACAGTGGGGTGCTCAGTATATGGTTAATGTTTCAACAAATCAAAATAAATTGTGCCTTCATCTCCATCCATGTCTCTGCTAATAAACCTGAGTTTTTTCAAAGTACATGGCCTTGAAAAAATAAACTCTCAAGCTGCTCACTGTGATACATTTTAAGAAGGCATAGCATGTTTCAGAGAGACTCCAGCTATTATTCAGTTAACACATAAATTAGACTCATCTGATACTCATATTTCACCATCTGATCTGGAAGCTGGTTATTCAATTAACTGTTTTATTCCTATACATTTCAGTGCATATTTCTGAATTCAATAAACTACTACGTTATCAACTCATTTTGTTAGCAGGCTAGTTTCTTCATTGGGCTTAATTTAATTTGATTTCACTGTAACAGCTGACGTATGGGGATATTAAAAATCTAGGGTACTTCTGCACAAAAACGTCTTCCTGGAAATAGGATAAAGACATTCAGAAAACTGTGCTTGCTGCTTAATTTTTTTGCCTCTGAAAAACAAAGCTACTTGAAAGAAGAAAGTTAAGAGTAAGTTAATTGCTTAACAAACCATAAAAACATGGAAAATAACTAAAAAGAGAATAGGGACATTCAAACCAGTAAAAATTCCAGACTATTTTTAATAATTGGAGTTCTTAGGGGCATAAGAATATATCAGTTCAAAAGCACGAGGAATGTTTTGAACTTTACAGCAAAAAAAAATCTGCATCAATCTCTGCCTCCCCTGAAATGATACTTTCCCCCCAAAAGACTGGAAGCTTCCCATATTTTCAGGGCTATAGAACTGAACATTTAGAGTTGAAAACTTTCACTTACAGAGCAAAAGGCTCAGAAAACAAAAGCCAACACCCCATCCCAGAAATAAACCTGCCATTGCCATATCCTCCTGAGACTGTAGGATAATAAAAAGTCATTGTTTTTTTATCAGATTATGTAAGTTACGAGTGTTTTAAAGGAGTGTCTTTTACACCAGACAGGTTATTTCCGTAGGCTAATTTTTCATAGCCACTTTTGCATTAAAACTTCCAAGCTTCATGAAGATGATATTTCTAGAACAATTCCATTTTTCTTTTTTTTTTTTTTTTATCACCTTCGTAGTCTTTTTCCCAGCTGTATCCACAGGGGAATGGAAATACCCAACTGCAAACGTGACAGAGCTGACTTCTGCAAAGTAGCTTAATTACTCATTACAAGATTCCATCAACAGAAGCTCCGGTCTGTGGTTTTGTAATAAGTGCTGTTATCTTTCCTTGGATTTTCATTCCTTCACAAAGGGGAATATGGCAGTGCTTTCCACATCCACATTTTATATGGAGAGGAATAAGAGAATTTTAATGCATGAATTTGATGTCATTAACAATGCTGACAGCTGTTTAATCCCAGAGGAAACAACAGCTGAGTCCCAACTGCACCACCAAAAAAAAGAATGAGTAAAATAAATTAACTCTTCAGTGCATCTCACTGAAGATACATTATGAATCAAATACTTCACATCCTACCTAGTTTTTGTCAATTAGTTACAGAATCAGTAGTTCCACTGCTGAAAAAATGAAACCTACTTCATTCTGACGGTTAGACTTAAGTCAGAGACTAGATGCATAGAACCATCATAGAATCATAGAACTATCTTGCCCTAAATTTCACATTAATTGAGACTAAATCCTCCCCAAGAATCACAATGTGAAATAAACCAGCACAATAAATAACACATAGCATAAAAATGTGTAAGCTGACTTCCTGAAAAATAATGTAGATTAATCCAAAAGGGATGGTGTAAAAACACATTTAAAATGGATCCTGTAGCAGAAATAGCAAATACAATGTGGGATATGCTGCAATTCTGTTACAGTTTAATTTAAAATGGAACATTTAGATACGAGCCAATGACAGCAAATTTGCTTTTGTTCTGTTTTTCCCCCTCCACACTACAAGGACTTTTAAAGGGTATAGAATGAAAAGGAGTGTTTATAATATGTATATTTAGAATATACACACACTTCTTCGCTAATCCACCTATTTTTTCACTGGTGATGTCACTGTTTGCCATGTACTTTTTTTTTTTCTGAGTTTTGCTACTGACTTTAATATTAAAGACACAAGGAATAGCCGATTAAGACATATCTTTACAATCTGCAGTACTCATGTAACAGATAAAGCTTTATAAGTCCCATCTTGGGAACGCTCCCATTCATTTAGAACACTAGACTTTAAACAGATGTCTGAAGTATTCATGTTATAAACAGCAACATTATATGAATTTAAATCTAGCTCTTTGTTTGACCATCCTCCCCTTTAATAGCAGCTGCTTCCCTTCATCTGGGAGAAGGGCTGCCTGTGCGGCTCATCGGGTTTCCCCTATCCCAGGGACGCAGCTACCCCTCTCCTCCCACATCTGATCTCTGATCCCAGGGAGGGCTCTTGGGGACTGAGATGTCCAAGTGTGACAGTACAAGTTGGACGAGCTTCGGGATGTGGGAGAAGCAGCGTGTCAGCAGGTTGATGAACTTGAATCCTGGCATCATGAAGAATACAAAGGTCTCCCTATTAGACTAAACAAGATGACTTCGAGCACAGAAGATGTGCTACTCAAATACTTTATAACAAGACATGTGCAGTCATATTTTCTTGCAGTTAATATGGCAGAAGGTGAGGGGAAAACAGATTTTTACCTTTTGATGTTCGTAAACAGTTCATTCTCAATAGGGGAATATTATGTGACAAATGTGCCAGACTTCTTTTTTTTGTGGTAATATTGCTCTTTGCAAATGGCACACATCCAATCCAATTGAATGTAATAAAATGAAACAATCTGTGCCATCTTCAATGCGTTTAATCTATACCATGTTAATGAATCCTTAAACAGACGTGCATGATGTTTTCCTGAAATACATGTAGTTATACTGTGCTCAGTATACTTGTCAGCTTGAAAATAATTTCTGCTTGAGAGACCACCTGCTATCATCATCCTATTTAGAAGCAGTTCATATTTATTTGGAAAAGAGAAATAATAGTTAAATAAAGAAGCGACTTCTCTTACCCAAGCAAGGACAGTAAAATGGTTTGGATCTTCTCTGCACACTCCGGGATTTCCCCCACACACACCTTTTATTTTCCCCTTTTGCACCAGCTGCTTCAAAAAAAATCTAGTTTCCTTGTACTAGTACAGTAATAAACAAATGCTGCTTATTATGAACTCCCAGAATTCCCCTGCTTTCTTTCTGATAAACTAAAAAAATTAGAATTGAAAAGAAGTGAATTATGTTACAGGTTTCAGGATTTATGCAATATGGGTTTCATTAAACTGTATCATATAATTTTAAGCTATTAAATATGCCAGAAAAGCATATTTATATTAAAAAATCCAAATACTAAGTATGCAGTGTAATTTTTTCTTCTATTTAGACTCTGAAAATGGAACAAGGAAGTTATAATGTTTCAACTCCCAAGCATTTATTTGCTGCAAAGACAGAGTAAATTACATCAAATTTTCCTAAAAGAAACCTAAAATAAATTGTATTTTTCTGGCAAATACTCTTAGCAAAACCACTACTTTTCACCCACAAGAAATAAAACAACCAATAACTTTGGGAGAAAGTGTATGAACATCATTAGTAACACAAGTGTAAAAGGGTGTTCACCACAGTGCAGAGTAATCAAGTAATACAATTCTCACTCTTAAAACAATAATGTATTCTTAGATTAGAGGAAGAGAGAGAGGAAACTCTACATGCCAGTTACTTGTTTGGTAATCTGGACTAGCAATTTTACAAAGTGAATTCTACCAAGGCACTACAAGAATTTTTCTCTTTTTCATAAATAAACACATTTAAAGCATATGCTTGGTCAAAATAAAATATGCACAGCATGTGTTTGTTGGTTTTTTTTAGTTTTAGTGTGTGCTAGAAAGTCATAATATGCAGAAAATTGGCTAAATTGATATTGGTTTGAACACAATCATGTAAAAATAAGTTTTGCACTGCTGAGGGACTCATAACTGTTACTAACTACCAAACCCCAGATATTTATTCTTTTCCTTGATGCATTGCATTAGTTTTATACCAGCTTGCCATTGTGATGAGGTTCATCTCATTGTACATACACATGATTTTCAGTTTATTTTTGCATGAAAGTCCCTCCTACTTGACAGCAGTGGTGACAGAATGGTTAGATGGTTCTACTTTCTCAGCAGTAGAATTTGCTCCATATTTTGTATCCTCATGTTTGTGTATAACTTTAAAGGTGCATAACATAACATATTTGTGCATAACTCAATGTCCCATGAAAATTTCAGCTGGTAAGATACGACAGTAACAATGTAATAGAGTCTACGTACATTGCTGTTTTACAACTGAACAAGCTTACAACATGTAAACTTTTCACGTTCGATCTGAACGCTAACACGATAGTTGTGTGTTTGGGTTGTATTGAGAGTTTTTTTGTGGGGGAGGAGTTATCTTTTTCCTTTCTTTAGGATGACAATTGCTCACCTCAAAAATAAGTTGCTGCCACAATATGCTTTAAATCAAGTTATCTTAAGAAACCACATGGAAATATCAGTTGTGTTGCTGCTAAGTGGCATTTCTGATACAGCACATCTGAGCAGCTGGACCTTAGAGACTTTACTAATTTGTTTCCTGGTCTAATTCCAAGTGTTGATTTTGAACTGAGAAACGCTTTGTTGTGTTTTCTGTAGTGGTTTTTACAGAATTCTTCTCTGTATGTTCAAAGGTAGAAGTGGAGACTATTGAATGCTCAAGCTGACAATACCTACATTTGCCTGACTGGGAGTAAGGTAATTCTCATAACAGAGACTCTTCCTTCCCCCATACTAGGTTTTATTTGTCAGGGACATTTAAACTCAAACCTAAACCCATGCTTCCTCTGAGCACATGATGAAAAGATTAAAAGCACCTGTAGAGGTGGCTAATGTGGATCATCACAACCCTAAAGACATCCCTGTGACATTGAATTTCTTGCTAAGGGGTTGTAGGCCATAAACGATAGTGGGTTTATTTTCAGGAGCCAGTATTTCAGATGAGACGAAATCTTGAGTTAAAAAGCCAAAGTCAACTGGTTTATGGAGACAAATGGAAACAAAAAATAAAGGAAAAATAATGATAAGTATTCTTAAGTTCTAACATGAAGACAAACACTCAGATACCACCTAAGCCTGTCAAACACTAAGCAGTAAGACAGAAATCTTCTATAACATGCCTTTAGGAGATTTTTATAATCTTATAGATAAGGTAAAAATAATCCAATGCCTTTTTTTTGTTGTTGTATTTCTACATTTCTAGTGCTATTCTGGTGCAAATTAAAACAACAACATTGCCTAAACATGTAGTAACTTGAAGAAACTTTTCAATATCACCAACTGAATATGTCCTTTTAAAAAGTTTCTCCCTACCAATTTCCCTTCCTTCCTAAGCAATAGTGATTACTCCTGCTCACTGTTCCCTTCTCTGGTCCTCAGTTTTCCTAATCACCAGTAAATTCAGCAGCTGCATCTCATTTCAGGAATTCTTTGAGGTATCACAGATTACTTTTGGTCACAAATGAGAGAAAGCACACCCTACAGAATATTTTTGCATCAGTAATGGAATATTTTATGATTAATAATTAATATTATTTTAAATCAGAAAAAAAACTCCTAGGATTTCAAGTTCATTGGAATTTCTTACTGTCAACAGAGGTCAGAAAAGAGGACTGTCAAAGCTACGTCTATACATCTTACATTTGTTACTACTTATAAAGCTCGGTGTAAAGCTCCCTCCCTCTAAGAGAAAAAACCAAATTACATCAAATGACAATGTGACCTGTTCGAGAAACTGCAGTCAATTGACTTTCAATTTATAGATACAAATATTCATCCAAGTCCCATTTGTTTTAAGAGTGGTAGATTTTAAAAGATTATTTCTGCGACTGTTAAATGTCTATTTCAACTTTACAACTGTGCAAAGGAATGATAACTTCCAAAATCAGAGCAAGTTGGTGGGTGCTACAGGTTCTATCCAAATGTGTTTTAAAATTATTTCAGAGTCATATAATCTTTCCATAGAGAGTGCTTTGAAACTGCAAATTAAATATAGAGCTTCTATGAACTGTATCCATTTTTACTGGAAGCATATATTTCCATGGGGGTTCATACCATCTTTTTTGTCTAGTTACACTAGCTAATAATGCAGGGAATTTGCAGTAATAGAGTAAATGTTATTTTGATGACATTATCTGATTACATTAAAGATGACATTAAAAAGACCATTTCTATAGGAATCAAAATCTCAAAAAGCAACTGTGGTTGAAAACTCAGTCAGCTAGTCCCAGTCTTAAAAAGAAAACAACATTTTCCTCACATAAGGATTAGTGATGGACTGAAAAATAATTTAAGATGACATCTGATTTGAAAAAAGGTTAAGTCTTCAAACTAGGAAGAAAATGTTTTAGGACCTGTGTTTTCACAAGGGCACAATCTGAGTCTATTCACACAAAAGCTGTTTACACACCAAACATACAAATATATAATAAGTGAAACTGAAGACAGAGGTTTGAGAACTGAAGTCATATCTGCTGGTACAGTGACAATAAACCCCAGAACCATATAATGGAACCAGAGACGGATATGTCAGTCACCTTCCTCACCACGCAATTTTACCAAACTGCCAAAATTGTGAGAAAACCACTTATACATGAGAGAAGGGTACATAACAGAAGAAAATGAACATCAAGCGAGTCATAATGACTGCAAGTTCTCTGGTGCATAGTCTCAAAGAAGTAGTAAAATAAACTCTTATGAGGTACACGTCCACATACACAAATCAAATGACTGTTTGAAAATCCCTTGACTTAAGCTCTTGGAGTTAGACTCTGTCTAAAAAACCATTCTTGAATAATATGACTGTGACATGAATTACAGAGGCTTCACAGGAAAAAAGATACAAGATTAAATGTATGCAGTGCTTGGGCCCCATCCTTCTCACAGATAAAATATCACCTTCAGTCACTAGGAGCTGTGACATCTCTATTCTCCACAAACAAAATCATGGTCTCTGTGACATGACAGGTTCAGGGCAAACAAGTACAGTATTGGAGACCAGTCTTGCTACCACAAAGTCATTCATGGTAAGACTGCTTTCCTCTGTGACCTCAAAAAGGAATCTGTGTGCTTTATAAATTGTGTGGTCAAGGCATGTGAGCACAAACTCACATCAGCGACTTCCTGTTCGCTCCAAGGTTGCATTGCCAAAGTCCAGATACAGTTGTGTCCTGCTACAAGTTATATGCATTTTGGAGACTTTTCCTCTCACTGTAATTATTCATAAGAGTAATTTTTCTTTTTCTTCATAATCTCTATTTTAGACAAGATAAAGCCACTCTCACTGACAGGACATGAGGAGTAACCAGCCGAACCAAGGAAGCTGATTGTGGGCAAGGGTCCATGAAGAAATGGTGTGAGGTAAGGACATCAGCAGAAACCTCCCAGTTTGAGGCACTTACTAAAAAACCAATTCAAACCGTGTTCAGCTCCAAAACAACAGCTTCAAGAAGTATTTACAAGCTAGGAAAACATACCTTCAAAACACTTCTCAGACAAAAGCCTTTATAAATTCATAGGCTTTCAGGGGCTTCCATGAGATTATTCCCCATAATTCTGTTGAATCTTAAATGTTTTAAATTGAAGCTGTAATAGCCAGATTTGTAATTAGCTGCCCTTATACTGCCAATGGAAAGATATCTCAAAAAACTTGTCAAATCAATACCAGATATGGTATTGAGACAAAAT
Organism: Colius striatus; assembly: GCF_028858725.1. Lineage (NCBI taxonomy): Eukaryota > Metazoa > Chordata > Aves > Coliiformes > Coliidae > Colius > Colius striatus. Next base: position 16,681,312 of record NC_084772.1, on the reverse strand, counting down.
ATTTGTACTAGTTTAAGATAATTATTTGCAAATAATGACTTTTTAGTGGGTATTACTGTAGTCACATTAATTACAATATATCCACAAAAAAAAGGCACTCATGATATAAAGCAGCAGAACAAGTATTCCTTGACACACTGGCATATAATTTATAAATCACAAACTCTTAGAGCATGAATTGTTAAGGACATCATAAATCTTACAGCTACTACATAACAACAATTATTATATATAAAGACATTCTGTCATAGACCTTGAACACCCTGGCCTTCTACTGTTTCTAGCTGTTTGTTGTCAGGATTTTATTCTCTTATGTTCTTTCTAAATTCAAACACTTGATGCCATGTTTCTCAAAATATTAAAGAGCAAATTTAAAAAATGGTAGAAGTCCCATCAAATCATATACTTTAAAATAGCATGTATAGCATAGATCATATAGATGGTATTTGTGTGTGTGTATTTTCTCCTACTCAATGAAGTAATAGCATAGAACTTTTATTCTCAACACTGTGCTAATGTTTTTGGCAAGAGATTTTCATTAGAATCATTGGGGATAACACCATAAACCTAGCAGGAATACAATCCATAAGCAAAATTGTCCCATTCCAGTGTCTCTTCAACTGTTACAGATGCATAATTTAGAAATTTAGGAGTGGAGTAATTTTTCATGACATGAGAAACAAAACATCTTTGATGAATTTCCCACAGTTTGTGTTGAAACAGTGAAATAATCTTGGGAATATAAAAACTAAAGAGATGAATGAATTAAAAAAATGACGGAAAGTTAAAACACAGAGTTTTCTTTAGTCACTGGAAGCATACAAAAATAAATATGAAAGCAATGTGTATCTTTTCATGTTTAAGGCACAAAACTTTCATACTACATTCTTAAGTCTGCCATTCTTTCTTAGACAATGAGTACACATCCAAAAAAACCCCCAAAATCAATGAAGTCACTGAATTATTGCTATAGTCTTTTGGACCTACTTCACCAAGGAATACATATAACTAAATGTAGTAAAGTGAAGAAAACCACAGTGCTTCCATCTACCAATTCCACATCCACAAGGGTCACTCATTCCAGCTGCTAGATCATGTACTAGAAATTACAATAAGCAATTCCAAAGAGGACTTTCAGAAAGGGCATTCCCACTTCTCTGAGCAGCCCAGCACTCACAGCATAGGTCTCTTTAAGAGCCCTTAGTCCACAAGTGCATGTCCAGCTCAGGAGGGTTCATTTTGATATGGTCCATATGAAAATGTTGACATTCAGCTGTCAGTGGTAGAGCACACATACAAACTTTGTTATACCTACCTATACTCTAAGGTAAACCACTTTTTTAACATAAAACTCTATCTCCTAAATGGTAGTTGACAAAGAGAGGTGAAGTCATCAGCATAATCAAGAGAAAAATGTGGAAATATGATTCATAAAACATTTATAACTTTTTTTGAGAATAAATTCACCTTACTTTGTGATTAAGAAATTTAGATTGAAACAAAGGATTTCATTAGGTCACTGTATGCCAAACATTCATATACCTCGAAACGTGAAACTTCAGATCGGGCCATCAGTAATCACTAAAGCAGGCTGAAGAAAAACACTAAAGAATTTTGCAGGGTTGGTATTAACTTGCACTTTCCTTGTGCCTTGAAAACCTAACTGAGCATCACATAAGGTTTGCAAAAGAACCCCATATTTTCAAGCAAAAGAGGGCATTATCTTTGGACAGATACTTTCAGGAAGAAACCTAGTGTTGAGTCTGATGGCTATTTAAATTGTTTCTCCTCTTACAAAATTAGTTGTCACACTCATCTGTTCCTCACATTTTCAGCTGCAACTGTAGTTACCAATGTCTTTGCGAGGTCCATCAGCCTATCTCATCATCTCAGTGAATGATATCTGACATTCAGGAACAGCTCAGGAACAACAGCCACACTTTTTATAGAAAACAAGTAGTCAGCACCCAAGGGGAAAATATTTGGTGTCTATGTTTCTACTGATATTCCCCAAAGGATCATCCAAAGGTACTGTTAGTACTACAAGTCAGTCAAACACCTTGCATATCCTCCAGATGGAGGAATGCAAGGCTTGGAAAGGGGGATTAAAACAATAGAAATGTGTTCAGCTGTGAAATTAAAAGTAGGACAGCATGACATGCAACATTATGTGTTGAACTGAGTCAAAAGTAGTAATTAGGCTAAGCTAAAGTACGAACATACTTGTAATCAGAACAAATGTGTGTGTTGCGTCCATCACATTCACTCCTCATAACAAAATTGGTCACCTACTCATCCCAAAGCACCTCATTACCCTCCTCATGTGCTCAATCCCATTTGCAGTAACTCCAGCCACTCCTATGTATTCTAACCACTACAACTCTGCCTTTCTTGGAGTCTTTTTAAAAATCGTCTGCCCAGCTGCCTTTAGCTCTTCCATGTTCTTTACCTATGTACTGTCCTGACAGCTGGGCAGGAGGCAGCACTTGTTGCGGCCAGCCTGGAGCTGTGCCTCTGCTGTCTGGCTGCCCAGGGCACACATGCCAGCTGGCAACCAGCAGCTACTCACCAGATGTAAAAGCTGGTTTTTTTCTACCTTTCCTGCAGCAAGAGCATTCATTTGAATCTGTATCTTCTGCTTATCTGCCAGCTTCTATAATTTAAAAGAACTCTGCTGTCTTTAGACTTATTTGGTTGAAACTAACCCGAGTTCAAAAGTTAGTGGGAAATACTGACAAACAAGTAGGTAAAATAAAGAATTAGCATGAAAATGAAAAGGTAGTTCTGTTATAAGAGCACAGATATTAATAAAAATAGCACCATAGCTACAGGTTCCAAGCTGCAAACACAGTGAAGTGCACAGGAGCATTAGATACCTCATCTAAATAAACATTTGCATCGCGGTCACAGACCAAACAGCACACGTGTGTGTACACACGAGTGCACACTTAATCTCATAATAAATTTTCTATCTCAGAAAAATGCAATGGATACACAGTGACCATAGAAACAGAAAGACCACAGCTGACTAATTTTTTTTTACCAAGTGAAACAACAAAAACTCCCAAGATCAGGGTTTAAGTGACTACATATTTGGCCTGCCATAGTCTAAAAAAACCCATCATGCTGTGTTCACTACTCTGACTTCTTGCACCCTGTCCTCAGTCACAAAACCTAAGAAAAAAGATTATTTGCTAATGTTTTATCAATGACATGATTATATATCCACTGCAAGGTAAAAATCAACCTGAACTTTGACATAACAGTGTCCCAAAATGATTGTGAAAATAGCCAAACTTGGTGTTTTGGGACACTTTCTATATACTTTACTTTTACAGATCTGAAATTAAGTTTTCAATTTAGAATTCACAGGAAGTAAACCTGTTATAAATAGTTGACAGGTGAAACATCATTCTTTCCAGTGCCAAAGACTGTAGGATATGGGACAGATCAATTAATACACTGAGCAATGCAAAGTATTATCTGCTGCCTTTATTATAATAACAGGTTATCTGATTACAGCCTGTGTTTTCTGGCCTCAGCACAGGCTACATTCTCCCACGCCACTGGTGGTACATTTTAGAAATCCATTAACAGCTAATTCACCCAGGAAACCTGAGATTTCTGTATTGAAGCATAAAAATTAACATTCCTCATGTGAACATCCACATGGAACAGCTGTGCTCAGTGCTTTCTCAATAGAACCTTCCAAAAGAAAAGGGAACACCTTTTCACTCTCACCTGAGTTTATACTAAAACTCCTCAATGCACCTGTCCTACAACAGAAATTTAGCCATAGGGTAAGACAAAAGCAGGAGACTTCCCAAACTCACTTCTCTCTTTTAAAAGAAAGAAAGTAAATTTGAAGCCTGTGTTTCTGTCTTTATCATTTCAGGCACAGGCAAGAAGTAAAGATCTAAGTGTCTTGAGAAAATATTTATCAAAATTATTTGCTGGGTATGAAAAGTGGCATCCAGATTTCTCATTTCATTGGACCTTATTCCGTTATTTGCTACATAGTTTACCAGAGGCTAACTTGTTAGCCTGGCTATTGGAAAGGTTTATTTTAAAGATGATGTTATTTGGGGCTTTGAACCCCAGAAAGACTCTTCCTTGCTGTTCCACATTGGCTGAAGTGTAGCATTAGCATAGTCCAACAGCAATCATATGACATTGGTTTGGTAAACCACATGCCATGAATTTCTACTAAAACCCCTGATATTGGTCAGGGCAGGTAAATATCACAGCAAAGAAATGTGACTTCAGTCTCCTGCAAAGTTTTGACCATAAACCACAAGTTTGAAAAGTTGTGGTCTGAAGGTCATTGAAGGGAAGGAAGAATTGAATGTAATTCTTCTGTTACTGTGTTACAAGATGGTATTTTTAGACCTTGCTTGGCATTGCTTGAAGTAGTTTGCTTTTTTACAAGTGACTTAATAGATGGAACCCATAGCCAGAATCTTGGGACGGTATCAACCTAAATGCCTTCATAATATTACGTTTTCCCATAAGCTGTTACTTCAGTTTGCCACAAGAATGGTATGTGAATACAAATGAAAGACAATGTGGTCCCATCTTGAATGGGAAATGAGCTGTGTCCTACAGTCATAATTAGGGAGGGCAGCATCCCATTAAATCTTTTCACCAGAAGATCCACACCATAAAAATATGTGCAATCCTGTGGTATATGGTGTACTGTTTTATAATCAATATTCATTCATAACACTCTGTAAATGAACATTTTGTAACCTGATGCTGAATTTAAACTGCACTTTGTTAAAAAAAGGTTTTGAGGGCAATCAAGGACAAAGGACAGAGTAGGAGTTTAGAGCTTCTCTACTGATGTAAGCCAACATAGCATGGACAACCAGTAAGAAGCTTTCTGTTGACCTGAAGCGTACCAAAACCTTCACCTGGCCTTTCCACAATGAAAAGTTAGAGAAACGATCCAGTGTCTTTGAACTAAAGTAGGTCAGTGTTATATGCAGGACAGGATTTTATGAGGGTAGGGGCAGAAAGCTGTCACTTTCTTTTAATTTCAATAAACCATACACAGCATCTTTTAAAAATTAACTAGCTCATAAAAGTTCATCAGTCCTGAATTGTAATTAATTTCTGTGTGCAGAAAGATCATTTGCCCATAGGTGTTGCTTATTCATTTAAATCAGAACCACTGCAGGTATCTGACAATTCTATTTAAACAGTTCTTGATGAATCCTAGGTTTTTTTAACAGTTTAAACACTGAAGCATTAAAACAAAATGGTGTTACCCATATAATAACACAGGTAAAATTGCTATCTGCCACTATTGACTAGGTATAGAGGTAGAACAGCACATGGGGAATTCCTGATCTCAGCTACAGCATAAAGAACTTCAAAGGCTGACACTAGTGTTGAGACTAAATTCACACATGGTGCCCTCATAATAGATGTCAAAAAAAAAAAAAGGACAAATATACTGTACATATGCCTCAAAATGGGTGACAATACTTGTCTCTCCTTATCCAGGAGAACCATTTTTATCCATTATACATACTACTGTTCAATACCTCAGCTCAGCTAGAAAAGCAATTCTTCTGCTGTAATGACATAACCAGTATTATTATATATCAAGCCTTTTAAGAAATCTAAAGAAAAAAAATAAGATTCCATTATTTCCCACAAGAAGCTGCTGGTATCTCTATTCAACAAGCTCCTACGAGCTTCCCATACGTTACAGGAAAGTGCGTATGTTTTTTCAGCCACAATCATCTCCTGTTTACTCATAAAAATACAATGTGCCATATTGTTAAATTTTATGCCACTTACAGCTTTAATACACATTTTTTTTGTGGTTGATAAAATGCATTTTCTCTCCCTCCTGGCATATCTCTGCTCAGCAGTACCCCGAGCCTCAGTGGAGCAGTGCCCACTGCCAGGTAAGCTTACATTCCTGGTAATAGTTCCTTAGCTCTCAGCAAAATACATTTTCACTATCACAGGAATAAGTTCTCCTAAACCCTGTGGAAAGTCAACATCTAAAATGCCAAGCCTTCAGATTCAGGGTTCAGATACCCATGTATGTAACTGGAGCCTCCAAACTCAAAAGTTCAAAGCTTTTGTATCTTTCCAAACTGGATCCAAGCAGGGCTCATTACATCTAAATAACAGTGTCTGCAGAAATTTCAGGAATAAATAGTGAGTTTGACCTTGACTTGATCTCTCAGTTTCCACTGCAAAGGAAGCTCTGAGCTTCATGTTGGCAGCAATAGGCTTCTCTCATCTATGCTTTGGTCTTAATGAAGACTTTGGTAAGAACATCCAAGAGAAAAAAAATTGTAATACCTATAAGGAAATAAGATACACTTAATTCCATCTTCTATGAATTACAATTAAGAAAATAATACTACTATTTTATGATTTTAACATGGATTCTATAATAAAAGATATTAGAAACATCAAGCCAACACTCCTTTCTCCCACTCATAGAACGAAAAAAAAAAGCAGCCAGGTAGCCAAGCCGAGTATTTAAAGCTTAAGAAATGTCACCCTTCCTACAATCTCACCTTTGTTTTCAATATGACATGCTTCCAATGGGGTATAAACACATGGAAGGATGGGTGTAACAAAAAAATCCTAATTTAACAGAGATACTCAAGGAGCTAGTACAGATGAGCATGAAGTTTAACATTTGCCAAGTTTTGCATACTGGGAGTTTGAAACTAGACATTATTTAACACAGTATATTTAAAATTTTCTAGATAATCTTTAGAATGCCATGCACCCTTCAGTATTCCACTGATGTTTTGTTCTATTCCTAAACACAGGCAATTTTGCTTCACTACCATCACCTTTATCTTTCTATCAATTTTGGTCAAAACACGTTTCCTAAAATCAAGGCCTTTCTCCTGGGCTCATTACAGGTAATGACAAGTTGCCCTCATGGCATTTTCAAAAGTTTCCTCTCCAGAGAAAATGGATGATTTTAAAGTATTCACACAAATAATACTGTGTGTTGACTCTTCACATCAGGCTAGTTACAGGTTTAATAGAGACCTGCATTTATCCCAAGTGGCATCAGACTCAGTGGTAAAATTATTGCAATATTGGGTTGTGAAAGCACAGGAAAAATACTGACAACACAGAAAGAACTCTCTTCCCACCCAGTACAATATATAGATGTCAGTGAGTTCAAAAAGCATTAGAAACAGCTTTATTAATGCAGCAAAAATAGGGTCTTTGAGTTTAAGAAGCAAAACTACTCATAAAACAGCACTAACTTGCCAGCTTCAAAAAAGAAAAAGTTTTTTTTCTGTATACTGGAACTTCTCTTCCCTGCTGACCTCCTGCTACATAATGAGGCAGAGAATGCCTCGCAAGATTGGAAGTATGGAAGAAATAGGTGGCTTCATACCCAGACCATAAAACTGAGGCTTGGTGTGTCTCCCCAGCTAAACAAGTTAAAAATTTGTATTGTAAAGCTTGTTCTGATTTCCCCGCCCCCCCCCCCCCCCCCCCGAGTTTTCCTGTAAGATAAAAATCTCTAATTATTAGAGAGAACAAATGCAAACAAAAGATTTTCCCCTATCTCAAGATCACACTGTGGAGGATGCAAATACAATATATGGCAGGAATAACAAATGTTTTATTTTCCAAGTGCTCTCCCATGATTTATGAAAGGTGTACCTCACTGTGGGGAGATAATGCCATTTGAAATGGTCCATTTCATAAATCTATCCTCCTCATCCCTAGCTGCATACAGGACTACTGCGAGCTCCTCAATCCAATAATGTTTTCATCCTCTATTGACAAAAAAAGGACTTTGTTTGGAGTGAGGTAATGATGCAGTTACAGAGGAGCAGCGGCTAAAGCTCGGTCTCAGGGGCTTTCGTTGGCATAGCCATACAGCTGCAAAAGAAGAAACTAGTTTAAACAGAAAGAAGAAATAATCAACATGCACTACATCCCTGATGTCTTTTTAGTGCTAGTGGCATTAATTATAACATTTGCCTAATCCTCTGCACTACCACATAACCAAATGTTTTGCCTGAATTTTCTCTTCATCCCCACAATAGATTTATCACTGGGAATGCAGTTATTTCCTACTCATCTGTTCACCATCTCAGTATATCTGTTTATCTATCTGCAAGAATGCTTCCAAAAGACGTTTCTGTGCCAAATGTGGTGGTTGCCATAGACAGGGACTAATCACAAACGTCACTAAATTCATTGTACTGGGGGTTTTTTTCTATGTTGCAAACAATGGCAGAGGCTGAAGAGGAAAATACTTACGACCTTCAGTATTATGAAAAAGTTTTGAGCTGGGACTGCAAACCATTAGAAGCAATGCTTGGAGAATGAGAGCACAGGGAAATCAAGAGGCAAAATAGGAGATGAAAATGTTTCTGGGAGCATTTGACGTGTAAATGAAGCAAACAAGTATTTAAAAGGGTTTTATGTTATCAGTATTATTTAGGAAAGAGATGTTGGAAGCCTCACAAGTTTCTCATTTAACTTTGGAGGAGTTGGTTGTCCCATTCATTTTGCTGTCTCTGACAGTTTGAACAGGGGTGAAGCAAATATCATTAAAGAAAGTTAGGCACATTATCAGTCAATTCTAGATATCAGCTTAGTTTTTACTTTTGTTAAGGAGCTGGAAACTCTACATTGCACTGGCAGTATGTTCATAGATTTTATGAGTAAATTTTGGCAGATATCTCATTTTTGGTGTTTTGACCAAACTTCACATTTGAGCAATGTAATTTCTCCACACTGTGCTACCCATAGTTTCAGAGGCTGATGAATGGCCTATATAAAACATGAAGTTTCTATGGCTTTGGCAAGAACTTTACAAACTATATACATGTTTTGAACTGTCACTTTGAGATCTTAATTTACATATTTTGACTTGTACACAAAAAGCAATTTCAAGGTCAGCTTCTGCAAAGAAATACTGGGTAACTCCATTAAAAGTCTGCTGGCACTTTGCATATTTATTTTTCTTCCCTGTAGTATGCATGGGATCTCATAAATCAGGATAAACAGAGGTCACATATAGGTGTGCACAGTGTTATTTCCACACATGGCATGAAGGTATACTGCAAATATCAGATTGCCTCAAGAGTAACAGCAAAGAAACATTGTCCCCTAAATTATCTATTTATTTCTAGGGGTACAAGGTTGTGACCTAAGTCTGTTGGGAAGGATGGAAAAAAAATTCTACAGTCGTTGCACCTTTGTGGAAGGTACATTCTCTCCTGATACATGGAGCCCCAACTGTGACTGTAGCACAGATTATGCAAAGGAAACAAAAAAATAACCATCAAACATAAGAAATCATAAAGAAAAAGAAAATCCCCACAAGATGTTTCCAGTCATCATCTCTCTCTAAAGAGGTAAGATTTTATCAGAAACTGTGGAAGTGTTATTGCAAACATTTACTAGATGGTATTCTGAAGTCTTCTGGAAATGCAATCAGGCTCTATTGCCTTATCAACACAACTCATCATCTCCAGGATTGCTGCCTCTGCCGTTCACTCTTTATCCTTTCAGAACCATATCACTCTTGGAAGCAAGGGGAAAACTCAGAACTCATTACAGTCATGAGTTTTTATGTCATACCCGAGGCTATAGATTCTAGAGTGCAACTCAAACATGGCAGAGCTATGAAAGCAGCATTGCTAAAACAATGGAGATGAGAACACCAAAACTAATTAATTTAGACAGTAGAGATGACTGCTTTTTACCAAGATAAGGGACAGAAACTGTATCCTGTGCTGCCAGATAACTCTAGGCAAAATGGTTGCTACTTTACTATGCTATTTTACTATTTTGTGTTTTCTTGAAGGCCGTAGCCATGTAAACAAGATGGGATGGGAATATTGTATTTAGGAACTATTTAAAAAGACCCCACACATTCCATTTTGAACTTGATTTTTTGAAAATGACTTGTACAAAAATGGGTCTGATTTGTTGGAGCACCAACAGTATGGAGCTGTTATTACATTTAATTGTAGAGGCTAGGTTCTGGAACTGAAAAGTTGCAAAGACTTTTCATATACTGCTATAAATATACAGAATTTTTTTGGGAAAAAAAGTGGTCCTTGGCTTTGCTCAAGCATATAAATCCCTTGGTCTATTGTATGCATGCAGCTTTGTAAACTTGATTGCTCTAAAATACCTTCAAACCCAAAACTTTTTAATTGTTGTCTTAAATCCTGATTTTTCACAAGGAATCACAGTGTCTTTTTTTGATTTCTGATTCCAACTACCAGCATTCTGAGACATCAGGAAAGGACTCTGTTGAATATCAGGGTAAAATCTTTAAAACTTCACTAACTGGAAAAAGTTGCAGCCCACTGTTGATGTCTTCCCCCGTTGCAGAAGACAGGAAAGAAAAATAACTTTGGTGTCTATGGACACAAATGGAGATCTGTGTGTACTCATTTCACATGAAATAATCTCCCATTATGAACTACAGACCAAAGCCAGGCCTTCTCCTTTGTGTACATTTCTAATTCTTCATGGGACAGTGCTCCCAGTTTCCTGTGTCTCAAACTGAGCAGACTTTGATACACACAATGCCTTGACAAACTGACTGACAAACTCCAGGCCTTGAAGAGAGATTTGCTGATCAAAACGATCATATTTCTTTGAAATATGAAAATGGACAAATATCTACCAACAGGCTTATGGCCTGGTGGGGATAAGAGAGCTATACTACAGGATAGTAGTTTGTCACTACAAATAACTCTGCATTGTCTGAATTACTGTGCTCTGGTACACATTCTGTCTCCTCTTTGACCGAGTCGAGATGAAGAAAGGCTAGCCCACAACTTGGCACAGAACAAGGCATGAGAGAATGAGCAAGCTGAGGATCAATACAAACAAAATAGAGGTGACATTAATTGCTTGGAGCATTAATAGACCATGTGAGTGAGTAGAAAGTAGCTTAGTTTTGAAAACCAAGGGTGTTTGCCTGCCTTTTGTAATCTGGTTTTGCAACACTTTTATCTGTTGAGCTCTGCACAGCCTAAAACCAGACTGACAGAGACCCAGAAGGTTTCCCTGGGGTGTTCTGCAGGGGTGAACACAGCCTTAGGTACACCACAACGCAAGTTGTACCACATTTTTATTCTGTCATTTCTGTCACTAGGCACCATGTTCAGTGCTTCTTGATGGGTTCATTGTAGTTATTCCAAACTAAAAAAAAGAACATCCCAACCACCCAACACATCTGAGTTTAAATACATAAAACTTCAGTTTTAAAAGTTTAATTTTCCAAGGCTCCTCTTGATCTTTTACTCTGGGTGAATCACACTTAGACCACAGCTTCAATATTTGTCTTTCAAAAAGATGAGCGATTCATTGATTGCTGGACACTTCATGGTTCTGGGGGTATAATAAAGAAAGAAGAGTTCTGTGCTGGCAAGACCAAAGTTAGAGCCTCGGCTTTTGTAAATGGCCTCCGAGAGCCCCCTGTAGCTGGTGACTGGTAAAGAGTGAAATGGTTTTGTTATTCTTACTGCAAACGTTTACCTTCTGAATCCTGTTGCTAATGAAATCATCTGGCAGTATTTAAGTTCAGCTAGCAAAGCATAGGCTCTGTGCAGCCATGCTGCCTGCTCCCAAATTTACCTCCTCTCTACCATGGTAGTATATTTATTTTAACATTTGTCAGTATCTATCAGATTTTAGGGACTTTGTTTAATGACCTTTTCCAAAATCTTCTATTCATTTCTTCAGTTTCTCATTTCTCTCCCTTTTTCTTTTTAAAATAAATTATGGTTATAAAAACAAAGCCAGCAGAAGGGAAAATATTCAGTACCTAGAAACTGAAAATTTGAGTATTTGCTTTTTATGGGGCACTGGAGTCTCCTAAAATACTGCTAGAAAACTTAAATGCTGAGGACAAAAAAAGTTCACTCAGTGCCTATGCAAATACACTACAGATTTGAAGCTCTTTGAAAAATAACTTAAATACCTGTGTTTCAATTTAGGGTCTTAAAAATGCCTGAAAAAAGCCACATTCCTACTTTTTAAATGGATTTTTTTAAGCGAGTCTTAAATACACTTTGATTATTTCCATTCTTGACATTATGCCTACTCAGGTGTTTTGTATAGCAATTTGTAAGCAGAAAGGCAATTCCTAGCAATACCAACAGGTATATATTGATTTAACAAACACCTCCTCTTAAAGATGCACTTTCTTCTTCCCATGGAAGAGAAAATGTGAATTCAAACTGAATAAAGCCAAAAGCTAAAACACATTGTCTATAATGATTTCTTTGATGGAGAAAGCTCAGGTTCAAGTTCATTATCTTGGTATTTTCAGAGTAGTTTGCCTGCAGCTCTTCAGAACAACATTTAACTGAATTTTATATGTGAACATTAAAGAAACAGTAATGCACAGGTATAAAATAAGTGATCAAACTGAAAGTAAAGTGTACAGCTTTCTGCCTGTTAGCCTACACTGTTATTATCTTTTCAGAAGATGTCAAAACCTTTTCTCAGGAATTCTCATTTTTCATATATTTTGGAAGCAGGTACAATTACTTTAACAGCTCTCTATAGCACTAAGACATCTGTAGCAAAATTGGTTATTTACTTCAAAGTAAGAAGATTCTGAAGGCAGAAGGAAATGGCAGGCAGAAACAGAGGTCCAGAGATACCACAACTCAGCTTCTGGGTTAAATGAAACAGAAATATAAGGAATATTTTATGTAAATATGTCTATGTAAAGGACAAAATGTAGTTGTAGGTATATATACTATGTGTGTATAGCCATTAGCAGTCTCTTCTCAGTTCCTGACTGGAGCTTTAGTGCAAAGCCTGAACTGGAATGCATATATCTGTAGTCATTACAGTAATTCACCCAAGTCTGAATACTGAGTCAATTTCAAGCACATGCTCCTGATCTCGTAAAGCTAGGAATTTTATGAAATAGTCCAAAGTACAAGCCTCGTAATACTCAGGAAAACACATGCACCAACACATATTCCCCAACACGTGCAGTACAGGCTCAGAAGAAAAGCTGGTAAAAGGCAGTTGTGGAAATAATCTATCGTACTAGAAAGAGAACTGCATTTGAGAGAATGTAACTCAAAGGGCTGAAATCTGCTGTGAAACTGGACACTAAAGTCATCACAGCCCTGTGGCCACTGAAATTTATGCTGCAAACATTTATGTGCATCCTCCCCTTTTACTCCTCCTTCCCCTCCTGATCTTAAATTTTTCATCTATTCTAGAAAACAACGCACTCATGTTGCAGCAGTCTCTCCTGGAGTTGGATCAGTGCAGCTGAGAGCACATCATTGTACCAGTCTAAAACTGTACTTTTAAGGTTGTTTAAAACAAATAAAAACAAGCTAGGGAAAGAAAAAAATATGTTTTAAATCTGAGCCTGGAACATTTCACAGAAGTTTCGTGCTGGCAAAGGTGAGAGTGGAAAAACACAATTCTGCAAGCAAGGAACAGAACCATTTGTACCAAGTAGTGCAGTGGGATGTTCAGGTGTACTTATATTTGTTTTCCTTCAGCAGAATGAGAACAAGCTAGACCTGGATTTGGCTGATGTGAAATAAAATAGACATCTCCCTATACTGGTCCTGCAAAACTTGTGTCTGTCTTCAACCAGCAAGGTCACTATGTCCCTGGTGCTTGCCTTTGAGCTGTCTCAAATCCAGACTTTCATTTGAAGCCACACTACTGATTACTGATACATGTTTTGTAGATGTGTATTGTGATCTGAAGTCATTGAAAAATCCACGTGGTTGTGTTAAAATGGAGTAAAAAGAATACAAAGGCAAAGGAATAATCATGTAGAGGTTTAACAAAAATTGAACATATGGAGGTTTACAGCACTTACTTTATGAGTGAGCTATACATAGATAAATATCTGCATGTCAGATGTGCAAGAAAAGCCAATATGATGGTATTTACTCTCAAATTTTATACCTGAACATTGTTGACTGATTTTTACACAGAGGTAGTTAACATTGTGTAATTTACTGTGGCCTTTTTACAAGTTGAACATCAACTCAAACAATGCTATCTAGTCTGATCACTTCATAAAATGGTATCCAAGATACTGAAATAAACAGGGTAATTAAAATAACACACCTGTATCTATGATAATTCATCCCCCTATGTTTAGTCCCTTTATCTTCTATGATATATTTACAGTATTCTCATATCAGTACCATTGTAATAACTTAGTGAACAGAAACATTCTGTTCCAACAGCAAAAGGAATGCTTTCACCAAGTTTTTCTGCAGTTAAAAAAGAAAATACATATAAAATCTTGGATGTGGGAAGTTAATCAAGCTCAACCATAGCCTAATAACAAAGGAGGCAAAGTGGAAGAGGTATACACTGGTATACCACCATGCATTGCCATACTTTAATAAGCAACAGCCTTATCTTATTAGGATTGTAAAAGAGGTTTGAGATCCACGCACAAATATGGTATATAACAAGCTATGGAATCAGGAATATTCTTCACTTCACTATCCTACAAGAAACTAATTGTTAATTAGACACAACATTAGCTTGACAGTTGTTTTTCTCTTCTTTGCTTCTGTGTTCAGGGTTTAGCTCCTAGTGACACTTGGCAGGTCAGGAGTAATCAAGTTCTCAACCTTCATGGTCCAGGGAGATAGCTGCCATACAGCCAAATACAGAGAAATAAACCCGAGAAGAACACTTCTAAGTGACACCAAGCTGCTAAGCTACAGCAGCACAGACTTCCCTGGCATAAAGTTTTCCAGAGAACAAAAGCCTTCAAAAACTACTGAAATGCTTCCTTTTATTAACCCTCTATTAAAAAGTGTTAAATGGAGAAAAATGCAGAATTTGGCTGTCAAGATGACCTATTAGCAATCACTGCAAGCTGACAAATCAGATTTAGAAATCTGGATGAAAAGAGAGGGGAAAAAAAGGAAAAGAGGAGGTACAAGAAGAATGAAACTGAGAGCATGAAGAAATATTTCTTTCTCCCACAATTAAATAACAACAACAACATAAAACAGAAGTAAGACATGTTCACTCTAACCGAGGACAATGCTAGCATGGTTTGAAAGTCAGTAAAGAGTAATTGTACATGCTTTTGTTAATATGTTCCACTAGGATTTCTCTGAGCACTAGATGCTGCTCACTGGTTTTGCATAATAAAGCCAACCTGAGATCAGACACAACAAAACTGCATTATTCCCACACGTATTTCAGTAAAGAAGTCAGAAATTGCTCTTTGGAATTACTACCATGATCAGCAGAGAAGGATTTACAGATGTAATAAAGCTAAGAGAAAGCATCACTGACACCATCTCTCCTTCATTTTCTTCCTAGAACAACTAACTTTTGAAAGAGGAATCAAGAAGATTAGTGAGATGAAGCCCTGATAGGAACCAAGACTATTATCACATAATTTCATTTATAATTCTATCAGATTTGCTGAATTCTTGAAATACAGTTGATATGCACTAAATGAGATGGAGATAAATAAGCCGAGTGTGCTCCAAGGAAAATTGCATATAGTTTTTCAAGGGCAAGTTATAATTTACTTATACAGCAGATGGCCAAAGGGTCTTTTGATGTTAAGAGCTACCTGGGATACACAGCTTTTTTAAACCTTTTTGAATCAGGCACAAAGCAACCTTCCTATTACCTGATTTTACCACACTATCCATAGCAAAGTAACTGCCTCAGTTTACCCCCAGCCTGCCTCGCGATGCTTAAGGAGTTTTTGTCCTTTTTTTTTGTTATAATAAAAACAAGATAGAGATTGTAATTTTATCTGTTTTTCATAAAGTCTGCAGCTGTCTGAAGTGTCTTGTTCTCAGAAGAATCCTCTAGATGTATCAGATTCTACATATCTAGGTCTCTTATCACTTAACCCTAAGTAGTAAAGCACTGATGAGAATGCACATGTACACATACCGAATGCTTTATTTAAACCACCTTTTCCACCTCTTCTACGTAGCACTTCAGCACCCTGGGAACAAGTAGCAGGTTGTTATTTTAAAATATTGTTTAAACATATCTTTTGGCTCTGGACAGTAAAGAGGCACTTCCTATCATGGAAAAAATGGAATTTCTTTCTTTCATCTCCTTCCATTGAAACAAGCATTGTCATCGTAAAGCATCAGGTGGAACTTATTTCACTAAGCTAACAATGTTCATTTCCTTACACTGTTGTTCTTTTAAGCTTTGGTAGCCTACACATAGATGCCTCTGAAATATAGTTCATTTTGAACATAAGGAGGGAAGGGAAGAGGAGGAACAGACAAACTTATCTCTCTAAAAAATCTTTATAGAAGCATGTGGCCCTGAATAAGAAAGGCTTTGTGCTTCTAATTTCATTCAATATTTCTTTTCAAACATTTGAATAGTGGGCTTCACAGAACAGCTTTTTGATACTAACTGAACTTTGTAACTAATAAAATCCTCCTACTGAGCTTTGTTACTTGCATCTAGAATCCACAAAGTGTCTTTTACAAGTAATAATCATACCAATACATAGTAAATAACCTCAGCTTTCATGTCTCCCCATATATAATTTTGCTAAATATTAATCACAGCTTTAAGCCATCTAACAAGTTCCCAAAAGCATGACATTACCAGAAAGATTCTCACTCTAGAGTCTCAAACTATCCATCAAAATACCTTATGTAAGAAGCCCTGATTAAAACTTCCTAGCATGGGTGTTTATTTGTTCACATGTTCATTCTCCCTTTTCCCAGGGAACTGAGCCATCTCACACCAGCCCACCTTTAGCAGGGTGACAGTACCTGCTAAGGTGCCCATTATCAAGAGCCTGACATGGTACAGCAGAGTCCAGGTAGGCAGAAGGAGCTACACTAACTCAGATCTCCTCTTTCTTAATTAGGACTTGAAAAAATAAGGTGTGGAGGAGGGGAAATCAGAACCAGCAGCTATTATGTATTAGCTTCATTTCCACGCATTGATTGAGCTTATGTTGTTTTATGTGTGCGATGAAAGGGCAAATCAAACCCCATTTCTCTTTCTTGTCAATTCCTTCTCTCTTTTTCGACTATTTATCTTCTTATTGTATTGCAGCAACAGATGGCACATTACAAATGAACTCACTTTTGGGGAACTGTATAGTATGTGGCTTATTCTTACCATCTAAAATGTCAATGTAATTAAGTTTCTTTTGGAAAGGTACCTATTAAATACAGTAACATAGTGTCCACTATTATAGCATGTCCTGTTGCTTAAGAATCATTTAAGGAAGAACTTTTCCTGGCATAGGAACTCTTTTTGTCCTGAACACTTTCATATTTAAACTGAATTGCTGATCTAGTTTAGGAAGGGTATCTATACATATTTAAGTACAGAGATATCACTCAGCTTACTTCTCTCTCTGGTTTACATAGAGGAACCAGTTTCAAATGTTTTCTACCCTAGTTTCTCCTGACATCATTACAAACAATTCTCTCAGCAGGACTCACTAAGTAATATTAGCATTCTTTAAATAGCTCCCAACAAACTCAAATAAATAATGTCATTGTCAGCAAGCACAGTAGAGTAGGTCAGTTTACATGCAACACTACCAGCGTACATAGTAAGGTGCTTAGGAAAAATAACCTCCCTGTCACAAGAAAAATTGTTTACAGTTGTAGTCTCATAACATTTTAAACTCTCCTCTGGAGATCACATTTGATGAGCAACAAAGCAGAATCATACACAGGTAACAAACTTTCCCCATCAATATTACCAATATTGGGGAAAACAATAGGTTAAATTCCTTCAAAGCTCAGTCTCTAATTTGGTGGCAATTAATCAACCCAGGAGAATCATGAATATCAGCTTTATAGACCCAGAACAAACAGCAGCACGAAATACATTCCTTTCCTATGATCAACGGCACCTAACAATTACAGCGATAGTCATTAGCAGTCTATAAGAAAAAGGAGAGCGTGTGTGGAGGAGGAGAGACAGGTCATACTGAAGCTGTCTTTTTATTAATCATCATTATAGGAAAGGACAGAAGAAATATTAAGTTTCCATTCTTATAAAATTTAGTCATTATTCCTCAAAAACTTGGTTACCAAAATCTTTCAGATGCTTAAGAGGGAAAAAAAAACCCAGACAACAACAGAAAACCCCCACCAACACAAAACATCCCCAAAACCTCCCCATTCCTCAGCAGCGCAGTAACCCACAAATCACGGAGAGACCAGAAATATGCAATCACATGATCAGATAGTGTCTGATACTTAACATGTATTTCAGGACAAAAATCTCAGTTACACAATCTTTATTTTCTCTCTTTTCCTGCTGCAGTTCTACTTTGCTACTTCTAGCCTTTACAAAAAAAAACCCAAAACAAAACAACAAACCACAAACTGAGAGAATTTACCCTTTAACAGAAAAAAGCCAAAACAAACAAAAAACGAACTTGATAGCCTCTTTGCATTTTCTTTAGGTGAAGAATGTCAAAATTAGACACCACCTTCACCTACCTTAAAATACTTCATTAAAAACACAAAGCTAATAATCTCCAAGAACAATAAATGGATGGGTTTCTCACCACAAAAGGAGTTTAAAAAAAAGACTCAAAGCCCCTATATATGTGTATGCTTCCCAGTCTTTAAGAGTACTGCAATATGAGTTTTGGGGATTTTTTTTTTAAAGCACTGCTGTTAGAAATTTACTGTACCTATGTGAAAGATGAGATTTAAACTGTTGTAATTTAGCCCAGTCAAAAGCAATTTGCAGGAGGACACTGAAAGGCAAATATATATGTACAAGGGACAGGTCTGCTAACATGTTAACACACACTCAGAGAGCCTGACAGTTCCTTTCTCAAAATAAATATATTTGAAAGTAAATATATCACCCTGTTGAATCAGGCCATATTTAGCATCTGTGCTTTCCCTCCTCCCATCCCCTCAATAGAATGTCAAGGATGTTTTCATCCCCTTGTTTGTCTGTCTCCCCTAATCAGGACTCTGTTGTTGTACTGAGCAAGTTGAGGCATTTAGTGAAAAATCAAGATGGATTTAGTTTGGAATTAAGTAGATTCCCATGACAGGAAATATTAAGAGATGATGGATGTCTGACAAATATTTAAATAAAAAAGAAAATCAACTCCCATTTCAGACAGCAGTCTGCAAAGCTAGATTTATGAAGCTGAACTTTAAACTAAAAGGCACATATTTTTCCAGGCTTTATGTATTAACAGTATTGCATTTAATTTAGAGATTAAATAAACAATGTAGTTTGAGGCAGCCCACGAGAGCTGCAATGCTGTATGTAGGCAGGCTTACAGTTTTGAAGCTATGAAATATGTGTCCTGTTTTGACACTATTGTAATAGCATAGTTGTTCACTTTCCTTGTTTCCATGGGGTTTATGGTCCATAAAGTTTAATAACAATCTTAACAGCTGAACAGTGAGCACACATCTCTAGGAGGCTGTCATATGAAACAGGATCTGAATTTTACCCATGTAATTTTCAATGGCAACATACATCCTTTTCTCACCAATGTCCACATATACCCACATCATCAAAGAAGGCACCAAACACCACTGACTCACCTTGGAAAAGAGGTCGCATCCCCTCTCAGCCTCCAGCTCAGTGAACAGCAGTGAAAACATCAGTTTGGGTTATGAATTTGTTGAAGGCCAGAAAAGTGAAATAAAAATTTCATGATGTGGATTCCATAGAAAAAGAGTTATCAGTAGCCACAAAGAGCAGGAACTTTCTTCCATCTGAGTTGGTTACAACAAAAAAATTCCTTGGGTACAAACATCCACCACCCTCTCACTCCAATCTGTCTCAGCTCATCTTTGGCTACTACTTTCTTCCCAGCTACCAAGGAGGAAAAAAAACCAAATCACACAAACTCAGAAGAAAAACAGCTAGAAGAGCTGATAAACCTGAGGGTACTTATACTAATGTAGGGGATTCAGCTGACTCTCATCTGACACTAGGCTCAGCAGATTACCCAACGGTGAGCAGCTCTTCTTGTTTTGCCTGGCTTTGACCTGAGCTTGTTCAGGTTATGACCCAAATGGAGGGGATCTGCTTTACAGAATCTTTCTGGATTCAGTGCATGGAAGGCAATGCAGTGATTTGTGATCAGGATCAAAAAGTAAAATGTGTGCAGAAACCTTGTAATATTGGTTAAAATTTAACCTGAGGTCTCTTTTTATGCAGCCAGTTGGAAAAGTTTAAGTTATATCAATAAGTGACAAAAGGAACACTCCTAGGAAGAGAAAGCACCTTCTCCCCTGCTGCTTGGCTTTAACTTTAATCTTGAGTAATCCATGAATGCCTTGGACTAGAATCTCAAATATTGAAGAGCTACATTGGTTTAAACCAAACAAAGACAAGGCCCTCCATCTAGTGATAACTCTGCCTCACCATCTACCATTTTCATGATTTTTTTAATGAATCATTTTAAAAATAGCAGTAAAAAGGAAAAATCAACTTTCAAACCTGGATCTATGTAACTATTTGTAAGGAGGAACTCTATATGGATAAAGTACAGAATATCAAATTACTTCCCCTTTTTTAAATAATAGAATAGATTTCAACTTGATTGTGTCTCTAACATTTCACTAGATCATTTTTTTTCAATGAATTTGACACATCAAGTAATATCAGAGTAAATCTTCCTAAAATATTTACAATTACTTGCAAGATGTTTTCACATGAACCAGTAAATTGAAACTTCCTCTCAGAGGAGAGACATAAAAAAGTCATTTTTATGGTGGTTATTGTAATTTTAATAGGCAATTTCATAGGTAAACAGAAGTGCTTGATCTCCATTCACTACTGTATAACAGGCTGTGCTGCATATCTAATGGAATCACATGGATTTGTGTACAAAATGAACAAGAATTATAAATGGCTCCTCCTGTGATTTAAACTACACAGTTTTATGTACCTCAGCTACAGTGCCTAAGACGAAAACACAACACACATTTATATTGTACAAATAGGCAGACTACTTCCTCTGGGAATAAAGTTTTCAGAAGAAAATGCTTCAGGTTGGCATTAAAGCAGATGTTCAGCAGAAGGAGCTGTGCACACATCCACTCAGTAGCCTCTATCCAAGCTGGTTCACTGAAATGTGTGCATGTTCAAAATTTGTAGGCACAAATGACACTTTCATGGCTGGAGTAGATTAATAGAGTAATAGATTTAGAGGCTAGAAGGGATCATTATGATCACCTAGTATGACCTTCTGTTGAACAGAATTTTGCCAAGGGATTCCCACATCAAGCCCATGGCTCATAACTTCTGGTTGAGCTACAACCACTATCTTTTAGAAAGACATTCAATTTTGATTTAAAGACTTCAAGTGACAGAGAAGTCACTGTATTTCTAGGCAAGTTGTTTCAGTGCTTAATTACAGTGTTTCCTTTTTTTTTCTAAAAAAAGAGAGAACCTTACTACTCCAATTTTTCTAGTTTCAGTCTAGTCATTGGTCTCACCTGGTTTCACCACAGCCTCCTACTAAATTAAGTCCCTTTCTAGCAAAAATTTCCTCCAAATATAGGTGCTGATGGTGCTTCCTTAGTCTTTTGCTGTTGGATAAAAGTTCTTATTGTCTTGTAGATCTTCTCTGAAATCTCCAAAATCTTTACATGCAAACACCAACACTAGTACCAACCATGTTTAATTTATAACAGTCATAACATTAATAATAATACTGCAAAGATCCCACTTACAGAAGACAAAAAAAAGCCTGTTAGCCATTTGGATTTCTCATTCTTAAACATATTCATGCAAGTATCCTTCAAAGAAAAGGATGAAATAAAAAATGATCCAAGTATGCTAAGTTTAGCCAGGCTTGAAGACACCAGGGTAGTAAAACAGTTTAGTTCAGCACAGATCTCGAGAGTTTTTACCAAGTTATGTTTGATGAAACAATTAATGGGGAATAGACAGTCCAGTACTCCACATCATGTCACCTGGCTTGGGTCCCAGGCATATTAGAGAAGGTTTTGAATGTGCTACACCCTTCTGACCCAGGCATGCACAGAAGCAGGCTACAACAGTGTAGGCTGCCAGCTACAGAGCATCTGAAAACTCTCCTACACTACAAAAATCCTCATCTGCTTGTCAGGACAGCTTTATGGAAAGTGAGATGAGGTTCTGACCTCAACGTTTAACTATACTTGGCCATAACTCAATTTCTCACAAATAGCAATTTTGGCATGTTCTCTTTCTCTTGTACAACTGTGATACATGCAGTGGGAATAATAAATTACCATGCTATTACACGACAACAGAAATCTCAACGTGTTTGGTTCTCTGTGCAGAACTAAAAATGTGGGCTGCTTCTTCCATTTCACTTTCACTAAGCTAGAATCTAACATATTTCCATTGTTTAGCAGTGAACTACTGAATATGTGAGATTGAGAACTCATGGAAAAAGTGATTGCCCTTATGAACAAAACTACTGGATGGTGTTTTGTGAAGCGAAAACCCAGATATGTGTAGTTAGAGTCAGTCTCAGACATTTCAGGCATATATTGCAATGAAACTGAGAATGTGGGGTTTGGACGGATGTACATGAATGCTGGTTCTGCTTCAGATGTGATTATACACTTCTCTGGAAAACAAAACAATTGCACAAGTGCACATACTAATGTCTTTTAAAATTCATTAAATCTACTGTTAGATTCCACTATTAGGCGAGCTGAGAAATTAAAAACAGGAAAACAAGAGGTATGCATCTCAAGACAACCTTTTATTTAGGGTAAAAAAGAAGCGATTTTCATTCTAAGAAGACAGTGGGTGGGAAAATAGATTTCTGCTAAGGAACTGTGCAGTCACTTTCACTGAAAAGGAAATAGTGAGTTGCTTTGTCCTAAGGTCTCAGTGGAGCAAAGCCTGATGGTTTAACCATGGCATGTGGGTTGCAGCCCAAGAGAGCTAAAGAGAAAATTTGGAAGCTCATGTCAAATTTTCTGCTCTCTATATAGCTTTGGCCTAGGCCACAGCAGTAGTCTCCAGGGATAGAATGATGTACTGCAATATAACAAGCTGCCTGACATTTTGAAATGCCTTAACCCCCAGCTTTCCATCCACCTTTTAGCCCTTGCAGCATCTTCCCTTTCCACATGGAGCTGCACAATGAACACTGTAAGACTTCACTATAAAGAAGAGTTGTCATATCTTTGTCCTTGAGTTATTTAATCAGCAATGACTCTTTGCTTTGTTACTACCATTTTCAGTAATATAATATGAAATGCCAGTTGTTGTATAGAAGGTGGGATGTATGAATGTGTAATGTCCCTTGCTCAGACTGCAACGTCTCAGCAAAGTCTTGGGAGTGTTTGTCAGGTTTCTTTCTAACCAGAATGCAGGAGGAGGGAAGCTTGAAAAAGGGAAAACACTGTTTTCCTGGAACCTAAGAAATTGCAGGCTCCTGGTAAAAAAATAAAGCCTCCTGAATTACTGGAATAGGAACTCTTAGAAGCACAAATGTCAATGTTGAAGCCAAACCCATGCACACAAGAAAGAAGAAATTTACTTTATGCTTCCAACAACTTTCAGATTTATAACTGGTATTTGGTTGGCCAAAGTCCTAAAAACACCGCAACAATTATATATCCAAACCAAAGTCTTTTTTATCTCTCTTGATGTGGAAAATGCTGCAGAACTGGAAACATTTGTAATTAAAAAACTCTAAATGCTATTGTAGGCTTGAACTCCAGTGGCCCATCTCACAGCCTTCCTTTTATCTAAAAAGTCAAAACATCGAGGGGTTGAATAAAGCTGCTCTCATACATTATCTCCCTAATGACTTTGACCTATTAATAAGTAGAATCTATCAAGTATACTCTCTCTTACAGTATTTTGTCAATCGTTATACGCCTCAATGGGGCCACCATTAAAAATATGCCAATTAATCCGGTATTTAGGATGCTGTTACTATGAAATATGGTACGTATCATGCTATTTCTCATCATAAATATAGCAATGCTGTAAATTACAAGGTGAGATTAGTATTTTCTGCAATAAGAAGTGATGCCTTTTAATGGTAATCATTATATATTTTGTCTTTTCTCTCCTTCAGCAGGGTTCTTTATAGCAGAACCATTCCAAGGGAAAACAATCTGAATGCCATATTGGGTACTGAAAAGATATTCTTTCAACACCCTTATGCTTATTTCCTACTATTCTGTATTAAATTCTTTTTGTAGTAGTCTAAATATGCACTTTAAGTAATTTTATTTTCAACAAAGTTAGATTTTTTCCAAACTTTAAATAATCTCTTATTAGAAATCAAAATAAGATTTCAAAATATTATGAAGTACTTTAAACTGATTGCACATTTATGTACTACATTCAAATAAAACCCTTTGCTTACCAAAAACATAGCTCTTGCCCAAAAATGATTAATTGTGGCTTTCTGGTCAATAAAACACTAAATAAAATGAAGGATGAGAAGCTAATGTGGCTGAAAGTCCCTAATGGCATGTATTAATTTATTTATTTCATTTCCTTTTAAAAAAATAATGTTTTATTTTAAATATTATTTTACTTAATATCTCATGGATTAGAAAAAAAACCCATTAAAGCTATTTGCATCAAGTTAGTATGATTGCAGTGAATAATGTAGAAAGTACTTCTAATACAGTTGTAGCTGTGGTTTCACTTTTTCTTGATGAAAAATGACATTTATCAAACATTTGATCTGATGGGCTATATATTTATGGAGAAACAAAAGAGAAGAGATTAACTGGCACAAAAATCCATTTTGATTAGACTATTTAATGTTCTGTGTATGTGTTACAAATAACCCTGTTCCCAGGAGGATTCCTTTGAACCAGATTTCTTTAATTATTATTTTTATTTAGCACTCAGACCATATGACCTGTGAATACAACCTTTTAAAACACTTGACAAAAATCAAAGGCATTAGATTTTTTTGTTCTATCATTTTCTCTGTAAGGAAAATCTTATTGATACATGGGATATGCTTGCTAAATCAAACCTCTCTTGTTTTTCAACCTATTTTTTAATATTATCATTTCAGGATCACAACTTGTACATTTCTGGATGATATTTCATTTGGAACTGCAACCATTTATCTAGTGGAAGCTTTTTTGTGTTTAACATATGGACTGGAAACTTTCCACAACAATGACTGTGCTCAGCCAAAAAGCCAGCAAAAGAAAATGTTCTGTTGTAAATACAAGTTGATATCCAAGCTCTTCACAGGCTCTGAATATTTAACCACCTAACTAAAGGAGAGTTTATTACTACTGTGGTTTTGTTGAAAACAAAAGCAAAACCAAAAATAACCCCAAATCTAGAAAACCTGCAGAAACAGACCTTGTCTATTGCAAATCCCCATTTTGGCAACCCAAAGAGGGAATATAAGCTTAAAGGCCTGAATTTAACAAACCTAATTATCAAGGCTTAATTAGTACCAAGGGTAAAGCTTCATGGAACACCTGCAGACTTAATTTATGTCCTGACAGAGAGGAACAAGTGTTAATGGGCTGTATTTATGTTAATACCTGAACCTTAGAGAGCCAGTGGGATAAAACAGACTATGCACTAGTTTTCTGTTTCAAGCTACAGAACAAACATAAAAGATTTTAATCTTAATATTAGTTTGCACATAACTCCTTGGGGAAAGTATAGATCTATTTAAACTTTAAAATTGGAGATGCAGAATACTAAGGAAAAAAAAAGAAAGAAAAAAAAAGTAAGTCAGTTTAGAAAGTGGTGTCAGTGCAGAAAAAGTGTCAGTGGCCATTTCCTGAGAATCCTGTGAGCAGCTACTGCTTTTGTAAAATCTCTGACACAATATCACTGAGGGTATCTACAGAGGAAACTTAGATTTTCATGTTTTATTGTACTACAACTCTTTGCTATATTCAGAGGGAAGGAAAAAAAAGGCTACCCACCGTAAGTGCAGAGCTGAGAGTACCGCCTCTGCGTGCTAGGGCTCATGGGATGTGATCTGAGTTGACTTTGGGCTTTGGGCACCTTTTCAGAAAGCAGAGCCCTGTGGGGAACAGGGCCTCTTATGGTCTCCAGAGTTCTTGGAGCTCAGGCTATAAACGGACCATATGGTAGCACCAGTCCCAGCTCTCATTTAGTGCCAGGAGAGTACAGAACATTATATATCCATGCTGTTCCTCTCTCTGTATGCAGTAAAATACCTTGAAGGTAGGGGTGTTTGGGTATGAATAAATAGCTTGTACATTTTTCCCACTGAAGTTGCACTCCAATTGTAGCAAGTCTGGTTCATCTTCTGGTACCTAGTTAATCTCAGAAAGATGGTATTTAAATGGTATTTTTTTATGCCCTTCAATCCTCCTTTTGGTCCCTGGCACCACACACCATTTTGAGAAAGATGATCTCTGAGAGTATGGCCATGAGGATTAGCATTACAACCTCTGAATTACACTGAGATGAGTGGGAACGTTTATTATTATCATATACATCTGTCACTCGATTTGGCTTGCATTTAACCTAGTATTTTCAGACCTGAAATTGCTTGGACTGCTGAATGAAGTCGCGTAAACCCAGTCTCTGCTAGCCAGTAGATCTATCTATTATCCTTTTAATGGTTACTGTATTCACAGGTAATAAGGACAAAAAGTTATCTTGAAGATAATCCTCTCTGATTCTCACAAAAGGCCACAGAATGTCATCAAGTGACTACTGCATCGAACTTGGAACTTCTCACAAGGTCTCAAAAGATGTTTGAATTCTCAAAACTGAATAGTTTTTTTTAATGTTTATTTGCCTTTATTACTAAAAATGCTCTGTGTCTTCAGTATATGTATGCTGTAAGCTTCCAGTACTGGATTATATTCTTTCCTGAACTGAAAGAACACCGATCACTGATGGTGATCTGCTCACCTCCCGGCTGTATTTCTGGTCAGATAATAGATGGAAAGTTGTACAGTTACTCCTACAAAACAGCTTTTCCCATCTCATGTAATTCATGCTGCTTCTTTCTGAATCTTCATATTTCTACTATATGTAAATATAATTCTGTTTCTCTGCTCTTCCTTGAAGTGTTTGTAGCTATAACCAAAGATTTAGTTTTTCCATTCAAATACAAATATGACCATCCTTTTATGTCATTTACAGCACAAATGTATCATTTTACCAGAATGTGTTCTCCTCCAGCTTTCCTTACTATAAAGCAACATCCCTTCTATAGAAGGCTAAATTCATCTTTACAACAAACAAATTCATTTTCTGAACCCTTTATTTACTCTGTTCACAAATCATCAGCAAACTGATCCTTGTGTTCTCAGATTTACCTGATGAGAATTATTAACAAACTTATCAATTAATTAAACCTGCAAGTCTTTACAGTTCACTCTGGTTAGGTAAATCAGTCATGCAATATTCTCTCTCCTTTCAGATCAGATAAATTATATGAGTAATCAATAAGCTTGAATTATGCTATATGAAAACCGAATGCACAATTTGAAACTGCATTAAACAACACTCAGGCTTCATTTTTGTGAGTATGCAGACGACTGATCTCAGTTCCTCAGACGTTCATAGGAAGCAAACACAAATATGTAGTAAAGTCAACCCCAAATTGCCTTTGTTTCATATAAATATTACAGGCATTGTTTCTATTTTCAGTTCACTTGTAATTCTGCTTGACCACAGGCACACAAAAATGAATACTGCTTTTTACACCTAGATCTACAGGAAAATATAATCTTGCCATCATCATACACCAGGAGAAGTCCTGGATTTAAAGAATTAGGAGCTTGGACTCTGTAATGAAGCTGTGCCAGCAAACTGGTGAGTTTTCCCCAGGGGAATGCAGCTTTGCTTCACGTGTTGTGCCAAACCATGGTAGGTTTTCCTGGGCTACCCACAAGAGGCACAAGCCCAAAGCACTGCGAGCCCCAGGACACCACGTCAGTGGGGCTTCTCAGCAGAAGCTCAGTGAAAATCTCTTTTTTTTATCTCTTTTAACTGAGGTTTTTACTCTAAACCAGTTTTGCTGTCCATCACTTTTTATAAATACACCAGGCTCAAGCCTCTATGGTTGCCCAAGAGAGAAGCAGGTGTAGATACAGGAACGAGACATAAGAATTCAACCTAAATGAAGACATACATCTTGGATGAGGAGGAGTGGGTGCTTTGGTTAGTGTCTCCTCCTTCCACACACCTCCCTTAGGATAATTATCTTTTTTCATTCCTATTTTATTAAAATACTGACACTAATGCTTCTTCCTCTCCTGTTTTTAAGGATAAAGTGGAGGAAGGCCTTTCCACTTCATGTGCATCTCTCTGGCGTCCCAGGGCATCACCTCAAACCTCAGGAAGAGTGGAGTCACCCACCATCTGTCTGCCATGGATCTTCTCCTGTCCCAGGAATGCCTCCACTATGCAGAGAGCCCTTGCACTACCTTCAAAGAGCTATGGCTGGTGAAGTAAGTGTTCAATGTACAACTTGGACCTCCAAGGATGTGGGCCCCTTGTGCCACCCCAGCTGACCACCTGGTGCCCCCTGCATCCATAATACTTGTACCTTGGAGCGCTGCTGGAAACATTTGCCTCATTTCCAAGTTTGGAAATACTTCCTGCAACACTGAAAAAGTGTCTCACTGACAAGAAGAATGAAATATCAGTGTTGAGATAGCCTTTGTTTTCTCTTCACCTGCTTCTCAGAGCTATACTTAGCTGTTTTCATGGAGGGGTGCTTATGGTGCAGTAAAAGTAAAAATTAATATTAATAGCAGCAGTAAACTGCTCTCCCTGACTAGAGTATCAAACTTTACAATAGGCCACTTCCTAAACCCATGCACAACTGACTTTCATTCAAAATCTGGACAATGAAAATAATAATAGCCACTTTACAGACTGTTTACTACTTTTACCAGACAAGTTAATAAATCTTAAAAGTGCCTTTTTATCTCTGCCAAATTTATCAGATCTTGAAACGTGGTTTTCAAAACCGGATATCGCACATTAACACCCTAATATGTACAACCTTTATTCTTATATTTATGGAAACAACTCAAGCAAAGAGTATTGACTTCTCTTTTGTAACCAGCCATACCACTGATGCGTGACACACACACAAGTTCTCGCACACGTACATATATGCATACGTGTTCTCGTAAATCAACATGGGCACAGCATTACGGGAAGAATCTGGTTGAAGCCACAGTGTTGACAGGCGTAGGATTTTGCAGTTCACATATGCTTTCATTTTGGTCACGTAACCATGTTTCAGAACAGTATGCTTTTTTGGTATATTTTGTAAAACTAGCTTAAGATAGACGATAAACGGAAACAACTCATTAATCAGATTGTCAATGATAATTCTGAGAATTAAATTACAAATCCTGGACAAATTTAGTCATCGATTTCTCAAAACATCTACGGTATGGAAAGCTGGAGATCTTCGTGAGGTCTAAAAGGTTGATTTCTTATGTTTCTTAAACACAGAAACACTTGTCATACACAGTTTCAATCAGGCTGGTTTTTTCTCTTTTCTAATTTCATTTCACCCTACTTTTACATGGCGTTTTCCACCTCCCTCATATCTTCCCACAGAGTCAGTCACGCAGAAGAAATAGTTCAGTAGCTTGTGCAAACACGATGCCTGAGCTGGTCACAGTAACGTGTCCTGGACACTTTAACCAACTTTGCAGAGAAAAAAGAATTTTCAGATTGTGGCGAAGCTTAACATTATTGCAAACTGTACAATAGAAGGCTACCTTCGAAACAATTTATTGTCTGCTACAACCATGGTGAAACCATGCAAGAACAGGAAAAAGGAAACTAAAACAGATCCTAAGAATTTATTTTCCACTTGGGCTAACATCAGTGAAATGAATAGCTGTTTTGCTTCAGTAGTTGCCTTTCTTTTGGGGTCGTCTTTTGCTCAGCAAGACTGGACAAAGATGAAATGGTATTTATGGGCCTTTTAATTTTTATTGTTTCATGTTTCTATTTTCTTGTTCTGATACACTTTTATTTAATATTTTGAAATATAACTTCCCAGTTCAGTCTCATTTTAGTTTCCCAAAGTAAATGCAATTTATGTGTTGAGGTGGAAAGAAAACACAGAAGGAAAGAATAAAAGTAGTGAAATTTTTCATATTTCAGATAAGAGCAAAATCTTTATGTAACTTGAAATATTTCCCATGCTTGCTTAAAAATCCATAAAATGAGCAACTGTTCATCAACTTAAGAGTTATATATGCGAAATCTCCTGCACACAAGTCAGGGCCAATGCATGACTGAAGATTTCTAACCATTTGTTAAATTTCCCACTCTACAAGTGCCAAAGGATTGAAGAGCAAAAATGAACGAGTGAAGACAAGGTTCCAAGTCACTAAACTGTAGAGACATCACAATCTTTTTTGGAGGGAGATACTGCACTTGCACTGTAGTGAGGAGAAATCTCAGTTGGCTTTACAGATAACACAGGATGTTAGACTTTTAACAGAAAGAAAATGGCAGAGGAGTACATATGAACAGAAAAAGAATAAGTAGCTCTACAAACACACCACAAACTTTTATGCCAGTACTGTTCAGCTACATGAAACTAAGCATCAGCTGCTGAATTTACATTGTGCAGGTAGTCTCTTGACTTGATATGTGCTTTTATAAAAAAGGATCCAATGTGTATGTATGAGTAAGATACAGAAACTTGAGCTATTGAGGTAAACATACAGACAGTGTCTTCCTGTGCACACAGGAGTGCTTACTTAGATTGAAACTCTGACTAAACAGATTTAGTCAGCACAGTCAGCTCACAACAGTAGCTGAGGTTCCCATGTGTAAAAATGCAAATTCTTTTCAAACATTATAACAGTAGTGGGAAAATCAGATCTTTGTTGCTTCTTATTTAGCATTAGTTAAAAGCAATGAAGCAATGAAACATCAGGTTCCAGGATTCTTTTTTCTTCTTGTTTTTTTGTTAATGGTGAGTTTAAAGCCATTATTTAAGGCATTTTGCGATCTGTCTGTAATTATATAAATGTCATTTCAATTTTGCTAGAATTCAATATAAAAAAGGCAAATGTACTGCACACAGGACCAATTATGCACTAAGAAATGTCCTTCAGGTACCTTCAACGAGGGATAAGCAAGGTAACAAAGTTAGCCTTCCATTTTCAGAACACTAACCAGCCCCTAACCAACTTTCATATCACCCCTGCAGCATTACCATTCGCTTTTCATAGCTGAGGAAAGCAAGGCACAGAAATGTAACTGAACTGCCTGAGGCTGTATAGTGATTTGGTAGCACGGAGAGATCTGAAGGTCAGAAGTTCCTGATTTCTTCCCCTGACCACTGTCTTTTTATGCTGCATTTGTCTTTGGTTCAGTTGCTTCAATTCAGGATGGGAGTCACTGATAGCACTAAACTGTTCCTGTGCTCTTAAATTTTATCATTTATGTTAAAATGCTCAGTTTCAGAGTGGAGGGAAACTTCCACCACAGCTAAAATTATAATTTTCCAGACCTCTTACCATCTTTACCTTCCTGATTTCCATACTTCTGCACCCCTATTAAGATTCAGAAGACCTGCTGGGAAGATGCAGAGGGGATGAAGCAGCTGAAAGAGTGCTAGACCAAAGGCTTCAAACAGTGACAAGAACACCTTTCCCAGCTCATGAAGTCTGCAGCACAAGCTGGATTTTGGGTTGGATTTTCTTTTTTTTTTCTAAAATACTGACCTAAATATTGCATTCACTTCACTTATCCTAAACCTTGTCAAAGGATGCTGGTTAGAAAAAGAGAAATAATATAATGCCTAAATACAAAATACATCTCCGTCACACATTCAAAAAACTCTGCAGAGATCAATTCTCCTTTTTTCTAGCACTTTCTATATCCTTGACCTGTATTTATTCATGGAATACACCAAAAGTCTTTCACTGGTAATAACAACTTTCACTGATCCAATTTTTACAGCTGTACCAAACAAAAAATAAAATTCCAGGATCTCTTTATTTAATAAATTATCAAAATGTATTTTTTGAGTGCTAATACATAAATATGTGTTCTTAAACACAGATTTAAAATAAAGGTGTAATTTATGTACTATGATACTAATCTCCAGCCCAGCAGTAGGTACTACATAACAGCAATAAGAATAACAGAGTGTTCTGGACACAAAGTAAAAACAAGAGGAAACTGGAAGACAAAAGGAAGTCAAGAAGAGCAAGTTTCTTTTTAAATTAGTTCTACTTTGTCCACATGTCTGTGTAGCTTTGCCAGCTTCCCACAGTAAGCAAGCAAAAGCCAAGAAGTAGAAACAAACGTCATCTCCCATTTCTATGCTTCATCCCTGAACTTCCTGGCTTCTGTGAGTTTATGTCAATACCTTGATAACAATTCTGATTTATATAAGCTAAAAACTTATGGCTTAATAGCTTTTTTACATATAGCATTTTTCCAATAATCATGTCGCTATGAATATCCCTATTTCTATATCCTATTTTCTAGAATCATCCTAAAACCCACATGGGAATGTGGTGCTCTCTGGAAACATACACTCTTAAATTATGCCATGCTAAACTAGAAAATGCTTTCTAGATTATTCAAAAATATCTCTTCTACACAACAAAAATCATGTCATTAGCAGAAGAAGTGATCAAATTTTGATGTAAATCTCACATGTGGACATCCTTCCAATGCACAGAGATTACAGCTGACTGCAGCAACAGAGGCACTGAACTTGTGTGCCATCCTGTCTAATGATTATTGAATTGCAATTATTATATTTTCTTCTTTCAGGTGAATCCCAGCTGCTACAAAACATTAAACCATAGATAAGAAATATATACCACAGAAGAGGATGGTAGAATTTTTTAAACTTGCATTTGACTGGGCATTATGGGTTATCTTGCAGGAAGAAAATTGCTGCTTGTGACAAATTAACACTCTTCCAGACACCACTTACACATCAGCACATTTGAGATTGTTTTCCTTTTATCCTCCTCATCTAACAAAATCTGAAAACCAAGCAAGAGCATATTTCATTTCACTGCTTCAGTAGCAAAATGGACTAGGAGCTTTACTAGGCTCATCAGTTTCTAGTTCCTCTTGCACACAAAACTTGTATTTCTCAGTGTCAATGTCCTTAGAAGAAGAGTGAACACAGCATTCAGAATCATTAGTCATCTTTCATGCTCTGGAGGTCCTTCTTGACCAATTTAGTAAAGAACAATGCTGTGCAAAAGAGACAGGATGGCTGCTAATGACAGGCAACAGTTGAATATTTTATGCCACCTTAAAAAAGTTTCAGTAACTGAAGGTGTTCTCACATTAATTCTTTGCATCAATTATTGACAGAGAATTTAATTTAAAGGCAACTAGTCAGTAACCTAGGGGTACTGTTTTAAATAATTTATAATTGCTGCATGGGTGTAATCATATTGCTATTGATTAAGATCCAGTCACTTCTACCAGTCCAGCATGTCTTATGCTAATTAATTTTAGTGATATCACCTTTTTAACTCTGTATTCCCTGGTAACAGGAACTCATTATTAAAAAATAATTTAATCAGGAGCAATCTTTTAAAGTGTATTTGATTAGGACTTGCTAGGATGTTGAAAAAGTGGATTTAAATGAAAGTAAAATTAGAAACCGAAGATGGATAAAGACAGTCTGCTAATTTCCAGAGAAAAGCAAGAATGCTTTGAAGACCTTAGATTTTTTTATTAGATATGGGAAAGAAGATTAAGATAGAGTTATCACTGTTGACCCTTGATCCTGAAGTTGTTACATGTATTAACTCCTGTTTAAATCAATACATATTTTGAACAGTACCTTTCTAGTGAATTGCAATTCTCAGTATGGCCAGCCTAGGACCAAACTAAACAACCCAATAAAATACAATATAACATTCATGTCAAGAATGGAAAGCTCTTCACAGCATATTGCTCTCCTGTCTCACATATAAGTCCTCAGTAGAGACCAACTCTTGCCTTCATGTGATCTACCATGGCACATTCCAGTAACTGTTCAGGCTGTTAGTGCTTGATGAAACCTGCTGGCCACACTGACTTATCCATCACTGTATCATCGTTTCTTTGTGCTCTACTGTCTACTTCATGCATCAGTGGTCTCATCATACACATGGACTGTACACTTCAAATCAGGAACCGACTTTTTACTCTGGGTGACAACTTACATGGTGTTCAGGAAAGCAAAGCTGATTTGACTCTTAGGTGCTGCAGGAATACAGGCAATAACAGTATGGCAAAACCATCCCAAAGCATGGGAGCACATGTTTAGTTCTCCAAAATCCACAGCAGACATCCCATTCAAGGACTTCAGTCCAGCATATCCCCTTTTTTATGTTAATAATTACCGATGATAAATGTTTCCTGCACCTATAAGTCTTCATCTACAAACAAGCAATTTGAAAAGACAGATGCTTCAAAGGTATAGTCTTAACACTTCCTTATGAGGTCTGGTAAACTTATTCTAGGTTTTCTCAAGAAGGCTTCAAATTTATACAGGCAGTTTAAAACTGCAATGGAGTTTTTCTTCAGATAAGGACAGTGGGAAAGGTGCTACAAGAGCAGAATCAGAGAAAGTTTTCATTAATAAGCACAAATTTTTTGAAAGAAAGTTGATATAAGGATAAAAGTCTGTCACAGAGAGGAAGAAACTGGAACATAAGGAGGAGGTAATAAAAAAAAAAAGGCACTAAAGAAGGCCTGTTTCTGATCTTTTGGAATCTTTCCATTGAGATGAGGGTGCTGGATGGGAGCATAGGCAGAGAAGACATTGCATATATCCAGTATCAGCAAGGACACGGGTCAGAGACTAAGAAGACAATGAGTATAATCATATCTACTGAAGTCAAAACATTTAGCCTATAAGTAAAATGACAAATCCTGTAATTTGAACTTGACACATGCTAGGAACAAACATCCACAAACTAATGCCACAAAGGACATGCAATCTTTGTCCCTGAAGACACCATTATGTAAATTAAATTGAATCTAGTCTACTTTGAGGTTTGCAATCAAATGGGCATTTTTAATATCAATAAAAATTGAGCTTTCCCCAGAGAATCCAAATCAAGCTGCTTCCACAGAACAAAAGGAAAATGCTGAAACATATATGCTTTTAAGACAAGTCTACATAAAATTGTTAGCAAAACTAGTACATTCAAATCTACTCTGACAAATAAATCATGAGGAAAAATAAACTGATCTGACATTTGTACTCTCTCAGAATAAAGAAACCAGAAGTTTGTGGATGGCAAGGAACACCTTGGTACTGGAGGGCCCACCATCCACACCCATTGCAACCAGCACTCACTTTACATTTTTGGAGAAAAATAGCCCCAAAATACCAATGACTGCCTATGATTTACTCTGTTCATGTGGTAGGGAATAGTGATAAGTGTAAGTGGCTGTAGTCTTAGACCTATGATTTTCATCTATAAAGTCTTTAATATAAATATGCTATTATGCACAAATGCTAAATAAATGATTTACACAGTTAAAAATCAAGGAAAAACCAAAACAATAATTAAGCAAGTATGGCTTGTTTTTTAATAACAAAATTGATGCCCCGTGGATCAACCTCATTGCTAATCTATCTTGAATAATGGCTTTGTTAACAAAATTGCGACTGCAAAAGGTTGTGTTTGACAGTCACACCTGGTAGTATGAGACTATATTTCAAACAGTTTGGAAAAAAAATACAGCATTAAATTTACTGAATACCTTGGCTAGGGTTAAGTATTTTATGCAGGCATCAGCATCTTTAAGGAGTTCACCTTTTAAAAGGAGCAGGTTTTTTGTTGTAAATGGCACTGACACTACAACAAGAAAGTTCATTTCACAAAGATGATTCATTAAGAAATAAAATATTCATGGCTGACAGCTTGAAGGATCGCCATACAGTTTTATTCTAATGCACCTGTCCTCTTTGTCAAGTCCAATATGGGATGTCATGTCGCCAAAGTTTTATTTAGAAATTGTTTGTCAGAGTGAGCTTTCTAATGTGAATGAAAAATTCATTCCCTCATTAAGAAGATTTTCCATGAAATGTCTAGGATTTTCAATGAACACCAGGACATGAACCAATTACTGTTAAACACTTAAAGAGACAGTGTCCTGGCTCACTCAGCAAAACCCTTAATGCACAAGTATATGGAAAGAACTCAATATCTATCAGGAAAACGCAAATGAAATATCAGTTTTATTTTGGTTTATGTGCTCCTTCCTTCTTTCTGCTTTCTCTCCTCTTTCTTCTTTTCTCAGTGACAAATGGAAAACCACAAAGTTTGAGAGGTCTTAGTAAAATGCAAATAAGGGATGCCGAGTATTTGTATATGACTTGAAGGACAAAGACATGGCATAAATTTATGAAGACCTGAATTAATTAGTCAAAGAGATGTAAAGCTGACAGCAAAATTTCAATCAATTTCTTACTTTATTTGATGAAGTCTTCTCCACTCCTTTTTGTTGTCTTTTCCTGAAAGTTTATCCATGCCAACTAAGCCAGCACCTGCCTCAAGCCCTGAACTTGGAGGATCACAGGACCAACACACTGCAAAGAAATAGGCATTACCAAATCACTTTCTAAGGTATACTTTTTCCTTGATTCTCACTGCTGACTGTTTTAATGTATGCAATGACCTATGTCCTGAAGACTATTTTTTTTCGTAAAGGAACTTCACTTGGACTAACAAGATCCCTATGACCAGGTCTCCACAGACATGCACTCTTTTCACCCAGATTTTTCCACTGTGAAAAATAATTTAGCTACTTAGTCCAGACTTCAGGCTGCAGACAATTCACTGGGAGTAGAAGCTGGGCTGCTGGACATCTGGAAACCTGAGGCATCTTATACCTGGTCTGATCTCTTCCCTGTGTATCAGCTCCTGCCATCAACCTGCTCCAGATCCACCCATCCCATGGTACAGATGGTCTGTGTACATGTAGTGAGTCTGATAGATCCTGATTTACAGCTCATTCACTGCCTCTGGAACCACCATTCCTGAAGGAGTCATTCCTAAAGGGCCCAACCTTCCCCAGAGACTACTAAAAAACAGTATGGGACAGTGTGGAAGCACTTCAAATACAGGTTATTTGCATGTCTGCAGGGACAGGTGCTCTCTCCTCACCTGATAAGCAGACAGAGGTGGGAGGATGACATTCTCCTCTACAACCCACAGTGTGGAACTCAAGACTTTTCTCTCCTGTGTACAGAATCTCAATGCTTACTTAAAAAACCTCTATTCTTCAGTAATTCCAACAAGTAGCTTTTTATCTTTCTAATAAATGTTAGTAGCAATTGGAAATCTTGGAAATTCATGCCATGTAGATTAAACCTGTTAATATCTGAAAATAGTGATGTTGTTTCAGCCACCCAAATTCCCTACTTCTAAAGAATTCTTAAAAAATTGGGGGTTTATGTATATTAGGGCTCACTTTGAAGCTGCATGTGAAGTTAACTTTCCTTGCACTTCCAGGAATTTTTATATGTAATCTATCTTTTACAAAGTATAGGCCATTAACTTTGTGCAGTGCTACCTATAATTACTTTCACTGGGAGAATAGTCAAGAACTATTTATATTGTTTTAAATTTGTTAGTTTTGTTCTAGACTAGAGTAGGAGATATTTCAACAGATGAAGAAGTGTTTTCTTAGATGATCAATATTAATTTAACCAATTGTTATGGTCTCAAGAGCCAAAGTGTGCTCTTGTGCTAAGATGAAAGTGTTTATTCTGAGCAAAAGTTATTCAAATATTTATAAGACTAGATAATTTAGAAAAGAAAATACACATGGCAGGAGGCAACACTGAGCCATATTTTCTTAGCCACTCTTTCACTTATTAAAGATAAGAAGTTTAAATCAGCAGTGTGATCAATAATTTCCTCACACAACTTTCAGATGAAATTTAAAGTTCAGTTTGTTTTTTCTCTTGAAGAACTGATGCAGAAAGAGCTGCAGAAATATGTCCATAACACAGAACTTATATTCTTCTTTGAATAAAATTTTTCAAGATGCTACAGAAAACTTCATATCAGGGCTTCATATACCATATATATATATATATATATATCAGTTTATGCTCCATAATGTATAACAGAAAATCTAATAATGCCTAATATCTAAGCCCAAGCAAACTGAAGGCAAATGTTAAGATCTTTCTGCCTTGTGATAACACTGATATGAACCAATTGTCCTTATTTATCCTAGCCCTTATAGTCCATATTCTACTTCACATAGGTGAATAATTGAAAGCAAAAGCCAGAGGAAATCATTAATAGTTTTATCATCTGGTAAGGTCACCCAGTTGAACATCCTAATTATATAATCATAAATGCAAATCATTATTACTACAAACATGTGAAGAAAGGGAGCTAATACTTTTTGTTCCAAATTTTGCCTTGATAAACTCTTTCTTATCACTTTATCTATGAGGCATACTTAGAAACTGCAACTATTTTAGTCCTTGCAATCTGATAGTACTTTTTCCTCGAAGTAAGAATAGAATATGCCTTCCAGCTACCATTCTTTTTTAAACACTGATTGTAATACAAGGTACAATAAATTATTGCAATAACCTTTCACCCCTCTAGACCTAAGTTCAAATATAACCGATGTCAGAAAGAAAATGAGTTTGTTATTTTAAGCTTAATCACATGACACACCTAAATTCTCACAAGTAACCCAACTGAGGTGCTCTGCATTGGGTATGCTCATTTCCCCTCTTCCTATCAAAAGTTCCCCCAAAGCCCCCACATAAATCACAGCAAACTCTGTCCCTGATTTAGCAACATGCATCAGATGCATAACCCTCTCTGTGTGAGTGGCTCACTGAAAGCACTAGGATTCCACAGGCATGCAAACATATATGTCTGCTGAAACATTGGCAGAACTGAGTGTAGTGGTCAGGAAAGGGTTATAGCATTCAAGAAACCACTGTACAATGAGACTTTCTGTAGAACACATCAACTTGTCCTTGCCTGCTAATAACAACATTTTGAAAATGTACTAGTCTTTTAAAAGGGCAAATTAGGAGTTCTGGGGCTCTCAGAACCAGCAAACACAGAAAATCAATTAAACTAACATGTAAAGCTTAAATTTATCACATTGTAAACTCATATTTTATGCCTCCACTTTAAGTGCACTTAGATGATCTCCTGGAGGAATTCAAGAAGTGTTATCTTATTTTGTGCCCAAAACCAGAAAAAGAGCTCCACTGGGCTTGCCAGGCTGTTAAAATTAAAACAGTTGTTTGAGCACAGCATAATATATGAGATGTTTAAGGCATTTTCCCCTAGAATTTTGGTTTATCTTCTTTAGTTAATTTTCTGAGATAAAAACCAGTTATAAATAACCTGGAGGCACTTTCAGTCTGCTGCTTGTGGGATGGCAAATCTTTAATAGCCAGAAATTCTGCCTCTTAGAGATCTCTTGAGGGAATAATAGTACTTTGAAAATTATCCAAAGGAAAATAAGCAAAAAGCATTATTAAAATTATAAAAACCTGTAATTATGCAGGAAGTTCTCCTATATTTATAAGCTAATGAACTATCACCCATAGGCTTTTATTTTTTTCCTTTTTAAATACCAGCATTAAAATATTCATTGACTATAATCAATACAAACTGCTTGTTTTCATCAAAATTGATTATATAAGACTTACAAGCTAAAAAAGATTTCTGCAGGACAAACCCCTACAGACACGTGTCACACAAACAAAGATGAAATAAAATCTAACAATTAAAACAGATGAGGCTTAAGAATTGAAGCAGAAATGCCCAAAAGTTTTTGTTTTCAGTACTCTAGAATCAAGAGGAGTTATACCCTGACAGCATGTAAAACAACTGAAATATGAAATTAATACTTTCTCTAAACCAAAGACTACAATAACAATATCCTGGCTGTCATCCATTGACTATATATATAATTACCACAGTGCCTACTACCAGAAAAGTAGGAGGCAATTCAAAACAAAAATTGAGTCTGCCAGACTAGATGCTGTAAGATTTATTCTTGTCAAAGATCTGTAGCCATAGATAATAATTGAAGTTCAGATAGTTTCAAAAAAATAAAGTTTGTGGAATATAAGACCAATCTTTCTCCTTTTTTTAAAGGTCTAAAACTGCTCTAGAAATCTGCAAGTCAATCACATTGTCAACATTAGCAAGGAAAATGTCTGAAAAACATTTGGACAGGCAAGGTAGAAAGGAACGTATAATAGAAAATAACTGGTGGAGATTGAGAAAGGAAAATTGTGCCTAACGAGTCTCCTTGACTTTTCTGAGGTTACAGAGAAGGTTGATGA
This sequence comes from Colius striatus, assembly GCF_028858725.1. Taxonomy (NCBI): domain Eukaryota; kingdom Metazoa; phylum Chordata; class Aves; order Coliiformes; family Coliidae; genus Colius; species Colius striatus. The sequence continues at coordinate 16,641,060 of NC_084772.1, read as the reverse complement.
TAGTAGTGCAAATGGTATAATTTATTTGGATTTTCAGAGTGCCGGCAATGAAATTTAATGTAGGAAAGGTAAGAGCTACAAGGATGGACAAAAGGCCTAAATTTAAGTATCAAGAGAGAAAAGAAAAAGAGATGGTTAGTAAGAGGAAATTAACTACAGCAGCAAAACTCAAATCTTATATTGTGCAGATAAAGTCAATTTGACTTGCTACTTTTAACTCAAGACAAATGATTAGACAAGTGCAAAATAAAGAATTTTGAATTAGAGACAATCAGACAAAACACTTTCTCATAAGGAGAATAATAAGTCTAGAAAGACTGTCAAAGCATATTTGTTGTCATTGTGCTGAAGGAAAAAACACAATTTACTGGGTGACTCACATTGTTAAAATGCTACAAACCCTGATGATTATAGTCCTGCTCATACTTATCAATTTAGAATGACAAAAAGGAGTCTTTTTTTTCCAAATGTAATTGCACTCTCCCTTACCTAAAATAAAATGTAATGAAACAATACTGAACTTTTCATGTATACAGTTTGAGAGATATCTTAAAAACTCCACTGAAGACATCACATTTGACAGGGAGAGTTTCTAATGCCATGCAATGCTGAGATTTGCAAAATCCAGACGTACATTTACTTTTCATTGATATTAAGCTCCCATTTATTAACTTAATTCAGTGCTGTGGAACTCACACAGTTGTAAAAGCTTTTGGCTAAACTTCTTTCTCCCTAGGATTTTCAAAATTTCAGTGTAAGCTGTCTGCAGATCTTTTCTGTACACGGAGTGATGTGGCAAGCCTTTAAGCAACAGTTCAGATGTTCTCCCAAATTTTCATTAGATATTGCTCACACAAAATTCAGATGAAGCATTTCCAGTACATTTTTCAATTATTCATAATCTGCAACATTAGCTAAAATCTGCACTTGGAAATCCATTGCCAGCAATGTGTGTATTTGTGCGTGTGCATGACAGAGATGGATTTTTTTATGCTGGTCCCTCCAAGATCACAAAGTAAACATTATGACTTCTCCCTTGAACAATGAAACAAACATCTGCTTATTCAATAAAAATATATATAATTCCGAATTACCAAAATCAACCCAACTTTGAATGATTCAATCAACAGGAGGAGAAGTTTCTGCGAATCATGGGAGTGTACTTTGGAGATATGCAATCTGGACTGCCTATCTCTCAATTCTCCTTTACCTCCTTAACAACTTTAGATGCATAAATAAAATCTAGGACATTCCATTTATATTTTTAACTTCAAACCAGGCATGAGAGAAAGCATTTTGCTGAATGTCAAATTCACATAAATATTATGCATTAAAAATGTAGTTGCAAGACCATTTTTTGAGGTTTCAGTTTCATTAATCACGTTGCCTCTAGTGGGGATCACTGGATTTCACTCTAAATAGTTTGTATCCATGTAGCATAGCCTACAATTGCCTTTCCATTTTTTCCCTCCTTCCTCTCCACTGCTGAAAAAAAAAGCGTAACTATTCACACTAGCAAGGATGAAGGCTGACCATCAAGACTTGCTGAAAGATATTATGGTGCTCAGCAATAAAATGGCAGATGAAATTAAATGTAGACAAATGTCAAGTGATGCACATGGGAAAAACAAATGCCACTTTGTATGACTGCACTAAACTTTGGATGCAAGCACAAGATCTTGGGGTTCTAACAGAGTCCTGTAAGAGCATCAGCTCAATGCTCAGTAGCCATTAAAAATTAAATATAAAGTCCGGAATTATTAGGAAAGGAACAGAGAAGAAAAGACACAATTATGTCACTGCATAAATTGGTGATCCATCTGCATCTTGAAAACTGTGTGAAGTTCTGGTACTCTCATCTTGAAAGATTATCACAGCAGTGGAATGCTACAGAGAAGGGCAAAAAAGATGAGTACTATGGAGTAACTTTTGTATACAATTAAATTCTGGATTTTCTCTCTCAGAAAGAAACAGCTGACAGAAGACATACTTGTGGTTTACAAAACCATTAGCAGCTTGGAGAGGGTGAATAGGGACAGACTGCCTTGTTCAATACAAGAGCTGGGTGCCATTAGACAGCACTAGCACCAAGCTCCAAACAAGTAAAAGGACTCACTGAATTTTGTATGCAATATGAAGTTAAGCTGTTAAATCCCTCCTATAAGACACTGTGGATGCTACACATTTATGAGTCAAAAAATGACTGATTAATGTAAGTGACTAGAGGCTGAGAGAGAGTTAGGCTAAATCCTCTGTTTGTTGATTCTTCACCTCTTTCTACAGCTTCTGCTGTTGTCGTTTGTCAAAGCAAGTATTCTAGACTGGTTTTAACTTTGGTCTGACCCTGTGTGAGCAGTTCTTATGAAGAATTGCCACACAAGACATACCATTAAAAGAAACGAGAAGCTATTGGATTGAAAGGTAGGTGGTGGACCAAAATGTGGTGGATAAACCTGAGGAACAGCTCAAACAAATACTTTCTCCCATAAGATTTATAAATGAGCATGACTGTGTATATACTATCAATAACACACACCAAAAAGCCAGGTCAGCCTTTTCCTTTGTAACATCCTTCTTTTCTTCTTCACCAAGTTGTAGTCTAATAAAGTTTGATTTCAAAAATAAATGCCCATAGGGACTGCACCCAGCTGCTTTCTTACACCTGCAGCAAAAGGCACAAGGTTTTGCTAGGACAGGCTCAACCTACAGGTAAATGATGATGCTAAATCCCATCTTTCCTTAGTCCATACTCCAAAGCATTCTGTGCTGCAAACACCATACCATACCATACCATACCATACCATACCATACCATACCATACCATACCCAAAATGATGGTTTGGGACCCCTGAGGAACTCTATCCTTTATTACTTTATTGAAATAAATGTAGTTATATTGCTTTAACTACAAATGAATCAAATGTAATGGTTTAATACAATAATCACCCTAAGGAAGAAATAGACATTGCAGACTGATGTCCAAATTACCCTGGGGGATCACTTACTTCTAACAGGTCTTTGTTTCTGCATTTGTATACAGCTCCTGTACGCAGACCATTGCAAGTGGAAAACTCCTTTCATATCTTCTTTTCTCTCCTCTTTTAGCCAATGTGGGTTCATCTGTTACAGAGGACAACACAGTGGCACTGCTTTTTTAAACTGTAGTCTCTTGATTGACAAATACAGTCCCGTCAGCATGTTAGCCAAAACAATCAAATGACACTAACAATGCTACTTCCCCTCCATGGAAAATTCTTCAGTGTAGTTACACTGAGGGTGACTATATACCTCATGTCTCTTCCTTTTGTACGGATCTATACCATTGGCATCAGCATTCAGAGATGGATATAGAGCCATGACCATCTTCCCTCAACTAGGGAGATGTAGTTACCATGGAGAGCCCACATTTTTACAACAATCATCCTGTTGGAAAGGCAGAAAAACACAAAAACCCACCCAAGAAATACATTTCTTTGGGGATTTTTGTTTTGTTATTGATCTCCCCATTCTCCTCAATTAAAATGACCTTTGGATATGTTTCAGTCTTTTTTTTTTTTTTTAAATTAATTTCTCTTGTCATTCTTAAAAAAAAAAAAAATCTTTCAGAAAATAAGAGAAAGAGGAAAAGCAAAGAGCTCTTCCCTTCTTTCTTGAAAGCATTTTAAACCTATGTTTGAACTGACTTTCAAAGGAGACAGGCTTTAGTTATCCTCTGATACCGGGTCTGGTTGAATAGTATTCAACACCATTCAGCACCATCTTTTTTGAAGACTGTGTCTTGGTTTATTGTCAATGTCCTTGATCAGAGCACAGAAGCATTTACTTAGGAAAATAACATTAAATGGCAGCCCATGGCAACAATAACAGCTCTACCGCCAGCATACACTCGCAGAGGATGCATGGGTGGCTCGATGGCCCTGAACACTTAAGTACATTTTTTTCCTTTCAATTCCCTCTGGTACATTAATTTTTATTGATAGCTTATAGCTATGGCAAGTGGTCTTGGTTTTACTAACTTGCAGGACTGAAGAATATCACTGATGTGGAAAAAAACCCCAACATAACAACAAGCTACCTGGCTACCAGGCTGTCTGTTTTGATTTTTGAACCACAAGCCTTGATTAAATTAAGAGGAACATTTCATCTTCCGTCCCCTACTTTATCTGCTCACTCATTAATTTCTTTTAAATATGAAAATTTCATAGAAGTGTTATCTGATTTGCTCTGCAGACCTGGATAGAAAGGATAGTGGATTTGGGATATGCACATTTTCTTCTTTTGCAACCTATTCTTAATGGGTCAGATGAATCCTAAGGAAAATTCTTTGAGTGCTGATGCTACATGAAACTGTAAATCGTAACAAGTTGCAGGCAGAAATAAAACAAAAATCACTTTATTGCAAAGAAATTTGATAGTGCTCATTGTCATTTCATTTTCCTTGTCTGTATTACAAAAATGTACCTGCTCCCAGATTTATCTTAAAAACCCTATCTACTAAAACAAGGCAGAAAAACAAATTCATCTGATCATTTGCATCAAATAGCTGATTTGTGACAAAATGAAAAAAGATTATAGCATTACAGAGAGTTCCCACTGACCAGGTCTGTAATCAAGCACTTCTAGAGCCCATGCTGGAGGTTACCCTCTGAATTCTGGTGTTAATGGATCATGCTGAGGTTTGTTTGTTTTTTCCCACTGAAATTTTAGGGGACATTATGTTAATTCAAACTGAAAGCAATTTCTGTTATTTCTACATATGTGACATAAAAACGACCTTGGATTGTTACAACAGCAACACAGCTGCATATCAGTGGCAAGAAATCTGGAACATGCAGAGATTGCTGAGTCAAGCCTTTAGAAGTAACACACACATTAGTAATGTTAATGATACTTGAAGAAAAGTGTTTTTAAAAACCAGTGCATTACAAATCTTCCATTAGAAAACTTGGAGCTCTTTTAAAGCATTCTTTCATTGAACGTGAAATTAGCACTATGTTCACATATGGGTCATATTTTACTGTTCATTGTTACTGACCAAATCCTATGATTAACCCTGCACGGGCATGAAAGAAAAGGGGTACTGAACAGAGCACAAAATATCCCTCTGCATATACTCCAGGTTGAGGCTTCACATAGGGTTTCTACAGAGTATCAGTGAGTCATGTAGACTTTACAGAAGAAACACATTGCCAGCACTCATCCCTCCACGAAACTCATGGTGACTGCACCTCAGTGCCACATCTACACAATATGTAGGGGACATGCTTCAGTTCACCCCTGAATATCTTGCTGAGCAAACCAGAAGGAATAGTGACTAAATGAACATGCCCATTTCCTCTGTTTTTGCTATAGTCCAATCGTTCAGCTTGTGCTATTAGTAGACCTACTTTAACACTGCTGCCTTTTGATGAGTATTTGCCTTTGGAGGAAGTAAGAGTGCCACTGAGTCTTGGCTCTAGAAGTGTCAGAAATCACTGCTAAACCATATGGAGCCATAGCATTCTCACCAGCACCACCCAGTTGAATTAATTGCTAGTAGCAGTCATCCCAGGGGCTCCAAAAGCAGTGAAATATGTAGATGGCTGCTATAAAGACTGACTCCATAAGCTGTAGTCTCAGCATGCACGTTCTGTAGGACAGACATCTCTCTTAAGAAGTCTTTGCATAGTTTCCAGCATAGCAGAGACTCTCGATAAGGGGTCTTTGGGCACTACAGCATGCAATGAAATACCACTGATGATGACTGAACCAAAAAGACAGGAAATAAAACTAAGACTAAAAATGGGATTCATCTTCACTCCTAAAAAACAATGGGTGTTTGGATCTGATTGCAAAATATTAAGCTAAAAAAATATTCACAAGCACCTTCTTTCCCAATTAAACAATGATTACACATAATAGTAATTACACAATATATTAATTACCAAAGTTACTCTCCATTTGACAACACATAAGGTGAGTAGTGCTCGAAGGGAACCTCACATTCCTGCACGCACTGGACACGCTGCTACAAAATGGGATTACACTGGGTCCAACTGCAGGAGATTGCTAGGGTAAAGACTTTTTAGAAAATCAGAGATATAAGCTCCTTTAATAATGCATCTGATTTTTCATTTGTGTACTCTCATCTTTGTTTTGCCTTTTTCAACACTTGACTACTCTGAAAGGAGGTAATGAAATCCAACTAATCAGCATTTTCAGAGATGAATCTGATCTCCAGGAGCTCTTTGGGAAAAATGATTGAGGCACATGGTTTTTTCAGCTCTGATTAGGAATCTGCAATCAAAAATTATGTTTACATAAAGAAACTTAAATATTATCAACAGCATTTAGCACTTCAGAATTGGTACTAATGATGAAAATGAAGTACTAGTGAATCTCATTTTAAATTTTTAATATTTAAAACAACAACAACAAATCTTTTCCCTTTTAACCACAAGAGCTATGACTTCCTGATGAAAATCCCAAAGGTATTTTCTTCTCTGGAAGGCATATTTCCCTCTAATTAATTAGAGCGAGGGACTGAGGCAAAGGGAAAGGATGAAGTAGAACCTGACTGCTTTCTGCAACTCTTGCTGCTCTTGACAGAGAGAAATTCCCCCTGTAAAGCTATTTTGCTATGATTTTAGCACCTGTTTACAGAGTAGGGTCTCAGTCCTTCATTCAGTGAAGTCTGTCGACAGGAGCAGGGAGTGTATACAGTCTATCTCTATACTGGCCAGACACACTTGTTTTGGTATAGTAGAAAGGGTCAGAGTGCCTGTCATAAGGACGGGCCCAGGAACATCTTTTTTAATGCCTTAACTAAAACAAAGTATTGATTAGGATTGCTTTTAATATGCTTCCTAAATGTTTGTTTTTCTTTTCCTTCAAGGCTTCCCAGTAGCTGAATTTTAGAAGCAGCTTATCAGCTCTTAAAATGTTCAGGTCTATATGTAAGTTTTCCTACTCATATGTGAGGGGAAATACATTTTAACTGAACTGAGAAACATCTTTTCTAACAGTTAGATAAGGAGGGAAGAGAGAGAGTGTTCTACAATCATATAAAAAGATCTTGGCAAATGCTTCTGCTATACTTAGACTGAATAAGAGATACAGCAGATATTTTGTCATTTGTTTCCTGGGTTTTTGACTGGCTATAGCACTAAGGAAAGTGTTACCATAAACATTACTGAATTGCTAGAGGAAATTTTATTGTCTGCCAGATTCACAAATTGAAATCGATCTTCACTCTACCAATATCGGTTTTGCCAAAGTTTCTGCAAAGTAGACACAACAAAATATGGTAGCCTTTCAGGTTACTTCTGATTCAATCCATATCATTTGTCTTGAAACTAAAGTTTTTTTTCTCTTTTTTTTTCATCTGACTGCAACATATAATTTTAGTCAGCTAACACTAAATTAGACACCCACTCAGATTTATTATGATAAGAACATTCAGTAAGCTAATTTCAGGATGATGACTCCTATAAATTCTTATAATTTATTATTTAGTACTTTGGTTTTTAATCATTAAGTACGTGAAGACTTTGTAGGTCAAACCTGTATTAATGAAGACAGTAATCTATTTTTCAAACTCTCTGCTCCTCACCCACCTTTCAAATTGTAAATTAACAGAAATATCTTTAAACATATGTAGAAGAACAAAGGGAAAAATTGGGAGTATTTGCAGCACCATTTAGCTAACCATTCCTGAGATCGTGTCTATTAAATCAATTTCCCCACAATTTTTTCAGCTCTTACCAAAGGGAATGCTGAAATCAAACAAAACAAAAGATAGTCCTAAATGAGCAATTTTAATAATCAGAACAGCAAAAACGAATTGAAATTATGCAATCATAAGCACTAAAGTTTTCATTAGATTGTTACATTAGCACAAATGGGGTCATTTAGAAGACCTTTCTCTTGCTGGCCACAGGTTTCTGAAACTTAAATATTAACCATATGAATTTTTTAAGAGGCAAGTAGAGATATCAGAGGAGAACTTCTTTTTCACTCAAGCCCATTGTTGGAGTACAGACTGCCTAACAGCTCTTTTATGTGGGCAGTATTGGAGGGAGTTCTGCTGCCATACTGCCTCTGCCTATTTAAAATTATCATTCTGATTTTACATGTGCTGGTCCTCAGCACATATTGACCTTTTACTTATTATACTACATCTGTTTGTTTTTACATCTAATATTTTGTCCTCCATTCTCTGGTGCTCTTCTCCTCCCTGGGACACTTAATCCTTACAACAACACTGGACATTCTTTTCAGGAATGCATTGGGACTGAAAATCTGAATATATCACACACAGAACAACATATTAAACTACTCAAGAATGCTGTAAATCAGTTGAAATGTATTTTTAGGAAGAGCTCCCATAACTATTGAAGATCTCACATGCATTTATCTTTTGTCCGCTATTGCAAACTTAGTGACTCATTTGTTACTGGAAATAATAGTTGTGTCATCTATTCATGCAATTAATAAAGCTTTTGTGTCATGTGTACCTAGTAAATGAAATTCACAACAGGAGACAAAGCATTGCAAACAAAATGAATGCTAGAGCTGAAACAGGTTGCCAGCGGTTCACCACCAGTCTTTTCCTTTTGTAACCTTCCAGCACAGGAACAAATATCCCAGGAAAATATTTAATACAGTGTATGTATGAAAAAAAAGTCAGGATTGCAAAGTATTTTATTCAGTCTGTAGACAGACTGTCTACAGTCAGTCTCATCTGTCAAAAATATATTTGGTTTTGGTAAAAATCACGTGAAAGAGAGTCTCACCTTCACTCAGATGTATAGAAAAGAGCATGGAAGATTTCCAGAATGGCAACAAAGGATTGCAAAACTGGAATCCTTTCAGCACTCACCGATTCACACATAGAACAAAGCACTGGCAATCACTGTGTAACTATGACTAGAGCAACAGGCATTAACTTGGTCCCTCATTTCCACAATTTTTACCTCTGGAAAAACACAAACACAGGAACAGTTTGGGTGGTCATACAGGACAGGAATGAAGGGTGAAATGAAAACAAAGAAAAAACTGGGCTTGCTTGTGGCCTATAAAATAAAGGAATGGAAAACTGCAAGTCAGCATCTCTGCAAGTTTCTTAGACCCAAGGGGTGTAAATAAGCCACAGTCCAAGTAGAGGTGAGGTCATGTCCAGAGGATGGAAACAAGGACTAGGCGAAACACAGTTAGCTGAAGGACTGAACTTTTAAACTGACAATTTCATATTCAAGAAAACATCAGGAAAACATGTAAGAACGCACGTTAGTCCTGAGACAATGCACAATGTGCCCGAGTACAACCATATAAAACCACGAGATTAAAATTTACCACAAAGGTGTTAAAAAAAAAATAAGATTTCCCTAACTTGGATACTAATACTTTACACTAGGTAGATTTCCTCCCGTTCCACTCCACTGTCACAACTAATAGTAAAGTACCATATCATTCACTTAAAAATCTTTAGCAAGCTTTTTAAAAGTAATTTGGTGTAGATGGCTAAACTGATGGCAATGGATGTTGGAGTTCTGTCTCAAATCAAGCTGTATTATAAAAAGCATGAGTGGGAATTTACATGATAAGGAATGTTCTCAAGTCTTTTTCTTTGTCTTATGTTTCCACAATAGGCATTCATAAGCCAAAGAGAGAAAAAAGTGTTTCCCTTTCTGGAGCGATCACTTCCAGAAACTGAGCAGGCAGCTCCCTCACAAAGGCCACTTTGTCCTTGGCTACTGCTACTGGAGAGATTCACATCTGTAGCAGGTTAGGCCCGGCCAGCAACTAAGTGCCACTTGCTCATTCTTCCCTGCCACTGGTGGGATAGGGAAGAGATCAGAAGACATGGTAAAAACTGAAATAAGGACAGTTTAAAAGGCCAACAGAAGGAGAGATGAGAAAATAATAACATTACTAATTAAAAAAGTATATGTGAAGCAAGTAATGCAAAATGCAATTGCTCACCAATCAGAACTTGATGTTCATCCCCTCCCTTCCTGAGCCCCAGCTAGCTCCCTCAGTTATATACAGCAGATATTGAATATCCCCTTGGCTAGTTTGGGTCAGCTGTCCTGGCTGTGGCCTCTCCACAGCTTGTTAAATTAGCCCTATTTCAGCTGAACCCAGGACATTATAATCAGATTCTTAATGATGCTCTAATACTCAAAAATCCAAGCTTTGAGATGACAGAGAACGACTTCGTTTGTTTTCACTGAGAACAAAACTGGCTGTGGTATGGCTGACTTTGGTCTGCAGACCCTAACTTGCTGGGGTGTAGACCAAATCAACAAATCTTTTTACAAAGGCCACTGCACAGCTGTGAAATGATAACTTTCAGGCACTGCAGATTTGGGTCATATTTGACCTAATGATCTAGAAGTGAAAGTCTCCTTAATCCCATTACTAATGCTCTGACTCATCCAGCTCCTGACTGTAAAACTGTCTGCTAAATTCCTTAGGAAGTTATGTTTTAATCTGAGAATATTAATTACATTTAAAATTATGACTCCCCCATGATTTATAACCTCATAGAAACTATTGCATTTCCATATGTGGTTTTGCCATTTTTGCTTCTAAATACCTATCATTTTCCATTGTTTATTTTCCTTGATTGATGGTAGGGCTTTGGAGGTTTCCCATTATGAGCTTTATAATTATCACTGGTAATAGAGAAGCTCTTCCTATTATATTCAGTGAGACTGCCCAAATTATTCATTGTAGACCATTGGTACAGGACTACAAGAAAATAAGAATTTATTTTCAGTCTCAGGCATATGCTAGATAAGAGGATATATTTATTTCTTCATGTTTCAAAAGGATTAAGGTTTGAAAAAATAAATATCACTTAGCTTGTCAGCATGCAGAACATTATGGTGCTGAGTTTAACGTCCCTTTTCCTGGGTTAAGTACGACAAATCTGAAAACGGGAGGGAGGAAATCTCAACTATATCCTTACTCAGCTAAATAAATGAATACTATATATTTTAGCTGTTAAGTAGGTTTACAGAACAGACTGTGCAAAACTGTATCTTGGCTTTAACAGTATAACGTGCTTATTTACAGAAATGCTACAAAATTCCAAAAGTCCTTGACCCTTGGCTACTCCAAGAGCTCACTGAATACATCATCTGGGTTTTGCTTAATTACACATAATTAGGAAATGTAATTATGCTTTCAGTGTTACTCTGCCATTAGGAGTGTAGTGGACGGCAATAACATTGGTAGGATACAGTTCCTGAAACAAAACAATACAGGTAACCTATGGAAACAGACAAAATATAGAAAGACTAGTTAACTTTAACATTAAAAAATGAGCATTTTGCTCTTGGCAATAGAAGAATAGATGTTTTAAGGGCATTTTGCCAGTCCTTTTATTCAGAGCATCATGTAATGATACACTCATTTGCATCAACAATCTGAGCATCACCAAATTATTTTTTTCTCAATTACTTTGATATGCTAACTTTCTAACGTATTTATGACTTCATATCATTATTTGATATGCTAAACCTCATCCAGGCTGCAGATTAGTCAATCACTTTAATTGTATCACCTCTAAGAATGAAAATATTTTTGTCATGTTCTTCCCTATGCAAGTGGTTCTAACACACCGTGATTAGGAATGCTGTCTGAAATAAGCTCATTCCCAAAGCAAAATTTACATGGCTTGGTAACGTGGGAAGGCAGCTATTTCACGCCTTGATGATTGCCCACCAAAACCAGAAAGCAGATGAATGCAAGTTGACAAAACAGATATAAGAGAAAGAGATCTGATCTAGTACATCACATTTCTGCTTCTTTTGTTTATCATGCTTTAACTGTCTAATATAGTAACTAGCTATAATAAAATAATACACTCCATTAAATATATTTGTTATTTGTAATGTTTGCTTGTTGCTGAGAAATATTTAATCAAAGTGTACTTTAGTAATATGGCATTTAGTCTTTCACCGGGCTTTGCCCTGCAAAACTTACATTAAAGACAACTGAGAGGTCAGCTGTATTGAGTCCTGAGGCAGAATGTCTACAATGCTTTTGTACAGGCCTTGGGAGAATTGTATTTGTGATGTATACCTTCTGTGTACCTCCCATTGCAGTGGATACCCGTACCCTTCATTCCCGCTTGAGGATCGGGTTGAGATCATTACATATTAGCAGGAATGAAGGTGGTTTAGTAGTGATGTAGAAGGATGTGTTCATAGGCTGCACTCTCAGTCTGCCAGAGAATTGTTTTCTGCTGTTAGTTACAGCTTTCTGAAGCAAGCTCCACCTTGTAGGTCAAATACAGATAAAAGTTCCATTCACAAATGAAGCCTTCAGTCATTCGGAGAGGACAGAAATCTGTAGCACGGAGAATGTCATGAGCCACTGAGAGATAATTGGGGTCATCCGTTAAGTAATAGTAGGATGTGAGACCTTAGACTCACTGTCCCATCCCTTTACATGTCCAAACCAGTCTCATATCTAAAGGACTTCAGTAGAAGAGCACAGAAAGATGACGCTCACGGTACGTGCTGTATGTGCTCAGCACCTCAGGGACGACTCCACCTCCTGCCACTGGTACTGGCAGCAGAGATATAGTCATCTTGGGAAACCGAAGGTGAAACAGGGCAGCAAAATTTATTAAGATATCTTTGCTTTAATCTCAACTGAAAATAGCAACAATTCTGTAGTAGCCCTTCAACTGCTACTAAGTCTGTTTCTATGCAGGACAAGGTCTTAAATACTACAGAGGTAGGCTGATTTTTGATTTTTTATGAACATAACACTCCATGAATGCTATATATAATATTTTATTAACAGAAACCAATGGTTTAAACAGTGGCTACACCTTAAATAACACAGTTTGAATCATATTAGAAGTAGTCTCATCTTTTCCTTGAACCATGTTTTGTTCCAGAAGTAACATCAAGAAGGCATGTGAAAAACAAGCTCTGTATAAGGTGCCTATCAGTTTATCAAGCTTTCAGAGCCCTTTTGAAATATGCAGTAAGCAAGCACCCCATACTATATTTATAAAATAAATGTAATATACACTAGATGTAATCTTGACTATTTTTATCTGCATTATATATCTCACTATCTAATAGAAACTACTTACATGTTATCAGATATAATTACTGAATATATTTACCATTTGGAAAAGTGTAGCAAAAGATATAGAATGAAGATAAAATGTAAGGGAATGCAAGTAATTCATTAATTGCTTCAAGAAGTTATGATGATGTTATTCTGATATTAAAATCAGTTCCTTAATTAATCATCCAACATAACAACAAGGATCCTTAAACCTGTTTTTACCAACAGCAGTATTTTGATAAATACATTTTTTGAAAACACTGCATACAAATAATAATTAATTCTAATAAGTGCATTTACAAACTGCATTTCTATTTGCCATTATACCTTCTTAATGAAAACAGTTCTCATGATGCTATTTTACTGTGACCCTTTGTTGCAAAGACAATGGATAGCAATGGAATATTTTAAATATTAAGGTAAATCTGTGCTGGCAATTTTGAACACACTTCACTTGACAAAACAACAGTGATGGTAAAAGCATGAATAGCCTTGGCTCAAGAGAAGGGACCAGTCGTGAAGGCAAGGGGAAATATTTGCAACTGCAGAGATGCACTTAGCAGTGATCTATCCCTTGAATTTTCATGGTTGGACATGTGAGTGCTTTGAAACACGTCCTAATCAAGAACGAGATTAAAAAAACATGCTTATAAGCAATTTCAAATGTTTCTTGAGACCTCAAGCAACAAATATCCGAATCATATAAGCAGAACACTTACAACAAGAAGATAAAAAATACCACATGAAGAGACACTTGTAAATTGGGCATTTTTTGTCACTACAACTTTATCTGAAGATCATTAGTGAACTAATTACTCAGAGAAACTCTTAATTACTTAGGTAAAAGAAACATTTATAAGGATCTCTGAGCACTCTCTGTTGAAGAAACAGCACTTTCACAATTCTTATCCTGTATATAGCGGTGCATTAGAATTTCTGACCTTACACAGAGGCTTTAAGTCCTACATACAGACTTTCTTACAGCTGGACTGCCTGGATACATCATCGAGGCTTTTGATGGCAATGACTAAGCAAAAGAAAGAGTAAGTCACAGAGCCTTAACTGGGGAGGGAACTGCCTCTTTTTTCTATATATTTAAAATATATTAATATATATGCATAAATAAATCTATAAATAGATACATTTTTCACATATGAAAATAAAATACTCCAAAAGCAAAGCCTTAGAATCATCAGCATTTAGGATTTGACTAAAATGGGTGTGAAATCAGAAGCCATGAAAGAAAATATAGAGTATATTTCCTCACCATACTCCATCTCTGTACACTGGATGAGCATTTGGATTTTAACAGACTGTACAAGATGTTTTGGGTTTAATCTCCAAGGCTGTTCCCCTGATGCTGCTACACTTGTTTTTAAATAGAGTCCTATATTTTTCTTCTAGAAAGTTTCTATAAATAATGAAAGTGAAAACACTTTCAGGTTTCTAAAGGATTATTCTAAATACAAAATGTTGTCTGTTACTCAGCAGAGCTCTATGAAAACCCCACAATTTGGCTTCAGAAATAGGAGGAGAAAAACCTTGCTGCACCTCCAAAGTGCGCAAACTCTGAGCTGTGTCAAAGACCTTTGAACAAGCTTTATAAATGACATCCATATTTGTCCATTTTTGACTTAAATTGCTTTTGGTTCAACTGCATGCAGCACTGAATTGCCTTGATGCAATGTCATATGGAATGACATAAAACACAGAAAAAGCAAGTTGCTGGCTAGGATTAGGAAATAAAGGAGTCACGGCCCTCGTTCACTTCAGTAAATGTTGGAGGAAATGAAAATGAAACTTCTGTTAAGAGGCAATCTCTTCAAAGCTCGATAAGAGCAGGTGACATTATATAAGTCTCAAGTTTTTCATGTTATATTTAGCAGGTACAATGAAACAATTTACATACAGTCCAAGATTGCTCATGTTCCTTCACTCTTTTTCAGAGTAGAGAGACACATTCTGCAAATCATTAGGTTCTTACTGTGCAGCCCAAGGTTTAAATCCAATTTTACCCCTGAGCAAGGAATCTCCCTCACCATTTCTTTCATGCAGCAAAGCGGAAGATGAATCCTAGCATTTGGGAGGGATGTTTTCATATGCCCTAATCCTCTCCCTATCCATCCCATAAACATGTATTTAAGCTTGCAAATAAGCATTTTATACATTTAAATGCCATATTTGTTGCTTCAATACAGAGCTGGGCATCCAGTCTTGACTTCTTCACTTTGAATTCGAGGTTTTTATTAGCATTTCTCTGTCTTTTACCCTTGATTTTGACAATTGCCCTCACATATCTTTAGAGACATTTGTATTGCCCTGTAGTTTTTCGCATCCTCTAGATACTAGTCTCCTCCTTATGGTTCCTGCCTCTTACTCTCTAATCCCCTATATGTCACCAGCATGGGCCAACGAGCATTTGTGCAGCCATATCTCTCCCAGAAGAGTATTTTGAGTACTGTAACCCGGGTGCGTCTCTGGGACTGTCCAGAATGCACTGTAGTGCAGAAGCACTTTCAGGATTTGCCCTTTCATGGACTCATTTCACTTGTGGCAGTCCAGCTGTTGCATCTGAACTCAACCCTATACCAGTTGCCAGGAAAATCTTCCTGAATTACTCTTCCCTGACCCCTAAACTACTTCTCCTACCGTATCACAGGTATTCAAATGTGTGGACAAATTATTCTCAGAGATGCATAACATTTGCAAGTGCAATTACTAATTTATATGATATCCATTTTTTTTCCATGTATCCTGTAAAAAATCTTGATGTTCAAAAATCCCACAATGCAACAGAAAGGGTAGCATTGTTTTTTGCATGCATATGATGGCAGACAGAATGGCACTTCTGAGTCTGAGAAACCTATTAAGAGCACTTGGTCATTTGGATGCTGACTGTTTGCATGGATCTAGTTGCAGTATTTGTGTAAATAAAAACAACTTAAGAGTTTGTTCATTGAAACCGAAGCAGGACCCACAATCTAGGCATTTATTAAAACCATCAAGGTCTTGTTATGCACAGAAGCTTCTATTTCCATGAACTCCTGAAAGGTTTAATGTTTTATAATCAACAATTAAATATTCACGTGTCAACTTAAAATAAATTTTGCTATTTAAAAATCCAGAACAGCATTTAAGTACATTACATAGAGTGCATATTATGGATCAAGCTGATAAATTAAAAGAATATAACATGCATACTTTTACAGATAACCTCAAATTACCTAGAAATTGCTGTAATTCCCACATGGCTATCACCTAGGTTTTTAAATTTATATTAAGATAAAATCAAGAAAATTTAGCTGAGATAAGCTTACAGGCTAACATCCCTTCCTTATTTGTTTAAATATCTTTTTAATAGTCCATGGCTTCCTAACCTTTTACAAACATCACCTCATACACATTTCTGTTCTTGAGACTGGGATGAGTTGGTGAAGATAAGCCCTATAAAAATGAGAGGAAGGCAGCTTAGGGCCTTATTTTAAAAAGTACAGAGGCTGAATCCTGTAAGTGACACTGAGAAAGAGGTGCCAAACTAGAACCTTAACCCCTTCCCCACTCATTACTATTTAGTGATTATATTCAAAGTGCAGTAGTATTTAAGGAAGAAAATGTTTCCGAGGCAGAGTGAATTACTTTCATTAAAACAGTGCAGCTTACATTTTTTTTTCTTTTCCCTGTGAGTAAAAAGTCAGAATTTGGAATCACTCTAGTATTTCAGTGTGCATTTTCCAAATCAGCTTAAGTAAGAATCCATACAACTTTAATTACAAGTGGCATATCCAGCAGCTTTCAGTTGCTCTGGAAAGTTTTCTCACTGCTTCCTATAAAGTAGACATGAGGTTAACAGGAGAACGAGGGCATTATTAATTTCCAACACAAGGGCCTACATTCAGTGCCTCTAAAAGGGTGACTACGGGCTGCACAAACGATTTCTTAATAAATGCAGATGTTTATATTATTATATTGCAATAATAGCAAGAGGCCTGTGAAGGAGATAGAACATTTGTTACAATTTGAGTGAATACAAATGAAAACTAATGTTCATATGCCATATGGCAGGTTTTATACCGTTTTGCTAATATTAAAATAGACAGTTTGACTTTACTTTAGTCAATACTGACACCTGTAAGAAATTCAAGAGGAAAAAAAAGAGAAACACTACAATGCAAGGTACTGTACCCATATATATTGCACACAATGAAATATGCATAATTTATTTTGGAGCTTAATAAATATCCTGAATAGAATTACTGATTTGCAGGAGCCAGTAAATATCCTTAGTCTGAATTTAAGATGTCAACGTCTTCAACACGTAATAAGAGTTTTATCAAAGAAGAGTATATTAAATTTAGGTATTAAATGAATGTCTCAAAGAGACAAGCAGTTCAGATTTGATCACATGCATTTTATTAGGCAGAGCCACAGCTTTGTACATGTGCGTATTCAACAGCAGGATTAACTGAATGCTACCAATGGAAACCAGATGAATCCATTGCTTTGTTCCTGTGAAAATGTATGTCTTTTATATTAGGGTTCTATTTCTAAGACAACGAGTCACAGTTTTTAGCAATGAAACCCCACCTTTCCCAGCTGAACTGGTGAGCAGGTGATGGGGAAGCTGTGCGCCTGCCAGACACCGCAGCCCCTTACAAAGCCCAAAGCTCTCAGAGATCTCTCTGTGCACTCGGAGGGAAATGCAATGTGGGCACAAAGCCGGAGAGTTTTGTGTGAGGTAGGTGTGCCCCAGTCTGGCACAGTGCTCCCTCTCACACATCTATTAGCATTGCCCATGCCTTTACCCTCAGCTCTGCAGGTGAAAACACAAAGTGGCTCCGTGCAGACTACAGCAGTTTGAGATTTTTCTTTAACCTGACCTCTAGCAAGAGGTACTTAATTTAAAGTAGATGTTTCACAGGTGCTGTTCAAGGATCCCATGTCTGAAGTGAGCTCTGTGAGAGTCTGGGAACTGGGAACAAACTGGGAACTGAATGGTGGCACACAGGTTTGTGCTTAGAAAAAAAGAAGTGTCAAATGTAGAATTCCTTCTGAAAGCATGACTGTTGCAAATGAAACATATGTGAAAACTGAGGACAATAGAACTTCATAAACTAGTCTCAACTCAAACAAGAAGCAATGGGATTTTGCATATCTATAACTGTGCACTCTTTTTATCCTGTGCTAAGCATATGGTTGCATTCAAACTCGGGACATTTTCATCACAGATTTCAGGACTGGCTTTGCATAAGTCATTTGGCCTTTGTTCAGTTTGAATGCTGCACAAAAAGCTGCATTTTTTGTCCCTCTTTTTTGCTGTAGACAAATACAATACTCAGACTAGCATAATAATTTATGTATCCAGCAGATATGAAAAAGACAAGATCACAACCTTTACATCCAAATCATGTTCTACTAATACTACTAACATTCCATCTAACATACTTGTTTCAGTACAGTGATACATTTGTTTGCAATGATTGTTACATTGCTTTTGATTAATAATTAAAGAAAGATGCCTAGCCCAGGAGGAAATCTTAGGGAATGACAGAAATATCCATTTATGATGGCTAGGAGGTAAAGTAGTACAGCAGTCCCAAGAGATCAGCCACAGCTCAGATGTTACCTCCAATACATGCTGATGCCATCCTGCACTGTCAAATAAAACTGAACAGCACAATGGAGATATGTGACCAAAACTGTCAGCACCGATAGGTATTGCAGAAATCGTATTAGGAAAATGGATGTACGGGGATTCAATTTTTGGACTGTATAAAGGTTTAATTTGGCGACCTTGGAGGTTTGCTACTGGAAGAAAGGAGACATCCCACAGTATTTAAAGAAAAGGAAAAAGAAAAATATGTTTTCTAGCCATGCATATTTATCCCTTTATTTGTGATCCAGCTGAGTGAATATAAAAACTACCTTGTACAACATGACACCTCTCTGTTTCACTTATCTCTTCTTCTTGCATGTAACGACCAGAATCACTGCTTGTGATTCCTTTTGCACTCATGTCAGGGAAGGAAAGGGAAACATTCATTTACAATTTTATGACAATGACACAACACCAATAAGTCTGAGGGCATCAACACGTTTTCCTGCACAAAGACAGCAAACAAACTTGATAACAAAGTCCACAGGTGAAATGGATGCAAATTTAATTGCTGCTTATTACTTTGGACCTTTGGGCATACTTGCACTTCACTTGAATTATATCTGCTAGGTCTGAAGATTTTCTTACTGAGGTTGTAGGTAGACAGGCTTACCTGCATAAAGACTAAGGCTACCACCTGCTACTTCTCATGAGCAATGTGTGTCCTCCTGTTTCTCATCACTGCTTGATTGACTTTTCTTGTCTTCATAGGTGGCCACCCCCACAGTCTACCAACAGAAAAGATAGCAATAGAAAATTCTCTACTTCATTTTAGTTGTCTGGGTTAGTGTAAACTTATTCTGAACCAGTGCTCCCAACTCAGCCTGCTGTGCATGATGGGGTTCAAGTCCCCCAGGAAGGAGACAGGCAGTGAAGGAAGGGACACTTCAGAGGGAGAGAGGATTGTATTTGCAATCCCAGATCTAGTGTGCCCACAGCCTTCAAGGACATTGATGTTACAGCAAACAAAACTTTACACCTTTCTAAACACATTCATCATACAGGTAGCCTGCATTTTCCAATTTGCTATGATATATGAACCTAGGATTAATCAGCATGCATTGGAGAAAAAAATATAATCAAACACATCAAAATTATTTCAAGCACCTGCACAGTATGTCTTGATTGTCAAAATACATCTCCTGGCTGACAAATGGTAACAAGATTCCCTATTAGAAAAAACATGCTTCTAATGGACTTAAATTGTACTGCCCCTTATGTACCGCTGTCACCTTTTTTTTTCAGAAGACCACTTAAACAACAAAGTGATAATACAGTGTAGAACAAAATTTATCACACTTCACCACAGCCTTCTACACGAACATGCGACATAACAATACAGCAGGCTCAAGTGCAGCTTCCTCCTGAGTGATCTTTTAATACTTTCACCGCACTGCTTCTCTTGCGGGCTTTGTCAATAACTCCAGAGGGAAAAAAGATGCTCCCTCTTCCCCTCCCATTCCACGGACACTTGCACAAGCACATATGGCAGCACAGCAAATGCACAGGGGAATTAAAAGTCAATACAGGGCTCTCTGCTAGTTCATACATTGTTTTCAACAAGACTGCAGAGGTGAACCTGAAGGTAGCTTTTGGCTTGGGAATCAGAATTTAGGTTATTTATTTATTTGCAATGATAGTGATGGAAGACCCAGAGGACAGTTGCTTATTCCCCTTTACTACGGTCTGTTAGCTCCAAACACAGCCAACAGCCAGCAGACACACTTTGCCCTCTACAGCCAGCATGGGTAACACCGATGTGTGCAGATCCTTTAAGAAAGTATAGTTAGGGCATAGCCTTTGTAACACACAGACTGTTTGTCCCATACAACGTGACGTTCAACCCTTGTTGACTTTGGAAGCTATTGCAATTTACAGCTATGCAGTGTCACATATTTGTCCCCTTCGAGTCCACTAAACACATTATTACAGGATAAACCTGGGATGCAGTAGCTTCAAATCATAGCACACTTGTAAAGGGCTATTACTGCTGTATCCTTAATAACAATGATCATGGCCTGCTATAATTATCTGTATGGACCAAGGAGAAAGATGGAAGTGATGAACTAGGAACAACGACAAATAGAACTCATGACAGCAGTAAACATCGCATTCAGATGTTATACAGGATGGCTAAACAAAAGCTTGTCAGCAATTAGTCATGTTTCTCTCATTTGCTTTTAAAAGTACTACATAATTATTTTTTTAACTGCTATGAATGAAAGGATGGAACCTCATATACGATTTTTAGCCCAGGAATATGATTTTGCAAAATGGCACTAAAAAATAACTATGGGAATGTAGCTATCCTGGGATCCCTTCTGTTTAGTGATGTTGGCTAAGTTGTGCTTCTAAGTGGAAAAACACAAGCCCATTTGAAACAATGTGTTTTAGGAGGAGGAATAGAGGTCAAATTTGAACCAAAAAAGATAAAAGAATAAAAAAGCATCAAGAATACAATTCTGTATTTAAAAGCTTGTCCTTACCAGTGCAGTTTGCAATTTTGTATGTTTACTTGGTTTTTAATATCTTTATAATCAACAAATGATTAAAACTGGCCACTGTGCAATGCAGGTCTTGTACTCCTAACATTTTTACACAAAATCTGCACTGATTTATATTAGCAGTGTTGAGCCTACACAACAGAACCTGCCTTCCACTTTACAATTTTTTATTGGCTCCTTGATTATTAATATTTTCATATTTGTGGATATTTTCAACCTTTTATAGAATTATTACATTAATAGAGAACCAGATATAAAGTCTATAAATGTAATACTGAGGTTCTGACTCATAATGGGCAAACCCAAAGCATTTCAAAGTCATTCTTATGTGTCTAAATTTTTCTAGCCAACTGCAGCCTATTTATTTAAGTTTATGCGACCCCTCAGGACCCTGACAATGACTAAGCACAATAGAGACAGTTAAGAAGGGCGTAGGTAGAAAATTAACTCTGAGTTGACTTATTTTTATTGGTTTAAGGCAGAACCTGCACCTTATTTTAATGCATTGTTATTCCCCACCTAACAATTCAGATAGAATGAAGATATAATAATGTGATAATCGAGTGCCTTCACAGAGCCCACCAGTGCATTACAACTCCAACATGCAGAATGCAAACATCTGCTGGCATCATTAAACCATTTCTATACTCTACATACCAAGACTTGACCCTGTGACCATTTCTACCATTAGATTTGAATGACCTCAGCAAAAGAGCTGAAAGGCCAGAGTATTAATTCACAGAACCACAAGCTCAATTTAAGATTTAATTTGAGATAACTAAGAGCAACTGAAAGTGTATTCAAACTTATAAGTGCAGAATAAAAGATCTTACCCTGTTTTTCAAGTTAAATATAAATTCAATTATTTTTAACAGATTTATTCACAACTTTACAAACAAGGCCAGGGTTTTTTCAGTGTACCTCCAGCTTAATATCTGGCAATATGATGCTTCTGTTTAGCAATTTTTTTTCTTATTTATGAACGTCTTTCCTACAGGGATTTTCCCGCATTCTGATTACATCCCTAAGGGAAAAAAAAGCTTCATTTATGAGCTATTCCCACCACATAGCTTTGAAATGCTCACTTTTATTCTAACTTAAATTAGCTAAAAGCCTGTTTGTTCAATCACGATGGTTTAACATCTAAAATCTTAACATGACAATTAAAACATCTGAAAAATCTACTATCCAGTGCATAAAAATATTATATGGTGTAGAAGATCTTTCTTCATCTGGATCTTTGGTACATTTTACAGTGCAAGTTGTATAGTCACATTATGAAGGTACATACACACACCTTTTATGTATATCACCATGTTCACAAAACTTTACAAATGAAATAGACTTAGAGACAGCTGAAGCACAGAGCTGTGTGCCAGGATCAGTTGGTGTCCCGTCATGTCACCTGCTCTGTGAGCCCAACACATCTCCTGAAGATTCATCAAGAGATCCTAATCCTTAATCTGTTCTATTCATCCAGGGTTTTTTCGTGTTTAAATGACCCTGCTTATTAAAGCAGCTCTCTCTTGTGTTGCGAAATCATGGTGCTAAGATTAATTATCACACATTAATCATTTCACTGGCCTGGGTGCAGGATAAGCACATTAGTCATGTCTGCTGAAGTCATGGGTGACATTACGGTGCTTCTTTCCATCATGAAAGAGCTCTGCTCTGGGCAGAAGGCAAGGTAGGCAGACAGGCAGACAATAACACAATCCTTCATGGCAAAGAGATTGCTCCCACCTGCATAGGACAGACACAAATACCTTCCACTAGCAAACTCCATTCAGATGAGGAACTCTGGCTGGACTTTGCCACTGCAGAATAGTGTAAGACTATTTCATTCTTCAGTGCTTTGCTACCTCCACGTCATCTGTCAGTTTGCTATGAAACAATGCTACATAAACTCTTGAATCACGTCTTTGCTTATTTCATAACAAAATGTAGCTACAGAACCGATATAGCAATGGCTACACTGCCCTCAAAGTTTATTTTATGTGGTCTTTTAAAATCACTGTTCTTAAGCCAAGCATTTTTCAGATGAGCAACTGTACATCCTGGTGAGCCTTACGCCTGACTAGTCTGGGACACAACAGAATATAATGTCATGTACATCAGGAAATTTGAAATCACCTATGGAAAATCAAGGATTATACTGGAGTGAGATAGAATCTTCACAAAATTACAATGACTTCTTAGCTCTGTGTGAAAAGGTTTTCTAAATGATTAGGACATAATACACATGGAGTAAAATTACTAAAAAAGCACAACTGAAATCACAGCTCTTTAGTGTCACCAAGGTGAGCATCACATAGGTCTGTTTAATGCAGAAATGCTGCACAGATTTTTCAGAGAAAGAGCATCTCATTGTATGAACACTGCAATCAAAATGTAAGGGGTCAGGCACACTGCTTGCTTACTTGAGGGGAAAAGAATAATAGCTATGCAGATCCATTTAGTACTGTATCATATGTAGCATATCCTACTTCTTTTTCCTTGCCTTCTCCCTTACACCCCTCCCTGGTTTTGAAGAAAAACATTTATCACTTTGGTCCTAGGTGCAAAAACTGACTATGGCTAGGTAGGGCAGGTTAAAATTTTCTTTGACTCCTCAGCACATTTGTCATGCAGGCTGTCTGCCTGCTGAGGAAACCTTTTCACCTCGGGCTTATTGTGAAGACATACCCCATGAGAAGGGAATAAGGTGAAAAATGATGATGTCACTAGGTTGTTGCAAGGTTAGCACACCCTTAAATGGAGTAATGGTGAACGAAGCAGCTGCTCGCCTCCCTTCATACATGACATTCATCCTCCCATCCTATAAAAGCACAGGACTCAGTGAGGACTGAGCACAAACTACTTGTTGACATAATTAGTGCTGGCTCAAGAGCTCTTTTTAATAGCCAAGTTGGCTGTATTTTGCAAGCTTTCATTGGCAAAATTCAAGTAAAGTTCAGCCAAGTTCTGTATCTATTTTGTTTTGTGTCTTAAGCGTTTCCCAACTTGGAAAAAAGAGCCAAAATATTCTGGTAGCTTTTCAGTTTTGTGGTTGTTAATATTTTAAGATGATATTAGCTTTTCAAATACACAAACAGTTTGAGGAAGTGTAACATACTAGAAGGGGAGAGAGATTATAAACTCACAAGAATAAAAATAGAGGAATAAGATTTATTAATGAGTTTTGGCTTGTTAATATCTCAATAGCAGGCTTTTTGCAACACAAGGCTTTGAATCATCTGTCCCTTGAGTCTTCCTCTACCCAGACAGAGATGAAATTACCTCAAACAAAAGTGAAGAATCAAAAGACACCATTTTTCCATCATGTCTTTCCTTCCTTAGTTTCATTACATGTCAAGTAAATTGTCACCAATTTGACTTCTGCAGTTTCATATAATTGTGTTTGGATTGTGAGACAATGAATGTTTATTTGCCTTCTGTGCAAAGATTGTTCCAGTTTGCCAGAATTCAGTCCAGAACTTTTAGTCGCTCATAGAATAAAACTTATGTGAGAAAGGAGGGTTTTTTCCCTCTATTTCTTCACATTACTTCAAGTCTGCTCTACTTTGCAAACAGTTCCTGAATGTCTTGGTAAGCAAAATTAGATAATGTAGTTTCATACTGCAATTTTAATTTAAAGGAAAGGAAATCAGTTAGCTGTGCAATTACGCTAACTGTAAGGCACATTCTGTTATATTGCTTGGTGGCAATAATCCACCCTTGGGTCATATTCAATTGTTTCACTTTTATCAGTGACATAATGGGGTATCCTATTCCACACAGTAGTTCGTAATGGATTTACTAAAACATGCTTACAACTGTTGCAAATATTAACACATTCCATGCTGCAGAAAAAAACCACCAGTTCTTAATTTCAGATTCTCCTTTCATATTTTTAAATACATCTACATTTTCATTCTGCATACAAGACACAAACTAAACCAAACCCAGAAAAACCTTCAAGGTGAAAATCCATTCTAAAACTTCCAGTCCTCCTCACACTTGTTATTTGGAAAATGGCAATGTTAATGACTTTCTTTGTAAGACCTCATTTTCTCCTTTCTTATCCCTGCCACAGATCTGGCCCCAAACGCTGCTGAAAAGAAGCACTCTCACTGTCTGAGATAAACACTGACTTAAGTACATGGCTTACTGAAACAGTGCAGAGTTAAAGCAAATCAACAAAGCCCCCACTTTTCTATAGAGACAGGAATCTTTGTATACCTATGAGTAGATCACACTTTGTATTAAATATGCAATGGCCTATGCAAAATATTGTATGTATGTATATAATTATGTATATATGTTCAGGATTAGCACAAGAAAAGACCAGATTTCAATGCTACATCAATATTAAGCTGTCCTATAAAAACACGTGCTTCAGCATTTTCCTGGTGATTAGTAATAGGCAAATACAGAATAAGTGTTATCCTGTTTCATGATCAAAACTATTTTCAAAATAGTCATTTTGACATTGCATTTATAACCATATTGTCTCATGATTTCTGTATTGGCTTTGTGTAATAAAATTGCAACTGTGAAAATTAAGGATATGCAGAACTTACGATGTTGTTTGGAAACCCTAGAAATCGATGGCATGTTTTGTGATTCATATGCCATCAGTAACATCAAACATAGACTTCTCAATTAGAAACAACACATTATTTTCACAAAGGATTGGAGATTCTGCTCCCCTCCTTCCTCCCCCCCCCACCACCCCATCCTGCAAGAATATTATGCATTGGCCAAACAGGACATATATTCATACTGTCTGATAAGAGAATCATCCAATAAAAATTATATGATAACATTAATGCAATCATTAACAGCAGACCTTTCCTCTACTAAGACAGCATAACTAAGCATATGGTGTATCTCATGGAGAATTGCAAATAGTCACATTCTTGAGATAGCATGCAATTTTCTGGCTTGTTTAATAAACTCTGAACTAAATTTTAGGCAGGAGAATACAAATATCTGAGAGCAGAATATGTGGCTTCATTTTCACAGAAGTTTCTTTCTAAGTAACAAGAAAAATAATTAAAATAAATATAATAAGATAACATTTAACTAAATTTAGGAGTTGTGACATAGAATCAACAATAATTGCCTGAGAGAAATCCCAGCCACCTTAGAAAGCAGTCCTTGGAAGTACTATTTAAACTGATATGCACTTAGTGTATTCAAGTTGTTTACTTGTATCCCACAAAACTGTAAGTGATGCTGCATTTGGTGGTCCCTATCAAAAAAAGTAGCATATTAAAAATAATCCTACTGCATGGAAAAGGCCGTCTTTGTCCTCCCAAGACAATTTAGAAACTCTTGGTGTAGTTTTTTGGGATTCTCACAGCTCTATGTACACTAAATATTATGATGTGAATACAAATCATATTGTTTCACTGCTTGCTTTGCTGTGTTTCTCATATGACTCAGTGCTATAGTGAAACTTCACTCCTCCCTGCAATTAAGAAGCCAATCACCTTAACTTGTAACTGTCAATTCAAACACCTGCAAAAAACCACAGAGGGCTCTAATACAGTCACCACAACCTGCGGGGAAACTGAGATCTAACAGACAACTTGGCAATCTACAGAGGACCAATAGAGAAATCTGACAGGATAATTTGGGTAGGTCCTGGTAATTTCATGTAACTGCCTATTTCTGTTTAAAACAGTTTGTGATGACCAACGTGGTAAATCTCAGCTTTAAGAAAATAGACCATCTGCCTCTTCAACAGCATTATCACTTGGAAGACTGAGTTACAGATTAATTAGCTGTACTTTATGCAAAGTAGATTACGGCAAGTAAATACTTTTTAATACAAATTCAACCAAAGAACTAAATAAAGCTTTTTACTTTAATTGTTCACTAATTTTGCCTCATCTTATCTCTGCTATGTTAAGTACCACTGCATCCTTCAGATTATTACTTTTAAAAATAAATCACAGAATAATTTTGCAGGGGCAAAATGGTATGAATGCTGATAAATGGCTGAGAGCAATATGATTTGTGTCATTATTAGAGGATGTACTCTCACTATCTGAAGTCCTTTCATGACAAGGAAAGTATTGAAATTCAAAAAATGTTTAATAAAATGTAAACCTTATAATCTTCCAGGTATTTATCCTGCTGCTAATTACTTCCAGGGGGCCTGGCACACATGTAAAAGAGCAATGGATATCAGCAGGGAGCATTTGCTAACTCAAAAAGTTAGAAAGACCACTTTCCCTAGAGATAAATAGCTGTTAAATCTGTCAACTTAAGCTTTAATGCGTAACATCTAAAATAATCTCCATTCTCCTAACAGACAGCCTGTATGAGAATTAATGCAGTACTAATCTGGTAGACAGCTACTGGCAAGAATTTAAGAGATACAAGTCCCCAACCAGCTCAGTCTGACCAACTGTTTTGGGAGGTTGTTGCCAAAAATGACTGCTTCACAAATGAAGACACTCTGGTTTTTTTTACAATAATAGAAGACTTTTAGCTAAAAGTTTCAAGTGGTGGGGTTTTGTTTCACTCTGACTCTGCTGGAAAGTGATTTGTGAGCTGTATTACTGTATGAACCTGTGCATCCAGCCCTATACAGACACCTGCAGACACACTCCCACAGGACTCTGCTACTTCAAACACATCATTCAGATTAGTGGCAGCTCACAGTGTCACAGTGCTCAAGGTTGTTGGTGCAAATGTGCATTTGCTAAATATAGTGCTCAATTTCTCTCCTAAATAAGTATTTTTGTTCAGACAAAATCTATCAAGTAATCTTTTTAAACTGTGAGCACTGAGTCCAAACCTGTTTGTATCACTGATGCCAGCAGACCCAACAGCAGAGTAGCATTCAACTAACCCAGACTTTTGAGTTAGAGAGCTCCAGAACAAGTGATGTACAATTTGGGATGCACATACACACGTCCATACATGAAATAAGCAGTGCTTACAGGGCCCTAGCAAGTGCTGTTCCCCAAAGGCTGCACTTCAGACCTTTGTAGTATCTAATCTAGACAAATGACCTAGTCAAAAAAAAAAGCAACTGTAAACTAGCTGTGCTTGCTGACATTGCACAGCTAGCATGGGGAGTAAAATGTGAAGGAGGTAAAAAAAAAGAGCAACAACAAATCCAAACCAAACCCAAACACAACAGCTAGGGTTTGAGCCTCCTCCCTAACTTGGCTGACAGGACTCACGAAATTAATGTTGACACATGTAAAGTACTACACATTGGTGTGAAGTAAACAAATACCAGATAAATCTGATTGATTTAGAGCAGAAGGAATTCAAAAAGAACCTTGGGCTAATGGTAAAAAGAAAAGATGAAGTGACAGGGAAAAACAGTGATAGCCAGCACATCTCCTCTATTTTACATGCTTACACTCACAGTTGCATAGAATGGGAATGCATGTTCAGTGAAGTTAGAACAGGATTATTTAATACTCCAGCAAAGCCCAGCCAGAATATTGTGTCACCACCTTATAAAATGATATTAATATAACACTTGAAAAGGTATTAAGAAAAGCAGGGAAGCTGATTCATGGACTAAAAAGTGTGAGCTTATAGGACCTAAGTTCACATAGCTTAGAAAGAAGATATTTAAACAGGAATTTGAAGCATATATATATATATATGTATCAGAAACCTTAAAGAAGCCAGTTAAACTTATCTTTTTAAAGAAAATATATTAGAGATAATAATAAAAATAAAGGTAACAGGTATTCAAAATAAATTGAGACACTCCAGCATAAAAAATATTGAACAAACTACCTCTCCTTAGTCAAATGAGGTCTCGCTTTGCCACTTGAAAAGTACATAGAGGAAGGTATTTTCTAGTGACTGAATCTAGGTCATATGTTCTTCCAGACAAAAGACACATAAAAAAATAAGACGGAAACAGTAATTAAGCAAAGCCCAGAAGTGTCCAGATGTGCTGGGAGGAGCTCAGCAAGCTCCTGCACTTCAGGGAAGTTGCAGTTCTCTGTGCTTTGCACTGCTGATGAATGCAGAGGGGTGGAAGAAGACGGACATTTCTTCCTGTCATTCTTTATCTCCTTCTGGCATCACAAGTCTTCAGGAGAGTTTCCTGGGCACCAGCTTGCCTTCACCCAAGTTTAAGGGATACAGTTCTGAAGGGTACCAAGACAGGCCTAGAAATTCTTCCCTCCATTTGCTGCCTCTGTGCCAGCACTAGGTACAGCTATAATCTAACCCAAAGTGAGTCCCTATCTGCTAAAATAAAAGAGTGCAACCTTCAAGTGCTCGTTCATTTCTTTTAACCACCACTTTTCAACATTAAGGATTATTAACTTTAATGCCATTGGTGAGAAACTTTATTATGTTTTCAAGAAATTGCTTTAAATCAAAACTGCAGATAAGGCATTTTTCTCCCCTCAGAATTACATGGTTGTGTTGGCAACCAGCAGGAATCCATTTGAGCAATAGAATTACCACCTCCTGGAGGTGAAAAATGGGACAAAAGCAGGAGGAGTGTCTCTTCTTAAAAGTCAAGGGAAAAAGGGCAAAACAGGAAGGAATGGAAGACTCAGGAATGGTAAAAACTAAACAATATGCTGTTGACTTAAGCCTTAAGGGAAAGTATTCTAACAGAAAATAGCAGCAGTCTTGTACTGAGATTTTACAGCAAAGCATCAGAAGCTGGGGACAGAAGAAGTAAATCCTTTCTTTTATATTCCAATCACAGTCCAAGCTCAACATCACTGTGAGATTGTGAAGTCTGAGTGAAATCAGCAGAGCTGGACCATTTGATGACATCAGTAACTTGACCCCATGTTTCAATGGCAAGGAGGCTGTGGCAGTTTTCATGAGCATGAATGTTCACATGCCTAGAACATTTTTCCTGAATAAGCTATAACACTTTAAAGTGAAAAGATAAAAAATGAATAAAGATATCTCTCTGAGGCATTATGATACCTGCAAGAACTTTTTAGTGTCTGGTGCTCACTAGACAGTTGGATTCTAAGTAAATACCATGAGCACGTGGAATGTATAAAAATGTGTCATGCAGTCAAGGTTTATGAACAAAAAACCCCCCTCTGATTCTAGGTTTGTTTTGTTTTCCTGACACAGCTAACAAAAAGTTTATATAGGTGCTCAAGAGTCAGCAATACACCCATGCTAACATTTGTATAAATGTTTTGTGCTAATAACAAGAAAGGATTTTAGTTTTAAGTTGACATTTCATTTTAAAGATTTGCAAAATAACTGTCTGCTGGGCTGATCTGTCTGTTGCTACTCTATTAAAGCTTACAAAGACTTTTTATCAGAGTAATAAAGCCACTGAAAATAAAGATGCTTTAATGGACACTGCATTAACTATGGTATTCTGAACATGATGCAGCAGTATAGACCAGTAATATTTCTTCTTCGTGTAAATGTACAGCACAGTATAGGCAGTACGCATGGCTAGTCACAAATCCCCAGCATTATGCCAAGATGACAGAGTACTTGTCTTTTTTTGTTCTTGTGCTGTAATTTATCTTAAAAAAAATGGACTCAGGTTTTCCTGCACACTACGAAAAGTGTCCAAGAGACTGTCATAATGGCATTACTCCTGCTGGAAAAGCTAATCTACTTTACACTGTCCTCCTTTACGAGGCACTGTCACTTCCCAGAAACAAAAGTATTCGCATAACACTCGTTGAAAATGAGTTGTAAAGCACTGTCAGCTGCTCTGCAGAAAAATGACAATTATATCACATGCTTTTCTTTCCTCAGACTACAATATATGTAATGTTTGATGAAAACTGTGTCATTGCCTTACTTAGGCCCACATGATGTTATGCCATTCTCAGTGGTGGAAACAGACCATATACATACTGAGAAGGACCCAGGAAAATGACCATGTTGCAGTAACCAGGTGCATACACAGAATGATATTCATAGGCAGTGAAGTACATACATGCAGAGCATACAATTTCCTCTTCAGTAATGTACAACACTGGCTGTCATTTTAACACTAGAAGTATTTCTACCTTTTCATAGTATGACTTATCCAAACTGCCTGACTTTACTCTTAACTTCATCATAAATTCATTTTAACAGATGTCTTTGTTCTTTTGTACTTCACATGCATGATTTAGGGTATCTCAACAGACTTTTATAGTTACAGCATTGAAAAAAAATCATTAATTAAAAAGATTCAAAATATGAGCTGGAAACTTCATGAAGTTAAAGTTTCTGTGTGACTTGATCTAGGTGTATCTGCTTTAGCAAGGGGGTTGGACAAGGTGGTCTCTAGAGATCCCTTTCAACTCCTACCATTCTATGACTATGTAAAAGTCATCAAATGAAGACTCACTCACACACACACCCCCCCAGCACTTTTTTTGTATTTGTTTCCATCAATTTCTTTTCTAGACAGAATCTTTAGTTCCTAGGTTTGTGGAAACCCAGTTGTTCACAGAATAAACACCCACTTACTCTTGTCTTTTGTTATCATTTCTCAAAAAATAACAATACCAAACAAGTTTGTAAAGGCTAAGGGTGACTAAGTAATATAGTTACAGGAAATGCATTTTTACACAACACACAAGAACATAAGTAGTAAACAGAAATTAATGTCTAGAATTCAATCATACTA
Organism: Colius striatus; assembly: GCF_028858725.1. NCBI lineage: Eukaryota > Metazoa > Chordata > Aves > Coliiformes > Coliidae > Colius > Colius striatus. The sequence goes on along the minus strand of NC_084772.1, from coordinate 16,609,235 downwards.
CACCAGAGGACAGCAACGTCACAGAAACTACTCTTACTGAAAAATTCACTGTTTATCATCTTTGAATCTGAGCTGATCTTTCAAGAGGGTTTTTCCACATACATAAATATGGAAGCTAAAGGCTGTCACCAGATACGAGGAATTTAGCAATACCTCTGGTAATTGTTGATGTTAACTGATGTGGTAAGCAGCTCAGAAAAACTCTAAAAAGGCTGAAAAAAAAAGCTCCAAACCAGAATTTTTGGTCATTTTTAGAATACAGTTATAACCTAGCAAATTATTCTATTTGCAGAAAAGTTTCTTTCATGTTTTCCAGTCAGCTAAGAGGTTCTTATTTGGTATACTGAATAGTAGGAGAAGCAAAAGGTAAGGCAAAATGTACTGGGGGAAAGGACACTGCAGACAACAGCCTTGGTTGTTTCTCCTTGAAAGGAGATAAATAGTCATCACTGAGGACAAGTGCCTTCAGTATCTCTCAAAATTTGTATCCTATTTGGAAAGCATCTGCTTTTCATTTAGGCTGCTTACATTTCTGCTCTGTTTGAGTGTATAACAATTTTGGTGGTGGCATTTTCAGATCAGTTGCCTGTCCTAATGCAGCCTATTGCAACCCAAGGTATCTGCATTATAATAAAGTTAGGCTGAGAAAGAAGATGCCTTCTAGCCTGTTGAGATTGGGTGGCTTTCTCTTTTTCTTTTCTTTTTTTTTCCTTTTTTTTTTTAATGGTTTCTCCAGATCTTTAAGTTGAACTATGAACTATTCAGTGCCAAATGCTAGTTCTGTTCCTGCCAATGTAATAATGCTTAGTTTAGAGCTTTCAGATTATTATTTAAAAATATATTTTCTGGTGAAGAGTACATATTTGCCCTTGTAACATCTGTTTAGAAGCAGAAGAGTGGTAGATAGAATTACTCTGTAGACAGAAAATGTATCACATAAGATGGTATTTTTGAGAAATAATGATGAATAGATAAACCTAAAACTTTTATCAACACTATTCTGTTGATTCTGATTATGGGTCAAAGTGAATCCAGTGGATTCCAGTGACATATATCCTGCTGTTATAATATGCCTTTTTGTTAATTTTTTATCAAAAACATCCCTATCAGGTTGCAGTTTACATACCAGAACATTATCTGCCACGTTCTGTAAAATCAATCAATTCCAGTTAGTTTTCCATCTATTATTTTACACAATGCTTTTCTAGATGTTTTGTTCCAGGGCTTGACATTTCAGAGATCAGCGATTGACTTGAAAGGAAAATATTGGTAGAGAACTTGAGTATGAACATATGTTGTATGAGCACACACAGATGAGCACTTCTATAAATGCTCTGTCATTTGGCTTCAAACCCATATTCCCTCTACTCAGACCAACAAATAAATCCAGAAATAGAATAGGTAAAAGACATTAAAGTCCAATATCTGACTCTATGTCAGAGTAAGCTCTTCCCTGGGAAGAGTTGGCACCGTTCAATTCAGGCTGCACACTGCTGCGGTAAATGATAAAATGTCCTACGAAGGAATGTGTATCCACATCCCTATGTATTTGATACATTTAAATCAGGTCACACAGTCACTGTTATTAATTAGAAACAGTGTTGAAGTAAAAACATTTTAAATAAACCCAGGGACTGAATGTTAAAGCTGTCATTTTTTACACGGCCTCATGATTCAAGGATTAATGGACCTTAAAACAACCATAAAACACCGAGGCCCCTGTTCAGGTTTAGAAGAATAAGAAGAGTTTTATTTCTTCTTCAGACTGCCAGTCCTAAATTCATTGTGTGTCAGTGGGCACTGTAAACACCTTTAAGTATTTTGACATTGTAGTATAAGATGCTGCTAATCTGTTTCCTGCCTGACCTTCACCAGTTCTGTGCACCATGCGTTTCACAGGGGGAAAAAAGCAAGCAAACTAATGAATAAGATAGATATAACACATACAGTGCATCTATATACACAAATACTGCCATACAAAACTGGAATAGTATGTGAAATGTTTAGATTTCACTTTATACACAGACTCTTTCTATTCATTAATGTATATAACATAATGCAAAAGGGTTAGGGAACTTGTGAGGAATGAACTTTTCAGAACAAAAGGCTGGAGTTTTGAAATATGATCAAGTGTGCACAGTACAACTCTAGAAGGCCAACAAGATGAAGCAATCACTGTTTAACAAAAAAATATTATTACAATATTCAGCAGTAAAATCATAATGGTTCCTGGGAGGTGTGATTACACTGGAATTCAAGTATGTGCAGTTATCACTGGATACAGCAGTGAGATACCAAAATAAGCCAAATAACGACTGATAAGCAGAAAAAGATACTATTTTATCTATTTTTAACCTTATCTGATGTGAAGGTCAGACTTTCTGTGGTTTATGGATCAGAACAACAAAACTCAAAACTTGGAAGGGTTCAAGTTCCAACTGTCTTATAGCTGACTTTCCGACTGCCCCTAAAAGGTGTTTGACCAGGTTGTACTTCAGTCACACAACCTGGAAAACTGGGAACAGAAAGCAACTTCATTTAAAGCAAATGTAGCATGTGAGTGAAGCTTAACTTGGTACATAAAGTACCTATTAATTTTCACTATTTTCTAGTATGTACAATGCCTTCCTCTTAACTGCTGTCAGCTCGGTACTGCAGTGCACCAGCTAAAGAGAACTTTGTTTCAAGAACTGTTTGACCAACTTCTTTCCCAAAGGTTCTACTGTTCCTATTTCAAAAGTTACTTAGTTAACAACTTATTTTTCTAATTTCTCACCATAATGTCATAAAACAGGAAGAAAGAAAATAGGATCAGAAGGAAATATTACTTCTATTGGAATAATATGTCATAAATCTTTAGTAATTAAGGTGATTGGGATTTAAAGTTTATCACCAGACTCCATATTTGTTACCCAAAATAATCCTCTGTTACTGGCTTTGAAATAAAAAAAAAATCAGTGGATTGCCATTATAAGATACATGTTAAATACTTTTGCCATGTATGTTCTAAAGGAATTTAATTTGCATCATCAGAAAAGAGCCAAATGGTTTGTTCTGAGTGTAAATGAATAACTTGTTTTTAAAGGCAGTTTTAATATTGATGATTTACAGAGAGATAGGTAGACAGACAGGCAGATAGATATGCACAGGCTTCTTTTCCCTAAGAATCTACCTATCAAGGTAACTTTTGCTATAAACAGCATTTTAAAATTATCACATAAAAAACTATCAAGCACTAAATTAGAAAAAAACAGAATTTTGAAAGTGATAGTTAAATTTATGAAGCAATTCTGCTACACTCAGAGGCTTGCTGCTTGACATGCAAGCAAATTCTAGGGTGTATACTTGCCATGCAGGTGAACCTCTTTACATGGTATTAAAAGGTGGGAGAAAGGATGAAAACAACAAAGGCTACACAATTACAGCCATGTGCAGAACACATGTACTTTGGACTTAAGCTTGTTTGCATGACTAATAGAGATAATATTGAATGTCTTTTCTCATAATTTCTTTTTTTTGGCTCAGTGCCTTTTTTGCTACCTCCAAGAGCTGTTAATTTTGTTCACTGCTGAGCAAAAGTCAAAGTCAGAGTCTAAACAGCTTGTAATGAGTTTTCAATGGCCCATCTCACTGAAATTGAGGGCAAAGGAGCAGCAGACTTAGACACTGTCAGCCCTCTGAATTTATTATTGAGGGAGCAATGTGTTCGGTAGAAAATACATAGAGGAGGGGCTGAGAATTCCGACAGTTTTGCATTAAGCCTTTAACATAAAGATGTGTATTACTTATGTAAATACCTTGACAACAAAGATAAACACATAGAAAACAACATAATGCAGCTCAATTAACTGCAGAGCTACATTGCTGGTAGAGTATGTTGCAGCAACTTTATTTGGCAGCCTCTTAGTTCTGGAAGTTTTAAATTCTCCTCCAGAAAAGTGATTAATACTTTGCTAAATACCTTAAAGTCACAAGAAAACCAGAGGTTAAAAGGGTGCTTAGCACTGATAAGGAGTCGATGACAATTTTGTGAATCCTTTGTGACTGTTTTTATAGACTGCACAAAACAGTTTCTCTTTCACTTCTGCAGGCGTAATGCTGATGTTTGTTTGACTTTGCCCCCGAATACAGGGCTCTTGAAGAATTTTTCCTAGTTCTTTCTTGTCAAATTTAGACTTGAATACATTTCACTAATCTCTACATAAACTATAGACTTCTATTTTTTTTCTGCTTCTTATTTTAATTGGAGTTACTTTTGTTTCCTACAAGTGCTGTTACAGATTGTGAATGCTACTGCTTCATCTTCCCTGAATCTTTGATTGAAATTACAGATATGAGCTGACCTAGCAGCTCTATTATTTCAAAACCAAGCAATACAGTTCCTATAAAGGCTTCTAAACCCAGGGAAGAGCTCTCAACAGATAACTTTCGTAATTATATCTACAGTTCTTTCTTTGACCTGGAAGCCTGTTGTTGAGTTCATGTTTTGAAGTCAGGCTTTATGATTAGATTGGTGAAGAGCAATACTGTACAATTTTGAAACATTACCTGAAGGAGTAGTTCCAAAAGAGAATGTATACAAAAAGGAAAATGGAAGAGTAGCGAGTATGGTGGCACAGTATCAGTGATTTATTGATCCTTATTGGAGATGATCTGAAAATGCATTTACAGTTTATAACATTGCAAAGTCTGTTACCTCAAACTTTTCCCAATCATACCTTTTGTTTTATCACAAATACTCCACATTCTATATACACATACTCACATCTCTCTTTTTTTTTTTCCTTATAATTACGTACCCATGAAGAACTATGCTTCTGTGATATTTTATGCTACTCTTTCATTCATCACAATTTATGCAGAGAATAGCACTGAGGAAAAGTCAGCAATAAAAAATGCAAGGCTTTGTTTGGCTTGATGTCATTTGGCTTAATGCCATCAAAGAAACACCTCCAAATCACATAAACATCTGATCCCACATCAGCCTCACTATGTTCCAGACTTCTAACGATGTTACAGAAACCATGCTCAGTATCTTTAATAACACATTTGTCCCTATTATAAAAATTGTAGTCATGTCTGTGTTGAAAATCGATTTACATGTCTTTTTTGTCAGACAGTGTCAGAGATGCTGTCTGCAGTCCCCTGTCTCTACTTTATCATACAGTCCACCAAAACTCTGGATTTACTTCTGACGTGGCTGTGAAAAAAGAAATTGTCAGAGAAGAGATTAACAAGCGTTCAGGTGAAACTGGAGGCTATGGTATGACTTTTGCTCTGAACTGTAGCTTCGTCAGTTACCTTATTTTCTAATAAGTTTAAGCAAATTCAGTGCAACACCAAACAGTGTTCTCTGAGGTCCAGGTTTCTGCACTGAGTAGGCAGTAACTCACATGTAAAGTATAATATAAAGGTTGTAATTTGTGTGCTGTCGTGAAGTGCCCTATTGTTGGTTGTTTTTAAAAAGAAGAAAAGGCAAAATGAAGTTCTTGAACTCCCAAACAACGTGTTGTCCATATTCAGAGGAGGGAGAGACTGGAATGTCTTTTAAGAAGATGAATTAGCAATATTAAGAGGACAAGAAAAATTTGCACCGTGTCATTTAATACTCCACAAAAGCACAAGCAGAATTGTACAGAATCAGTAATACATGGGTAGAAAATCACATGATTTAGCATAACTACTGGGAATATATTCAGCTTCTGCATATTCAGTATTATTAGTATTATTGACAAGCATTATATGCAGGCAATTGATGTTTAAATGCAAACGAATGAGAACACTATATCACCAGCAACAGAATTCACTATGGAGATACTGCTACACTGAGAACAAGTGGGTAGACCGTGTAGCAGCAAATAGAGAAATGTTGACAGAAGGTACTCAAAATCACAATAAGAAGAGAAACGAAAATTTAATTGAAGGAAAACTATTTTACAGTGTTGTTAAATCTTCCCAAATAGATTAGATCAGTCTATATGTTCACCTTAAATCTCTTAAACTTTGCAAACAAGCACCTTTTAACAAACCATACACTTAGTGTACTTTAAATTTTAAATTCATATTATCTCACTGTATAAAAATAATATGTAATATGTATTTGCTAGTGCCAGATAAAAGGGTTTGTATAGTTTGAGAGGAATGTCACATCCATCCTCTTTTGCGTATGCATCACATAATAGCCTGTTTTATATAGGACATAAGACCTTTTCCAAAAGGGCCTTGAATGAATAATGTACTACAGAGTTGTGTATGTCATCACATATAATAGAAAAGTCTCTTGCACCATGTATTAGTGAGGATATATCTCCTTTGCAATTCTATCATCACATAAAACACCTTCCAAAATTGTCATAGTCAGGTCAGACCAAGCATTTCAATTTTTCATAGCACTATTTTCAGTTTTGCATCCTCTCATGTTAAGTATTGTCAATAGGACTTCAGATACTTGTGCACATCATTTAGCAGAGAAAGTAAAGTACAGAACAGCAAATCATTTCAATAGCAGCTGTCCACTTCTGTCTCTTCCCAAGGATGCTAATTTGGATTGTGCAGTCTAGTTCACAATAACATTTATTTCCCATCTGTACTAAACTAAGGAACAAGCAAAGTGCAACGGATGCCAGATGACTTCCAGCATCTCAAACAGTGAAAAGGAATATGTCCTCATAGCATTACAAATCAAACAAGAGGCATGAGTTTTTCTTCTTCTCAAAGTCTGAAGACTTACAGCTTTCTAGGCAGAAATTAAAACACCATTTCTATGCTGAAAACCCATACACTTCTAGAAGAGAAAAACTGGCCCTACACTAGCATTTCACTATTACACCTACGTTGAAAAGCTCCATTTTTTACCATGGAAGAGTGAACATTTATACAATCATTAAAAGCTCATCTTGTACCATATTTTTAGCCTTCTCAGTTTTAATATATTTTTATAATTGCATTGAGGATATTCTAACCCTGTTTTTAGTGCAACAATAAAATTTATGAACCGTGACAAATGTATCATACCAAAGACCACCCGAAGAATAACAATGTGCATGTCAATAGAAGAAACCTGGGCTTCTGCTTCATAGGAATTTAGGATTTGGGAGGGGAGGGAGATGCAAAATGCTTAAGATAGTATTCCCTCGATAACGATGAAATGGTAACAAGATCACACTTTCTTTTTTTCCTAAGCAAAATGAAACATGTGGTGTTGTAAAAGACAATTTTTTTAACAACATGCTGTGTAGACAAGTCTTGTTGTAACAAGATTTCAACTTTAAAAAATCTAGTTCGTGTGTAGATTTTACTGATTCCATCATCGAGTTTTCTGGATAATAAATGTGATGTCTAATTACCTTACAGCTCTTGCTGCACAAGATCTGTTTCCAATATTCCTATTTTCACCTGTGCAAATTTCTCCACGGCCCCCACTCCTTCACCACAGCTGCTGACAGCCTACTGTATTAGCCTGTTAGAGATGACATTCTCAGAAAGTGAATGGTTTTCAATTAAAAAACCCTTACAACCAAATCTTGTTTTCACATCGTATTATTGACTAGAAATGCATTTAAACATACAATCGCTAAAGAACACACGACAACTCCTAAAGTCTATTAAGTTTAGTGATGTTTAAAACAGATATTTTCCAATTTTCTATATTTCTGGAGTTTCTCTGGTTTTTTAATTATATAATAGCATAGTTTTAAAAAGAAATCATGACAATGAGGAGGTGGAGAAAGTCCATTTCAATACTTAAATTTCCAAGATATTTCTGAATCTCCCCAACATGTCTTTATTTGTCTTCTCCAAATAAAAATAAAATTAAAAAAATAAGCAAACAAAATGAGAAATATTCTGATCATGTTCATGCAAAAGCACAGATAATCTGCTCCATTTTTTTAACAGTTATTGCGACAAAACGGATTGAAAAGGTATTGTAGATACAAGAATACATAAATGAAATGCATCCCACTGGAAAAGCTTTTTTGCTCACATTGTCATTTACAGCTTCTGAATTAATAGACCAAGAAAGGCACCACAGGCACCAACAAAATGCAGTAAAACCATTGGCAGCCAGTAGTGTCTCAAAGTTTAATTCCCCTGGGGAGAAAAGGACACTGCCTAATCTGTATTCAGTCCTGACATTGTCCACATCTGATATGGAACATTAGCTACTAACTCTCTCAATAGACTAGTGTCCTTCAGTTTATATTACTTTATGTTAATAGTAGAAAAATTACACACAACATCATTTATCATTGTTATACTGTACTATACAACCCATAGCTTATTTTAATATATTTATTTACCCCTAAGAGGTACAGAATTTAAACATATATCTAAATCTATATAAATTTAAACTTACAGTGCCAGAACCAGTGCAGAGCTGCAAAAGGGAGATGCCTTTAAACATGTATTTTAATTGTACATGTAATCTAGTGAGTGATTCCATTGCTTTAAATATGAGAAAATCATGTTATTTATGTCATAAATCTTACAGAGTCAGTACACAACACAATCATAATGTATCTTTGGATTTTTTTCAGTTCCACTCCAGACAGCAGCTCTGTTGCACTATTTTCACATCCTCCTCTTTTAGCTATCTGTCCTTATGTTATTTACCTAGAGCTTACGTAGACAAGCTCAGTCCTCTTTTAAAGTAAAAAAAACCCCAATGCAGTTCATGAATCAACAAAGAACCAGGATTTTTTTTTTCCTGGATCACAATTCACATCTCAATGCATCTAAATTTCAATTAGTCTGTTTAAAAACACTTCTGCAGTCAGTGATGTGTGCTGTTTGCCTGGACTATCCTGAGAAGAAAATAGACAGCAATGATGAAGATAAGAGAGAGAAATCTATACTCTATTAAATGTATAGTACTTTAACTTTAGTCTTTAAAATCTAAGGTGTCAAAAATACTATTAATGATGGATCTATTTTTCAGAAGGAGTAATTATCTACAATCATCCAACCACACTGAATTTCACCTCATAGTTCCTACATAAAACTCAGAATTTCTTTTTGCTAATGGGGACTGTGTTTATTTCATTTCATTTAGAAATATTAATCTTATTTTAAAGGTTCAAGTAATGGAAAATTTAACACAGAGCCATAAATATTATTTTTTCCTAAGACTGAGTCTCCTTCCTATTATAAAATTCCATCATATTTAATATTTTTAATCTTATGGCACCCAAACTTCCTCCATCATGTTTCAGTGTTGTAGAATAACTCATTCAAGTCCGAATGGTTTTAGAACAATTACTCTGGAGTAGATGGGATTTGAGTGACTGATGACACCAGAATATCTTTGGATGCTGAACACCTGCTACTTTTACTACGTACCAAAGAATGTTTTTTTCCTAAACTGCACTATAACCGAAACCAAGCAAACTTCTCATACCTATAATTATTAAGAATACCATAGCCAGTCTCTACAAACATTCAATGAGACATTTTCTCAGGTTAGGTGGTTTCAGATATCTGTACCAAGAAAGCATATTCAAACATTTTCCAAGTACAAACTAAGTTCAGATTCTGACATCCTGTAGAATATTGCAGCGTTTGTCAAGAAATCATGACCACAGCTTCCTTGTGCCAAGGAGAGCAGGTCACAAAAGAACCTCTTTTGCCATAAAACACAAGAAGGATCAGATCCTTAAACAGTCAGAATTTCCATTTCACAGCAGTTTTTCCCAAGGAAGAACAGAGTGATAAATTCAATATTTGACCTTAGAATTTGTAGGGCAGCAATGAAAGAATATATTCTATCTAACAATATTTTTAATCTCTTTTAAAATGAAGATAAATGTTCACATGATTGTTTTTAACTCACTTATAGTTAAAAAAAGCCCCACCTTGTCACACTTGGATAATGTCTGTTCACAAAAAATACTTTAGACGTGAAAATTAAAGAGAAGACTGAACATAAATGTTATCACATCTGCACTAGCTTATATTCAAAAACATAACCAACTTTCCACTGGTGGTGTTCATTTATTATCTCTACTACAACCGTTATAACATAAAAAAACCCCAACCCTACCCTGTCTCAGGATAAAAGACATGTAGAATTGGTTAGTTCGTATTATGGGGCTCTGGCAAAATGAAGGCAGACATAGAGATAGGCTGGTAGATAGACGTTCTTGCTTGCTCATTCATTAAGGTCATCTCCTGACCCACGTGCCACTAAGGAAAAGGCAACAGCTGTTTCCAGTATCAGTGGTAAGAATGATGGAAGTGAATTAATACACAGATGGAGATCAGCACCTGAAGGGACCAGTCTGGTGAGCAACAACAGTCTCTGCCTGCGAAACACACTTAAATGTTACCATATGGAGCACTAACAGAAGAAAGAGGGGAATGAAAAACTCTGCACATTGTGTTATTGCCACAAAAGCTTAAGTATCGTATTATTGATAAGGATAACAAAAAGACTCTGCCTAGGCACTTCTGATTTAGAATTTGTAAGCTATCAAATTAGTTAAGATGATTAAATTACTGAACTAAATGGAAAAATTCCACCCAAATAAAACAGTGTAAAATCAGATCGCAAGAGAACAGAACTCAGAGATGCAAAAGACCAATTAAAATCTGAATGAATTCCCCCTGCATGATACATTTTTCAGACTGAAGATGCATCAGCTGTTAAGCTGATATGACACTTCATGTTAGTCAAAAGACTGAAAAGCTGCAATCATGTTTTATTAAAATAGCTACACATACTGGGCTGGGCTGAGGGAGAGTACCAGAGTGCCAGAACACAAGAACAATTAATTTCATGTCTCTAAAATTTTACGTGTAGGAATTGAAATTCAGACACCAGAATATAACCGTCTATCTTTTTGAATGTATTTTCTACACACAGCTTCAGGATCTGTTGGGAATAACAGAAGGGAAGAAACAGAGCTGCACTATCAGAAACACTGAAGATATAAAGGTCAGATATATTGATGAAGATGGACAATTGGACAGCAAATATTTGGAGATTACAGGTCAGTTCTATCTCTCCCTTATGAACCATAAAACACACTAAAATAAGGAGAAGAAATGCTTGCAGTCAGGAAGCCTGTGTCCTGCAGCACAAAAGGCTGTGCACAGCTGGTATTGCACCAGGGCAAAGAAACCACTCTTCACTACCCACACTGCCATCCAAGGCAGAATCTGACAATTTTCTCTCTGCTAGTTGACAGCAGATTATGGTACCTCTGAGGTCTCCTGTGGGTATTTTGCCACAGCAAAATATTCCAGATTAAATTAAATGATGAGTACAACTGCCTACTTTTAAGATCAGGTATTTGTGTCAGTGCCACATTACACATACTACTTTCTCACACTCTTTCATCTAGTTTTATTCAGCATAAGCAACTGTGAGCCTGTAACAAGCATGTTCATGTTGCAGAACAAATCAGAGGTTTTCCTTCATTTTTGCTCCCTGAAGTGTGCCCCCAAGGTATCAGCTCTGGCATCATCTGATTAAGAAGTAAGTGTGTGTACACTTCTACTTCTAAGGTTTCTTTTAGTGTTTACATTAAAAAGATGTATTTTAAAGTAGTTTTACAACTAAGATGTAAATAGATCTCTAAATGGAGACTTAGTGAAGCAGGATTTCAGCCCATTCACACAGCCTTAAACGAGGAAAAAAGGTTTACTTACTTTAAACTTACATACTTCTACATTTCAATAGGTTAGAGAAGCTGTACTCCAAAATGAAATTTTGCAAGTCATTTACTGATGATGATTAAATCACCTTCATTTATTACCACATGGAAAATAAGCCACTGTACTCAACACGGGAGGTAATCTTAACTGCTTAGCAATTTATTCAAATACTCAGAAGTTAAAATAATTTCTGGGCTGTTCATTCATTAATAAGGGCAGATGGATGTCAGTTTGAGATATGATTTAAATATCTTTGAAACATGATTCCTAGTTTATATAGGTCAAAGAGGTTTCCCTGTTTACATATTCAAGCCTCTACTATATGAAGAAAGATATATTTCAAGATGGGATTCTGTGAGGAGATTTAACTTCTAGGGTAAAATGAGTGCCACACATATACACCAAATTTTTCCTGCCCTGCTTTCTTCATAATGCATATGCAGGTTCTATTAACGGCCAAGTTAATAGCCAAGGCAGCAGAAGGCAGCTGCTCTACCAAGCCAAGTAAACATCAGTAACATCACATTGCCTTTTTCAAGAAGCAACTTTTATAGTTGTTTCTAAGAGTTCTATAAAATCCCTGTTCTCCAGTCCCAACTGGGAAACCAAGTCTTTCCTGCTCCTTTCACATGGATTCTGCAGCAGGTGCTTGAGGGATTTGAGTGCTGCAAAATATTTTTTACAATGTCTTTTGTCCTTGTCAAGTGGCACCAATTTGTATAACACTGTCTTGTTAACAAAAAGGAAGCATGCTATCATAATTTCAGAGCATCTTCTCTAGTGGATGGGGGCAGGGAGGCAATGTTTAAGTACACCAACTATGTCTCTTTAATTAGGTCATTAATCACAATCCTTCAGAGCTCTTGAGATTCTTTTTTTCACAACACACATGCTTAAGATTCAGAAAAAAAGTTATTGTCAGCTCTGAAAACAGTACAATACCTTTACCATTCATATCAGAACAATAATCTATGTATTTACCTGTCACCTAAATTCTTCCATGCATATATTTTCATCAGTGCACGAGCTGTTCCACTCCAATCTGCTTGCTGGAGCCCAAGAACAAGTCAGAGCTCCTTCCCTATACCCCACAGGACAAGCTTTATTCTCATCTGTAATGATGTAAATCCCAAGCAACTTTTTTACATCAGTAAAGTCACCCAGAGGTCATAGAGAACTTTTTGGTTTACTTTGCTTCATCCTTTTGCTTTATCTATTACTTACATCTTTTAAAAAATAAGAGGTGTTGTAAACTAAGGGATATGCAATAGATTTCAGTTTCCAAAATGATGTGGAGTTTGAAATGTGGCATTAGAAAAATTCTGCACAAAATCTGTGCTGCAAAAAACTCATATTGGCTCATGGAAAGTAAAATGCCTTCTAACCAGATTAGGAGACTGAAAGGATGCATTCCACATTCTAAAATTAGGCTATATAACACAGATCATTGAATTTTATCCAGTTTCTTCTGTATTCAGTGCAATCACTCACATATGACTAAGATATATTTTCCAGAAACAGATATTCTTGAAACATTTGTAATGATCTCTTTTTACAATACTATTGCTGCTGTATATTACTCTAAATTAATGTGAACACAGAACTAAAAGCTAAATTCAGCTGGAAATCCCACAAGCCCTTGCATAGTTCAGAACTCCAGGTAAGAAGCTGATTTTTGCCCTGTACAAGGATAAGCACCACAATATGTGCCAGCAGACTAAGAAATTCACCTTTGAAAACCTAAAGTGTAACTTCCAGGTAGGTTAAAAAAGCTGGCAAATAACTAAAAATGCCATTAAAATGCACAGAAGTTTTACATGGCCCTTATAGTACGTCATGACTCAGGATGGAGATACCTAGAAATGGCCTTAGCATTCTGTTCTACAGAAGTATGGATGTGAGTGTCAGCGCCATGTCACACGTGCAGGTATGTGTAGCACACTTACATCACACTCTGGCACCTGGGAAAGTAAACTCCTTACCTTACCTGGGAAAAGTCTGTCATAGAGCAGAATAATCATCAAAATAAACACAAGTTTTAAAACAGTACCTCCAATACATAGTGTGCACCCTAGATATTAATAACAGCAAATATTGTTAAGATAGTCTTTTAACATACACACAAAATACCTGCATACTTCTTATATACTGCTACCATCAATTAACTTAATGTTTTATCAATAAAACAAATAAACTCCAACAAATATACTAACATGTTCTACATTTCAGATTCTTTTCTTACCTACACTTCAAGTTAAAACCTTAGTTACACACAAAAAGACATTTAACGTCTTCAAGACAATCAAACTCAGGTTAGTACTTTGTCTTGACAAAAATAAGTCTGAAATTCACACTTTGGAGTGATGGTAGAAACTTTGACAAACGTAATACCTAGAACAGAATTTCCCACATGGACTGAGGTAAATATCATCTTCTTAATTATCTGTTTGAAATATGAAAGACAAACATCTAGGCACTGTGTACATTCACTCCAAAGGCTTAAAGAGGATTTTTAGATATTATTGGAACTTGTCAGGTAGATGTCTACCTATGGTATACCTAGAAAAAAGCTTCTTGATTGGGACAGTTTGAATGATGAGAGGGCTACTGGCTAAACTGAGGGAGAGTGTTTCCCAACTATTTCTTCTATATGTTGAAGGAGCTGTAGCTCCTTCCAGTACATGAAGGGATTGCCCATCCCTCCCTATCTCTTCCCAGCACGGTAATACATGGGAACTCCATCTCTCAGCACTACAATCCAACAAACAGCAACGACAATAAAACATTACGTAGGCACAAATTGAATGAGTAGTTGGGCACCTCAGCATTTTTGAGACTCCTTGCAGAAGCTGGTGAGGGTTATTGAAAAGCAAAAGGAAACAAACGTTTACCACAGTGAAATGAAAATACTTTACAAATAGCTATTGGTAAAAGTTGAACAAAATAACAGCTTTCTTACTAATCCTATTCTAGCATGAACTATCACCCCTACAGAATATAAATATTCTTGTGGTTATCAATAATTTTCCATCCTAGTGAATTATTAATATGCATTTAACAAAGGATTTCTAACCAAGAAAAAAAGAAACTTTCCTGAGAAGGAAGAAGGAAGAAAACTAAGTTAATAAATCACTCTGCCTAAGACTTCTGAAAGATGTGTTAGTGGTGATGCTTTAAACTTTTGGTAACTTTATAGATACTGACTTAACTGTCTATAGTGTGCCGCCAAATTCAAACTAGCATTTGAAATAATTCAACCTGTCTACTTAAAGGGTGGATGTTTGTCCCTTTTTCTTTCAAAGCAGAGCTTTCCTTCTAGAGGCATGTATTGAACTGTTCTTGTCTGACTTATGGATTAATCAGAATTTAAATACTGTATTATTTCAACAGGCACTTCTAATATCTGTGTTTCCTTCCATGAAATGTAATTAGGGAAAATTAATTTACCAGGGGACCTGTGAAGCTTTACCTCCTTCCCTACTGCTATTTGCACTGTGTGACATTCAAATGTAATCCCTTCCTTTTCCAAGTATATCAGGGCTATCTCCTTTAGACTGCCTCAGAGCAGAAAACGTCATCCAGTATTTGATGAAGTTCACAAATGTGACATTTTTCCAGTAAAACAGTACTGTAGCAGTCAGCTTCAATAGGTTTATCATTGTTAATGAAAACAATTGGAAATACACTGAACATCTTGCCTCATGACTTAAATCAGTCTCTAACTATATTAGAGATGCAAGCCAGTGCTCTAGGACAGATTATCTCCCTGTGAGTCTCTGATGGACCTTTATTGTTTGTAAATGCAGCTGGTACTCACCGATGTCAGGTAGGATAATAAATGAGGTACACCTCAGTTCACATCCTTTGTATCGGTTTTCGTGTTACATTCTTAACCTATACCATCCTTTCTTTTTCAACATTGATTTTGATTTGGAGGCCACATAATAATATTCAGCTGCAGTACAATATTTTACATTCAACTTCAAAAATCTTACTGCTGCCTGCATTCAAAAGCTTTGTTGGGCTGCAGGCCAGCCTTTGGAAATTCCTGTTACACAGGTTATCTGGAGACAGTAATAAAGAAACACATTGAATCATCTATGTGGTGAACGCAGCCCACCTTTTGCAATTGGCTTTCAAGGATTTTCACCGTGAAACAAAGGCCAGGGCAGACTACAGGGATGAGTTACAGAAATATGTCCTATTTAACTCAACAGTGTCAGGCATATAACGTGCCCTTTATATCTATAGTTTATTTTAACACATATCAAGAAGACAGAAAATTAGTGATCAATGTAGAAGGGAGCATGAGATTTCATTATAAATTAATGTAGGAAGACTAGGATTTCAATGATGAAATGAACATGAATCTTGAAAATTGTCTGTCTTTATGAAACAGATTAAAATTATTACAGTATATAACTTTTTGGTGACATTTTACTGCAAAGGGCATATTGTTACAAAATTTAGCAATGATGTAGCTAACAGAAATACTGCAAGGATAGATAAGATTATTTATGTAACATGATAAAACATGAAACATGGATGTATTTGAATCATTGAGTTGCAGAGTGGGGAAAAATACTTTGCTCTACTCTTAAGTCAATCCTCCTGCTAAATTAAGGAGCATCAGGAGAAAATATTGCACAACAGTAGTCGGTAATCAAATGCAGTCCACCTAGTTGTGTTTTGGTTAAAACTAGTGGACATTATAAAGGAACAGAAGGATAAAATACAAGAAAGGTTCAGAGAATTTCACTTGGGTACCCACTTTAGTGGTAGGGTTTTTTTCCAAATAAAAATCATCACTGCATCAACATGAGAATGTACCGATAACTGCATGAGGAGGTCACCTACTGAAAAGGAAACTCAGTAAAAACCAAAGCATGTAAGTAGTGACATTGTGACACAGAGTGGGTGGAAGACTGCAGAAAAGTAATTCTGCTTCCTAAACTGGACCTAGAGAAAAATCATAAACTCAGAATTGGCCCTGGCTTAATATTTCTGGAAGCCTGGAATTAAATTCAGAATTTTTTAAGATGGAAAGAATCCAAACACTGATTGACTTACATATATATATATATATATATATATATATATATAAATATATATATATCTCTATATATATATGAAAGACTCCTAAGAAATAAACACTAGAATACAGAAAATTCAGAGTAACCAGAAAGAAACATAATAGAATCCTGATCAGCACAATGAATCTTGTATATATAGTCATTAAAAAAAACCCTCCCATACATCAAAACCAGACTAACTTACATGCATAAAATTTGGGCAAACTCCATTGGATACATTTCTTTAATGCAAATGTGATGGAGAAAATAGATTTCCACACAAAACTAAAGTAGAAAATAGGTTTATCTTGGAACTAAAATTTTAGTCTTACGTAAGAAAATATTTTCCTGTCTGTAAGTTTTCAATGCTATTCTTGCTAGAGTTGTATAACTAAATTCAGACATAAATTACCTGCTATATTTAATTAATAGAAGCTGTATTTGATCCTTGTCTTTTGTTTTTCGTTTCTCTTCCCTTATCTTTCTACCTTGTCAGGATAAACCATGCTGTTACATTCACAAGCTTCAACTCTATTCATACCACTGTGATTTCATTTAAACAAACAAAAAGACAGTAAAAGAAAAAAAAAACCCCAAAACAGTAAGAACCACCTGCAAACTATTATAAAGTCTAAACACACCCACCCAGCATGTAAGTAAATGAAAGCAAGAACATTCAAAGAGAGAAATAAAATGGAGTTTGGGGTTTTTTCCTCCATAAATACTGTGTAAAATTAGATGAAACTAAATTTTTTAAGAAAATATTTTTACACTTTCTGGTTGTATGCAAACAACAATTTCAGCTTCTTTTTTTTTTTGACTAGGAATGGTTTAACACTCTCTCTGTTATCTGACATGTTCATGATGGGATAAATCCTTATTGGATGAAGATCACATATCTCAGTCATGTGCCAACCACATTGCCTAGTGAAGAGCCATGAAATTTATGTTTTTCCTGAATGGCTAATTTTCCTCTAATTATCAAAACTGGTATTTTTGTTGCTTATCAGACCCAAGATGTTATCACTTCCTAAATACAACTGAGATAAACTAGTCAAACAAAGCAAGCTATTGCACTTTTCTTACACTTGAAAAATCTTAATCATTATAACATTCAAAACCATTATTTTGGGGAAAACAGAAAAACAAAGTCACAATCTCTATTTCCAAACACCTCACACAGATCTTCTGTACTGATGCAATTCTACTAGCTTCCATCAAAACTAATTCTTTTTGGATTAGGAACTAATATTGCTCAGCTACCTTCTAAAGTTTGACTAGAAGGCAAAAACTCCAGAGGTGATAGCATGGCTCTGTTACAACCAGGAGAATTTTTCTGTGGATGTAGTAAGCTGGGCTTTTCCCCCAGTAAATATGTAAAACATTGAAAGTGATCTAAATTATTTTTTTCCTGGAAATATACATAAAGTATAATAAATTCAGTTTAGTACATTAAGATTTACTATTCCATTTTTACAACAGATCTATCAGCATTCTGTAAAATTGAGCACCTCACTAAGATGGCAGTGTAAAAAAAGCTACTTGAATGTTAAAACACTTATCACTTACATAGTAACTGAACACAGCCCAAGTAAATGAATTAACTCACTTGCCACAGAATATACTGGAAGAAGTTCAAGATTAGAAAACACAGGATAATTTGTCTTCCACGTATCTACATTACTGTTTAGCTGGATAAAATTTAACACAACTGAGCTTTCATTTATTATATATAATAATAAAGGCACAATAGAAATACTATAAAGGTAAGAGAATGGCATAGTATTTGCCTCAATGTAAAATAAACAAAGGGTGCACTTATGAAATATGAATGCCAAGAATTACAAGGTCTAAGCCTGGCCAGACAGGGAATACAAGAGAATATTGAAATATCCATTTTTTAAAATCCAAAGTGTTATGAGCAAAAGTTTTTTAGTCTGAAATTGCAGCATGTTAATGCAGATATATACATTTATACCTTAGTTTGCATGGGAAATTGCCAACCTTGCAATTTGTGCTGAACTGGGACCAGGCAATGTAACTTAGAACAGTAAAGTAAGCTAAAATTACAATGCTTAGTAAGTATTACAACCAATACTGTTGAGTGTTTACTACTACTTATTTAATTTTACTTTATTACTTTCTTCCCTTTGTGCCTTTGTTTTCTACCAAAGGGTTTATGTATTCATTCTTTTATGTAGCTTTTTATTGAGGAATGGCATCTGAGAAGTCAGTCCTCTCTGGGCAGGATAATTATGGATGGGGAGCTTCTATGAAGTTATGGGTTTATATCAAAATGTGAAAGTTCATCATATGAGTTCACCACTTGCCTCTCACAGTTTAACTCCTAACTCAGATATAAAGCACTGCAAGTTTCTGAAACTTTTTAAATTATTGTCTGTAAAATAAATTTTAAGTCCACACTGTAAGTAAAACAACAGCTCAATCAGTGGACAAGCAGTCCTGCTTTGTTTGTTGCACAAAGATATTGCTATTTGAGATCTCAGCTTTCTCAAAGCTGTTACAAACCTACTACACGTGGACAGAGCACCAAAGTTTATGAGGTTAAAAAATGTTCACCTACCACAAACCACAAAGGTTCTTGGTGTTAGTAGCAGAAAAAGACATTTCACGTAGACCACAAGTTTGACCAATGCAGAGCTAGCTCTCACAGGGAGGGACATGCCAGCTGTCTGCCAGTCAAAGGTGCTGCTCTAGCAAACACAACAAATACTCCAATAAAATTCAGTGTCTCCACTAAACTACTAGAGAAGAGGAGCCAAGGAAATTCAATCAGATTAATAAAAAAACAGCTGATCAGAGTTACCAGAGGTTGCAGCACTTTTCTTTTAAAAGAGCTCTTAGTCTTTCTTGACCTAGAGTACTAATGGTCTACTACAAACTGATTAGGGGAAATACAAACACTTTAACCTTACAGTGATGAAGAAATAAAGACAGCAGTCATTACTTGTAGAGCAGCAAAGAAAATGGCATTTAAAAAACCACCAAATCTCCACTAATCTCTAGACAGTCCCTGCAGAGCCAATTGAGAGCAGATTGCAAGCAGTGTTTGGCACCTGTCTAAACCCAGTGAAAACACTGGGGACTTAACGATTTTAACTCTTGAAATTATAAGTACTAATATCAAGTTCTGGTAACAACTCACAACCAGTTTCCATTGTGTATCTGTATTTATGGTGTGGTTACACATAGGTTTTGTACACATGGTGAATAATGAAGGTTGTGATTCAAATGCTCTATAATAACACATGCAAAATAACGTTTTCACTTATCATGTGAACCAGTTTTGTTATCTAGACGTAACTAGACATTTACACACTATATTAATGCAACAGTGCTAACTTAAACATGTGCACATCATATATGCATGTTACACGTGTTTATGTGTATAGACAGCAGATATGTATGGTCACACGCACAGACACATATATTTATGAAAATTAACTTTATAGGAAAGTCAGTTAGAAGTAAAGTTTCTTACAACTTTGTTACAACTCTCTTTTTAGCCTACAAGACTTGAGTGTTGGAAAGCTTTAGTCTGTGGTGGTAGGATTTCCTACCATTGTACTTTCCTCTCTGTATAAGCTCCTCTCACTCAAGCTTTCCATTGGGCTGGCATCTGTGTTTACATGTACAAATTTTATTATGAACACATCCATCCATGTCTCATAGCTATGAAAAACAGAAATCCTTGAAAAACTGATGATTTCCATTTTCACTTTTTTCCTTTGTTTGCAGCCTCTGGTTCTTTGGATAGTTTACTCATTCTATTTCCATGTGTTTCATGAAATACTTGTCCAGGCTATTAACTCCAGAACCATTCAGGGCAGGAAAAAAAAAAGTTTATCTCTTAATTTTTATTTGTAAACTATCATCCACTACTTTTAATGTATGACATACTTAAAGAGATGTTGCCAGAACCTGAGCTCTCTTGCAGAGAGCAATATGACCAGCGTGTTTGACTAGGTACTTCTACAAGGCACCTCCCTGACCTGTACTGCTGCTGGGAACCTGGCTGCACTGTGCAGTTCTGCTTATCCCTCCATGGAATAAATCTGCAATGGTGATTATTCCATGCTCGAGCCACCTGTCCTAATGAATAACGCTTCCTGTGTAGCTGTTTCCAGATATTGGAGTTAGTTATTCAAGCTTGAAAGACAAGTAGAGAAATTAATAACTGGTGTACATGCTCCATAAATGGCACAGGAGCAGAATATGGAAAGAGGAATTCATTGCCATGGCTTTCCTACAGGATTGAAAAAAGGATTTCAGAAGAAATGTATCAGCATGAACCTGACCAGACAGACAGGTGAGCAATACGACGACTGCATTTTGGCTTAAATTTGGGTAATTGAATGCTGATTATAATTTTACTTTGAAATTCTGAAAGAGAGAGAGAGACAACACAGGACAGTATGTGCTATTTAGTAGCTAATAGAAACTGAACCAACAGCAGTGCAGCACTAGGACCACATTTTCTCAGATTATTATTTTTAAAGCCAGTAAATTTTCAGTGGAAGAACTTGCATATTATTTAGCTTTTTGAGATAGTACTATTTATATTTCTATATATATTATACTGGTGGATATACCAAAAATGCCTT
Source organism: Colius striatus (assembly GCF_028858725.1). Taxonomy (NCBI): domain Eukaryota; kingdom Metazoa; phylum Chordata; class Aves; order Coliiformes; family Coliidae; genus Colius; species Colius striatus. The sequence continues at coordinate 16,587,883 of NC_084772.1, read as the reverse complement.
TGATAGTCATTTCCATCAACAGAGCCTTCCAAGCCAAGTAAAGTGATGGTTTGTGAGTTTTTGCTACTTTTTTGCCAAACAGTGCTGGATTGACTTGTTAAACTGTGTAGCACGAATACACAAGTAACAACAAACAGTGTCAACGAAACACACATTTCCATAGCCCCTGGACTTCAAAATATGCTTTTCCTGTGTTTGAAATGGAAACAAGTTATCTCCTTAATTTGTTGATTTTGGTCTTTCTCCAGAACTATAAAGACCAATTCAACGACACGTAGGAAAACAGAATGCATTTGCTCAGAACCTTATCCAGCAAACTCCATGTTATTTAGAAAGATTAATCTTTTAATTAACGATATAGTATATTGCACTTACTTGCTGTGTCACAAAAGTTATCTGCATGGAAATTAAATAACACCATCAAATGAAATGTAAATGGACATTAAACATAGCTATAAAGTACTCATATTCAGTACATGTATGTTTAGATTTTTTTTTAATTCAAACTCGCTAACTTCTGATGAAATTGAGTCAGCTGATAAGTTTGTAGGGGTAATATCAGTCACTCTGCAAATTATTCCATCAAAGAAAAGAAGTATAGAAAAGTCAAGGAAAAAAAAATCAAAGAATGACAGAATTGCTTATGTTGGAATAGACCTCTAAAATTGAGTCCAACCATTAACCTAACACTGCTAAGCTGACCATTAAACTTTGTCCCTAATGCTCCCCATTATTCCAATACATCAAAATTGTCATTTTAGAGGTGGTGTGACAAGATTTTGTCTGGTGTACATTTCTAAGCAAGACCCAACTGCCATGTGATTTATACAGCACTCTCTTGGTTTGTGTTTCTCCTAACCACCTGAGGTGACTTGACCATGTTGTCTCTCCAGCTCAAGTACCTCTGGAAATAAAAGCATCTGCTTTCTAGTTTTCTAGTTCTAGTTTAGACACAGACAGTAGGATAAAACAGTATGTTTCTTTTCAACACTGCTTATAACAATACATCCTCTCTTTAAGTGTTTCTATTAGCAGAATTTATTATATCCAGAGACTAGAGCTATTGAGCTGTAATCTAATTAGCATCTACAGTTACTTCTTTTCATTAAAAAGTGATGGCATTGATATAAGACAAAAAACTACTGATCCACTCTAATTTAGGGAACAATCCTGTACTCCGTGACAGCACCTCTCAGATTTGTTCATCCTTGACTTGCTACACAAGTTCAAAATAATGTCAAATGCTACTTGATTGCAGCTCTCCCTGAGCAGATCTGCACCAAATTTAAATTCCTTCAGGTATTGCTACAGAAAAAAAGTTAAAAAAAGTAAAAAGCTACTCACTGCATGCAACTGATTTTCTGTTATAATTTCCTACAGACCCATTCAAATCAATGAAGCTTCTCCGATTCACAGGGCTGAGAATTAAAGCACACTCCTTTCATAAACCAACCACCTCCTGTCAGAGCAGGGCAACCTCCCAGCCATCACTTTTGAATCTTACACAGCTGTTTTCTGTACTGCCACAAAACTCCAAACATTAACACTGCTATACAATTTCTATTTATTTCTTTGTTATTATTGTCTTGGGTCTTGGAAAGAGATTTTCTAAAGGACCTGTTGTGAAGGACATATCACATGAAGAGTAATGATTATGCTGTTGTAGTCTATGAGCAGATTGCCTTGCTTTTCTTCTTCCCTTTTCAATCTTTTTCTGGTTTTTGATTTGCTGAAAAACTGCTTAAGAGTAAAAAAAAAACACTTCTCCCATCTCTCCCAATATCCCAACTAGGGAATGTTTGTTTTTTTTGGCAGCACCAGTATTTATTCCTCACTTAATAGGAATTCTCCTGTGTTATGAATTTTTCTTTTACAACTTGGAGATCTAAACCCAAAGTATTTTATCAGTTTCCTGTATTTCTCCTCTCTCTATGTAACTTTAGAGCAGCTAGGAAGAAGCAAGGATTAAACAAAAAAATGACTGTCTTTGAGTGTCTGTGAAAATTTATGTACTTAAAAGCAGCTGTAAAATTTTTAATGTTTAAATTAATGTTTTATGTTTACAATAAAAACTCTCCAGTCATGAAGGGCTTCTAAAAGCTACATGCTAAATACAAGCAAAACCACAGCAAACAATAACACTCCTGTGAAACCCAGCTTCAACACAGAAAATGGCAAATATTACTTTTCTGGAGGCTTCCTAAGTTTTTGTGTCTTGCTCTACAAAAAAAACCAAAACCCTAGGAATGTCAAAGATACAAAAAGTGCTGGTTACAATAGGAAGGCAAAAAACTTGTAATTCCTTAATAATAGAGTTTTCTGCAATTCTGAATGTATTTGGAATAGTCTGGTTTACTCTTTCATTTGAATTGTATTATAAATAAAACAGCTTATCTCCTCCCCTGTTTCTGCCAGCTCTAAGCACTCTGTCCTCCAATAAAGGTTGAAACAAATGAATAGCTTTAAAAGAGACCATTATGCACTAGTGAGAGCAGACCGAGCAGATGAAATGTTGCCAAATCATATTCCTTTTAAAATCAATAGGAATTCTTGTTATTGGATTCAATGGGAGTATAATTAGGTTCTAAACCTACACGCTTTCTCGACAATGTGGATTTCTTTACCTTTTTCATTCCTGTTTCTCTCTCAGATACGGAGAAGTCTCGCTGTTTCAAAGTGCTCTCAGTTTGAACATTTTAGCCATTCCTCCCCTGAAATACTTGTGGAACAGGCTAGAGGAGGCAAATTCTGCACAAATAACCTCAGTTACCTATACTGAAATCTGGCTATAAATTAACACCAGGAAGAGCAGAGCCCATTCCCCAGCAGTCATTTAAAGCTTCGATATCTTTCGATATCCTGTCCACCCTCACGCTCCCAAGGTATCACTGTCTTAGTGACCCGGTCAGTGCAATCCCACATACTGAATCATCACCTTCTCGTTTTGCAACTCAGTTTTGTTTTGCAGGTCTCTCTGTAGGAAGACAGACTAAGCCCAAATAAATTTAGATTGAATCAGACATAAATCCATCTCACAACTTGAAATCATTTTCAAAATCCCTGTCAAAGTAATTACAAGAAGATGACATAAATAACTTCCCCCTGAACAGGCCACATAGGGAGGGCCTGGTACCTATCACATCCTCACGTTGGGACTCCAAATCAGCCACTCCCATTCATCTCTCAATAAATTCTTTTATAAACAGTGCACTAAACAATAGCAAAAATATATCAAGCCATAGCATCCCCCCGCCCAAGCCCAAGAATTAAGAGTTATCTTGCTCTGTTTTTTCCATACACAGATCCTACATAAATAGTTTTAATTCTTATCCACGGAGCTATCTTCATAAATTAATTTGTCAGCCTTCACCTGACTCCAAAAGATGGGATGCAATAGCAATTTTTTTAACTGTTTCTTGATTAGAGGTAGTTAAAAAAAAATACTGGGAAGTGTGTAAGATGGTGAATATTCTTTTTTTACTTCCTTAGAAACAGGAAAAAAAAAACCCACCAAAACCTACCTAAACCACATTCTCTTCATTTTCTCTCTTATTTGTTTGCAGTAGAAAATGTTTCCCATGTCACCTACATTTTGACAGCTCACATAACCCCAAAAAATGAAAGATGGTAAGAGTAGAAGCATTAATGTACAGGCTTCACTGTTTGTTTGGATAACTGAATTAAAATTTACTGCAAGTGATAATACTGGTTTCACCTTCCTACACTTTAAGTCAGTTGTTCCACTAAGCATAACCAAAGGTGACCTTAGAAAAGGCCAATCCTGCATTGGTTAGTACCTTGAAAGAGTAATTGGCAGAGTTGTTAGCTGGAAGCACGCACATAGCTTCTAGCTTCAAGTATCTCCAATGCTTATCAATGCTACAAAATTTAGGAGTTGAATGAATTTGAGGATGGCATTCTATGTTCCTACTGATCTCTCTGATAACTCTTTTATCAGAACTTTGAAGCACTGAGACCTGAAGTTCTTAAAGTTCTTCTCTTCAAGGACAAGAGAAAACCTCAAAAATGTGCTGACCTATATAAAAGCTGTAAGTGCACATATAAACAGCTAAACATTTGAAGAAGTTTCTGCAGAGAATTTACTAATTATTACTGTAAATGTCTTGAAAGAGAGTTTGCGATGATTCTTTCTAAAAATATTATGTGGAAGTTTTGGCAAAGTCCATCCAGTGAAGATGGGTCTAAGGAATATCCAGCTCCTAAATACAGTTCTTAATGAAGAGATCTTATAGCTATTTAGAACATGTGGCAGCATACTGCAGTGAACACATTTAAGAACATGTTTTTTATAATATTATGAAGATTATTTCCATATTAATCATTTTGCAAAAATGCCAGATACACCCACTGCTCTTATGTAGATGTGATACTCCTAGTGCAGAATATCTGCTGAAAAATAGATGAGGACTTTAGACATTGTATTAGTTTTATTAGTTCATATCAGGTCTGTGACAAGCAAGTTCACTACATCAAACATCAGATAAATTAAATATCTTAGCTTTAAACCAAAACCAAGGGAATAAACAAGAGGAGACAGAGATGTGCCTGCAAGGCTATGATCTTATTTTCATCACTAAGACATGGTGGGATGGCTCCTATGACTGGAGTGTTGGAATAGGATACAGACTTTTCAGGAAGGACAGAGGAGACAAGGAGGAGGTCTCACTTTAAGTCAATGGCCAGCTGGAGAGCATGGAGCTCCATCTGGGGATGGATGAGGATCCGACTGAGAGCTTATGGGTCAGGATTAAAGGGATGGCAAGGACAGGTGACATTATAGCAAGGGTCTGCTACCTGCCACTCAGGAAGATCAAGAGGATGAGGCCTTCTACAGACAGCAGCAGCCCCGTGTTCAAAAGCCCTCATTCTCATTGAGACCTTAACCTCCCCATTATCTGTTGGAGATATAATGCAGTAGGGCAAAGCAATCCAGGATGTTCCTGGAATGTATTGATGATAACTTCCTTCTCCAAGTGATAGAGAAGCAAACAAGGAGAGGTGTTATGCTGGACCTTGCTCTCATCAACAAGGAGGTGCTGGTGGAGAATATGAAGCTCAAGGGCAGCCTTGGCTGCAGTGACTATGAAATGGTAGAGTTCAATACCCTTAGGGCAGTGAGGAAGGCGCACAATAAGCTCAATACCCTGGACTTCAGGAGAGCAGACTTTGGTCTCTTCAGGGATATGCTTGGTAGAGTATTGTGGGATAATGAGAAGCCCGAGAAAGCTGGTTACTATTCAAGGATCACATCCTCCAAGCTCAGGAGCAATGCATCCCAATAAAGAGGAAGTCTGGCAAAAAAACTCCAGGAGACCTGCATGGATGAACAAGGAGCTCCTGGGCAAAGTCAAACTCCAAGGACAAACATACAGAAGGTGGAAGCAAGGTCAGGTTGCCTGGGAGGCATGCAGTGAAATTGTATGAGCAGTCACCTCATTGTTTTAGTTAAAATTTAGAAAATTAGGACAGTGGAGGTGAACCTCAAGAGCAGTTGCAGCACTACTATAGCATAATGGAGAAGTGAAATAAATCTGAATAGTGTAATTTTGAACTACTATTTATCTGTAGATTAAAAACAAATAGGGACAATTAAACCCAAGAGGCAGGAATAAGACTACCTATACTTTCTGAAACCTCCCTGGAGCAATGATTTTAGAGTACAAATGGGATATTTTACTCACCAAAGAGAGAATCACTTGTCTTTGCACTGCTATAAATAGTGATTTGGCTTTCTTCCCTCAATTTCATTTCCTCCCAACATCCTTCAATGAGATATAAAACTTTGGTTTTCTGCTGTAGGAGGAGGGAGCAAGAAAAAACCCAACAACAAAAGCTCAATGACTCTGTATTTAGGCTAAGTCACTCTGCAACACTGCAGCTTATGAATTCCAAATATAGACGTACTCATCAGGTCCTCCATGCAGTAGCATGGCCTACGGTTCCTTCAGCCCCAGAGGCAAGACAAAAGTTGAACTTGTTAGAGAGAAACCCTGTGGCCAAAAATGCGGTTAAAACTTGGTTCTTCCCATAGCTTCCAAACAATTGATTTTATTTCAGCTACCTGCATTGCAGTGCATAGTGTCAGTATATTTACAGTACTATTTACCTTAATACCTGATCCAACAATCATCCTGCAAATATAGCAGAATCATTTCAGGGATAATAAGGGAGAACACTGTTTTGCAGCAATGCAGTATTAAAAAGCAAACAGCTTTCTTGCTCTGGGAATGTCTTTAAGAGAAAATTGATGGGTTTAGCTTGTAATATCCTGGTAGGACAAATGCATCATGTTACAAACAACACAAACACTTTCCGCAGGCTCTCAATTCCAGCATTAAGTCAGGTCCCAGTCACACATCACCATAGCAAACTTCAGGTAGGCTGAGAAAAACAAAATGTCTCCCAGGACACTCTATTCCTACCTAAACTTCCAAGTTTCTGCTCTTTCCTCCATAACTTGCCAGGCTCCTCATCCACAGTATGTCTTTTTTTATAGCATTACAGATTCAATTGTATTTAAATAAAGCAAGCACAGCTTCATCTAAATGTTAAGGAAATATTTGTCAGCACAAAGGCGGTCTCCCTCTGTACAGTGTTTACAATGCTTTTTTCTCTTCAGGCTACATTAGGATTTGCTGTGAAATGGTATTTGGAATGACTTGTGAATCATTGCCAAATGTGGTTGCACCAACCATATTGCAAAGCTTCACACAGCGGTAATCATGGGGTGTTTCTGACACTGGGAGCAATTGGTACAGAAGAGTAGTAAAAAAAAAGATGGTCTGTTCTTTTCTCACTTAATCCCTTCTGTTGAAGCACTCTTAAAAATCAGAATAAAATATGAACTAAGATAACAGATGCCCTTAATGAGGCCCTCTGTTACTCTACTACAGTATCTCTGAAAAAATAAAATACATAGATGCTGTTTCAGCAACTAAGACAATAGAATCACAGACACCAGAAAGTTTGTTATTCTTTGGGGCAGAGAGTTATCATCAGACAGGAAGGAATAGTCAGTGTGCTTGGAGGCAATGACACAAATTGCAGGATACTAAGATATCATCTGTCTCCACTTCTCAGCATACTTCTTTTGATACCAAGTCCCACTGCCCTCCTTAAAACTAAAAGCAAATAAATAAATAGCTCTGTAATGGAATGGATTAAAACCATGCACAGGCAATTTGCACTTTATGAGAAAACCTGCATGTAAAGAGATTTTAATGCAGGGAAGTGCTGCTTCTTGTTTAAGAGGAACATCACCACTCTATCTCATAATTACCCTTAGCAGTTCTTCAAATGTATAAATGCAACATACTGGATAAGTTTCATCTAGAAGAGAAATCTGATTAAAAAGTGCAAAATCAATCTCATGCGCTTTTAATTCTACAAACCAAAACTAATACATAACTCACTCTAAAGACTCTACAAGATATGTCTAAATCCTATTACAGTCCTTTTAGATTCAAAAATCTTCATATTTAATAGCATTTTGGCAGCTGTGTATGATCCACAGAACATTTACAGCAACTGACACTTGTGGTACATAGTCACAAAGCAATGCTTCTGATTACCCCAGTCTAAATGACATTTGAAGATGCTGAATACTATCTGAGGACTAGTAACCTTCATCTCAGATTTTTCATAATATTATGCATAAATGCAGTCGTGATAAGCACAACTTTGCAAAGTACAAAATCTTTCATTTGTCAGTAAACATTATTTGGCATTTGCTTATTGCTGGAGGAAAAAGGTTCAGCGATGAGTAGCCTTAATGTAAGAAATAAAGCTTCATACTCAGTATAACCTAAAGAACAGAATATTAAATCTAAAGTCATTTTATGGATCTTTTTAAGAATAGATGTTCATTGTCCTCCAAAGGAATTAATTATTGAATTGAAGAGGAAACCATTACAAACTGGTTTGTAATGCAGCTTGAAAAACTATGTACGCTAATTCCTGAGCAATTAAGATGCACAGATGTCTAATAGACAACCACCTCTTAATATCATTAAACTTCTCTGTGTACCTCTGTATGGTCACATCTCATTTTGATCCAAAGCCCAATCTGAACTAGCCTCTCTTTGAAAACATGTTATTTGTATATACCGCATATGTTCCTACATCCCTCTAAAACAAGAGATGATAGACTATCCAGAGTCTCAGAAACTGGTTGCTAGGCATTTTTACATAACAAAAAAATGCATAGACTGATTTTAAAATCCAGTACAGAGAGCAATGATTTTTAGTTCACAATTGCCATTGACAATTATCACTTATTTAAAAAAAAACAAAGGAGGAAAGTCTCAAAAGAATTGTGTGCATGTCACTCCTACCTTGACAAAAGAAACATATTTTTAATCTTCTTACATCATATATCACAGGATGTCCCTAGTCACTTCAGTACAGTAGGAGAGAAAGGGGGAAGTTACACATTTTCAGGCACTAACAACTTAAAATTAAGACAAGAACAAATATTGTCAGTAAAAGAAAAAGACAGTGAGGAAAGCAGCTCAGCTTTTGGAATAACAACATTGTTAAATAGAAATGGTTGTTTTCTGAACACAGTCATTTTATAAAATCTACAGTAAAGCTTTTATATGTAAATTACCCAAACTCAGAAACCTTTCACTTCAAATTGAATTGAGAATAGCTGAAGAAGAACACTTTAGTGAAAACGTGCTTAAAATGAAGAAAATCAAGAACAACTAAGGCACATCCATACTGTTTCACTGGAAAAAAATTCCCTGTAAATAAATATTTGATTGATGTACTGCTAACAAAAAAAGGATTAAAAATTGGCTTTAAATATATTTAGGTACCCTCTTAATATGTGCATTTATCTCCTTTGTAGCTAGTGATTATCTTTGTGAAACTATGTGTATTGCCACCATATACATAAATGTTACATGACAAAACTACAACAGAGCTACATTATACGAATAAACACATTATCATGTTTAAAAGCTCCCTTTGCTAACATACTCCAACAGTGCCACAGCTTCCAAACTAAAATTCCAATGATTCCATCACTGTATTTTTAATTTACCAGTATTTCTTACAATAATCCAATCATATATGACGGTCAAACTTCAACAACTGTTCTGTACCAACCCATCATGCTGGATACTTCATCAAGAGACTGTAGACTGGAAACTGCTCAAAACACTCACAAGATTTTTATGATAAGTTATATATGAAATATGTACTTATCTTCAGGTTTTGGTGTAAACCTGGTAGACCCATGGTGTACTAGGTGCAAATGACAATTGACACTGGCCATATTATTGAAATGGCAGCCCTGTATTTTTATTTCTGATGTAAATTCCTGTAAATTCAACAACTTTGACAAAACTAGCTACAATTAATATATTTTGATTTGATTCTGTGTGACCATGTTTGACTCCACTGTTGTATCAGGGCCTTGTGCAAATAAAACTGTCTTGCTCACTGACTATGGCTGACAAAGGGGATGAGGTGAAACACTGAGGTACCTTACTATTGGTAAATAAAATAAGAGGTAATCATAGGGCAAATATGAAGGAAAAGAAAGGCTAACCTCAAGAAGAAGATGCAGCCTTTATCAGAAAGTAATCTACATACAGATTCTCAGTTTATTAAAATTCTTATCCTATAGTAGCAGAGGACTAATATCTTTGTAACACCAAAACCTTATTTAAAATATTGTTATTTTGCTCATTTATTGCCCATGCTCTCCTTTGTGAATGTGGATATCTGATTTTATTTGATGCTTGCAGGTTAATTCTCCCTTTGGATTTGAACGTGGCTACCCATTACTTGAGGAAGCTCCAGGGAGATACTTGTCCTACAGCAAAATTTGGTCCTTAATTTATCAGTTTGTGAGGACAGAAGGCAAATTTAAGTAGTAACCAATAAGAGACTATTTCTGATGGACTTTTAAATCTGATTTGTGACCTTCCTCACATCAGCCAAGAATAAGGCTTGCAAATCCAGTTCTAACTAAAAAAGATTAACAAATCAAACATTAAAATAAATTTGGGGCCAAGTACACTGTAATTGCAATGCACAACTCCCTTAGCCTGAAATCTGAGAAGCTTTGAGCTGGACAGTCTGTACATCTAAGTCCATGTAGAATACCAGTAATACTCCTTATCCATCTCTCTCAAAGTGTACTTATAACACACAAATGAATATGGCATACTGAACAACATGTGCATAATGACACAACTGTTTAAAAACAAACCAAATAATATCCAGGGTGTTCATAGAAAAGACAAACTAAATTGAATAGTTCAAAATTTTGCTCTATATATATGTGGAAACAAAATAAAAGCTGTATTTCAAATCACCTTCTGCAAAATGAAAAATGTTTGCAGTCTGGCAGTTTTATATCACTGTGCCTTCACAGGATAAATGCCATTATATTAACATGTATAATCTCCTTGCCATTAAAGCACTTGCAATGAAAGTGTAGCTAAAACACGTAGTATTTTTATATTAGAGATAAGGCAACTTAGTGTGACTGAAAAATACAGAGCGTAGTTCAGTCTCTCAAGTTATGAAGCATGTATGCTCAAATGCATTATATGACTATCTTACTAAGCATTAGCTGAGGATGTAACACGGAAGATAGCCAGAGATTTAATTTCCGCACATGACATATTGTACCCAAAAGATTTAAACAATGAAATAATAATAAGGAAATGTTCAAAATGGATTGCATTTGAATATATATTTTTTTTCAATGATCCTATCAACTGCAATAGGAGTCTGGTTCCTTTCTGTAAGCACTGACACCTGTGAAAAGCCGACGGGTTACACTTTAACATGACTCTATTAAGTTCCTCTTTTACTTTAAAAGATTTATAGAATGTTGCCTAAGATTTTTATTAAAAGATGACTCAAGGTCTAAAAAAAAGGTGTTAATTTAAAAATTTTATCATCTTTTTTGTAATTTCTGTTTCTTGTGACTAAGTAGAGTATGGCAGACCAAGTGTCATGGTGCAATTCCTGGGTGTGTTGGTTCACACAGCAACCCTGTACAGCCCTATCCAGCCTCCTGAAATTCTCCTGAATTTCCCAATCAACTGAATGAAAATGATACCTATTTCTTCTTTTCAGCCTATGTGTAGTGGCTTTAAAAGCTACACCATCCTGCAGGCTCACATGGCACAGCCATCACTTTGGACTGTACTACACTTCTAGGTGGACCTGCTTCTGCAGGGGAGTTGGACTAGATGGTCTCTAAAGGTCCCTTCCAACCCCAACCATTCTATGATTTCAACCTTTGCTGTTATATCAGAGAGTATAAATTCTTTGTGGGAAAAAAAAAGTTATGTTACATAATTAATTTGAATTCTTTTTGGCTTCCTTGTATTTCGCTCATTTGGAAAAGTAAAACCTTTATTTCTTTTATGGTTACACCCCAAATTTGACATGTATCTTTAAGGCCTTTGATTCTTAATTCATATCATGAGTCAAAGTCTTTCAGACACAGCATTATTTCAAATCATCAGGAAAATTTATCAGCCTAGGTGCAAGATCTACTCACCTGCATTTGCACAAAGGCTAATGATAATGAAAAGTCCAACCCAAAAAACAACCTGGTGACATTTCCTCAGTTATCAAAGAGAATTATTCACCAGGGGTGTGTGAATGAGTAGAATTTTGAAAGATGGTATTGTTATAATTATTATCCAGAAACTAAAATGTTATTATACCCCTTGCTAACTGATATTTCAACTATTAATGCTGAACTCCATCTAACTTATCTGAACGCTTTTGTACCGTCTCTTCCTCTCTATTGCTAAATGTGTGTACAATACCATGAAGGAGACTTAGGTGTATTGCAAAGGTTATATTTTAAGATGATATGGGCTGGATGCATTTGACTTTTTAAATCTTTCTCACTCTGCTTCAGAAAAGGAATTAGAAATTGTGTGGTTTTGCTGCACTGTGCCTTTTGGTGAAAGCAGATGGATATTTTTAGCATGAAAAACGGCTTATGAATTTTTGAACATTTACTAAAAGCAATACTGCATAACATTTCAGGAAATATAACCCACCAGAAATCTTTTTGTGTTTATATCTAAAAAAATGAATATTTTTTCCCCCAAGTAAAATGATTTATCTAATGACAGGAGACTTAAATGCTAAAAGCACTTTCAATTTTTTCAATCATTCTCGTATATGCTTGTGTGTATTTCACTTGTGTGCATTAGTGGCAAGCATGTAGTCCAACTTGCTAATAAAACAACTTTGAGTTAACATTTAGCTTGATTTTTTTAAGATAATATTGTCACAATTTTCCCACCAACGTTATTATAAATTACTCTTTCCAATGCTTGTACAGCTGGACTGTGGTTGCATGGCCATCTTCAGGGAAGGACAAGAAACCTTTCAGACAAAAGTGTATCTGAGAAAGGACGACTCTTTCGATTCAAGTGCCCCCAGTTCTCTTAAAGTTCTTCCACTCATAAGCTGCCTTTCCCTTTAGTGACAGCTGACACCATGGATGCAGAAGCATACCTGGACTTTTCACTTCAGTTCCTATTGCCCAAATACTGTAGCTATTTATTTTATTGCCTAAAAAAAATGGCATTCTGTTTTCCCTTCATTCTACATGGCTTGCCCTGGAAGAGATTTTTGGAAGACGTTTAGAATACAGATATTCCAGATAATTGTGACAATCAGGAGGAATAAAGCAAAAAAAAAAGAAAAGTTGGGAAGCAGGAACAATTACAACCAAAATGTTTAAGAACTGTGCCTAGGAGCAGAATGACATAAACACGAACATAACTTCTTCCTCTCATTCTCATACTAAGTTGCCACATCTTACTTATAGTTTTTGCTCTAGGCCTCATTAGAGTTACTGCTACTACTGAAGAATTTAGGATGTTAAATCATGAGGCAGGGTCCCAGTATGCTAGCAGCTTGACAAACACTGATGAAAAATGGTGCACGCTCCAGAACATGTCCATGTGCAGCTAACAGTGTCTTTTCTGTTCTTCATATTATTTGAATTTATGCAGATTTAAAACACAATGCATTTATAATAGTTATAGTAACCTTCTGCATCAATAACATATACAGAGGTTGTAAAAAAACCACGTTAATTCAGTTTCTGTTTATCAATGATACCTCTGAGTACAAAAGAAAACAAAAGTATTTTGGATATCTAAGCAGAAAAAAGAAAGTCTGTTTTTTCCCCTGAAAATAACTTACACAAAAATGTGGGCAAATCAAGAAGCAGTAGCACTGTAGTCATTACACTACACAGATTAAAAGATCCCAAAAAGGGGCAACGCCGCCTTTCACCTGTGACACAGCCACAGAGGCTCAGTGCCCACCAGTACACACATAAAAGTGACGAGCGAGTTGTTGTAATGAAGAGCAGAGGTATACAGCCTTTATCAGATGAGAAGGGATTTGTCAGAGATTAATAGAATTCCATTGTAATATCCATATCTCACAAAGGCATACTCTGACAGGGTCCAATTACTTTCAACAAGCTGGGCCTGCTACATGGACCCTCTGAACCGGAATGGCCCTCCAATCTGTATGCTTTCGTTCAGACAGATAACACCAACGTGTTTCTCTCTGTGATCACTGCCTAACTTAAATGAGTTAATCTCGTTTTCCAGATGAATTGTTATTTTGTCTCCCGCAGGCTGTGATTACCGGATAAAAGTATTGTGTTAACAGGAGGGCCAGGGTCTTTTCAGCAGCGGATTCCATGTTCAGATAACCAGCCAGAGAGGGCTTTTTCTTGCTTGCTTGCTTGCTTGTTTTATTTTTCTTTTTTCCCTAATGTGAAGTAAGAGAGTGGCACTAACAGGAGAAAACTGTGAAATGACACAGAGATAAACCTTCCCAAATAATTGCGTAACTTCAGAAGAGGTCAAACGGGCAGTTTACCTTCATGTTTCAAAAGAGCGTCCTAGTAAACCAATCACATCTACAGCCTACCTCTACATATTTTAAGATGTTATTTGCCTTTCAGTTCATGCCTGCCTTTCTTTCTATAATGGTCTTTGTTTCTTAAGCCATTACAATGTGTTTGAGAAGTTCACAAGGGAGGCTATCAGAATATAAATATTTGGAAGCACTGAAATATATCTGGGCAGTATCAGAAAACAGGAGGAAGAAAACAAGCCCATGATTTCACAAACAGTTCTCTTAAACTGATGAAGCAAGAGCCATATGGTGAGAGTTATAGTCTACAGCACATTTTTCTGTGATAATGTATTTTCTCAATGACAGCAGTGAGATTCTTCATTTCCTTTTCTCGATAAAATGTTAAAAAGCCTCACTTTTTAAGACTGTTAATTCTTAAAAACTATACCTTTGGGGGGCTTAATGTAGGAGAAGCAGAGATTCAAATAGCCAGTTGTACCCTGACCACCAGGAAAATCCCTCCAGCATCAAAAATGAGTCATGTAAAGACCCCAACCAGGCAAATTCAAATCCACAAGGAGCAGCAGAACTGCGCTGACTTATGTCAAGTCTGGGTTTCACGCATTTTCACCCATACAGAAAAAAACATGAAACTATTATGTTATTTCCATATCTAGTGCCAAAAGGCAAATAAAACTTGATCTCTGAATGCAGCAGCTTTCTCCAGTGGCTCTCCCAGTACGTAGATCCATGTTATTACTGAGGTGGGTTATGTCACCAATTTGGAATGAAGATGCAACGTTCGATCATTGGCAATGTATCAGATGTCCATGAAATGCAGTCAATGAGCTTATGAAAGCTTCCTGACAGAAAGCCACAACTTTTGACTGCAAAAAGTCAGTGTCTTCAACAAAATATGAATGAATCTTGGTGCATGACGTGTCTGAAGCACACAGTGGCTATATTCCACCCTCTAGCACAAATTTGTGGTAGGTTAGACCTTGCAATTCCTAGGCCCTCGGTTTTGCAGAGCTGGGGACCTAGCAAAGCACATCTCAGCTTCCTTCATGCTCCTGTGCCCACATTTCCTTCCACAGGAAAGGAAAGGCTGCAACTAAAGTGAAAAGCAAATCAGAAGAATATCAGTCTCTATACAAATATTTGGGCTCTGTCTTTCTTATGCAAAGAGTAACTGACATCAGCAGATATGAAAATCATTCATAGGTAGCCAGGTAAATTAATGAAAAGATAACAGGTTTTGGAGTTTCTATATTATGGAGTTTAAATATTTCTCTATCTCATAATGAAGTGAAAAGTCTGTGCAGTTGGAACAGCAGTCATCATATCACTAATATTCATTTTGATAAAGTTGGCAGTATTCTCATTTCCGGACAGAAGCAGTAAGTTCAACCTCTATACTGGGAACTAGGTTCCTAATCTGTCATTTAAAGATCCCTTTTCTTTGAAAGTATTTTCAAAATGAGTAGATGATAACCTAATGGTTCACAGTCTCTTATGAAAAACAAGTGTTAGGATTATGTATTACATACAACAGAATGCAAAATGTCTATACAACATAAGCAATCAAGTATTTTGGGTGTAAAACTGATATAGTAAAAACATGTCCTGACTCAAGAAGATGAATAGAAAAGATTGTTTTTACACAGTAGGAGTGTCCCTCAGGTATATAAGGAATCATATTGTTTGCTGGGCTACAAAAAGACATATTCCAGTCGTCTTCTCCACCCAGCGCTGCATTTTATTCTGCTTAGCAGGAGACAAGTGATGAACCTAGGAGAGTGTGAAGTACTCCTATGCATCATCATAAACAAGATAAGCAGAATTATTTCCTAAATTACAAACATTTACACCTACAACAAATCAAGGAGCGGAGCAGGAGGATGCTGTGGGTGTAGTATGGACACAAAGACATGTGTTTTAGCTCTTATCAATCCTGCTGCTCCTGCAGGAGCAGGAAGCTGGCGTGACTTTGCCTTGTCTTTGTCTGAAGAAAGAAGGAACAGTATTTTTTCTGTCCTTTTTTACAAATGTTTTGATTACATCGCTTCTCTTGACTTAGCCTAGGAAAGGGTAGGCCTCAACAGAGATCTCGGAGGCCACAGGTTCCCTTAGGTATATCCTCAGTAGGAGGATTTTTTCTTCTTTTGCTTGCTAATTAACAGATCAGATGTGGGAATAATTATGAATAAACATCAGGCAGCGTCATTTAGAGACTGGTCACTTTGACAAACCTATGATGAGTCTATACGCAGCAACATAAGAGATTAAGCTCCCAGCACAGCTGTAAAGCAGGACTGCTCAGACCCTGGCTCTGTTTTTCGTGCAGGACACAGTCCTGACATTCTGTTTGTTATATTGAAATTCAGAGTTACCACTGAATAGTCCAGCTTCAGATCTCGATGGAAGTGAATACTAGTCCTCCTCACAATAACTCTTTCCCCAGACAAAGGCAACAGTGGCATAGCACAAATGATGCTAGTAAGAAGTGATGTGAATTGGTAACAAAGAAGCTTGATCAGTGTGATGGAGACAGACAGTCACAGACACAAATTAAATCTCAGACGCAAATTAATTTCTCATTCATTTTTCTTTACACTGCTGCTACAAAACACTTTGTATCACTTGCATTGAAGGTAGCATCTGGAAATTATATTGTTTCGAGAGCTGAAAATATTCTCTGTGGGGAAATTTTAAACCCATAAACTTTTCCTTTTCTTCCTTTTTTTTTTAAACAGAGCATCAAAATGCATGCAGAGCAGATCTATGAATTGCTACACGGTTTTATTTTTTAAATTGCCAGTCTTTTTTATTCAGTGGTCTTATAAACATAAAATTGATAAAATGGACAGCTTTCTTTCTAAGCTAGCTTACATCTCTCCTTTTTTGAAAGCTTCCTAAACATGCAAGCACTCCATAAAAAAGTAACTGGTGCATGCAGAAGCAATGCAGTTCACAAATGAAGCAGTATAATGTCAATGGTTTGAAATTGTTCAGTCTCAGTTGTTTTCCAAGTCAATGCACTGGCAGTCTTGCCTGAATGCAACTAGTCAATAGAGGGAAAATAAATAGAGCATTTCCAGAATTCACTCATCAGCACTGAAAAGTGTCTGCTTACTATTACACAGTTTTAACATGTCATAATCGTTTTTCACAGTATAGAAACCCTCCTCATACCTTGAACAAAGAATGAATGACTATTTTAGCACCCTAAACACATCTTCTAATAGAAATTTCAAGCAAACTGCATTGATTATGGTATTGTAAGTGGTATGTGTTATTAAAGTAGAATCTGAATCCGGTAGTCTATTTTTAATGCTAGATTATGAACAGAAATTTCTAATTTGGATCTCTAAAAGTAGAGACTTCTATATTTGGACTTCTGAACAGACTTATTTAGTATTTCTGTAAATATCTACATTGAAAGAACTCCCTGTTATTTCAGGTAGATTTGAACACCAAAATTTATGCACAGTATTATGGCCATAAAGAATGCTATTGACTATTAAGTTGGACAGGTTTTGCTCGCATAGGTAAAAGCCTTAGCGCCACAGCTATATGACTCTAAACACTTACACATTAAGCTGCAGAGAGATACAACTGTCCCCTATCTTTCAATCTTTTATTTCTCCCATGTCGGTAGGACAAGTGCTATGTCAAATGGCACCACTAGGCTGAATACTACACAAAGAGAGAAATGAAGCAGACAGGACAGCCACATTGCTACACTGGCTTTTGGGGGAGTAAAAAAAAAGGCTATGCCTGCCTCTAATGCTAAATTACATCTAAGGTGTTACGCTTACTCAGATAAGGTCCTTGCAATGCCACATAATTACAGAAAGGATCTACCATAGTCTGAAAAATAAGGAGAACTATGTCTTTTCCAATCCCCTGCCTTGTTATCTGTCACCTGGATGAAAACCATGTGAAAAAAAAGAGAGGGGGAAAAAAATTCCCCTTCAGACCCAAGAACACACTAACGCCCATGGATATAAATGTTACAATAAAAGAGCAGGACGACTACTAGCAGAGCTTTTATAGCTTAACAGTATTTTGACAACAAATGTTCATATTTCATTTGAAATTTATGAAACCTTTGTGCCTATAATCCCATGAGCAGCTACATGGTAAATGAAAGTAGCAGGCAGTCTAGATTAATAATATTTTGCTTCATACTGGAAGAGCATTCTAAGGCAAAGAAATCTTGCTTTATCTGCTCTCCTACTTCTTTTTTTTTTACAGTCTCTGTATTGGAACAGATTCAGAGCTCTAAAACCTGCTTGCAAATATTCACAGATGCCTTATTAATTTATGAGAAACTGAAGGACCCATCACAAGGTATAAGCAAGCAATTTAGGAATAACAAGTAGAGGGGTATGATACATGGCAAAATATCACAGCTCCTAGTGTTAGAGAGCTACCAGTGGTTTAAATCAAGTTCAAGGGGAATATCTGGAGTAAGCTCCAGTACTTCATATTCTAATAAAAAATCAGTATGAAGAAAACGTTTGCCCTATGAATCATAACCTTTGCTTTCACATTTTCACAGTTTAGACATACATGTATGCTAAAAGCTCAAGTGTAGCTTCTTGCACTTTAATGTCTAAGTGTCTTTTTCAACAGCTCTATTTATCTTCAAGCATATCCAACACAACTGTTGGGTTTTTTCCCTTTTTTTAAAGCAGTCTCTAAAGCTATTATTGCAAATATGATGTGGGCCAATTATATGCCTAGAAAGTAGATATTTATTTATATTTAAATGTTTCTACCTTTTTTGAACTCTTATGTGGACTAATCTCACATGCACAATGTATATTAGGTTGGTAAGAGCACACTAATTTCTTCTTTTGTTCTAAAGCACAAATAATATGAAATATAAGAGAGGAAAAAAAAGGTAATTTATTTCAAGCAGTAAGTGGAAGTATTTTTAGTTATATATGTGTAGTTATACATATAATACAACTTTTGTTCAGCTATTCTTCATTTCAAATCTTTCTGTGGCTTTTCATTTTCTGAATTTTATGTCAAAACTGAACACTTTAGCCTTGAAAAACAATATCAATGAAAGACAAATATTGAATTTGTCATTAAACAAAAAATCATAGGTTCTTGGTCTGTAAGATGTTGCAGTATAGAAAGTGTTTGCTAAAGAAACAAGCATTTACATCAAAAACATTATTCACCGGTGGGAGAAAGGCCAGGAAAATCACAGAATCACAGAATCTTAAGTGTTGGAAGAGATCTCAAAAGATCATCCAGTCCAAGCCCCCGGCCAGAGCAGAACAAGCTGTAGTAGGTCACACAGGAGCTCATCAAAATGGGTGACGTAGAAACAACTAGGGAAAAGTGAATGACAGAGTGGAGAAAGAGTAATATAATAGCAACATTAAAAGTAGTCTATGCAAACTGTTTTACTAACACAGTAAAAGCTGTAAAACAGGGCATTAGACAGCTCTAGGAAAGCTGCACAGAAGATACACAAAGGTAAAGAAGGTACCTGAGAACAATGTTGTTTTAGATGTTGTATCCCTAAGGGACTCCTAATATTTCCTAACTACTAAAATCAGAATTGAGTATGTGATCAGGGTACAAAATCTCAGAAAACAATAATAAAAAATCCCTACTTGTTATGTGTGACATACAAAGAAAGAAGTTCTTTGACTGAAAGTGGTTCCAGAAAGATATCCTCAGCCAAAAGGTCGAAGATTTGCTTGTGGGGCAAACCACAGGTCAACATTTTGGTAGTGATCAAAGGAACATTTACGAACTGTTTATGGAATATATTGTTAAAACAGAAGCTTCTCTTTAATTCAGAGTTGTTATAACTTGATATATACAAGAGTGCTTTAAAATCTTTTTTTATTTCTTACTTGGAAATCATCTTAAATGGTCATTATAATATTTTGAGTTATCTTCCATGACTACTTTTGACATACAATTCCATGGACTCATTGGCTGCTAAGTGAAAAAAATCACTTCTTCTGTCTTCTTCCTTTCTAAGAAAAGGTGAGCAGAACAGGAAAAAGAATGCTCTCACCTCTACATAAAGAAATGGTGATGTAGTCCTCTCTTCTTCAATTACTGACCCATCAACTTTTTTTTTCTTCTTTCCTTTGACTATGTAAATAAAAATTATTTCAATATAAGACTTTGGAGAACAGGAATCTAAGGCTTTAAAATATTTAACCTTTATAATATTGCATGTTTTCTCTTTTATTATGTAAATAGAGATTGCAGTTAAGCCTAATAGATTTCTCTTTCATTTAAATCAAGACTACAGACTCTGTTGCAAATAGTGTTTTATTCCCATGTAAGTATCCAGCTTCTGCTACTGGGAAGAGGAAGATCAGATCATCAAAGAGACTATGAGCATCAACCATTAGTGCATCTGAGTGTCTCAAAGCTAAATTTATAACCTTCTTTTAATTTAAAATGCCTGTTTCAGTCAGTTGCTTAAACCAAATCTGAAAGGCAATTGTTCAATCCACTACCGCACTGTGTAGCTTCTGGGGAAACAGGCCCTGCTTGTTGTAGACCTCCTACTATGGTCAGTCTGCACAGTAAGCCATCACACTGATGTCTGCCTTTCAAAGAGCATGTTGTTTTAGGAGAGATGACTTAGTAGCTCATTGAACAAAAGGAAAAAAAACCCCACCAAACTTACAGACCCGTGTTTTCATTATTACACTGCAATTAATATACTGCAACCAAAACCAGAATATTAGTTGTATTATTTGAGCTCTTTCCTCGTAAATACACTCTGGATTTTCAAATATATTAGCAACCAAAGAAAGTCTTCCATCAGCATCTGTGCTGAGTGGATTCAATAACAGTCTAACCAATTTACTATAAAACTTTTATAGAAGCATTATATACTTGCATCAGGTTCACAGTTTTATTAATTTACACAGATTTTATGGTTTCTTGAAGTTCTTCCGTCTGAAAGAATGAACTGATACTCGAAGAAAGCTGAGTCTAGTGAGAAAATGATCTGCTTAAATACCATTCAGTCTCATAAAAGAGTAACTATACAGTAGTTATACCACCATCTACATTTCCATATTTATAAAAACTGGTAGAGGTATAATCGGTTAATAATTCTGCTCCTTCTAATGCACAGTAAAATAAGTTTTAGTGATCAGCTTTGTGGTTTAACTACTAATTTGGAAGGGAAGCAGGGGCGAGGTCTTGAAGGACAGCAGGGTAAAGGGAGATTTAAGGGATTTTTGTACTTTCTAAAGAGAAAGGTCCAGGAAGTAATTGTTCCTCTAAGTTCATTTTCAGGATGTTCCAGGGCAATCTATTAAAGACAGGAGTTTTCCTCCTTTCCAAAACAGGGCTAAAACTTTAACACATTATTTTTTTATATATTTTATGAAGTGAGACTCAATCAGAAAACATTGGCTTTGTTCCCATGTCCTGCATTGCTAGTCAGCTAAGCACAAGACCAACTTTAAACTTCTGTGCTAAGGTTTGGCCTGAAAATCAGATATTGCTTAATGAAGTGTACATTGTACCATATTATATTGCTTATGACACTAGAAACTGTACAATTATTGAGTAGCTATGCATCTATCCAGAGCATGAAAACCAACTTCATTATTAGTACTTACATAATAATTCCATTACCCCACAAATAAGCATAATGTGACAATATAATTACATAAGAACAAAATTAGACAAGTGAATAGTGTGGAATAACCTGATCAAAGTATAAACAAACCTGATCAAAGCAGAGTGAGTAAAGGCAATGGGATGCTGAGTAAGAGGTAGCCACCTCACCCTCCTAGACCTAAGGAATATTGAGCATGTCACTTCAGGGTCTGAGCAACGTGGCACAATTAATATGTACTCACATCCTGAGGAAAAGCCCTGCCAAACACATTATAGTCTCTGTGTGTGTATATGGAATATATATAGTATATGGTAGTATATACATTAAAAAGTGTAGCAATATAGTGTAAAGAAGTACAGAATTATACATATAGTATATACAAGTGTATATATACACATTATATACACTACTTCTATGTAGATATAGAAGTGTCGATATATCCAGAAGAGAGAGAGTGTGTGTGTGTGTGTATA
The DNA here is from genome assembly GCF_028858725.1 of Colius striatus. NCBI lineage: Eukaryota > Metazoa > Chordata > Aves > Coliiformes > Coliidae > Colius > Colius striatus. Next base: position 16,565,881 of record NC_084772.1, on the reverse strand, counting down.
CTTCTCTGTATATATACACACACACACACACACACACACACATACTTCTCAGTAAAGGAATGGCAGAGAGAATTTTTTCAGTGGAATTGATCTGAGCTGGAAGCAAGTTCTTGGGCTAAGACTGAGCCATCAAATCCACTTTGTTACTCTCACCAAGCATGGGATAAACCACACCTTAAGGACAGATGGACTCCCCTACATAGGTTTAGCTTCATGTTTGCTTAGACTTAAAGTCTTTGGATCTAAGTAAATGGATTGAAGCCAGAAAATTGTGTATTTTCAATTAAACAAAAGACTTGTAAATAAACTGGTAATCCCAGGGAATTGAGTGTGCTTAACCTAGGCTTGCTCCGAACCCTTTTTTTCCAGCTGCTTAAACTTTGGCATTACCCCTTAGAAACAAACAAAAACTTTTAGCGAGTAAATAGTGTTGAGAGGCTCTGACAGCAGTTCTAGAAGAGCAACCCAAGAAAGAAATTGTCATATTTTGAAGTATCTTTATTCCAGATATCTTTTTTAATCATTTTCACAACATCATATTTTCAATAATACTCAGACATATGTAACTTCAAAAATAAAGCCACACTAAAATACAAAGTCAAGTTCAAGTAATTTTGTTGGGTTGATTTTCCACATACAGCTAATTTAATATCAGAATAGTATCTTCAAAGGTGCATTTCCTAAATAAGACAATATCCAGTGCATACTGTGTCTGCAAGCAGTAAGAGATTTTTAATGTATACTTTAAAGAGAGAAGGGCGTGAGAAGATCTGATAAAACTCAGGATACCTAATCTCAAATACGCAGAACAAAAGGAGAGCTGCCTTCAAGATATGACACAGAGAATAGTGTACAAGTGAAGGAAGTCAAGAAGTTTACAGTAATATCAAATAGATTTATTTATGTATATAAATGTATATAACTTCTCTATGTGAAACCTCTGTGTATTTCAAGACCACAGTTTTTGAAGGGTTCAGCTGGATACTGCCTCTACCGTTCACCATTCTGCAACACTCATTTAAGAATTATTATTTATTTAAAAAGAAAAAAACAAGAAAGAGAGGATTAAGTATCATATTTAGTACAGTATGACATACCCTCCTATATGGTATGACTCTCCTACCATTCTAAATTACTTTCCTCTGTCACTCACAAAGACCACATAAACTGGGAGAGTTGATCGGCAGATAAGTTACTCATCCAGAAGGCATTTATTGGATTCTCTCCCATCATCAAACCTTATAAAGGTCAAATACATACATCCTAATGAAATATAGAAACAAAAATACATCTACAATTAGAGCACCTTAAAACCATAAAAATGTATCTGCCTCTGAATACCTGTTGATTTCATTCCAGCTACATTAATTGTTTATAACACCTCAACTGAACAAGCACTTTAACATATTTAAAGCTACAGTAGCTCAGATTTCCAATCTGTTGTCTCTTTTGCAATTTCTGAGCACAGCAACAAAAGAGAAATCCAAGTCAAATGCAGAAACTTTTTTTTCATTAAAAAAACACCCTAATCAATTTTAGTTCAGACTAAAGGCTATCAGCATTGCCTCAACCAAGCACTCATAATGTTGAGCAGAAACACAATTTCTATTAAAATATAATGAAACTGGTAGCTATACACTCATCTCAACTAATACCTTTTAGCTGTCTTTATGACATTAGTCCAGCTTCACAACACATGTGTTATCTTTCCAAAGGGATGATAGCTAATTGGCTATTTATCCCAATGCTTCATGTTTCCTTCGCTATCATCCTCTGTTACCCAAACTCTTTCCTATCCCTCATATTCAACCATTTTCTCCTCTTACTATTCATCCCATTAGCTTCCCCAGTTTCTTCACATATCCAACAAATTACCTCCTCCACCACTTCCCCTGGATACTGCTATGAATTTAAACTAATAAAAAACCAAGATGAAACTCTCTGGTTCAAGTTGCCAAATAAACATTGTGACTCTTTATAAATAAAATAAAATTCTAGTGTGAGGGATTCTGCTTAAATCTTTGGCATAATAATAACTATAATAATTCATATAGTGAAATATTTGCAAAAATTAATAACCTTAGTAGGTTTCAGGTAGTTTTAGATGGAAGTCTCCTTTATCATCCCCATGTTTTGTAGTTAGAAATTTCAATTGCTGCCTTCAAGAACTTAAATAAGAAATCAAAAGCCAACAAGGAAAATAAAAACAGTCAGTTTAAATGATATATCGACCAGGGAACAATAAGGTAAATTGAGATATATACACTATGTTACAAGTAACTCATGGCAGTCACAACTTCCCTGTTCTCTTATAGAATCAATAAGTGGTTGTGCTTCTTCAAAAGAAGTCAAAGTAAAACATATCCTTTTGGAAAAGAGATCTTCTTACACACAGTATAAATAACCGAAGAACAAAGTAGATATTAATAAAATATATATAATAGTTATTTTCACCTTCAGTTAAATTGTGCCCTATTTTATAGTGCTGAAATTGAAAAATCTTAAAATAACAACAAATCCCCAAGCATCTCCTAACAAGGGTACTATAGAGATTTAGAGGCCCCTAGTGATTTCTAGAGTGCTAGTTTGTGTAGCAGCACCAGACTGATGTGTCTGCCTTGAAAACCTGTAGCTAATCATTCTTGTATTACTTTGGGTTTGTTAGGTGTGGTGGGAAGGGTATTATTTTCTATTGCATTAACACTCTGAGAGCTCAGTCAAGATCATAGTTTCATGGTTTAGCACAACAAAACATATGTAGAGAGCAGTCCTCCAGCCCCTAGAAGCAGAGACTTGCTACTCACACTCAGTACTTCAGAGACTCAAACCTCAATACAATACCTATGTGATATATGGCAGGTTGCAACATGGATTAGCACAAGCTATGTGTGGGCAACCAGAGTCCTATTTGCCTGAACCCAGGTTATAAAGAAAGAAACCAAGTTTTGATAGCAGATTTAGAAGTGGCTTTTTGCTCAATTTTAGGTCAAGAACATTAGGTTAGAACAAATGAAACCTATTCATGGTGAAGCATTCCAAAATTTTCCTGTTTAGATCCTTTTGTCACATCTTTTCCAGATTACAAATTGTTTCAAATATTACTGTAGAGCAAAGACACACAAAAAGATTAAACTATTTCTCTTCACCATACCAGCAGGGATGACATAGGTTCCATGTATAATCTAAAAACACTGTAACAACTCACCAATTCAAATATGTAAAGGCATCTTGGCATGAACCTTGATCAAAATGCACTATTTAAAAAACAAGTCAGATAGGCAGAGCTTCTCAAGAGATTTTTTTTTTTGCAGCCAAAATTCCTCCCCTCCTACACCCTTCCCTACAGTTCTCAGCAGCAAAGCAATTTAGACTAGCTGCTAGATCTACAATGCTAAGAGCCTTTTTTTTCTTCTCAACGTCATTTAGAGAGATGGGTAAACTTAAAAACAACAAGAAAATAATTAGGAACTTGAATTTTCACACAGATGTAACTAAACTTTTTCGCAGGAGGGATTAGTTTGACATTCTTCTGAGCCCTACATGTTGCAGTGAAGCTGTATGTCTGGAAGTGCAACAGGGAAGTAAATGGCTGGCACAAAGACGCCATCTATCCTCAGTGCACAAAAGTTCTTGAAAGAACCTGATAGCTCATTTAAAAAAGCAACAAAGAGGTCCAAACAGCAAAGGTCAGCATATTTAAGACATATGACTCTTTGGATATACTTGTTCCCAAACACTTCTGTTACTCTTGAAGCCCCTAAGGAGAGAAGATTACAAAAACTTTCCTAATAGCTAGGAGAAGAAATAAGGATGCTGGCATTCTCTAGAAAGAATACTGATTCCTAAAGTAATTTTTAATAAACTTTCTAGTAAAGCTTTTTAAAACCAGGTATTTTTCTTGTCTCACAAAAATAAAAGCGACTTTTAAAGATGTTGATTTAAACAGATTTTTTAAGTTTGCGCCTTGTTATTTTTGTTTTTCTTTACACTTTGGATATTCTGAATACATGATGTAGAGTTTTCCCTATATTTAACTTACCCATAAACAGATGATATACTTCGTGGTTCAATACTACAACACCTCAGTGTGGACTTATCACTAAAAAGAGCTCAACTCTCTCTTTTCCTATATTTTACGTGCTGCCTCAGGCTGAAGATCTGGAAAAAAACGTTCAAGCACTGAAGCCTCTTCTACTGTCGAACAGTTTCCCTATGGTGGTAGTAAATGCCCCAGAGCATGAGTCATTTATAACTTCTCCAGGAACAAACAAACAAAAAAATATGTAACAATATACTCAGGGAAATTGTTTTAACCTCACAAGGGGCAGTTAGGCAAAATGCTCTAGTATGATGTTTCCACCTATGATGCCTATGACAAGAATAAAACAAAAAATATGACCAGTCATCATGTATTTTCCATCTGAAACATCCTTAAAAGCAAGAGCAGCAGATGGTAGGCAAACTGGGATGGGATTTTTCTTGCAGTGTTTTTTTACAGCAATTGAGTCAATAGTTCAGTTGCCTGTCTTCTCAGCTACAAAAAAGATATGTATCCTCTTGCAAACAGAGAAGATCAGATACTGGTTAAATATGTGTACAGTGTGACAGAGGCAAAATCAGCCAGGCTGGTAACAGCCGTCCTGTACTGTAAGTTCCCTGCAAAGCGCTGTGAAGATACTGGCACAAAAATCTGCACTGCATATTGCTGCTGCATAATTAATTAAGCCTGACAACACCCCTGTGAAATACAATAGGTCTAACCACTAAACCAAATCATCCTTATAAACATCCAAATGTCAGCAGGTGAATTTATGTCAGATTTACTATTCAATCACAGAAAAAAAAATCACATATAGCTTCAAAAAAAAAAGCACTTTACATTAAGTGAAGATCTCATATTTTTGAATAGTAATAAAGAAACCAAAGGTATGACAGTCTTTTACAGGGATAACATCTCAGAACATTACTAGATAAATCTTTGAAGAGGTTAAAAAAGTATTATCAGGATTTCCAATTGCAGAATCATACACTGTACTTGAGAATTCTCTGTCACCCCACGTAAAATATTGCAACTATTAATTCATAATGACAACCTAAATGATTAAAATCAACCAAAATTTCATTAATATCAAAATCTTGTGAGTTGGATGGGTTAGGTGGTAAGGCAAAATAGACTTTATTGCACCTTTAAGGTCAGATGTCCCTAGGAACATTCACAGAGACATACACACGGAGACATATGTTTCAAAAGTAACTCCAACTCAGTTCTTTATGACTTTAGCTTGAAGGATTTTATTTTCTTTATAATCTTTAAAGTGGAAGTGGAGGCACTAGCTTCTGGCTGCACTGTTTGTCATAAGTCAGCTCACTTAATGCTGTCCAATTAAAATAAACTACAGCTGCAATGTATCACTATTTTTCTAAGTATCTGAAAATATTCCTGCAAAATCCAACCTCCAAAATAAAACATAAATGAAAAGCAACAGCTCACTTGGCAACCATCTAGGAGAGGATGTTTTGACATTATTTTTGTGTTATTAAATACACATTTTCCACTTAAAAACAAGAAGCTCCTGTCACAAATGATTTCTATTTAAAAATACTTTATATGACATAAGAAAGGTATATAATGGCTCACTGCTGTAACCTTTTAAAACAAAATATAAGAATACAAACAATATTTTCTTTGATCATTTTGCTGCTTATTGAGATAGACAGATAACATTTCAGTGCTAGTCAATGCAATACAGCAGCTTTAAATAAAATGCTCAAACTCCACTTGACTTCCTACAATATGTTAACTTTAATTTCTAATTATATTTCTTTTATTGTTCTCTTGTTCACACCTGGAAAAACGACAGACTACAAAACTTTTATGTATTATCTTTTAACCAATTATGGTTTCAAAATTATTTATTTAGGTAAATTTGGGGAAACCTAGAACTCATGACATTCACTTCAAGCATGCTAAAAGAACAGGAAATGAAATAGAAACTTTTTTCTTTGTTACTGACTTTGTTCTAGTTCTTCCAGACATCGCACTTCTAAACTCAGGCTGCCACCAACAGACAGCACACAGACAAGAGAAGATGGTGTTCATCTGCAATGCACAGATGCAAGGCAGCAGTAAGGCCCATTCACTAAACAGCAAGAAATCAATGTATACAAAATAAAAACAATTTGACTTTTATATGCTGCCTAAACTTCCTGTGCAAAAGCTTTTTGAGTGGACAGCACTACAAAAACTGCACGAACATTTTGAGATACCTATAGAAAGTCTATAACTAAAAGATACACAAATTTTCTTACAGACAATTTCTAAAAGTTAGACTGTATTTAAATAAAGAACAACACTGCACCTTTAAGAAAATGTTATTTTTCCTGAGGCCCTATCAAGGTAAATTTCATCAGTATTCAAAGAATGAGCAAAGCACTTCAACAATTTATTTCAATAAAAGAAGACTTAGCTGAAAGGAGTATAAATGATGAGAACTTGCTTTAAACTGATTTATTCCCTGCAGCAATAAAAGGAATGTTTCTTCACTCAGCTGTTTAATATGCAAATATGCAGAGCATCCAGCTTCTGACAGCACATCATTAATAAAACCTTGCACTAAGCAGAGCTCCCGATATTTCATCCTGATGAAAATACATGATGATGATTTTAGACTGTATAATTTCAGAGTTGGAACAATGTACTTCCCAGTGATGGAAACTCAGCAATCCACAGTTCTAGCATAGATTTTTTAATAAGTTAACCTATTTCTGAAACAGGGTGACATCTGTTTACAAGAATCACAAATATAGAAAAGCTTGTCACCAAACCCTCTCAACTGGACAATCAAAATATTAGTTTGGAAATCATTATAAAAAGAACTCTGTTACTTGTAGAAGAATACAAGAGTTGATTTTGGTTTTAACCAATTAATTCCTCTCTTATTTACCAAGTTTCATGTACTAAAGAAATTCCCTTTACCTGTATTTTTATCAGCCACTATACAGTCTGATATAGTTTCAGTGAATGAGGAAATTAATGCCATCCCTTAAAAGGAATTACAGCAAAAAAAGAAAAAGAGAAAGAAAAAAAACTCTGCAATTTAACTTCTTTACATTAAAATTTGCAAAGATGAACTTCTCTATTTAACCATGCTGTAGCATTGTACTTCTTGTGTTTATAGCCCAATTAAGTACTCATGCTTTTTGGTTCATTGCTTGTGCTAAAAGTTTTACACTCTTTCCAAAGAAGTTTTTAAAAAGGTTAGAAACTATCAAATGTTTGAAATAGGGAAAGGAATATTTGCCAACACTTTGCTCTGAAGCTTTGCCAGTCCAAAATTGAAAATTGGAAACTGCAGAAATATTAGATTTTTTAAAGCATTCCTTTGCACAGAATTGATCATAATGGGTGACACAGTGTGTCCATTTCTCCATTGGAATCAATCCTCACACAGACAGTGTTGATCATTTTACAACATGGAAATCTGAGGAGCACCCATTTGCTTGCAATACTAGGTAACAATTAACAATCTGTTAAAGTCTGGTGGGCTTTGTTTTTTGGCTGTACTTTTGCCACTGTAGTGCTAGGTCAAATATAAAGAGACATTATTTCTGCACTGCAAGAACTAAAAAAAAAATGACTTTGCAATTTAATTCAAAAATATTTCTACTATGAATCAATCATTTAGAATATTTCAAAGAAGTTTTAAGGATTTTCCTTTGAATCATTTCCCACTGGATACCTAGGAAACAAAACATCTTGAGGGCTAAATTTCAGGGGAAGTCTTGCAGGTTTTAGTAAACTTCTCCTAGCCAGTACTTTACATGTTTCTGTTTTCTGTGCGTGGCAATACTCCCTCATAACTCAAATGGGATTAACCAATTAAACATTTCCCAGTAGTCTCTAAAATAGCTGCTCTTGGCATGTTTTTTGCATGGAACAAACCTCAGCGGGAGGATATGATAGAAATCTTGCACTATTTAAATATAGAATTGGGACATCAAAGAAAGGGTTGTATTGAAATAACATGGATAATTAAGGAAGTGGAGAACAGTAATAACTGATTTACATAAAATGCTAATAAGCCTCTTGACTTGTTCGGCAATTTCTGCTTTAGGCATGGTAACTGCGGGTTCAAATTTGTGTACTAATTTTGGTTTAGTATTTTCTTTCTCTTCCTTTTTCTTCCCCTGTTTTTTAAGCTACCCCCAGCCAGACCAGTCTGTACCTGGCACCAAAGCTTTTTCAAAACCCAATCTCAAAGAAACCAGAATCTGAACATAAACTTGTGATAAAGTTTGATACATATTTGTACTCACACAGGCATCCAAAGCACAAAGTGTAAAGGCCTTTAATGACTTGTCTGCATGTATGGATTCAGATCAAGTCCTTTCTAGTTTAGTTCACTTTCATGTCTTGCTGAATAACTGTGTTACAAACGATCAATGACATAACAAAAATGTTAAATGCTCTTCAATTATCAGGAGTGAAAAACTTTGAAAACAACTGGGGCATTATAGGAAAAATGTGTTTCCGTGCTTTTACACTTCTTGCTACTCAGATGGGATGAGTAGGGCACTGTACCAACACTATAGGTTATAGCTATTTTACACTGTATCCTTGTGCCATTTGCTTCTGTGAAAAAATTATATGCTCTGAAATTCTTGTTTTATTTCACTCTCCTACTGATCTCTCCTCACAGTGCTACAGCAGCAGTGGCTTTGAGATGTGAATGTGAATGAGTGTCTGAGCTGTTCCTTCAGGACATGTCTGCGTATTGACCTTCAGCTTACCCTGTTTCCCTGTGAGCCCTCTAAGCATGATCCATCGCTTTCTCAGGCCATTCTCCCTTCACCCCATTGATGGGTTTCAGAGCTACTTAAATTTCAAAGTCCTGATGCGTTGCAGCAGTGGCCAGGGCTCAGCTTTGCTCACTTATAGATTGTACAAGGTCACAGTAAGGGAAGGGGAAAAAAAGCCAGAGCATTTATCAGGATGTATTGCTTTACTTTTTCTATCCATCACAAAGGCGATGATTCTATTTTAGTGAAAATCCATTGAACTCAGATCAAGTCAGATGGCTGTTATCATTGGAAACTCAAGAGCTGTCACACCATAATCGGTACAAATGATGAACACTGAAACGTGGGGCTTGAGGCTGCTTAATGGTCTTTAGTGAATTTTTTTCTGTTGCTTTTTGAACACCACAAAATCATTTTACTTAAGTGATTACAATTTGAGAACACTAAGATTTTGTTATGCAAGCACAGTTGATACAATTACATATGATCCGACAGCTAGTGTGCAATTACATTGTTTTCTGCCAGTGTGCTTACCCCTATGCACACACCAGTACACGTACACAGACCACCCATACAATCACAACTATTTGCCTCAAACCTTTTTTGCTTCTGGACATCTTTGATTCAATTTCCACTTGTAATAGGTGATAGTACCGTGCAATATTAACAGGAACTTCTGCAGCAATATTGCTTTGTATTTTGTGAATGAGCTTTGGTAAAGCTTCCCTGAGCTAAAGCTACCACTGTAAGAAGGAGCTGTATGTACCCAGGAAAAGGAAAATGAGTCAAACTTCATTTCTCTTTCTTTTTCTCAAACCACAAACAGCTTAATAAGTATTACATTTTAATAAAAAATTGGGATCTTGACCATACTTAAAGTTACTTTCACCACACAGAGAATTATTAAATATTTTTCGGTATAATTACAAGTGTATTTGAACTGCATGAGAAACACAGTACAGGAGCAGAGTATAGTCATCATACCTAACAGACTTCTTTGCTGCAGTTCAAGTATGCTAATTATTCTCCAATTCAGGCTTCATTCTGCTTCCTATAAGTTGTGACAGACTCTCCCTCTACTTACTTGGTTTGATTTCATCACATGCACATAGGAAAGACCAGCTATCCCAGGTTCTAGAGGACCTTGACAGATAATTAAAAATGTCTCTCCAATTAAGAGAAAAATAGCAACAGACAATAACCTTGCTCCACAGAAAAACAAGCTATTCCACAAAATTGGTATTTTCCCACTGAAATCCCATAATTAAATAATTGCCATCCAATTTTTGAAAGCAGAAAAACAACCCAACCCTCTTCAGTTCCCACAAACCCATTCCCAGACAGATGATTTACAGTGCTTATTCAAAGTAAACATATTCAGCTTCACAAGTACTAACAAATCTTCACTTTGAGCATCCCCTCCTCCACCACACCTATAGAATATGGTATAGGAAAGACATTATTGTTATGTAGGAATGTCCTAAGCTACTTGGAGCATTTTGTATAAAACTATGTTTAGTTCTCAGGGTTTGGCCTCCTCCCATGGAGCTAGAACAATACATTTTGAACAAGAAGTACCTCAAACCATAGGAGATTTCAGGAGAGAGTAAAGGGACAAAGAGGGACAAAGGAAACAATCATTTCCACTGAACTGTGAACAGCAGTACATATTTATTATTACTATTATCAAAAAGCACACATAGCACTTTATGAAGAGAACAGCCAAAGCCTGCTAGTTAACTTGGCACATTTAAGTCACCTGCTATGAGGCCACGATGGCCTGTCCAGTCACTTATAGCAGCTTCAAGACTCTTCTATCATGGTTTCAGCCTCTAGCAAAGAACAAAATCAAAAAAAGAGAATAACTCTAGAGTAAAACAAACTTCCTTCTCATCTGCCTTCTTTTTAGAGTAGCCAGTGAACTGTGAAATATATGCTTCTACATTTTGTAGCATAGTGCAGTGGTCTACTGTCTCCTAAACATGGCAGTCACAGGAGTGGAGACATCTGTGCATCTGGAGATCTAATATAAACAAATATTACATATTTTACCTAAACAAAATTTCTAAACAAAGCCACAGGGAACACAAGCCTGTAGATCCTCTCTGCTTTTACCCAGCAATAGTACTAGAGATCTGTCACGGGGCATGGTAAAGACTGTGCACAAACTCTTCAGGAGCCCTTTAAAACTCCCGCAGAGTGGCATTAATAAGCCTTAGTGTAATGGAGGATCAGCCCTTGAGCTCTGTGCTTCAAGAAGCAGAAAATCTTAAATAGGCTGGCATTATGTCTTCAAATCTCTTTTTATAAACATTAAAACAAATACAATTTAGGGAAGTTGTACATTTAAAATAGTGTATTTTTCTTTAATAAGAAAACTATATCTTAACCTTCCATCTAATACAAAAAGATGATAATTTTGTGGCTATTTTAAATGTAGCAAGTAACAATTCACAGATTTTTAGCTGTAGTCACCTGAGCATACACTGCATGCTCAGGGGAGGGCACGCACATAGTTAAGAGCCATGTTACGATATATGTTCAGCAGTGAAACATTGTGGGCAAATAACCGATTTCCTCCCATGTTATAATGGATATAGGTTTGTAATACATATAATGAAAAACTTTTTATTGCTCAATGATTTGCAAAAGAAATCAAAAGTCATTAGTGCCATGACTACTCTTTCCTCTCATGTTTGGGGCTGAGCACATAACAGGACGTGGACAGAGCCAGGGGACTCTGGATGATCACAGTTAAGCAGAATAGTTTCTTCTTTATTTCCTTCACTCTGTTATCTCACAAGGGACATCTGAAGATTAGGATATGCATTCTTCAACTACACGAGTAAGGACTAATTTATCCTCAACTAAATTTCTAATTTCTGTCAGATTTTCTGAATTTTCTGTCTTTGCAAAGAAGCCTTCCAGCTCTTCTCTACATCTACATTTTGTCAGCTATCAAGGTACTGGGCTATTTGGAAAAGAGATGTTGCATAAAGCAGGTAATTATCTATTTATTATTGAAACCTCTTGCTTCCTACTCTATCCCAAATTTTTAATGAAGCTTTTCCTCCCATGTAAGGGAAATATATTCGACATTTCCAGCAACCCTGGTGTCTTCTGCTGTCATTTTGGGGCAGAGGGTGGCAGTGAGAGGCACTATTTCACACAGGCCTTTAATTCCTTTGGACGTTTCCACTTTCTGCTGAACAGAGTCAAGAAATGGATACTCTCAGTCTGGGGTATGTGCTTCACAGCTCCCACTGCAGCACAGCAGGGGCAGACTTCTCAAAGTTTTAATGTCACAGGGTTTCCCAAAGCACAAGGGCCTATTCAGGACTTACTTCTTTTCTCACAAAGTCAAAATTTTCAAAAATATATGTGTAATCATCTGTATTTTTCTAGCAAATAGTATATGAGCCCAAATCCTGACAATTCAGTTTGAGTACAATAGAAATCTCTCTCCAATTACTCATTTAAAAAGAGAGGGGGGAAGAAAAAATCCAAGCAGAACAAACTGAAAGCCTCTAGCTTCTATTTTACAGCAACCAAGACATATTTTCCTCATACTGCTCTTACAGGTTGTGAATCTTAATTGGGCAATGTCAGTAAAGTGCTCTGAAATCCTGATATGGTATAGAAGTTACCATAGAAATATATAACACTTGTCACTGATTCACTAAATAGAGTCCATAGAGAAACAAATAAAAGACAGAGCATAGATTCCAGAGTGAAAATATGCACAGCCTTTTCAACAAGCTTAAAACAATGTGACAACAAAAAACTCCCTCTTAAACAAGTTTCTGCTGGACACAAAATTCACTGCCACTTCCAGCACCTAAGAGGTGTTTTTCCTTTTCTGTACCTTATATGTCTTTCAGGCATCAGTTGTGGTAACTGTAGCAAGTGATATAAAGGAGCTGACACTTCTGCTTGGGCAGGGAGTATGGTGGACTGCCACCAGCAGCACGGCAGGCATTCACGCTCCAAGCAGGACTGACATTACATGTCCCCAACCCAAATAACAGCTTTATATTCAATTCCATCCACTGGAGATGACAGCAAGAGAAACAAGGTTATGTGGCAGCAGCTACCATATTTTACCTATCTATATAAATACATTTAAACATGTGGGAAATAAGGTTAGGGGAGTGACCTTGAGGTATAGACTTTTAGGCTAGTAACCCTCACACAACTTCAACTTCAACACTGCAAGTGGAAAGAAAAACAGTGCATGATACCAATACATCTACTATAAACACCCATAGGAAAGAATTAAACCTGTTCTGTGCATTAACACAGTCCCTGTCTGTGAACCAGGAATGCCTTTGTCGTGTGCTGCCTCACAGAGCAGACAAGCTTCTTAATAACCGGATGCTATGAGAACTGAAGCAAAACTTTTATCTTTACTATCAAATCTCTCTTTTCAACCACTAAACTCCCAATGAAACAGCATAACAATGCTCCTATTAGGTAAGCAAGGGACAGAGTCAGCGTTAGGCCTTCCAGTGTAGACTTTGCCAATCAGCATGTCTAGTTTTTCCCATTTCCCAACGGCACAGGGCTCATCTTCTCTCTGAAGAAATCAACTCCAACATGTGGCACCTCTTCAAATTAGCAGCACAAATCAGGGTGGGGTTTAGAGTCTAATTAGCACTACTAGAGAGTGTCCACCTTTCAATAACTTCCACAGTATTCAAACAAAGTAAACTAAAGATTGTGTCCCTATAAAACATACAGCTGCTTTGTAACATCAGATAGTAAGATGAACACAGGAACCACTGGTTCCTTGCCAGTGTTGGTTAGCAGAATTAGGGTATGAACTTGGGATCTCTCAGTGAATAGATGCTAATGCACCAGTGAAAGGTCATCAAAGCAGTCTGACTTCAAATGTCCTGATGATGGTACTGAAGTCCCTCATTCCTCCACTATCTTTTGTCCCCATCCGGTTTACCTAATAGATGATCCTAACAATTCACTGGCAGTCCTTTGTAGTGTAATGAACACTATGTGGTCTGATGAATGCAACCACTGCACAGAAAACGTCAGTTCTTTCATTAAGAAAACCTTCCCAAGTTCATTGTATTGAACCAGCACTCCAGCTATTAGGCTGATACATGACACAGTCAATTCCAGTTACACTTTAAGTGACTATTCATGTTCAGTGAATTCAATTTTTAAAGCAAATTTACATATGTTTAGATATTTACATGAATGTACATTTCTTCCAACTTATTTTCATATGCCTTTTTCTGAGCTTTCTGTTATTATAGTAACGGGAGTGGGGGGAGAGGGAGGGAATTATATTTCCCAACAGATCTTGAAAATGGGTAGCTGATGGAAAAGACACTGAAAACCAAATCAGCAGCTTTCTGAGAATATACTTGCATAGAACTCCGAATTACTTGTAGGTAAAAGAAATTGCAGTGTAGGCATTTATTAATGTTAAATAAAATATCTGCATGGATCTCTTTTTAAAAATCGACTATTGTTATTTTACATTTATTTCTGATGACCTGTTTTCTGATATTAGCCAATATAGTACCTCCTTGTATATAGAACTACATTTGGTGGCATGTAGACTTTTAAAGCAGGTAATTCACAAAAGTTACTCTACTGCTGCTACTGCACAGCAAGCATCATCTCTTTCATTAAGAAAACCTTCCCAAGTTCATCATATTGAACCAGGACTCCAGCTATTAAGCTGTGCGATGACACAGTCAATGCCTGCTATAGTATCAATTCAATTTAAGCATCTTTTTGTTGTCATTAGCCTTTCTGTACTTTCTTTTAACTGACTTTGTTTATTGATAATTATTAGAGGACCAATGGTTCCAACAGATATTTTCATTATATATATCCTCTACAGCCCACTGCAGTAACAGCATTTCTGTGCAGATCATCCTGAAGTCTTTGAACCATTTACTGTGTGCACAGATCAAGATAAAGTTCTTTAGAAATAAAAAATAAATAAGGTCTCTTATTGTATCACTTGGCTACCAAATGACAGAAATTTAGCCTTCTGTGCATGCATTCAAAAAGGACAGGCTGATTTCTTATTTTGAAATATATTCCAAAAATATTTCCATTAATGTGGATTTGTTCTAAATTAAATATAAACTATCAAGTCTACTTTTCTACATTGAAAACAAAACCAAAAACAAACCTATATCTTGACTTTACCAGACTTAACATGCTTGTGGACTAAAGCTCTACCGTTTGGGAAATACAAATACCTTTCTTAAAACTACATTTTGTAAGAGAAATTATAGTTATGGGATGCAGGGACTTGGTGGCTCGATATATTTTGCAAGCAGAGAAGGGGGATGCCCTTCAAAGTTAGAGGGTAATCATTATTGACCTTGTGCATTCAAGACAGCATAGCAGGTTTCTATATAAAGAAACTTACAGAGAGGTCATTGAAAGCACTAGTGAAGAGACATAAAAAAAAGGAGAAAGGACAGAATACAACATCAGTTAAGCAGGTTAAAAATTTAACTATAAACAGATTTGGGAATTGTAGACAAAAGCGAAAGAGAATTTTCTTTGTAAGTGTCATGCAAATTTATGGTTCTGCATTAAATGCTCATTATCAGTTAAGTAGCCTTTACAATGTAATTATTAACTTTTATAGTTTCTGCAAGTTTTTTTCTCTTGTTTCCCTACAGACAGAAAGAGCACTCTGTGGTTTCTGAACAAAGGGGCATGGCATTCAGCAGGCAGGAATTTAGGCTCTGGTCTTCCCTCCTTTACTCATTCACAGGGTGTCTGTTAATCTCTCTTTGTTTGAATTTACCTATCTGCAAAATAGGTACAATAAAACCACCAGACATCTCCCCAGGGTTATATGACACTTATTTTGGCATTTCAGAAAGCACACTTAGTAGAGAATTTTTAAATCAGTGAATGAAAAGCATTATGTAATGGAAAATAAATTACTTTAGTATGATGAGGTTGTTTGGAAAATGTTCAGCTAAAATGCTTTGGTTAGAAATATTTAAATACCTGGGATACACAGTGGATAGCTTTAATACACCTTTTTTCTTTCAAACAAAAACTTAAAATAGCCTGTAACACAGGAGGATCTATTCACATGTACTTCCTACTCTCATTTAATTAAATGACAGTCAGTACTATTACATAGTAGTCACATTTTCTGTTTTCCTTCTAGATAAAGTCTAAAGAAATTGAAAGAGAAATAGAAATAAAAAGACTGAGACCTTTTTTTTTACTTTTCATTGATAGAGAAGACATAAAGCTGCTGACCTTTGTGACTTATGCCATTTCTCTTCAATCTACAATCTCATGATGGCTGGAGAAATTTGGCCTGGTTAGGCAAAACTTTTCTACTGGGTCTTTCGTCTCAAGTACTCCAGCCTACCGTGCAGCTAGGAAACTGCAATCTCAGTACACTGAAAATCTCTACTAGAAGAGTCAATCATTCTTATTAATAGATGCCCACAGCATCCTAGAAACAATCCACTCGCATGACTGTCCTGCCCCTTAAACTTTCCCTCCCCTGTCAGCTGATAGCACATAGTTTCCCAAAACATGTTTCATTTTCAAGAGAGAGATTTATTACAGCCCTGTTATCACATTCATACCCTTCCTGAAAAGATAAAAATAAGAAAGACCTTACAAGAAGATGTTGTAGCAATAGCTAAATCATAAATGTTTGATAAGGAATAGCTAAATCCAGACAAATAACTGTTCAATCCCACTTTGTATTAGACAGATAAAGTCATACAGGAAATCAATGTGATCCATTGAAACGAAAAAAATCCAGCTTAGGGACTATATAATATTAAAGAATATGTGACATTATAAATGGGCTGCTTCCATACGTGTTACACAATGAGAAGTTGCATAGTTTTTATTTATTTTTATGTTTATGAATGTAAAAGCAGGATGTAAAAGTCACTATTTGTCAACAGGGCAAATGTGGGCAGCAGTGAAGTAGGTGAGTATTTATAACCTTATTTTACCACTCTTGAAGGGAATACATATCCTCTCTAGGGATAAAAGAATCTTCAGTCACCCACTAGCCCAGGGCTCCTTTTTAGCACAGGCTGACAGATGTGCTAAAATTATAAGTGAAGTGTTGTGATGTTGACTCCTAAAGCAGTGATCATTAAGGTTGAAATTAGTATCCCCTCCCAGCCATTCAAATGTTAAAAAGTTCTGACACCAGGCATAATTGGACAACTTTACCTAGTGGGGATAGCATTACATTTTATCCTACTGACTTGTTTCTGCCTTTTTCATCCCTGCTCCAATTTAAATGAAGCAAAACAACTTTTTATACATCTTTCACTTATACAAAACAAAACAAAAATCTGCTTATGCAGAAAGACATCTCAAAAGCAGACGTATGAGCTCACAACTACATATACAAGTAGTATTGTTTAAGGCTATACTATTTCAGCTGACAACAGTATTTTAAATAAGACGCAGTTAAAAAAAAAAAGACTGAAGGAAAATATAAACAGATGTCCTAATATGTATTAGCATCTGCTGAAAGAAATTTCATTTGAAAACATAAAATGCACTTTTCTGGCTATGTGTGCTAATTAGTTACATGTAATCTTCTGAAAGAAGTCTCATATGTACTGATTTATGTATACCTGGATATTATCTTCACCAAGTATAGCAGTTGCTATAAATGGCAGCAAGTGCTAAAAGATATAAACAATCCACACAGTTAGATTTCAGGTCATTTAGATCAATGTGAACTAAAAAAACATGTTAATGTGCTATATACACTACCACTTCCTCAAATATTGCTGAGTTTGACACATTAACTAATGGACCAGCACCTGATAAACACTGGATGTGTGTAGACAAAGTTTCAAATAGTCTTTACTGACTCAGGCCAAGGTTTTGTCAGTGACACAAGCCCAGCAGTGTTGTAGTACTATTGCATTATTCTTGTGCTGTGTGCCTGAAGAAAAACGAAGCATATGATTTAACAGAGTTTTCTGAGGGACCTTGCTTCTTTATGATAAAAACTCAGCTCAAGGTCCACATTGTAACGTAAAATATAGAAAGCCAACAGTGAAAGCTAACTAGTGTTTAAAAATCAAAATCCAATGATTGTGGAGGTGTAACACTTTGCTATTGAGTTAGATTCAATTTATAAAGGTTGATGAGCACATCTATTTCTGGCACGAACAAAGTTAATACCGTGGCGCTCTCATAGACCTATGCTGCAGATCTAGTCCCCAGGTTCAACCTCACTAAGTCCTATACTTCATCTTTCAGCTGAACTATGCTTATACCTTAATCTACACTGGGCTCCTGCCCAAGGGTACTTCACTTCTCTATCAAAACAAGCTGATCTCATGTAAAGAGCACACACACCTAAACTTCTATTATGCTACCTTGCCATGCTTCCTCTCCAGTATGCCATTTGCATGGCAAGCTATTGAAAACTTGCTGGGTTAATACAGAAATCTTTCTCTAATTAATGACAGGAGACAAACAAAGGTGCACAGCTAGGTTCTGCTTTGGCACCACAGTGCTGCAGCTGGGTAGTGTATGCTGAATTGATTGAGAACTCTGATGGTGACTCGCTCTCAAGGCAATCAGTGGCCTGTTCTCTCCCACACCAGCTCCCTTGTAATTCAGTGTTACTGAGATCATAGTTTCCAACACTGAACTACCAGCTGACCCAGCCAGGATAGCCTCTTGCAAACTGCTTTCTCCAATTTTCAAGGCCACCAAGCACTACTGGATGGGGAGCATCAACATAATCTGCACAGATGCTGTGCTAAGAAGATAAGATTCCTACATCTTAGTTTGGAAGATATTCTTGCCTGTTTCTTTCATCTTCTTGTTAAGTTGTTCTGATTTGTGCTTGTGATCTGTCTCTCTATGGATGTGGTTGGTCAACTCCCCTTCTCTAACCTTCTTCAGTGTTACCCATCAGTCCTCTGGACTTGCCATAACTGCCAGCTCATCAGAATTTAATTCTCAGCCATGTTCAGATTTCTGCCCTCTCTGTTTCTGCCTGGTTCATTGCCAACTGTTTCTTTTAACTGTACACCCACACAGTGGTCCAATCCACAAATATCTCACTCGCTCTCTCACTCTCCCTTATTATGTTGAGCATCTTTGGTAGAAAACTTACTTTTTCACAACAAATTCACTCTTTCTTCCTCTAATACCCTAGTCTGTCTATATAGAAATCTTCACTTTAATCCACTTTATCCTAATCCACTATCAATGTGTCAAGGCTCACCCTAGATCAACTTCAAGATACTCGTTTTCATTGATGACTTCCTAAATTTTCAAACAAGCATTTTCATGCTTTCTTTTATTCTGCTTACAGATCTTCCCACAAGCATTTGCAATATTATCTCATTATCTTTTTTCATAATCCACTTAAAATTCTCCTTTTCTTTGGTATCTAATCTTTTCTCTAGCATCAAAAAAAATCATGCCTAAAACAGGGCCCACCATATTGATTCATATTATCTCATTATATGCTTGTTCTTTTTATCTATCTGTATCCCTGACTTTTGATTAACACTTAAATTTTAAGCAAAACAGACTTGAAACCATCTTTTCGGTTTATTTTGCATATTTATTAATATGGCTGGGTCTTCATCTGTGACTAACAATCTAGGCACTGCACTAACGATAATTATCATCATCTTGTTGTTGCTTCTTTGTTGATAGATAAGCATACAAACTGGATTTTGTTTTCTGGGTAGGACTGCCAGGATGACTGTTAGGAGTTCTGCTTGTAGAAGAGACTCAGTCACTTTTAGTAATTGTTTGCAAACAAAGGGTTGTAGTCGTTTGGGTTTTTAATGGGACTTAAGGATGAAAAAATTTTCAAGGTAAACATTGGGAAGAATTATTTGGAAAGTATTAACTGGAATTACTTTGTGTTATGTTGTTAGATAAGCAGCATACACATACTATTTTTTTAGTGAACATACTGTAAAAAAAGAAAAAAATTGCAAATTCTGCTTGTATATGTATCAACATGAGCATAATACACCAAAGTGACATTTAGTCTCTACATAAGACAGCAAATGTTAAATGCAAACTCTCTTAGACAAACCTAACAAAGATGAGAGAGTTCAAATGTTGGAGAGCTCTATTTAAGACTGAAAGCAATAGTATTCTTCTCCCAAATCTTCAACACTTGGATGTATTAAGTTATCTAATCTGATGCCAGCACTTGAATTAAATTCTAATACATTGTCATGCACTAATTCTGTTATTAGTGAATAGAAGGGGAACAGAAAATGCAAACATATTATCATGACTATATAAACTGTATCTTTATTTGGAACAGAAATTACTTTAATGACATCTGAAGCTCAGTTTTTCTTGCACAAAATCTGGGGTGTGGACATGAAAAATTAGCAAAAGGGCAGAAATGCTTGAAAACAAGATGATTATGACTTCCTCTCAAGAAGAAAGTGAAAATGCAAATGAAACAGACATTTTCTAAATATAGTTTAATTTATAAATAAGACTTCACATCACAGATTTGTTTATCCTCATTTGGTGATAATTGTTCACAGCAGAATATATCAGAAAATTCTATAATAGGAACCACAGCCAGGAAATGTTAAATAATTAATCACCCTCCCAGCCACTTGCATTTCTGTTGATACAAATGACCGTATAATTCCAAACCCAATTATCACTACTTAGCCATTCCATTTTGTAGTTAAAATCCCACAAAATTAAAGTGCATCAATTGTTAATGGTAATAGACCAGACAAGGGATTAAAGATTATTTTAATGTTTATTTCCTGTCAGGAGGTTTTTTTGGCAGGATGCACTATAGACAAAAGGCTACATTAAGATGAGATTCATACAATGTATTTAAATCTACTAACTTCTAAAAACCTTATGGTATAATTACTTGTTTAATCTACTTGTTCCCTGAAGATACCAATGGGGTTTATCAAGCCAACTTCATTATATCTGCTTCATAGAAATCAAAATATTCTCTTTAACTTTGCAAAAAGCAGTCATGCTTACCATAAACACAATTCTAACAACAGACTTGAAAAAGGAATGAACTGTACTAAAATATACAGGAGAACCAGAAGTTTTTTGCATTATATTTAGGTTTGTCCCATGACTAATAGCATTATGCATTTGCATACAAGATTAAGTCTTTGTAAACACTTAAAACAATACCAACAAACTTCAAGGATTACATATATTTTTTAACCTACCAAAAATGGTGATTTTTCTCCACTTATCAGAGTGGAGAAATACTTATCAGAGAAGTATTTATGCAAATGCCTTACATATAGAAATCTCTTAGATTTCTTTCAGAGATTAATTTGTGTTCTTAAATTTTTGTTTGTTTGTTTTATTCAGTAGGCATTGCCAACAAAGTAAAGTACAGTAATTGCAACTCTGCAGAACTGGATTTGAGGGCTTAGGGACTTGGGGAGGGGCCCTTACTGTTTCAACAGGCAGCAAAAGTAGACTGAATTTGGTGTGCTTCAAAAGGTAAGTCATCTGCATAAAGTTATCAAGATGTATCTGTATCTTGGGTCTTTTCTGACGAAACCATCAAATTTGGAGCTGGCACTAAGTGTGCCAATGATTTTAGGCTTACACTCACATCACCCTACACAACATTATTAATTTGATTATAGTCTCTTTTCTGTATAAGCAGAAATCTACATATGTACTAAACACAAAAGGTGATTGGAAATTATTTGTGTTCTTCAGTACATGCACTCCCTTCCTTGCCTATTGAGCAATACTACCCATTTCTTCAAAACCTCTGGACAACTTACAGCACAAGAACATTATAGTACTATGTAACTACTTTTTCCCTCTCCTCTCCTCTCCTCTCCTCTCCTCTCCTCTCCTCTCCTCTCCTCTCCTCTCCTCTCCTCTCCTCTCCTCTCCTCTCCTCTCCTCTCATAAACAGTGAAATAACACACTAAATCATTATAGAAAGAGCATGGTATATAATCACTTCACATTGGATCAGTGACAGATATTGTGTCTTTGTCTGTTTCAAACATTTTGCTAGGAGCACAATCCCTGTCTGGCTAAAGTTGCCTTTCATTCTTTTTCCTCTTTATGGGAAAGAAAGACAGTTGAGACAGGTTTGTGGCAGTAACACTTGGGTGCTGTCACAAGGAAGGAGTCTACAGCCTAAGATTGCTCAGGATGGCAGTGAAGAAGTTCCTATCTAAAACTGGGATTGCCTGGTAATGATATCACTAATTCATGAACAGTAAGTTTATTAAATGCCCAATGTTGTGAATAACGCAAATGTCATCAGATGCAGTTATTGAGAAAGAAGTTTCTAATTGAGACATACTAAACAGCTATTCATCCTGGAGTTCCAATTGTTTCAGGATATTACACTGATGATGCACGTTTGGCATAAGGGAGCAGTGCAGAATTAAAAGTGCTATTTAGAGTACTTTTCAATTGCTTTCCTTGATATGCACCAAAGCAAAACCCACAACTAAGGTCAGAGTCTATATCTCTTCTGAGATTTGTGAGTGCAGGTAGACATGGTAGGGAAATCCATTCTATAACCTTTCACCAACATAAAAATTACTATGAATAAGGCCCTAAAACTCTATGCTCAGCTCTGATTCAAACCTCTGAAATCCATCCTCCCCTTAAACACTTCCATTCTAATAAATACCTCACTTTGACAAGACATGCTAATTACTTGGCTCTACAAGTGGTGAGGACAGGTTCTGTCCTAAAGAATTCTTATTCATCAGGTTTAAGATGTTGTTTAAGTTAAAGACATGCCAGCCATCCCAGTTTCCCAAACGCTACCAGTGAGGCAAAGAGAAAAAGTAGGTTTGATTTCATGACTGAAAATTTCTCTGTAATTTTCTATGATATTCAAGACTTTCTCAATGAGAAGGATTAATCTAACTCGTGGAAATGAGACTTCCTTCAAAACTCTAATGTTCTGTATCTTTTATTTTTAAATTGTGGCATTAATAATGGTCTCAGCAGCAAGTGGAGAAAATGTGTGAAATATATGCCCTCTTTATAGATTTCCTGTTTCTGCAGTTTCACGTGAAAAATGGCAGTGCCTTGCCATCTGAAGTTTTCAGTTTGTTTAACTCCAAGCAAAAGACAATTAAACAACTTACAGTATATGGTCATGAGGCTATAATTGCTCACCAGTGCTACTTGTTGTGTCAGCTGCCACAACGAGCAGCAGCAGTTTAGCTTTACTAGCCTGGCAAGCCTGCTGGAGGTTACTGACTATGGCAATAGCCTCACACTGAGAAGAAAATATTCCATGAGCAAAAAAATTTCCACAGCATTCCTGAGGTGTTGAATTAGCACAGAGTCAAATGAAGAGACTCCATGCTGGACAACCATCTAGGATCTTCTAATAACTTTTTCTTAGAGGCCAACAAATTAATATTTCATTATCTTTTCTATTTTCTCACACACTTTCTCATAATTCTCCCATTTCCTATACACTTTTTTTCATTTTGGTAATTCCTCTAAGCAAATGTATATTCTGAATCTATACATCTTGGATTATCCTCTGCAACACTGAAGTTTTATCTAAGAAATGATGTATCAAGTCTTTTAACGGAAAGTTATAAACACAAGCTGGATAGCTGAACAACAAAGGTAAATTGAGCCTTTTAAATCCTGCTTTGGGTAGAAATCATTCCCAAACCACACTGACCAAATCAAGTTCCTGTTTGAGAGATGTTGAATGCAATTGTGTTTGTTCTCACAAAGACATTCTCAGAGTTGACCTTATTTTGACTTTTGTAGACAAGCAACTTGTAGATATGGCAATCACAGACCAATATATGCTTTATTATTATTGATATCCTCTACTATAGGCTGAAATAAGAAATTAGATCACCAATACACATCCAAAACACTGTAGCTGTCAGTCTAGCACACTCTCAGGACTACCTATAAACCAGATCAAAGACAAAAAGTACATAATTAACATCATTCTTTGTAATGGGAATGCACGGGAATTCACATTAATGGTTGTTTAAGAGTAATCATGGCAGACTCTTAGCATTAAGGTGAGGAATATTAATTTTCCAGAACATAAAAGCATAAATGACATCTACATCTCTACACAAAGCCAACACAAATTAATTGCCTAAATGCAATTTAGTTCAAGATTCTTGCTATATCAACATACAGACAGAACTCTCTATGAGCAACAAGATGAACAGGAAAACTGCATTTCTAAGAATCTAGTGAGTCTTTTGGATCTTTTTGGTATGCAAGAAAATACTAGGTTTTTTTTTAATAAATGCAAAACTAGAGCACAAAGCATTAGCAAAATGATATTATAATATGTAGACAATAGAGCTTAAGAGTAAAAGGATAATGAAAAACAATAAAAAGGAGGGAATATAACCATTTAATATGATTATGACATTCTGACCTTACTAATATCTGTACTGGACAATAACATAAACTTTCACTTTCAGTTTAACAAAACTGTTTTCAAGGACTTCTGATTTTTTTAATTAAAAATAAATTATTGTATATAAGTTCATAACCATTACCTATGTGCTATACTGTGAAATGTGACTCTCTCAAATGCCAGAGCAGATTTCTCAATGTATTGTTTCTCTTTGACCTCCAGATCACATTTGTTCAGTGTCTGACTAAAACAATGTTCTTTGGTTTTGTTTTTGCTTCTCTAAATAACTGCTAGCTCTACAAACTCATTATGGAATTAGAATAAAATCAAGTCCATTCTCCCATAGTTATGTTGGCTTAGAATCACCAGAGAAATAAAACACATTTTAGTTACTAAGGTGACCAGTTACAATGGTGATTCCACACAGGACTAAGATACAGTAAGATAAAAGCTGCTGGTTTTATGTGGTAATCCTTCTGCCTAGAAGAGTCTATTGAGAGACAGCATGCAGGAAAGAGCAGGAAGTAACATAATTTATTTAGCAAGAATACTATGGGGCACAAATGCTGAAGAAAGACTTACACATACCCCTCCTGCCTATTTTTCCATTAAGCTAAAATGTACCTGTGAATATTAAATATTTCTTCAATTTTTCATACTTTTGCCTTTTCCACCTTCTCATATTTATTTACTTAACCTCTTTATAAATGTTTAGAATTGACTTCTGGTGACTAAATAAATTAAAAGATGAGGAACTTTTAAACAGACAAAAGGCTCTGGGAGTTTTGTCACTGGCAAAAGGAAAGATTGCTGCTCATGGATGTAATGAGTCAACTACCAACACAGAAATCTGGCAGAACTCCTGCATTTTAGAATCATGGGATGTATGATTTCATCTTGGTACATACAAGTTTTTCTCACAAAGTTGAATCTGCACGTTTTTTTCCCTGTTTTTCAGTTCTTCTATTGCCATGCCTCACTCAAGCTATTACAAGTTCATGAGTAATAGCCAGTTGAGGTCTTCCTCACCTCTTTTATCAAGGTCAGTGAAGTTTTCAAACATACTAGATTGTCAAGCACATATACATCATAAAACAAAGTAATTCTTATTCAAACTATGAAGAAAATTCACCTAAGTTCAACTCAGCGTATTTTACTCAGTGGAGTAGGCAGTAAAATTTTCTTTCATCCTGGAAGACTTTATTTTATAATTCCTTCATCTGGGATTCCAGGAAGTGTTAAGATGTTAACTATCTGACAGAGTTCAAATCAGTGCCAAGTAGTTTATTATAGCACAGGTTTTATTCCCTGATTGCAGGGGACATGGACTTCTGATGAAAAAGGTGGAATAATTCTTCCCTCAGAGTGTAAAATCAAGATCAATTTAGTAACCCACTCCTCTAATACCATATGTGCAAAGAAATAATTTAGACTCCTAGTTAATTTGAGTATTGAACTGAAATTCTGCAGCTGCTTTCTGCCAGTCCTGAAAACAGAAATTAATTTCAATGACCAAGTCGAATGGAGTGCTGCTCTGTCAGGTAATTAGTCATCGTCTTTTGCTACTCAGGGTCTATCACCGTGCTAATCCATACATAAACCCCAGTATTCCCCTAGTCACTCACAATCTAAAGAGTTGTTTAACTACCTATTTCTCTCATTCAATCCTACCCCAGATATCAGCTGCAAAATGAGCATTCTTTCATGTTTAGCTTTCTTCCTACTATTTACTGCCAGCAGAATTAATGCAACTGATTTACATTTTCTTTTTTCTGTTTGATCAAGTCTGCTGTTGATTAAGTAGAGCTTAAGGGAAAAAAATTATACTCCTGCAGCTTTCCTACTTGACTTGCCAGTTTATTAATGAAAGAAGCAAGGATATTGATGGCCCAGAAACTACAAGTGCAGCAATTAAAGGGTACGTCCTTCCACACTTGTAATTAAAAAAGATTCATTTTTATTAAAAGATATAGTTTAATATCATATTTATATCTAATTCTAACTTATGCTCTTTGGCTTTTTTCTTTGTTTACTCCTTTTAAACAGAAATCTAGTGGGAAAATTTAGATCAGGCAGAGTAAAGAAACTTTCCCTGACAACCATTTCTGGAAGCTTTGTTCCCCAACAACAAAAACAATCCCTTCCCCCCAGATCCTTATAACAACGAAATATTCATCAATAAATTCCACTCCGAAAGCAACTCTGTGTTATTTTGTCCTTGTGTACATTAGCAGAGTTTGTCCAACATCACAAGAAGACTGAAGATTTTTGATGCAAGTCCTGTTGGACATATAAAGGTAACTAGACCCTTCCCTCCTCCTAATACTTTCTTACTTAGGATCTAAATTCTAGATTCACTTTTTTCTTGTCAAGTATTTACATGAATGATATCACAGAGTTTCTTTCTGCTTCCTATCTAGTTTCTTTTTTGCAATTCCTCCTTCACAAACACCTGAATCCATAACACGGCCAATATTTTATTGTTCTGCTGAGTCAGTGCTTTGCACATTAATGGTGTAGCTTCAAGACCAGAACTACAAGCAGACAAACAAATTACTCCTATTTCTGCCTAGGACTTTGGTTTTGTGGTGTGCAATTCATCTGAATGCAGATCTGAACACCCATCTGAACAGAAATCTAACATGTTCTGGCTAAATCAAACTTTGCATGCATGCACAGTTTGGCTCTACAGCACCCGTGGAGTAAGTGCTGTGATCTCATTCAGCACAAAGATCAACCTGCCTGCCCCACAGCCAAAATATCCTGCACACAACTCAAAGTACATCTCGATCTGCACACCAGGTACCTCTCCCAGATTTCTGCACAGCAATGTACTCCTCTTATTTAGTTACCAGATGTTTAGAAATCCCTGAGAAATTACATTAGAAAATAGGCGCAACCTAAGAGTTATAAACTAGTACCCCATACAAGTAATGACAAGTATTTAATGCACTGAAAATGATTGTTCTCTGCACTGATGTACAAGAGAGGAAGAGAAGTAAAATATCTTCCTCCTCCTGGCCTGTTTCCCTCCTAGCAGAGGATGGTGAGAACTGCTGTGATCAGATTAGGTAGATAATCTTGTGTATTAGGGGATTCCCAATAGGCAGAGATAGTTGTGTATTTAAGGACAGCAAGCTTTTCTTAAAAGAGGTACTAAAAGTGAATCACAAAATTTCCCAGAGCTCCCAGCTGGACAAAACAGCAGTAAACAAGAGTGATTCTTCCTTAGGGCTAACAGGGTTAGAGATGTTGTTCTCAGAGCATATTGTGTCATCCACAATACAATTGTCCACATTTCACCTTGAGCCATCCCAGACATGCCTCTTTCTGTTTGCCTATTAACCTGAAAAAAAAAAGAACTTGTGGAGGAGGGGGGTGGGAGTTGTTCTAAGGTTGTTTCTTTTGTGACAAATTTCTCAATCACTTCCAGTTTTAAGGTGACTTCATAGAAATGATGACCCTCACAAGTACTACACAGTAGCTTTAATCTTTTTCAGTGGAATTGGAAGAGCTCTTATCTCTTCTCTGACCCTTTTTCCCCTCTAGCCTTACACTCTTGGCACCATTGAAAAGTCAGAACCATTAAGTTGGTGTCAAGTGGCTGTGCTATTCATATTCTATTATAGTCAATGACAATTAACAGTGCCATTCAGAAAAGCCAGGTACTGTATTACACAATTGGAAAATTGATCTTATCTGAGGCTTGAAAATCAGCAACCTTAACTCATAGGCAAAAAAGAAGAAGAAAAGGAAGGGAAAAAAAAAAAAAGAGGAAAGTACTGCCTGATCTCAGAACCACACAGCAAACAGTCACCTGCAAGGCTCAGAAATAACCTGAACAAGCAGCCAAATCTCTGGATGAATATAAACTCTGTTTTTTGCCATCATGCAAAATGATGTTAGAAAGAATACAAATCCAACAGAATGCTTGACGATCACCTTCGAAGTTGTTATTGCAGGCAAAATGCAACATCTTGGCACTGCTGACACATCAGAAAACCTCTGTGTGTGTCAATTCCAAGCTCTTTGCAGCACACCCCCACAGGCCCCTACAACATAATCTTCACTTCTAGTACTAGAACTGAACATCTACTTTCATAAATAACTTTCTTCTAATTAAATACTGAATGGATACAAAAGGATTAACAAATAACTCTTTGAAAACTTTGGAAACTGACAATGTTTTCCTATGCTAGTGAACCTCAGCATTGACTACAAACCCATAGATGATTACAGTTTAATCTATCTGCTTGAAACCACAGGGGGAATTTTAGATAGTAAAACTCAATTAGTTGGCTTGAATTTAACTAAAGCACCTGAGCTAAAACCTGTTCACACAAAGGATGCATTGTAGAATCAGGGACAACTCCAGTCCACCACAACCCCCATGATTTTTATACCTCATCTTAAAGAGCACTCTTCCTCCATGCCATGAATTCAAAACCAGAACAAATCTTATTGAATAAGCAAGTCATTACATCACTTATATTCCTCAATCAAGTACTAAACCACACAGAATATAACCCAACAAGTTCTCATCATGGAGTAGACTGCAAGATCTGTAGGATCACAGCTTTGGTTCAAGCATGCCATTTGTAATTAGATAGGGAAAAAATACCAAACCAAAACCAACAAGTACTCTTCCACTTCAAATACTGAAAACTCAATCATTGCATGGAATGATGAAAATAATGTATCATTACATGCAGTTCTGCTTGAGATTGCTGTTTTCCAGGCCAGGACCAGTGAAGTCCTTCCTGGACCTTGGCCTCCTAAGATGTCCTGAGCCTTTGTGATGAATTACATGTCTTTGGTTTTCCCCTCCCTTCAATCCAGGTATAAGGTATCTGTACTAAATACTGGAGAGCAAGGCCTTACACACAATTACTCTAGAGACCTATATTCACATCCATTCTAGTGGAAAAAGTGATAGTCCCAAATCCACCTTTGGTGCACCTGGAAGAGAACAGCTTGTATTCTACCAGATGTTTCACCTGATGCCAAGTTTTCCTGGGGAATCAGGAACAGATTGAACACAGAAATCATCTTTGTCTGTTCATCATTTTACTCCACAGAATACAATAAGAAATCATCAGCTGGCTTCAGTTCTCTGGGAAAAAGTCGCAGATTGTTGCCTTAATGAAAAACATAGAATAAGCACAAAGCCACTATAGTTATACTCAAAAATCAATATCCCCTATTGGTCTTATAATTTGTGTACCAAATATCTGCTTTAAAATGTGCACAAGCCTCAAAATAAAAGCTAAGGAGTTTATATCTCAGATTTTAAGTGTTCTCTACAGTTTCAATATTTTCAAAACAATGTGAAGCGTTATATAGGATTCTCTGCTTGGCACTGAGAGTCTATTCTATATTTTCTTCTTTTATGGAGAAGTAGAATAAAACTCCCAAACTGCTCCAGTGCAATTAAAATTACTTTTATTCATATAGTTACTTCTACGTCCAGCATAAGCATTCCCCAGGACTAATCCTTTTAGGCCCTGATCCAGCAAAGCACTTTACTGTGCCTTATTCTTAAAATTACATGTCTCCCCACTGATTTCAATACAGTTATATTAGGGATGGACTTGGCCTACTATAGAAAAAATAATGTTAAAAATACAATTTGAAAAACAAGCAAGGAAACTGAAAGCCTAAGAGACTTCAATATTTCTCTGTTTTAAGTAAAGCATTACTGGTGTGCATTTGAGTACAGTCCAATAGTGGGTTATTTTTGTACAGTTAGGGCAATTCAGGTAAGGAGCCTCTTTGTATTAGAGATATATTGATTTCAAATCTAGATGGTTTCAATAAGCTTCTCACACCCAAATCTTACAAGGATGAGGACATAAAAATATCCATTACATAAATAAATCTGTTAGAATTGATGAATGCCCAAAATTAAATAAACCCACTTCACTCTAAGAGATTTTGCAGCTGATACGGTTGTAAAACAATAAGAAAACCATCATAATTTGCATTTTTATAGCTACATTCATCAATAGCTTAAATATTTATTACAAACACCAACCCACTACAGGCAGGAACTGTATGATGGTATAGCCCTGCTTTGACTATAAAGACACTGAACTATGGCTTGACACTTGGCTACAACCAAAGCTTCTTAAATTGGCTGAAATAGTCATTGTCTTTGGCTGTTTCTTTCTGCCCTGTTTTTGCTGGTGCAAGAATTTATATGAGCATGCAATGAACTGGATCAGGAAAGTAATCTGGCTGAAATATAAACCACCGAAAAGTGCTGACTTTAATGAAGAGGACAGCTCAGGGAAGCAGGAGCCTGAGACTGCTTAAGAAGCATTGCCCCAAAATAAATTTACATTGAACTGCATATCCTGAGGCTCAGAGCAGAAGCCAGAAGTACAACCATGGATTTCACCAATTCATCCACATAAGCCATGGGGGTATATTGGGACGAGAGACACAAAACGGATGGGAGACATTTCTGGAGTGGCTTCACAGTACAGCTTCTGATCACTGTGGAGAGGCAACAAAACTGAATTTGCCAAGGATGGCTAAATACCCCAAGCAAGATGACTCTACAGAAAGCATCTTTCAGTGACTTCCAGGTTGTTTCTCCGGCCTTATCAGACAGCCATCCTAATTGGCTCTCAATATTTTTAAGTGCCTGCTTTACCACCATGGAAAGGAATGTACATGAGAGAGACTGAACGCATTAGGCAAATGAATTCCTGTGGACATTGTGAAAGGAATAATGCCCTCCTATTTGGTTTATCCTGTACTGCAATAAATGTGGGGTTTTTTTTCAGTCAAGGTGCTGCAGTAACCCAGATGATAGTCATATTACACTTATAAAAGACAACTTTAAGAAAGATCTTACTGCAATAAAAGTGAGGATTTTTTTCCCCTTGGCATCCCAGCTTGCCATAGAAATGAGTGAGTTGCTGAATTTCTGCCAAGTATAGATGGTTCAGCATGCTATTAGATTAGTCTGTTTATACAGAAACAGCCAAAAGTAGGAAACACACAGAAGCTATTAAAGATATTGTCCTGTGAGGGAAATATTTGAATGGTTTTGTTACTGCAACTGGGAAATAAGATATGAGTCAGTATTAATGTGATAAAGAAGTTAATGTGTTCTAAAGCAAACAGTTAGTTTCTTCAGCTTGTCTCGGAGTTGACAATAAAATAAATGTACAGACAATTATGTAGGGTTGGATGAGTCTGCAAGTAAGTGTATCCAGCTTAAAGCTCAGTGCTGCCAGCGGGTTAGAATTGAAACTGTTATCAAGTAATGATATGCTAACCCCAGGTAGTCTTCAAAGAAAATGGATGATTCAAAATGCCATGCATCACTGAGTTGGTGGAAGAATGGTCAATACTGTTTAAGCTATTTCAAGTGGTCAAAGAGAATTTTACAGAAAAGTTCCTTTCCCTTGACCATTTTACAATGGATTTCCTAAATTCTTTTCACTTTTGGACATAGTCCAGTGAAAAATAAAAACACCTTGGGTTTGTTATTTTATTTTTAATCAGGGCAGGGGCAATTTTTCATAGTGTACTTTCCTGGCTTTTGAAGAGCAAGCCAGCATAGAGAAATTTGCCTGACCCATGTGTGATGCTGAGCATTCATTCCTAAATACAGCCACACACAACCCTAATGCCCTGACCTCATTATCCCTCCCTCTTTCACATATTAACAAGCCAAACACTCTTGAAGGGTTTTAAGGCCTTAAAACTTCTAACACAGCATAAACCAAAGAATAGGCTGTTATGTTTTGTATAAAAAATTTATATATTTACAAAAATAAAAGGTGTACGTATCTTGTCTGCAGTAACCCACTTCTCCTACAAATGCAAAGACCATATATACCATTCCTTAAGGGCCAACACATTTGACCAGTGAAGAAGAACAAGTCCAAAGCCAAATGACTCTCCCACTGAGAAATATCCCTCTGCAGTATCTTCTTTTTTTATGGTGAAAGTGCCCTGGGCCAAGCCAAGAACCTTCCCTGATGTTAGCTCATTTACTAGGACATGAGAAGAGGAGCAGCATCTTAAAGTGCACATGGAAACTCACACTAGTCATTGCAGAATAAACTTTTGCAAGTATGGAAAGGATCTGATTAGCAGGAGCCTCATGAATTCCAGACCAATGGCTCATTTCCAGTGGGATTAGAATACTGGCCTCAAGTCATCTGTGCATGTTATGTACACACAAAGGGTGGGCACAGTATTGGGAAGAGGAAGCAGCTGCAGAAATTCTGTCAAGGTACCACAATTAACTACATTTACATTGCAGAGACAAAAAACCTGCAGGTGGTATAATGATATTTACAGCAAAATTTAAGAACTCTGAAATAACTCACAGCCAGATCTTGGAGTCAGGCTTTTCCCTGGAACATATCGACTCAAAACCACGTCAAGCTGTTACATCAACAAGTCTAAAGACTGTTAGTAATTTTGAGGCCTTAGTTGAAATTTATCTCTAGGATAAGTATATCTTTCCATTCAACTCCACAGCACCAGGCTCATTTTTTTATTTCTTGAGCCTAGTTCCACACTTCAGGCAATAGAAAACATGACTTATGTGTCCCCTTATACCAATCAGATATGGACAATAATGTTGCCTTTAGGCTTAGACCCTTCAAAATTGAGATGGACAGCATTTTCTTTCCTCAGTTTGTTCCCTTTGTAAACATGCAGTCCATTTTTACAGTGGGGATGTCTTTAGCTGGAGAATAAATTTGCAACATCCTTTCAGGATTTGTGGCAATGTAATCCCAACCTGCACAGTTTAGAGCATATATTGCCGTCCTATATATATATAAGAAATTATATGTGTTTAAAGCATATATTGCTATCATTTTGACAGAAGACTGGAGTCTCTATAAAAAAAATTCAGTTTATTACTTGTTCAATTGCACACTAAGCATCTGTATTTTTAAAATGGCATGAGCTAATAGCAGAGACATAGCACTTACTCTGAAATGAAACAATACACAGGAAACGTAACGCGCCTTAAAGATGTACAGGAGACTTAAAAACAGTGAACTTCCTTTTTTCAGTTAAAGGACAAAGTAACAGAAAAAGAGAGTACTCTGTTTGTGCTTTGAATTGGAAGAAGAAAAAGGAGCCACACGTCTCAAATCAAATGGTTGTCTTTTAAACAAAAGCACCTCTCTTGCTTCGTTTCATTTTCAAACTGTAATATCTGAACAAGACAACGGAAAAGTTTAATCTCTAAAACACGAACGCTGAAAACAAATGCATTAGAAAATACCAAGCCAAAGCTATGCTGGTGACACAAATGTGAAAAATGGAATTGAAATAAACTGTGCCAGAAATCTATTTCTAAAAATATGTCTTTACAGTAGTGATATTTATAAATTTGACATACTCTAAAATTTAGCTCACTAAAGATTATTTCTATGCAAATATGCATTTTGCAAACCCCATAAGCGTGCGAAAAATCCAAAACACATTTCTTGAAAATCAATTTCTGTGCAGTACAAATGTATCAACTCAGAGGCAGCACGCTGATAAATATTAAAAAGGTCTACATTGTGCAAAATGAAAACTTATAACAGGACACAGTGGTACAGTGCAGTATGTAGAGGTTCAGAGAGAACATGAAACAGCCCCACAGTTTCAAAAGGACTCTGTGGTCTGACATTAGTCATTTTGGTTCTGATAAAGGATGTTGTAGAAGGTGCTGCCCACATTATGCAAATCACTAACCACTTAATTTCCTTCCCAAGTGGTAAAGCTCAAGCGTTTTCCCTGAACATACAGTGCTCATTTTCTTGTAACTCTGTGGTTTCTTTTCAATAGCCTGTGAATGCCAGCAAGTAAGAAGACAGCAGTAAGAAACTAAGAGGTTACTCAATGATTCCAAAGGTTATAGGAGTGCTTTTTAGATACAGATCTGAACATAAATTCTAGACATCCACAAAGCATTTTTACTTCTAATAATACCCCATTAGCTGCTTCAATTTCAAAATACTTGGAGAAGTCTCTCTCTTTCTCTCTCCCCTGCCACCTTATATTCCAAGAATTAAATATAGCTCACTTCTGGGCCACTTCTACCCTAAACTTCTCTTAAAAAGAGATTTTACCCCTCTAAAAGCAATATGCTACAAATTATGTGCTATTCTTAAAGCAGCTC